>NW_027361807.1:12335000-13070000 GCF_039654945.1 Dendrobates tinctorius | reverse complement strand
TCTAGTTCAGCCTATTTTTAGTGCAGCTGTTCTGCATTGTTGATCCTGGGGAAGGCAAAAAACCCACAGAGTAGAAGCCAATTTTCTCCATAGAGAAAAAATTTCCTTCCCCTAAGCTGGGTCAACCATCTACCTATAATATTATGTTATCCGTAACCTTCTATACTGTTACTCACAAGAAAAGCATCCATTCCTTTCTTAAATTCATTCAGTGAGTTGGCCATCACCACTTCCTCAGGAAGAGAATTCCAGAGCCTCACTGCTCTTACCGTGAAGAACCCTCTTCTATGCTGGTGCAGAAATTGTCTTTCCTCCAAACGAAGAGAATGCCCCCTTGTTCTTGTCACAGTCCTTGGTACAAACAGTTCATTGGAGAGATCTCTGTATTGTCCTCTGATATACTTGTACATATATATTAGGTCTTCCCTAAGTCTTCTCTTTTCTAGAGTAAATAGACCTAATTTTGATAACCTTTCTGGGTAATGTAGTGAACCAACTCCATTTATCATTTTAGTAGCCCGCCTTTGAACCCTTTCAAGTTCAGTAATGTCTTTCTTGAGTATCGGCGTCCAAAATTGCACACAATACTCCAAGTGTGGTCTGACGAGTGATTTGTACAGAGGGAGAATTATGTTTTCATCTCGTGTCCCCAGACCTCTTCTAATGCATCCCATGACCCTATTTGCTTTGCTGGCAGCTGCCTGACACTGGGCACTCCAATTTAGCTTCTTATTGACTAAGATACCTAAGTCTTTTTCCATGTCTGATTTCCCCAGCAGTTTCCCATTTAGTAAGTAATTGTAGCATCTGTTTCTCCTTCCCATGTGCATAAACTTACACTTATCTGTGTTAAACCTCATTTGCCATTTTTCAGCCCAATTCTCCAATTTACTCAAATCTGTCTGTAGTTGCAAACTGTCCTCCTTTGTGTTAACTACCTTACATGGTGATGCAGCAGAGTTGATACAGCTCTCCACAAGTAGAGCTATGCCCCAGGGCAGTTATAGGTGTTAAAGATGTTGGTAATGGTTGTAGTGCAGGGCAGATGACGCAGTAAATAATCTGAGGACACAGCGGAGTGCAGTGTTCACACTTTTACTCACAGTTCTTCCAGTTACAATCCCCAGCCGGGGTGCTGTTTCCTCCGGGTTGGTCGTCCAGCCAGCTCTCAGGTAGTTTGGGGTCCTCTGTACCAGCACCCCCTTCTGATGGTCTTTTCCTGGCCATCTCTCTGCGCTGGCTCCCACCTCTTCTGCCCTGCGCCTTCACATACAGTGTCCCAAGCCAGCAGCCTCGGATCCTGTTGGGCGATGTTCTCTTAGGATCAAGGGGACTATCTGGCTGCCTTTTCAGTGAATGTGTATGGAGTTGGCTGTAGCACATACAGTCGCTACAGCCTCTGGTTTGCTAGCTAAGTCCTTAGGTTCTCCTCTAGTCTGGGGCCAGTCTCCTACTGTGACCTGGTCCCTCCACCCGACTACAGTCGGCGTGGATTCGTGCGCCACGGGTGGATTCCTCACTTCCCGTGCCCCTAGGACCCCTTCTTTCTCCTTTCTTTCACGCTGTGCTAGTCCAGAGACATGCTCCTCTTTCCTTCAGTTCCCAGCATCAACTGACTACCTCCCTACAAACGACTCCTGTTTCCATGACAGCTCTCTCTCCCAACTGTCAGCTTTCTCTCCGGCTATCCTTCCCTTATCTACTTCCTCCACCCACACCCTCTACCTAGTTCCCCCTTGGCCTAGAGGGATCTGGTGTTGGATGCTAGTGTGTGGGTCCTGGGTAGTGCCCCCTCCTTACCCGAGAGCAGAGTACTACACCTCTGGCTGAGGTGTGGTACCTCTGTGGCGACTGGACCCTCAGGGGCGCCACACATTTGTAGCCTGTGGACCCTCGGGCGCCACACATTTGTAGCCTGTGGACCCTCAGGGGCGCCACACATTTGTAGCCTGTGGAGGGTTCGCTTAGCTTGTATGCCTGTTACTAACACCGTACAAGCGGTTATGGAAAATGAACTGATCACTCCCTCCTCACTTTAGCCACGTTTTATCAGCATAACTAATAAATGAGTGCTGAAGGGGAGGAATAAATATTGTCATTTTTAAATTTAGAAGGTGCTACTACAGCTCAGCTAACATGGTGTCAAACTGACGAACGGCTTTATAAGATGCTGCTGTATAAGTTGTCTTTTTCAGCATTATGTCCCTGTGTAACTATCAGCCTTTGCGTAAAAAAAAGGGGAGAAGCCAGCGCTGCTTGTGGTCAGAACGCAATACATAAAGTGCATATGCACATATTAATTTCTTACTGTATTTCAAAATGAGACATTTAGCAAAAAATTAACTCAAATGATTGATCAACAGCCTTTGCATCTTGCGAATTCACCTTTAAATTTTTCTTAGGCATAAGTGATTTTATTAAAACTGCAGCAAGCAGCCCAGTAAGTGATGCATCATTGGGAATCGGGGTCTCTGCCTCTACATCCTGCTGCTCTCAGATGGGGTAACAAAAGCCTAATGACAGATTCCCTTTAACAGAAGTGTGCAGTGCTGCGTGGTGCATTCCTTTGCAGTGACGAAGTCTTGCCGAATACTCCTTACTGCACTAATCATGCCCAGGGAGTGCTTGACATTAGTACATTCATGAGGCTTGGAGGCTAATGGTGACATACTTGATCAGGGAAGGTCCAGTCAAGCCGGGAGAGAAAAGTTTGAGAACTGAACTGCATGACTTTTCCGGATAGCTGCCCTACCCCAGTGACTCTTCGACAGTCTCTATCCCACTATAGAGAGGAGTCTATTAGCGTACAGTTTCTTCAACCGAAATTAGTATATAGTGTGTGCAAGGTCATTTTATACCCTATATGCTGAAATGGACACTTTATTCTGGATATCTTTCTGAAGCCATTTTCTAAATTTCCTTTAGTATTGCAATGGTCATATGGTTATTTTCAGGGCATAAGGAATGGCCATAGGTATTTTACAATGGGTCATCGGAAATATGCTTTGAATCGTAACATGTTTGTGGATTTCTTGAAGACGGGAGTTGAGAATCGCTAGAATAGGCTACTATCACTAGCATGATCTGCCAATGAAATAATAGGCCTAGTGACTTCAATAAGGAGAGGTGTGCTAGGTTGGTCATGTAGTGTTTCCCCAGAGCTTGATACATCATTTAAAGCAGATTTTTATTTGAAACCTTTTTGGTGTGTTCTTTTTTTTTTTTTTTTTTTTTTTCCCCACATTAAAAAAAAAAAAATGTTGAAATATTGCGGTTTTCCCAATATACAGGCACAATTGGCTGTAGGTTTGCTGTATAGACTGTGGTGTGGCATAATGAGCAGAATGACCTCATTATCCTTAGAGGACAGGTCATTTAATAAAAGACCACACTGTACCAACATATAAGGCACTTGTAGCATCGCCCCTGTCACCTTCTATGCGAAGAGCTCTACTCCTTCTCTGTCTTACATGTAGTACATGAGACTTTCCTGCTCTGTACGTAGAGTGTATTTTATATAGGACAGTAGGGGTGCATTTACATTGCACGATTGTGAGGAAAAATGAGCATTTCTTTCAAGGAACATTTGTGTCCTGATCGTGCAGTGTGACCGCCCTCTGACGAACAAGCAAGACCCCCATTTGTTAGGTAAAATGATTAAGTTTGCTTAAAAAAAAATCATTGTTCTTTGCAGCACATTGTCCCGAATAATAAGCAAGACCTGCTGCCAAGAACAATCTTTTACCGATCGTTCGATGTGTGTGGGAGGAGGTGGTCTGCCTATCTAAATGGGCTTATTGAGCGACTGCCGATAGACAACCACTTAGTTGATCGTCGGTCCTTTAACGCTGCAGTTGGGTGGTCTAAATGAGCCCCAAGTTGTATGTACTGTTGTTAAACAGTGATAACATTGTATCCTCTTTCCGCAGATAAAGTACAAATGTAAGGAATGGGATCCTAACTTGCCTTCACTGTGCCTGCCTAATCCAGAATACCTAGCACCAGAATATATATTATCAGTAAGCTGTGACCCCGCCAGTGACATGTACTCACTCGGCGTTACCATACATGCAGTGTATAACAAAGGAAAGACCATCTTTGAAGTCAACAAGCAGGACATTTACAAAAGCTTCAGCCGGCAGCTTGATCAGGTATGTTCTGCAAACAGTGGCAAATGCTTCTCATATTGATATCACTGAAGGAAGAGATGCCCGCCATTTGTGCCGGAAGACCATAAAGGCACTGATGGTGATTTCCCAAGACAACTTGCAGTGTCTGGTAGCTTTACAGGCACTTTACTCCCACCCACGATGTGAGAAGTGGAAACTCCTTTAAACAACACTGTATCTTAACATATTATATATAGCATTTATAACTCTCTATTTCTGTGTCCTTTGCATTGCATAGTATTAGACTTGTGTAGGAAAGATGTTATATACCCCGATCTATAGGCTGTCATTGTTTTTGCCCTGTTGTCTGATTTGTTTTTATTTTGTACAGCTTAGTCGTCTAAACCCTAATGTCCTTGTCAATATCCCTGAAGAGGTTCAAGAACATTTGAAACTTCTTCTCAATGTTACTCCAGCAGTCAGACCAGATGCAGATCAAATGACAAAGGTAGGAGAAACTTTGCAGGAAGTTGTGAAATTTGGTTCTATTTTCTCTGGCCTACCGTGGTAGTTGTGACCGCCGCTCGACTACATGTAAGACAATAAGCAGTCATTTAAAGGTTTGTTTAGATGGGCTGTTTGCATAGAATATCTTTGTTTTTGGTAGCGCATGTCCCATTTGCATGGGATGATGTGCTGCCGAGTACAATGATTTTTCAGCAAGTTTAAAACATGCGTTTATCATTAATAGGGTGATTGGCTGTCCCTTTAAATATGCCCTATAATCTGGAAACAAGCATCTCAAGGAATGCTTTGTTTCTGATTATCGTCCAGCAAGAATGCACCCATCGTTGTTTTGACTTCTGTCATTTCGATATTTCCAACCTGTTTTCAAATGGTTAGTGGCATCTGACGTCTTCAACGCCCCTCAGTAAAAGACACCTCTTGGATTCCCCAAGCCTCCAAAACCGCTGCCGTTACAACTTAATATTCCTAATCCTTCATCTTTAAGGGAGCTGTCACCAGTTTTGTCACATAGCAACTAAAATTCTCATCTTACTCAACGTCTGCGCTGCATTCCCTAAATCCATATATAACCCCCTGACTCTCCCTGTATAGCCCCGAAAACCTCTTGATTTCGCCGGCACTGTATGGTAGTCAGAGCCGTCTGGTCCAGTGGGTGAGGCTTCTCCTCCCGTTGACGTGTATGACGCCTCCTTCATCATCCTCATCACCGAGACATACGCGTATGTCGCGCCTGCGCATACAAATCTTGCGCTTGTGCAGTTTCCTTTGCCCAGCTGCGGGCATGCGCACTTCTGCTTTTCGTTGTGAACAGTATGAACATGAAGTCTTGTTTGGTCTTTACAGATTCCATTTTTTGATGATGTTGGTGCTGTTACTCTACAATATTTTGATTCCCTTTTTCAACGGGACAATCTCCAGAAATCCCAATTTTTTAAAGGTTTGCCGAAAGTTCTTCCCAAACTGCCAAAGGTTTGTATTGAGAAGCAAATACTGGTATACATTGGCTAAACACCTAGACAGACTGACTTGACATTTGCACAATGCTTTATGAAGCGCAGGAATGCACTTCAACCATATACAACAGTCATTATATCTTTATGGTAGTAGTTTGTATACATTGTTGTTAATATTATTTATCAGCACCCCAAAATTCTATAATGTTGAGATTAGGGCGCAAATTGCAATGCACTTGTACCCCAGATGTTTACAAATCGTGTTTTTCTCTATTTTACAGCGTGTTGTTGTACAGCGTATATTACCAGCACTGACTTCAGAGTTTGTAAACCCAGACATGGTGCCATTTGTGTTACCTAATGTTTTGCTGATAGCAGAAGAGTGCACCAAGGAGGAGTATACAAAGCTCATCCTGCCGGACCTTGGGCCTGTTTTTCGGCAACAGGAACCTATTCAGGTTTGTTTGCTTCATCTTTCTCAGCTTTTTTTTGTTAAAATTTTTTAAAGATGAGATTTGAATTGTGTGTGCTTGTGTTAAGCTGCTGCAAGTTCACTTGAATTAATGATTACACCTTATCTGTGTCTGCCCCTGCCTGCATAGCTCCTCCACTTTTCCTAGAACTCAAGAAGTGGTGGATCTGCAGTAGAGAAAACCATTTTTAATAGAACTTGCAGCAATAAGCCCAGTAAATGAAACCTCACTGGAATCAGGGACTCTGCCCTTACATCATGCTGCTCTCAGAAGGGGTAGCAAAAAGTTGCTAGCAGATGCCCTTTAAGTGCTTCCGTTGAGTTTTAACAATGAATATATCTACATTATACCTACAATGATTCCGAGTTTAAAAAAGATTCAATAGTGTAGCCCAAAGAGATTGGAATTGCTGATGCGTGCGTATTTTCAATATGTTCCTGATTCACCCTCTGTGCTAAGTAGACTTCTGATATTTAAGTCTTCATTTGAAGATGGGGAAAAATAAAACTTATTGTAGGTTATTAAAAGTGAAGTAAAATAAAGCTAGCCATTTTGTGTGTTATTTAAATACTAAACTTCAATATATAACCCTTGTTCCAACTGTCTTCCATTTTCCATGCCATCAGGCTAGCAATATGGTGAGTGGTTGTGTTTCATTATAAATAGTAGTCTTAATGTCTACGTCTGTTTAAGCAGTTTTAAGATTAAGTAAACTATAATTTGACTCCTATTTTTTTATTCTTAGATACTTCTAATATTTTTGCAAAAAATGGATCTTCTTCTGACTAAGACTCCATCAGATGAAATCAAGAACAGTGTATTACCCATGGTATACAGGGCCCTAGAAGCACCATCTATACAGATTCAGGTAGTTGCTTACATGTGACTAAATCATGTAATCATATGTCTAACCCGTTCATTACCATTTTCTCAGCAGTAAGAATTAATATTGCCTCGAGTAGATTTAACTCTGTGGTGTTTTAAATTCTTCTAACAATAGCAAAACCTATTTTATTCCAGTGAAATCATATCAGTATTTTACTATGTATAAAAGTCAATTACAGCGTGTGGAATAAGTATTGAACACGTCACCAATTTTCTAATTAAATATATTTCTAAAGGTGCTATTGACATGAAATTCTCACCAGATGTCTGTAACAACCCATCCAACCCACAAAGGCAAATAAATCAAACCATAGATGTTCATAAATTACATTATGTCTAATAATGAGAAATGACACTAGGAAATAGTATTGAACACATGAAGAAAGAGAGGTGCAAAATACATGGAAAGTGAGGACTCCAGATAAAATCTATCAGTAATTAGAAAGTAATCCTGACACTTGGTGAAAGACAGTATCAGCTGGTTTAAAATTGATGGCTTATAAAAAGGTGTCTCATTACCAAGGGGCCACATAAGAAACATCTCATGATGGGTAAAAAAGTGAGCTGTCTCAAGACCTTCATAACCTTATTGTTGCAAAACATGCATGCATGGCATTGGTTACAGAACAATTTCTAAACTACTGAAAGTTCCAGTAAGCACTGTTGGGTCCATTATCCAGAAGTGGGAAAAACATAATTTCACCATAAGCCGGCCACAACCAGGTGCTCCCTGCAATATTTAAGACAGATGAGTGAAAAAAATTATCAGAAGAGTTGTTCAAGAGCCAAGGACCACCTGTGGGGAGCTACAGTAAGGGTACCGTCACACTTGGCGACGCACAAGCGATCCCGACAACGATGCGACCTGGTAGGGATCGCTGGGGCATCGCTACGAGGTCGCTGGTGAGATATCAGTCAGATCTCAACAGCGACGCAGCAACGATACGACGGTCGTTGTCTGTCAGACCTGTAGTATTGACATCGTCGTTGTCCCTGTCAAACACAGCGATGCATGCTGGCCAGCGGGACACCAGCGATCAAAAAATAGCCCAGCACATTCGAGCATGATCAGCGACATCGCAGCAGTGGCCCGATCGCCGCTATGTGTGACAGGTAGCAAGAACGCTGTTGCGTCACAAAATCGGTGACGCAACAGCGATCTCGCTAGCGATCTCACTATGTGAGACGGGGACTTTAGCCCTGAAATGAGCAGGTACAGTTGTTTCAAAGAAAACAATTAGTATTGCAACCATCATGCAATACTCCATTGCTGAACAAAAAGCGTGTTCAGGAAGGTTTAAAATTTGCTCTACAACATTTAGACAACCTTGTGAAGTACTGGGAGAATATAGTCTGGTCGGATGGGACCAAAATTGAATTATTTGGATGCCATATTACATACTGTATATGGAGGCCAAAAGACACTGCATATCGCCCCATAAACACAATGCCAACAGTGAAGTTTGGAGGTCGGAACATCATGGTGGTGTGCTGTTTTTCAGCAAACGGCACTGGTAAATTTTATAGGATGAATGGTCAAATATACCAAGACATTGTTAAAGAAAAGAAAAAAAAACGCTGCCATCCACCAGGATGATTAACATGAAACGAGGGTGGAAATTTCAACAAGACAATGATCACAATCACACAAACAAGGAAACTATCAATTGGTTTCATAAAAAGAAAATAAAGCTGCTAGAAGGGCCCAGCCAATCACCTGACCTGAATCCAGTAGTAAATTTATGGAAAGAACTAAAGCTCAGAGTTCATACAAGGAACCCAAGGAGCCTTCAGGATTTAAGGTTATATTCTCACGTTGTGTTTTTGCTGTGTTACAGTGCCAGTAAAAGCTACGAGATTTAGAAATATCATGCGCACATACAGAGGTTTTTTTTTTCCTGACAGAATTGGAAAACTGCTGCTTTTTTGAAAACTACAGCATGTCAATTCTTTCAGAATTTTTGCAGTGTTTTTTCACCCATATAAGGCTAGTTTCACATTTGCGCTTTTGAGCGCAGCGACGGCCTGCGCCAGGCCGCTGCTAAGCCCTGCCCCCTGCCGAGCCTCCGCCGGTAGCTCCGCCTACCGGCGCAGGACGCTGCATGTGTCCTGCGTCCCCTATCTTTATCACTGGGGGCGCAGGCCGTGCGCAGTAAGCGTTTGGCGGCGCATGCGTCCTTTTCATGGTGCGCCGACCAGCTCCAAACGCAACCTGCTGCAGTTTGGTTGCGCTCGGCGCACCGTGAAAAGGACGAATGCGCCGCCAAACGCATACTGGCCGTCGCTGCGCTCAAAAGCGCAAATGTGAAACTAGCCTAAAGCAATGATTAAGTGCAAAAACACGCCAAACAATATTGTCATCGGTTTTTTGCTGGGTTTTTAGTGAAAAAAAGCAAGTACAACATTGTTTAACCCATTTATTTTGGGAATTTTTCCCAAGTTTAAACCACATTGTCTTGGTCTCCTCACTCGAAAATGGTAGGTAGGATTAGTACAGTTTAATTCAATTAGAGATATGTGCTAAAGTAAACATTGGCCAACCAAAGCGTGAAATTGAACAATACCTGACAAACTCAAGGGTATGAAAGTAAACCATGTCCTACATACGCAGTGCTATGACAATGTCTTAGGTAAACTATTCTTGACCAATTTATCTCCCTCCGCTGTTTATAGTTTTGTAATTTTGTATTTTTCATGACCTCATATGAACGTTCTTGTTCAGAATATTCACTATTTTTTCAGGCATAAAAATCTTTTTCCACTAAATAATTTGATCAAATTGCCCCTTTTTCCAAAATAGTTTTTATGGTTTCACATTTGTTTTGCATGGTGACTAACACTTTGCATTGTTATTACGTCTATGGTGGAAGCAAAGCTGAACTTTGGGATCCTGAAAAACGCAACAAAAAAGCAAACATAACCTTCTTTTTTTCTTTTTTTTTTAAACTGCAAAGACATCAGGTTTTTGTTGCAGAAAAAAAGCAGCAAAAAAGAAACATGTGAACATAGCCTATAGAGTGTTTGGAAGAATAGGCCAAAATCACACCTGAGCAATGCGTGCGACTAGTTTCTCCATACAGGAGGCGTCTTGAAGCGGTCATCGCCAACAAAGGCTTTTGTATGAAGTAGTAATTTAAATTTCAGTAAGTGTGTTCAATACTTTTTCACTGTGTCTTTTCTCATTATTACACACAACTTAATTTATGAACATCTATGGATTGATTTCTTTGCCTGTGTGGATTGGATTGGATGGGATGTTGAGAATTTCATGTCACTTACCCATTTAGAAATATATTTACCCAGAAAATTGGTGATGTGTTTAATACTTGTTTCACCCACTGTATATAATGAAAATGTGGCACTGGGTTCAAATCCAATTCAACATGTTTGTTTAGTTTTTCCCTTGCCCTGGTTTTCCCCAGTACTCGAGACATATTAATAGAGTTGATTTGAAATTTAGATTGTGAGCCCAATAGGTTAGGGGCTGATGTGTAATATGTTGGTGCAACTGCAATGAAAAGTTCTGGAGTGATGCCTAGTGGCCAGAACAAACATTACACATTGTATTTGTTTAATTAACAGTTAATGGTGATGTAATTTGTGTAAATTGGAGTTCTTCTCCTATTAAGTATTTATAGACTCTGCTTAAGTTACACCTAATCTGGCATTTGTCGCACGTTGTTAAGAGTGTGGGAGTCATAGTTGATCATGGTACAGTATGTTTCTAGATTGTAATTATTCTTTCTTTATCGCCTTATTGGGGGACACAGAATACCATGGGTGTATGCTGCTGCTGCTAGGAGGCTGACACTATGCAAAAACAAGAAAATTGGCTCCTCCCCGGCAGTATACACCCACCGACAGACACCAAGTACCTCAGTTTGTGCTTAGTGTCTGTAGGAGGTGGACCGGGATCTTCTCAGATCTGCAGTTAATAATCCTTTTATTTCCTTAGGTGTTTGTCAAACTTTGTAATCTTTTCTCGCTTATTTCTTTCAGGTCTTCACATCAGGAAACAGGGTGTAGTTTTCACTCTGATTTCCTATATCAGGCGGCTGAGCGAGCAGTGTGGTGATTTCCCACATCGCACCTCTCAGTACCGCAGGCAGGACCTTTCCCTAACACCAGTCGGTGTTATGGGCGGATGACGGGTGGCCGGTCCCTGCCAAAACAACCCCTCACCCCTCTCCTGGGACAGGGCTGAGAGGAAGACGGCGGTGGTCAGCAGGCTATCCCTCCTTCCCAGCAAGAAAACGCCGTCTTCTACATGTCAGAGAGTAAGAGGTCTTCTCCCAGCGGCCTGACTGTTACGCAGGGCCCCTGCGGTTATCCTCTTCAGGGACGTCAGGTAAGAGTCTGATCGTTCCCTTCAGCCGGCATGTCTCTGAGCAACATTTTAAATTCCCGCCCTCCTCCCTCTCTGCCAGCCGCGCGCCTCATGCTGACAGCTGCGCTCCCCGCCGTGCACAGGCATCAGCGGTCCCCTGGAACGGTCGCTCCAGCTGAATGGGTCTTTTCATCACTGGGGGAGGTTTTTTCCAGAGCGGTGTGGGCGCAGCTCACCTCTATCTATCGGCGCCGCGGCCATTGCAGGCTAGAGATCCAGGCGGGGAGGGAGAGCGGTTTCACTTTCTCTCCTGCCTCCCTGCTCAGGACGCGCTTCTCCTTTTCTCTCTGGCGCCCTTTTTCGCGTGCCCATTCCACCCTATTACATGGCTCCTTTTGCTTTCAGAGGCATCAATCTTTTTATTACCGCGCCCCCCCACCTCCATGGCCCGATCACGTCCCGGCGCCAAGCTCCGCCTTCCTCCACCTCACAGCCAGTTTCCTGACTGGAATCTCTCTTCTTCCTTCGCTGCTTGGGGGACACTTCAGGGTCCTGCTGCTTGTCAGATTCTCAGTAGGCTCAGCCCTTTATTGCAAATTAGCTCCCCTCTGCAGTCCCTGATCTTATCTAGTGCGGCCATACGGCGTATCCCACCTATGTTCAACCCTTCAACGGCGCTTTCTTTCAAGCCCACCGTTATTCACTACGCCTGTGCACGCTGTAAAAAGAAGTGGCCTTCAGGTCAGTCATCGCCCCTCTGTCCATCCTGCAGTCCTACCTCCATGTCAGACACTCAGGAGCACACAGATTCCCGGGATGAGGGTACCTCTTCTCTCCCAGAGTGGGCCGTGGCAATGTTGCAGTCGGTCTCTGATCTGACTAAAGTGTCTCAGTCCCTGGTCCAGGTCCTAGAACATTTGCCTCAGCTATCTACAGCCACCTGTGCACCGACCGCCTCGCAAGGTGAGTCGTCTGCACCTGACCGCGACCTTCAGAGGGACAGATCGAGTAGAATTACTAGGAAGCGTGTTCTCTTTGGCTCGTCTTCCAGCTCTCTAGGCCCGGCTGCTTCTCCCAGGTGCCCTTCTCCTTCTTCAGGAGACGACACTAGGTCAGATGAGGATCCCCAATCGGGATCTAGTTCAGAAGCAGATGACATGTCTAAAACTCGGAAGATGGTCGATAGCCTCCTTTCAGCTAGCTTTCAAACCTTAGAAATTAAACAAGACAAGCCCCTTCTCAGGAATGTTCCATTCCATTTAAGCGGGCAAGGCCTCCATCCCAAACTTTCCCAAACCATAAAGAGTTTGATACTACACTGACCAAACACTGGGAGCACCCCGAGCAGCGCTTCTCAGGCCCCAGGTACTTAGTTGTCCTGTACCCCTTTGATGCGGATTTACGCACAAAATGGTCCAAAGCCCCCGAAGTGGATCCTCCTGTCTCTCGCATAGCCTCAAAGACTGTCCTATCCCTCCCGGATGGGGCATCACTTAAGGATCCAACAGACAGACAAATAGTCTCTAGCGAAATCAATTTTTGAGGCATCTGGTGCCTCCCTCTGTCCGATTTTCGCATCTGCCTGGGTAGCAAAGGTCATCTCTGCTTGGGCAAAGATTCTTCGCAGGGGCATCTTAGCAGCAGCTCCTCAGGACGAGTTGGCGGATCTGGCAGATCAAATTAATCATGCGGGTAAATACCTTTTGGCCACCGCCCTAGATGCAGCTGGGTGCGTGGCAGTCATGGAATGCGGACACTACCTCAAAGAAGTCACTTACCAATCTGCCTTTCCATGGTTCTAGGCTCTTTGGAGCCAAGTTGGATCAGATAATTTCCGATGCCACTGGTGGTAAAAGCACTTCCCTTCCACAGTCTCGACCAAAACGTTTCTTTAACAAAAAGGGTTTCCGGCCGTTTAGGCCCTTTTGTCCCTTCGCGTCATCAGAGAGATCTACCCAGCAAGATCGGCCTTCCGCCTCTAAGGAGTGAGAGCAGAAAAGACCATCTTACAAACCCGCTCCCCGCTGGAGATCTAGAGGTCAATACCCCAGGTCGTCAGGTACCCGATCCGGTAGGTTTGCCTCCAAGTGACGGGTCACCCCCACCTGGAATTTCTTCCAGGGTGTGGGAGGCAGACTTTCCTTTTTCATGGACGCCTGCTGTTCGTTGTCGACGACGCTTGGGTCAGGGAAATCATCACATCCGGATACAAGATCGAGTTTGCGTCTCCGCCAAAGGGACGTTTTTTCCTGTCCCGACCTCCAAGACAGCGGTCTCGCATTCCAGGATTCTTTCAAGCCGTCTCTCTTCTTGCCGCCGGAGTGATCGTTCCGGTTCCCGCACACGAATGATTTTCAGGCTTCTATTCAAATCTTATCGTTGTCCCAAAAAAGGACTGTTCTTTTCGGCCAATCCTGGACGTCAAATTGCTCAATCGCCACGTAAAGATTTTCCACTTCAGAATGGAGTCTCTTCGGTCGGTGATAGCCTCAATGGAACACAAGGAATTTCTCTGTTCTGTGGACATACGGGATGCCTACCTTCACATCCCTGTGTGTTTGCAACATCAGAAATACCTTCGTTTTGCGATTCAGGAAGACCACTACCAGTTCACGGCTCTCCCCTTCGGTCTGGCTCCCCGGGTTTTTCTGAGGGTGATGGCGACAGTCATGGCCATCCTCCGCTCCAGGGGGATCCTCATCATCCCTTATCTGGATGACCTTTTGATCAAGGGATCGTCCCGGCAAGACTTTACAGCTCTTTTCAAAGGGATCCGACTGCTCAAGCGGCCAATCCCCATTCCCCTTCGGTCCTGCATGAAGGTTCTGGGGAAGATGGTATCTTCCATGGAAGCGGTGCCCTTTGCACAATTTCATCTTTGTCCCCTCCAGTTGGCTCTTCTTTCGGCCTGGGACAAGACCTCGCTGTCCTTGGACCGTCCCATTCTCCTTCCCCTCAGAGTGAGACAATCCCTGACTTGGTGGGCAAGGTCAGAGTCAGTCCTTCAAGGGAGGTCCTTTCTTTCGCTTCAATGGCAAGTCATCACCACCGATGCCAGCCTTCTAGGGTGGGGAGCGGTGTGCCATCTAAAAACGTCTCAAGGCCGGTGGAACCCATAGGAGGCTCTTCTCCCCATCAATCTTCTGGAGATCAGAGCAATCTTCCTGGCTCTTCTTCACTAGCAGCCTCTCTTCCTCGGGAAGCCGGTCCGCATTCAGTCGGACAACACCACGGCTGTGGCATACATAAACCACCAGGGGGGCACGCGCAGCAAGCAAATAATGGCGGAAGTAGCCAAGATACTGCGCTGGGCAGAACGTCACGTTCCTGCAATCTCCACCGTTCACATTCCAGGGGTGGAAAATTGGGCGGTCGAATTTGAGTCGTCAGGGTCTAGCATCAGGCGAATGGGCCCTTGAGCCCTCAGTCTTCCATCAGATATGCCAGCGCTGGGACACCCCAGATGTCGATCTCATGGCATCTCGGATGAACCACAAAATTCCGCACTTCGTAGCCAGGTCCAGGGACCCTCTAGCCGTCTCTTGCGACGCCCTGTTAATTCCGTGGTCCCAGTCCCGACTTCCTTATCTATTTCCGCCTCTTGCCTTGATCCCTCGAGTGGTCAAAAAGATCAAATCGGAAGGTGTACCAGTGATTCTGGTGGCCCCAGACTGGCCAAGACGCCCTTGGTACGCGGAGCTGGTGAACATGCTCGCGGACGTTCCCTGGAGGCTTCCAGACCGTCCGGATCTTCTCTCGCAAGGTCCCCTTTACCACGAGAATTCTCAATCTCTGAATTTAACGGCATGGCCTTTGAGGCTGCGACCCGGAGAGAATCTGGTTTGTCTGACCAGGTGATTCAGACTATGATCAAAGCCAGAACACCGGCCTCTTCCCGCATTTACCATAGATGCTGGAAGGCCTTTTTCCGTTGGTGCGACGGTAAAAAAGTATTTTCCTATGTCCCTTTCCATTCCATCTATTCTGGGGTTCCTCCAGTCTGGTTTAGATGCGGGTCTGTCCCTCAGTACCCTCAAGGGCCAGGTCTCCTCCCTGTCTATCCTCTTCCAAAGAGAGCTGGCGGCCTTACCGCAGGTTAAGACTTTTCTCCAAGGGGTCACCCGTGTGGCTCCTCCGCATCATTCGCCGATAGATCCGTGGGATCTCATTCTCGTCCTTAGCGCTGTCCAAAAGGCGCCGTTCGAGCCTATCCAGGACATTCCTTTATCCCTTCTCTCGTGGAAGGTAACTTTCTTGATTGCCATTACATCCGTCAGAAGAGTTTCTGAATTGGCGGCCTTGTCATGCCGTTCCCCGTACCTGATTCTCCATCAGGATAAGGTCATTCTCAGGCCCGTTCCTTCCTTTCTCCCAAAGGTCGTGTCCTCCTTCCACATCAATGAGGGTATCGTTCTTACATCTTTTTGCCCGGCTCCGTCTCACCCTATTGAGAAGTCCCTCCACAAACTTGATGTAGTCAGAGCCTTGCGTGTTTATCTCGCCAGGACTTCTTCTTTTCGTCAATCCGATTCCTTCCTAGTCTTCTATGAAGGTAGCCGGAAAGGGTTTCCGGCGTCCAAATCCACGATAGCTCGCTGGATTCGTTCTACCATTCTGGAAGCGTACCGACTTCAGGAAAAGCGGCACCCTCCGGGAGTGAGAGCCCACTCTACCCAGGCTGTGGCAGCTTCGTGGGCTGTGCGTCACCAGGCTTCAGCTTTGCAGATTTGCAGGGCCGCGACCTGGTTGTCCTTTCACACTTTTGCGAGGTTCTACAGGGTTCATACCCTGGCCTTGTCTGATGCAGTTGTTGGTAGGAAGGTTCTGCAGGCGGCGGTGGCTCACCGGCCGACCTAAACCTTTCCGGTTCTTTCGTTCCTTATTGCTGTTCCCGCCCTTGGGACTGCTTTGGAACGTCCCAAGGTAATCTGTGTCCCCCAATAAGGCGATAAAGAAAGATGGATTTTTGGTTCTTACTGTAAAATCTCTTTCTTGGAGCCTTCATTGGGGGACACAGCACCCTCCCTGTTTAAGCTGTACCGTGTTGGGCTTTGAGCTCCTTGTTGGGTTGGTACATATGTTTAAAGTTCCGTGGCTTCTCCTACTGCTTTCGCACCAACTGAGGTACTTGGTGTCTGTCGGTGGGTGTATACTGCCGGGGAGGAGCCAATTTTCTTGTTTTTGCATAGTGTCAGCCTCCTAGCAGCAGCAGCATACACCCATGGTAATCTGTGTCCCCCAATGAAGGCTCCAAGAAAGAGATTTTACAGTAAGAACCAAAAATCCATCTTTGTGGCCATGTGATGAGCTTTCTAATGACACAGCAGATGTCATTCAGCTCAAATTAACAATTTTGAAGTGTATACCATTATCAAAATTATATTTGATTTGTTATACGTTAATCTAAATATTTTTTTCTTTATTTGTAGGAGCTGTGCCTAAACATAATCCCTACGTTTGCAAACCTTATAGATTACCCATCCATGAAAAATTCTTTAATACCAAGAATTAAGTCCGCTTGTCTACAGACCTCCTCTCTTGCTGTAAGTTGTTCTGAGAATTGTTTTCTTCTGTTATTCCTCTTAGTTCACATGAATTTATCAGCTCTTTTCTCGCTATTTTAGATTAGATCAGTGACAGCTTGTGCAAAACTAAAGTAACTGACATTTTCTTTTCTATTTTGTCTAGGTTAGGGTTAATTCCTTGGTGTGCTTAGGAAAGATTTTGGAGTACCTGGATAAGTGGTATGTTTTGGACGAAATTCTTCCTTTTTTGCAACAAATTCCATCCAGGGAGCCGGCCGTTCTTATGGGAATTCTAGGTATTGATCTTACTCTTATACACAAATTTGGTTATTCAGTAGGAATTTCACATGTTAAAAAAATTTTTTATTTGTATTGTCAGGAATATATAAATGTACCTTTACACACAAGAAGCTTGGTGTCACCAAAGAGCAGCTGGCTGGGAAAGTGTTGCCACACTTAATTCCTCTAAGCATTGACAATAACTTAAATCTTAACCAGGTGAGCAAGGTTGTACTTCACACTCTTACTAGCAAAATTGGACATGGAAATGTTTTATCTTGTTCAGCTACCTGACCAGGTTTTTACCCCATAATCTGTGAGCAGCATACCGTATAAATTGAGACCCTAATTCCAGTGATATGTCACTTACTAGGCTGCTTGCTGTAGTTCTGATTAAAATCACTATATTATCATCAAGAGATTGCCACTAGAGGACTAGTAGCCCTGCTGTCATGTAGTCCTCAGTTGTCTTCACCTCAACAACTGATTGGCTGCTTTCTGCCTATGCACATTGTACACCACTTCCAGTCAGTGGTGTGGGCACGCTTATACTCAGTCAGCATTCAGTGAACAGGTAGATCTCTGGCAGATATTTGGCATATAAAACAGGGATTTTGCAACAATTGCAGCAAGTAACCCAGTAAGTGATACATTGCTCGAATCAGGGTCTCTGCCCCTACATCTTGCTGCTCTCAGATGGGATAGCATAAACCTGGTGAAAAATTCCCTTTAAGCACTCCTTTAGTCCTTAGGGCTCAAATAGCACAGCAGTGCTAAAGTAATGGCCTTTTGGAGATGCCCTTTCTGTTTGCCCTGTTAGAGCGTTGTGGATTTCAATGGGCAGTCCTGCCTGCCCTGTTTCGATGATTGGAACCGATGTTACTACCCATTCATTTAAATGTCCACCAAGAAATACAGTGGAGAAAAAAGTATTTAATGAAGAAGTTACAGGTCTGAGAGAGCCAGATACCTTGCATGTTTTTAGGTGACCAAATACTAATTTTCCCTTGCGTCCCTCCGGACAGCACCACGGAGGAAGTCCTTCCTTGACCTATAGCGGGACAGGATCACAGAGAGGATAAAATGCCCTTCCTACCTCCACCCTCCAGTGTTTTTCCTGTCCCAGCAAGGGACGGTTGTATGAGAGGTTGCTCTTAGAGTGAAGATAGCCTGTGGACGTTTATGGCTTTCCATTCCCCCTGGCAGGTGGTCCGTGGCTGATTCGTCTCTGGGAAAGGTCCCTCAGCCGTCATTCGCTGTACCAGACGGTCTCGGGGATTGGGGTTCTCAGCCCCCCCCCCCCCCCCCCCCCCCCCGTCAAGCGGACCGTTGCTGACACCTCTTGGAGAAGTTCCTCAGCCAGCAGCCAGCCTGCATGATGGGCTTAGGGGGATCGTGCGGTGTGTCCAATCCTTCTTCCTGTCAAGGGGCCCAGGGCAGACACTCCCCGGTGGGGAGTCCCTCTGCCCCAAAGACCAGTCGAGCGGACGTGCTCCTGGGTTGAGCCGCTCCTCCCGGTGGGAGGCTCTCGGCTCGGACGCCGGCCGGCAAAACATCGCTACTTCTGGAAAACACGCGGTGGAGAAGGCCGTCGTGCCTCCGGTAATGTCAGCATAAGGTCGGCGTGCGTTCCACGGCAGAACGTGGAAGTGCAGAACGAGACAGGCAACAGGCTAGTTTCTTGGATCTCGGGCACAGGAGAGGAAATCACTGGCTGTAATACAACATTCCTGACCGAACACCACTTCCCTCCATGATAGGCTCTCAGCATTACCAGCTCCCCCTGTCTTTCTAGCAGGTATGGAGCCAGCACAGGTGAGTGCACGTTGGAATATTGTGCCTTGGCCTCTGGGCTGATACTAGCCTCATGCCTTGGTGCCAAAGCTGGGCCTAGAGCCTCATGTGCTGAGATGTGTCTTCACATATAAGCAGCTAGGCCTTGGACCTCTAGGCTATAGTAAGACCATATGTCCAAGCTACATCTCGTAATGTAACCTCGGTTAGTTGCAGGCCATGTCTGCACAGAGCCTTATGGCTGGCCACATGGTGGAATGCTGCACATGGACTCCAGGAAGACTGCCCTCCAGCTGCGGTTCATTTATTAGCTCCTTCAGGTTCAGCCGGTCTGACAATTGAGATGTACTATTCATAGCGTAGGTTTATCCGTATCTCTGATTGCTCTCTTGGAGGTAACTGTGGGCCTGGTCTCTCGTTTGGCATCTTAAAGCAGGGCCGTAGTCTGTGCATCATATTACATCATAGTGCCTTTGGGCAGCTTATTGCATCATATTGCATGTTTCCTCTGTGCATCATGTTTCCTCTGTGCATCGTATCGCCTCTGTGCATCGTATCACCTCTGTGCATCGTATCGCCTCTGTGCATCGTATCGCCGCTGAGCATCGTGTGGCCGCTGTGCACTATGTGGCCGCTGTGCACTATGTGGCCGCTGTGCACTATGTGGCCGCTGTGCACTATGTGGCCGCTGTGCACTATGTGGCCGCTGTGCACTATGTGGCCGCTGTGCACTATGTGGCCGCTGTGCATCATAGTACCTCTGTGCATCATATGGC
Source organism: Dendrobates tinctorius (assembly GCF_039654945.1). Lineage (NCBI taxonomy): Eukaryota > Metazoa > Chordata > Amphibia > Anura > Dendrobatidae > Dendrobates > Dendrobates tinctorius. Next base: position 13,050,351 of record NW_027361807.1, on the reverse strand, counting down.
TTCATAGTTCCTTTGTGCATCAGACTGCATCATGGGGCTGCATAGTGTCTCTGTACATCATACGGCATCATGGGGCTTCATAGGGCCTCTATGCAGCGTATTGCATCATAGCGCTTTATAGTACCTCCGTACATCATATTGCATCATACGGCTTCATAGTGCCTTTGTACATCATTTTGCATCATAGCGCTTTATAGTGTCTCTGTACATCATACTACATCATATAGGTTCATAGTCCCTTGGTGCATCATATTGCACCATATTGCTTCATAGCGCCCCATAGTGTCTTGGCACATCATATTGCGTCATAGACAGTGCTTCGGTACAACATAGGGCCTCTGTGCATCATATTGCGTCATAAGGCTTTGGTACCTCTGGGCCTCAAGGTGTCATTTGGGGCTCATAATACCTCTGTGCTTCATAGTACCTTGGGCGTTGTGGCTTTGTGCCTCTGGCTTAGACCTTCTGACTTGTGCCTTGTGTGGGCCATACCTCGTATGGTCGGCCTACCACTTCACATTTTGTCTCTGGCCCCAACTCCGGTCTTCGTGTTTCAGGACCTAGATCCAGCTTCTTTTGCTTCATTCTTTGCGACTGGGCTTAGCCAGATGAACAGTTAGGCTTGAATTGGCCTAGTAACTTAGCATTTCTTCTATTTGGAACAGAACTCTCAAGTGAGTTACTGCCTTGAGTGCTAAAGGCAGGTCTCTCCCATAGTTAGCTTTTAAAGGGAGACCTATGTCTTTGGGGTTCACCCTTTAGGTGGACATACTATTCTGGGTGCAGGAAATCCCATAAAGTGGGAGAAACAATTCTTCCCGACTCCACATAGAGCAGTCGGACTAGTTTCCTTGATAGACACCCGGTAGACAGATTCTTGTCCCATAAATCCGTTGTATTATGTTTACTAGGGACGACATCACTGCTCTTTGTACATTGCGGTGAATCAGCAGCTCTGCGTCATGTATCGGAGGATCCCATACCCATTACTCTTACAGCAGTCAGGGCTCCTAAGGTAAATAAGCTGTATCCAGGACTCTCAGTCAAGAACCCATAGTCCCTCTGCCTCGCAGTAGACAGTACCCTCTGTGATTGGAGGAAACCTTTTTCCCTCTAGTTATAGAGTGTGGTTCCTCCCTCCATGGTAGTCAAGGGTATAAAATATCTCTAAGAAGATTGCCTTTTAGGATATAATAGATAAATAAGTTGACACATTTACACAATGTCTGTGCTAATTACTTCTATAGAGGCAGTTTCAAATAATTTCTGGCGTCAAAGGATTCTTACCAACACCCCTTCCCCCACACACAACACTTACTCTCCTCAATTCCATAGTCCAGACTCCCTGTGTCTAACATCAGTAAAACAAGAGTGAGGATCCACATTTCCCTTTCAATGCTTCTAATGAGAAGCCCAATGTTGGTAGGAGTAGGAGATTTTACCTGCCAGATGGAGTATTTCCTCAGTTTCAAATAATATCCAACCCTTTCTTGGGGTTTAGACATGTAAAGGATTCAGAATACACATGATCTCCTGGATGAGTAGGGTACATACGTCTCAATGCTCCGCTATTTTCCATGTATGGCTATTGCTTTGATCTTCCAGCGGTGCAGGGTCTCTGACCTGCAGGTCTCCTTGTAGCATGGTAAGCTGGTCTCTAGCCAAGGTTTAAGCTGAGCCCAGGAGGACCGACGAAGGAACTATCCTTTGTTATAAGCACGTACAGCAAATTACTTGTCTGTACAGTCCTCATTGTATTGTGGCTGTGGTTATCACCATACCTTTTGCTGGGCAATAAGGTTTTAAACCTATTCTGTGACTGCGGTGTTCATAAGTACAGTCATATGTAAAAGTTTGGGCACCCCTATTAATGTTAACCTTTTTTCTTTATAACAATTTTGGTTTTTGCAACAGCTATTTCAGTTTCATATATCTAATAACTGATGGACTCAGTTATATTTCTGGATTCAAATGAGGTTTATTGTACTAACAGAAAATTTGCAATCTGCATTTAAACAAAATTTGACCGGTGCAAAAGTATGGGCACCCTTATCATTTTCTTGATTTCAACACTCCTAACTACTTTTTACTGACTTCCTGAAGCACTAAATTGGTTTTGTAACCTCATTGAGCTTTGAACTTCATAGCCAGGTGTATCAAATCATGAGAAAAGTTATTTAAGGTGGCCACTTGCAAGTAGTTCTCCTATTTGATTCTCCTATGAAGAGTGGCATCATGGGCTCCTCAAAACAACTCTCAAATGATCTGAAATCAAAGATTATTCAACATAGCTTTTCAGGGGAAGGATACAAAAAGTTGTCTCAGAGATTTAACCTGTCAGTTTCCACTGTGAGGAACATAGTAAGGAAATGGAAGAACACAGGTACGGTTCTTGTTAAGCCCAGAAGTGGCAGGCCAAGAAAAATATCAGAAAGGCAGAGAAGAAGAATGGTGAGAGCAGTCAAGGACAATCCACAGACCACCTCCAAAGACCTGCAGCATCATCTTGCTGCAGATGGTGTCACTGTGCATCGGTCAACAATACAGCGCATGCATAACGCCTTTTTGTATGACCAAACAACTCAATCTTTGTTTCATCAGTTCACAGGACCTTCTTCCAAAATGTAACTGACTTGTCCAAATGTGCTTTTGCATACCTCAGGTGACTCTGTTTGTGGCGTGCTTGCAGAAACGGCTTCTTTCGCATCACTCTCCCATACAGCTTCTCCTTGTGCAAAGTGCGCTGTATTGTTGACCGATGCACAGTGACACCATCTGCAGCAAGATGATGCTGCAGGTCTTTGGAGGTGGTCTGTGGATTGTCCTTGACTGTTCTCACCATTCTTCTTCTCTGCCTTTCTGATATTTTTCTTGGCCTGCCACTTCTGGGCTTAACAAGAACTGTACCTGTGTTCTTCCATTTCCTTACTATGTTCCTCACAGTGGAAACTGACAGGTTAAATCTCTGAGACAACTTTTTGTATCCTTCCCCTGAAAAGCTATGTTGAATAATCTTTGTTTTCAGATCATTTGAGAGTTGTTTTGAGGAGCCCATGATGCCACTCTTCATAGGAGAATCAAATAGGAGAACTACTTGCAAGTGGCCACCTTAAATAACTTTTCTCATGATTTGATACACCTGGCTATGAAGTTCAAAGCTCAATGAGGTTACAAAACCAATTTAGTGCTTCAGGAAGTCAGTAAAAAGTAGTTAGGAGTGTTCAAATCAAGAAAATGATAAGGGTGCCCATACTTTTGCACCAGTCAAATTTTGTTTAAATGCAGATTGCACATTTTCTGTTAGTACAATAAACCTCATTTGAATCCAGAAATATAACTGAGTCCATCAGTTATTAGATATATGAAACTGAAATAGCTGTTGCAAAAACCAAAATTGTTATAAAGAAAAAAGGTTAACATTAATAGGGGTGCCCAAACTTTAACATATGACTGTATCTATCACAATAACTGTAATTCACTGCGGTTCATTAGTGGTATTGGGGTACAACAGGTTTGCTCCACTGCAGATCTTGTTTGCCACATTCATACTGAAATTGGCCATTATAGACATATATCAGACACTCACTACGGTGATTACCTTTGTAGATCCCTTTCGATATCTATATTTCTTCTCATCGTATAGATAATTTCTAGATCTAGCCTGGTTCTTACCTAGGACTTTGATCCTTGGGCTTCTGTACCCACCCTGGGACCTTTTCTTTGGTATTCTCCATGGTGCTGTCCGGAGGGATGTAAGGGAAAAAGGGAATTAGACCTACCGGTAATTCTGTTTCCTGTAGTCCCTCAGGACAACACCCTTAGTTCCCTCCCTTATGTTTGTCTTTAGGCTTGCATGGGATCGATCGTCTGGCAGATTGTTCATCCATCAGGTCATTGTGGCTCGAGATTGGGATGGAGCCGCTAAAGGGTCTTACATACGCGTTTGTAAGGGCGCGTTTAGACCATTTCCATCCATCCTCGGTGGTACTTTGAAAAAACACTGGAGGGTGGAGGTGGGAGGGGCTTTTTAACCTCTCTGTGATCCTGTCCCGCTATAGGTCAAGGAAGGACTTCCTTCGTGGTGCTGTCCTGAGGGACAACAGGAAACAGAATTACCGGTAGATCTAATTCCCTTTTTCCACCATAATTTGCAAAATAAATCTTGCAAAATAAATCTTGCCAAATCAGACAAGGTGATTTTTTGGATTTGTTTTCTCATTTTGACTCTCCTAGTTGTCAACTGCCTATGATGTCAATTACAGGCCTATCTCATCTTTTTAAGTGTGAGAACTTGCCCAATTGGTGGCTGACTAAATACTTTTTTTCCCATTGTACAAACATGTCTGATCAGTTTAGCCTACCCGATTTCGTTCGATTACAAGTGTCGATTGACGATATTCACGAGTTAATCATTGCTCTATTAACACTGGCCTACAACAACTGATAGTAATAGAGCGAGGATTGATACAGTCATTGTGTTCTTGTAAATCATCATGTTGTCAACAGCACATCACCCATTTACTTATAATGGGTGATGTGCTGCCGATAATGATTTTCTCTATTGCTTCATTGGGGGACACAGTAAACCATGTTTTAGCTGTGTCCCTGTTATGAGCTCATTTTCTGCTCCACCAGTTGAGAGTTCCCCTTCCGTTCTCCCTCTTGTGGTGACAGGAGGTAGTGAGGTTGGTTTAATTGGTAGTGATCTGCCACCTGGTGAGGAAGATAACGATTGGATCTCCGGAGTATCAGACTAGTTATAAGACAGCCGACACCCTATCCTGGTGCTAGTGATTCAGTCTGCTTCTCAGGTCTTGGACTCAGCTCTGTTCCAGTCTTCTCAAGTTAAGTTTGTTTTTGCTAATGTTCACACTTGCTCTTGTTGGTCAATTCAGTTTTTTGTGTGGTCAGCCAGCCCGGCTGGGCTGTGCTGAATTTCCACTCTTATCTGTATTTGCCAAATTGCCTTTTTTTTTTGTCCCTTATTAGATTGGCCTCTTTTTGCTCTGTCTCAGAATAGTTCAGAGTGCTGATATAGTGGGAGAAGTCGTGACTTCAGGGTTAATTTTGCTATCAGTTGTGTTGGACATTTTTGTAGGGTTTTTGGCAGATTGCAAGACAGTGTCTTTCCTTTCCTGTCCTTCCTAGTTAGTTTGGCCCCATCGTTTGCTCAGCCTATTTTCCTGCCTTTGTTTGTGTTTTCATCTTGTTTCACCGTCAATACATGTGGTGGGCTGTCTTTCCTTTGGGGGTCTGCTCTGGGGCAGTTAGTATTCCTCTTTTCCAACTTTATGCTTATTTAGTTCTCCGGTTGTGACGAGGCGTCTAGGACCACCGTAGGAACGCTCCACGACTGCTGCTCGTTGGGTGTTAGGATCAGGGGTCTGCAGTCTGCATAGTTACCAACCTCTTTGGTTTTCTGAGACCTAGCTTGTGGTGTTTTTTATTTCCTCCTCGGCGACCCGTTCATAACATGTCCCCCAATGATGTCTCCGAGAAAAATGTTATGATAAAAACCCAAAATCTTCTTTTCCAGTTCACCAATCCTGACATCACCATGGAGGACGTCCTCATCCTCTTTGAAACAGGAAACAACGAGAGGTTAAAATTACCCTCCCATCTCCACCCCTCAGTGTGTTTTTCCTGTCCCACTGAGGATAGGAATGACTAGAGGAATCTCCTATCCCTGGCCTTACTGGGCAGATCTGCATGAATCAGGGGGGCCCAGCTTTTCCCTTCCTGCTACCAAGAGATCTGCAGCCGACACTCTCCGATGGGGAAACCCCTCAGCCTACCTCAGTGCAGTGCTGTTTGAGCTGCGAGCCGCTTCCCCCTGTCTGGGGGTTCTCGGCTCAGATGTTTGCCTTCAGCGTGCTGCAACCCTGCGGGAGCGCTTCCGGCAACGTCACCTCCGCAAGCCGGGCAGACCACTTCCGGGTCGTGGCCGGAGTTCGTTCCAGCGTGCGTTTCATGATGGAATGCGGGAAGAGGATCCGGTGAGGACTTACAGCCAGCGTGGGTATCGTATAAATAGGGTCCCCGTGTGAGTGTGGGCTCCCCTACTGTAAGCTAGGACTGCATACCAGTAAATCTGACGTGGAGGATCTCACTAAGGCCGGGGTCACACTTCGAGAAACTCACATGAGTCTTGCGTCTCAATACCCGGCACTGCCGCCTGCACTTGGGACAGGAGTGTGCGGCTGCATGTATTTCTATGCAGCTGAGCGCTCTGGTCCGAGTGCCGGTGGCAGTGCTGGGTATTGAGACTCGTACGAGTTTCTCGCACGTGTGACCCCGGCCTAAGACAGACATTGGCTTGGAGCAAAGCCAGGAGCATGTAACTAAGCTTGCAAAAGCAACAACCACTTTTAGCCTTTACCCTACACTTAGAAGCACATGGCATATACTCTATGTATTCTAGGGGGGGAACACCTGTCTCAGCAACTACAAAGGATAACAAGAAGTCGGGGTGAATTAAAAAATGTGCGATCTGTAGTGCCAAACTACCAGAGACTTGGCAGAAACAACTATGTGAACCCTGCACTTCAAAGATCATCAGGAAAGTACAGGCGGAAAGGGCGAAGATTGTCTTGGTGGAGCCTTTCTGGCCGAAGAGGAGTTGGTTCCCTCTGCTGAGGAAAATGACGGAAGATGATCCCATCCTCTTTCCAAAAGATGAGATATCCTCCACCAGGGCCCAGTTCTCCACCACAACCCAGACCGTTTTCAACTCTCAGCATAGATCCTGAGAGGTAGGTCTTGAAGTCAAAGGGATTGTCCGATGAAGTAATTTCTACGCTTCAAGCGAGCAGAAAGCTCGTGACCTCTGCTATATACAACAAAATTTGGAAGCGCTTCTGCATGTGTGCTTCTGCATGTATTGCGCAGAATCATTGGTAGATAAAACTCACCCGACATCCTTAAAATCTTTGATTTCCTGCAGACAGGTTTCAAGAAGGGCCTTAGCCAGAGTACCCTAAGGGTGCAGATCTCAGCCCTTAGCGTATTCTTTGACTTTCCCCCAGCCACCATACCTCTGAATAGCTAGGTTCTCTAGAGCTATACAGAGGCTGAAGCCTTCTATAAGGAAGTACGTCCCTCCTTGCGATTTTAATCTAGTACTAAACACACTTTGTAAGCACCCATATGAACAAGCTGATGATATGTACATTGGTAGTCTCTCTTTTTAAAACTGCCTTTCTGGTAGCGATCACATCGGCAAAAAGAATAGGGGAACTACAAGCCCTATCCATTCAGGACCCATATTTACAGGTGTTTGAGGAGGAAAGCTGGGTCAAGACTCAAGACCAATTGATCCTCAAAGTTGTATCAACCTCGAACATGAATCAGGAAGATGTTCTCCCCTCTTTCTGCCAGCACCCTAGAAACCCGAAGGAGCAATCCTTTCATTGCCTAGATGTTAGAGGGACAGTTCTTAAATACCTAGAGGCAAATGAGGGCTTGAGACAGGACACATCTGTTTCAATATGGGGGTTCAAATTGGGGCAAAAGGGCTGCCAAATCCACAATAGCTATGTGGATCAGATCCACTATTTGTCTAGCCTATGAGGTTCAGGGAAGATATCCCCAGAATACTCTTGGGGCCCATTCAGGTAGAGCTATAGCTACTTCATGGGCAGAGAAAGTGGGGGGGGTGGGGGCATTCAGTGTATCAGATTTGTAAAGCCGCTACTTGGTCTAGTCTAAATACCTTCTCGAAACATTATAAGCTAGACGTAGTCTCAGGGCAACTAGCCTTCAGTAGAAAGGTTATTCATGCAGTGGTCCCGCCCCAAATCGTCATACTTTGGTATTTTCCATGGTGCTGTCAGGATTGGTAAACTGGAAAACAGTAATTGGACCTACCGGTAATAGTATTTCCAGGAACCCATCCTGACAGCACTACTAGTTTCCTTCCTTATGAGAAAGTTCTATACTAATGTGACTTGACGTTTGTATAAAGAATGACTAGTACATTTTTTGTTGCATCCATCCAGATGTGGTACTTTGAAAAGACACTGAGGGGTGGATACGGGAGGGTCCTTTTTAACCTCTTGTAGTTTCCTTTCCCAAAGAGGATAAGAAGGACGTCCTCCATGTTGCTGTCAGGATGAATTCCTGGAAATACAATTACTGGTAGGTCTAATTACTGTTTTCTCTATTGCTTCATTGGGGGACACAGCTAAAATATGGTTTCCTGTGGCCCCCAATGAAGGCTCAGAGAAAGAGATTTTCCAATAAGAACCCAAAATCTTCTTTTATGTGACTTAAACAATCCCATCATCGAAATAATGCGTTTTTGCTGATTTGCCTGGTGTTCGTCAGCGTGCTTGCACAGGCCTGTAATAGGAGTATTCTTATGAATGCTTATTAGCCGATTCTCTGCTCATCTAAATTTGCCATCAGAATGAAGGCTCCATCACAGACCCCATTTGAGTACTATTTTTTTCTGTCAAATTGATGGACCCCAACAATCCCAGCATAGGTCAGTGTCGTCAATCAGACAACGAGCAAGTCTTCCAAAGTCGTGAAGGTTTTGTGTCTCAACCATAACAGTTTTGAACAATTGATCGGACTAATTTCTATTTGAAAACAGCGTAAGAATTTAGCCATACCGTTCTCCTCTGCTTTCTGTGAGCGAGAGTGGGAGATGTGAAATACAGGCACTAACTTCAAGGGTATTGATGCAGGTATCCTAACTCCATGTCTGTTTTTTGGGTCATGTATATACCTGTGAAGGTCATTGGAGTCTCTTATAAATAATGTTTTCTTGAGTCCCCTGTGCATTCACATATGACAAAATAATTACTCTCTTTTTCTCAATTAGTTCAATTCATTCATGGCTGTGATTAAAGACATGCTGAACAAGTTAGAGGCAGAGCATAAAACAAAGCTAGAACAGCTTCATATCATGCAAGAGCAGCAGAAGTAAGTGACTTTACAGTTTATATCTTATGCATGACTATGCTGTCATATATGAAGCGCTTTTGATTGCAAGTATAAAAAGACTTTACTTGCTCCTTGATCATAATTGCTCAAAAAGTTTTGTTTTTTTTTTGTAAATTTTATGTATACAGTGTGTTAGTATGTCCACAGATTGTAGAACTCAGACACTCATCGCTCCGGATTTCTTCTAGGTCGTTGGATATAACAAATCAATTGAACATATCAGCAGAACAACAATCTAGTAAATCAAATAAGCAGGTAATAAAACCTATAAAAGACAATGCTTAAGTATTTACATCTTTTTGCCAGACCTTTAGAATACGAGTAGAACAGTTAAAACACTGACTTCTCAGTAACAGAGGAACAAACTGGCTATGGAAAGGTATTACTGGACTTGTCTTTGAAAGAGCTACCTACACTCATACATAGTTTAGGAGTAAAATCTGTGTGTATTTGGTACAAACTATGTATTGCATTCATTACAAAATAGTTATTAGCAAATCGGCTCATGTTATCCTAAAGAATCACTTTGTCTAAAGACCCTAGAACGCTCTTACTATTACTTTAAGTTGTTTTTTATTTTTATTACTTTAAGTTGTCCATTTGTAATTTTTTTTTTTTTTTTTATATATATATAACTTTTAAAGTTGTCATTCAGGGAGCATTTTACACATTTCTTATTTACTAGACATGAATATTTTTTTTTCTACAGACAGATAAAGTATTTGACATGAACCAAGATTTTCTGACAGGTTCAAGTGAGAAACAAGAAAATGGACATGTGCCAAAGCAGCAAAGCAAGGTGAGACATCTGAGTTAATTTAGCTATAGGATATACAGTTTTTATTGAGAAATTTCTGATACTCATGCCTTTAACCCCTTAACCCACTTTTTTTGGTTTTGCATTTTCGTTTTTCACTCCCCTTCTTCCCAGAGTCAGAACTTTTTTATTTTTCCATCAATATAGCCATGTGAGGGCTAGTTTTTTGTGAGACAAGTTGTACTTTTGAACTACACCATTGGTTTTACATTGTCATGTGCTAGAAATTGGGAAAACATTCCAAGTGCAGTGAAATTGCAAAAAAAAGTGCAATCCCACACTTGTCTTTTTGTTTTGCTTTTTTGCTAGGTTCACTAAATGCTAAAACTAACGTGCCATTATGATTCTCCAGGTCATTATGAGTTCATAGACACCAAATATGTCTAGATTCTTTTTTATCTAAGTGGTGAAAAAAATTCCAAACTTTGTTAAAAAAAAAAAAAAATAAAATAAAAAAAATTGCACCATTTTCCGATTCCTATAGCGTCTCCATTTTTCGTCATCTCAAGTTGGGTGAGGGCTTATTTTTTTGCGTGCCGAGCTGATGTTTTTAATGATACCATTTTGGTGCATATACGATCTTTTGATCGGCCGTTACTGCATTTTAATGCAATGTTGCGGCGACAAAAAGAAACCATACTACTGGCGTTTTGATTTTTTTCTCTCGCTACGCCGTTTAGCAATCAGGTTAATTTTTTTTTTATTGATTAGGCAATTCTGAACCCGGCGATAGCAAATGTGTGTATGTTTGATTTTTCTTTTTATTGTTTTATTTTGAATGGGGCGAAAGGGGGGTGATTTGAACTTTTTATATATTTTTTTTTTAAAAATTTTTAAAAACATTTTGTTTTTACTTTTGACATGCTTCAATAGTCTCCATGGGAGACTAGAAGTTGCCATAACTCGATCAGTTCAGCTACATAGAGGCAATGATCAGTTCGCCTCTATGTAGCTGCATTACTGACTTGCTATGAGCGCCGACCATCGGGTGGCGCTCACAGCAAGCCGGCACTGACAACCATAGCGGTCTCCAGGAGACCTCAAGTTGTCATGCTGACACACCAGTGACCCGCGATCCAATGACATTGGTCACCGGTGTGCATATATCTGGCGCAATTGCCGGAAGCACCATTTAAATGCTGCTGTCAGCGATTGACAGTGACATTTAGCTAGTTAATAGCTGCAGGTGGATTGCAGATTCCACCCGCGGCTATTGTGAGCACATGTCAGCTGTTCAAAACACCGCCGGAGCCCACATCAAAGTGAGGGAGTCCGACATCGACGTAAATGTACGCCCGATGTTGGAAATGGGTAAATTAACCGCTTCCTGACTGCCCACTGTAGATAAATGTTGGCTTTGTCCAGCTCCAACATTTTTCTACAATTGGTGGTCTGGCAGCGCTCAGGACCCCTAGGGACCTGCAAGCGCTGCGATTCTGACATGTGACAGCACAGGGACCTGATTGGATCAGGTGCCAATGTTAACCTTTTGCTGTCTTTTTTTAGATGCTGCGATTGCGGCGTTTAGAAGATAGCAGAGGGAGACCGCTGCTATACTCACCTCTCCGACACCCCAGCAGCTGAGTCTAACTATCACGGGGTAGTAGGGAAAAAGCAGGAGACGTGGAACCTGGTCCCCTGAACTGCCCCTCAGGCTTAAGGAGGTGCCCTGACTTTCCTTAACGTGGGGGTACACTTGAAGGTAATGAGGCCCAAGTCCCCGACCTGTCCCTATCTCATGTTTAGCCCTGAGCTGAACCCACAACCCCCTCCCCAGGAGGTGAGACAGGGAATAAAGTGAACTGTACCAAATAACACACAAGGGAAAATAAAGCAGACACCACGGGGTTAAAGCAGCTAAAAACCCAAACTTCATAATAAATTTTATTTCTATGGCGCCGACATATTCCGCAGCACTTTACATTTCAGAGGGGACTTGTACAGACGATAGACATTACAGCATAACTGTAATCACATAGATCATAACAGAAACCAAGAGGAATAAGGGCCCTGCTCGCAAGCTTACAATCTGTGCGGAAAAAGGTAGACCCGAAAGGTGGGTGATAACAATTGCCCTGATTGTTTAGACCAGCCATAATGTTAAGTGTGTAACAGTACAGACACAGAGGGCTAATGGATGCATAAAGCATGTGGGAACATGATGCGGGGAACCTGGTTATGGTAAAACTTTTGACAGTGCCACACAGGGATAGTTGGGTTAATGTGTTGAGGCGGTAGGCCAGTCTCAATAAATGCGTTTTCAGGGCACGCTTAAAATTGTAGGGATTGGGGACTAATCGTATTGACCTGGGAAGTGCATTCCAAAGAATTGGCGCAGCACGTGTATAGTCTTGGAGACGGGAGTGGGAGGTTCTGATTATTGAGGATCCCACCTCAGGTCATCAGCAGAACGGAGGGCACGGGTAGGGTGGTAGACTGAAACGAGGGAGGAAATGTAGGGTTGTGCTGAGCCATGGAGAGCTTTGTGGGTGAGGGTAATAAGTTTGTACTGGATTCTGGAGTGGATGGGTAGCCAGTGTAATGACTAGCACAAGGTAGAGGCATCGGTGTAACGATTGGTGAGGAATATGATCCTGGCTGCAGCATTCAAGACAGATTGGAGGGGGGAGAGTTTGGTAAGAGGGAGACCGATTAGAAGAGAGTTACAATAGTCTAGATGAGAATGAATAAGAAAAACAGTAAGAGTTTTTGCGGAATCAAAAGTAAGAAAAGGTCGAATTCTAGAAATGTTTTTTGAGGTGCAGATAACAAGAGCGAGCCAGTGATTGGATGTCGGGGGTGAATGAAAGTTCGGAGTCAAATATGACCTCAAGACAGCGGGCATGTTGCTGGGGAATAATAGTGGAGTCACACACAGAAATGGCAATGTCGGGTATAGGTACATTAGTAGAGGGAGGAAACACAAGGAGTTCAGTCTTTGACAGGTTCAGTTTCAGATATAGTGAGGACATAATGTTAGACACAGCGTTTAGACAATCGCTGGTGTTTTGTAAAAAGGCAGACGTGATATCAGAAGTGTATAATTGGGTGTCGTCAGCATAGAGATGGTACTGGAAACAAAATCTACTGATTGTTTCACCAATAGGGGCAGTATGCAAAGAGAAGAGGAGAGGGCCTAGGACTGATCCTTGAGGAACCCCAACAGTAAGGGGAAGATGAGAGGAGGAGGAACCAGCAAAACATACAGTAAAGGAGCGATCAGAGAGGTAGGAGGAAAACCAGGAGAGAACGGTGTCCTTGATGCTGATGGAGCGAAGCATGGTGAGGAGGAGCTGATGATCCACAGTGTCGAATGCTGCAGAGAGATCCAAGAGAATTAGCATGGAGTAGTGACCATTAGATTTAGCTGTTAGTAGATCATTAGAGACTTTAGTGAGGGCACTTTCAGTAGAGTGCAAAGAGCGGAAACCGGATTAGAGAGGGTCGAGAAGCGAGTTATCAGAGAGATAGCGGATCAGACGGGAATGCACCAGGCGTTCCAGGAGTTTAGAGATGAAGGGAAGATTAGAGACAGGTCTATAGTTAGCGGCACAGTTTTGATTGAGGGATGGTTTTTTAAGTAGTGGCTGTATGATGGCATGCTTAAATGAGGAGGGAAAGATACCAGAAGAGAGAGATGTTAAATATTTTAGTTAGGTGAGTGGTGACAGCAGGGGAAAGGGACTGGATGATATGTGATGGAAATGGGTCACTGGTGCAAGTGGTTGGGCGAGAAGATGCAAGGAGCCTGCTTACTTCTTCTGTGACTGGTTCAAAATCAGAGAGTGAGCTAGATGCAGTGGGGGAGGGAGGACAGTGCATGGTATGAGGTGATTGGGAGATAATTTCCTGTCGGATATGGTCAATTTTTTCTTTGAAGTAATTGGCCAGATCGTCAGCTCGAAGCTCCGTGGTTGGGGGCCTGCACTCTTGGGTTGAGCAGGGAATGAAAAGTGTCAGAGACATTTAGGGTTATTGGATAGTGAGGTGATGAGGGTGTTGAAATAGGTTTGTTTGGAGAGGTGAAGGGCAGTGTTGTATGTTCTAAGCATAAACTTATAATGGATGAAATCTTCGTGTAGATTGGATTTTCTCCACAGACGTTCGGCGCACCTGGAGCACCACTGCAGGAAACGTGTTTGCAAGGTGTGCCAGGATTGTCGCCGTCTGTGTCGTGTTGTTCTATGTACAGGAGGTGCCAATTCATCCAGGGCACTTTGAAGTGTTTCATTGTAATGCTTCAGTGCAGTCAGGACATGAGAGGGAGGAGATTGGGGCCAATGAAGACTGCAAGTTCTTCATAAGTTTCTGGGTGTTAATGGTCTGTATGTTTCTATAAATATGGACAGTGGGGGTGACCTGAGCGGCCTGGCAGTTCTTGATAGAGAATGAAAGAAGGTTGTGGTCAGAGAGCGGGAGAGGGGAGTTTGCGAAATCATCCACTGCACAAATCCGAGAGAAGACCAAGTCGAGGGAGTTTCCGTCTTCATGCATTGGAGAATTAGTAAGCTGTGAAAGGCCAAACGAGGAGGTTAGAGATAAAAGGTGAGTAGCAGATGGGGAGAGGGGAAGAGCAATGGGGATGTTGAAATCGCCCATGATGAGGGTAGGGATGTCACAGGAGAGAAAGTGTGGAAGCCAAGTGGCAAAATGATCCAGAAACTGATGGGAGGGGCCGAGAGGAGTATACACCACCACTCGCATGGAGAAGGGGGTGTAGAGTCTGACGGCATGTACCTCAAAAGAAGGGAAGACAAGTGAGGGTAGTTGAGGGATAACCTGAAAAGTACATTTTGGTGATAGGAGCAGACCAACGCCTCCACCTGCTCTTTTGTCTGATCTTGGGGTATGAGAAAAGTGTAGTCCCCCATATGAAAGAGCAGCAGCAGTAGTGTCTGACTGCTGCATCCAGGTTTCAGTAAGAGCCAGAAGGTTAAGAGAATTTGAAAGGAAAAAGTCATGGATGAAGGAGCGTTTATTACACACTGAGCGAGAATTCCAAAGGGCACAATTAAGAGAGACAGGAGTCATGCGGGGAATATTAAGATTAGAGGGGTTTCTGAGTGTAGCAGTTGGGGGGGGGGGGGTGTTTGACTTTCTATAACATGGGGGACCAGGCTTGGGAGCAATGTCTCCTGCGACTAGGAGGATAGAAAGAGTGAGCAGATGGTTTAGTGATTTGTGAGAGCATCTCTGATGTTGAATGGTGGGACTGAATGGATCTGTGCTGTGTAGCAATGTGAAAAGAGCGTGAGTTCTATACATAGGAGAGGAAAGGCGTGAGGGGCCAATATGGATGGAGTGTAGAGAGTTAGTGCCAGGGCGGTGGATGTGTGTTAATGTAGCTGCCAGGGTATAAATTATACAAATGCATATTGTAAATATTTGTTGTAATCCAAATGTACAGGGAGGAGATGTATATAAATGTCTTACCTGTCTCCTGCCCTGTCTAATTGCCATGTTATAACTGCCTCATACTTTGATCAAATGTACTTCGATTAAATGTACATAAAAATAAGCTGAATCCCACCAGGTAGGTCCAGTCTTCACCAAGGTTGGTTAGCAAATGACCAGTATTACCAACAGGGAGCAGCAGCAGCTGATGACCTTTTATAGGAAGGAGGGGGGAGGTCACCACCTGCTGACTAATTAAACATGTAGTAACACCCGTGGCCACCGGGGGCACAAACTTCACCGGTGTGCCCTGTCAGGTTTATTAAGTGGGATTTCTTGCCTTATAAATGGGGTTGGGACCATCAGTTGTGTTGTGCAGAAGTCTGGTAGATACACAGCTGATAGTCCTACTGAATAGACTGTTAGCTGATTTTTTTCTTGCCATAATACAAATTCTAAGTTAAGAAAAACGAGTGGTCAGTCAGTCCGAAAAATTGGGAAAACTTTGAAAGTGTCCCCAAGTGCAGTGGAAAAAACCATCAAGCGCTACTAAGAAACTGGCTCACATGAGGCCCGGCCCAGGAAAGGAAGACCAAGAGTCACCTCTGCTGCGGAGGATAAGTTCATCCGAGTCACCAGCCTCAGAAATTGCAGGTTAACAGCAGCTCAGATTAGAAACTAGGTCAATGCCACACAGAGTTCTAGCAGCAGACACATCTCTACAACTGTTAAGAGTAGACTTTGTGCAGCAGGCATTCATGGTAAAATAACTGCTAGGAAACCACTGCTAAGACAGGCAACAAGCAGAAGAGACTTGTTTGGGTAAAGAACACAAGGAATGGACATTAGACCAGTGGAAATCTGTGATTTGGTCTGATGAGTCCAAATTTGAGATTTTTGGTTCCAACCACCGTGTCTTTGTGCGACGCAGAAAAGTTGAGCGGATGGACTCTACATGCCTGGTTCCCACCGTGAAACATGGAGGAGGAGGTGTGATGGTGTGGGGGTGCTTTGCTGGTGACACTGTTGGGGATTTATTCAAAATTGAAAGCATACTGAACCAGCATGGCTACCACAGCATCTTGCAGCGGCATGCTATTCTATCTGGTTTGTGTTTAGTTGGACCATCATTTATTTTTCAACAGGACAGTGACCCCAAACACATCTCCAGGCTGTGTAAGGGCTATTTGACCAAGAAGGAGAGTGATGGGGTGCTACGCCAGATGATCTGGACTCCAGTCACCAGACCTGAATTCAATCGAGATGGTTTGGGGTGAGCTGGACCGCAGAGCGAAGGCAAAAGGGCCAACAAGTGCTAAGCATCTCTGGGAACTCCAAGACTGTTGGAAGACCATTTCCGGTGACTACCTCTTGAAGCTCATCAAGAGAATGCCAAGAGTGTGCAAAGCAGTAATCAAAGCAAAAGGAGGCTACTTTGAAGAGATTTAATATATAAGTTTAAAATAGTGCGATACAATTATAAAAATCGAATCCCCACACATTAATGACCTGATTAGGGACCTGATTATGAATAAAGAGACTAACACTGGCAAAAATTATTGCAATAGAAATGCAGATCGGACATAACATAGATAAATCAGTACCACTGATGATCTTATTGTGTATGTGTGTGTGTGTGTATATATATATATATATATATATGTATATATACATACTGTATTATGTATGTCTATACTCTCGTATAAGCCAAAGTTTTCAGCCCATTTTTTGGGGCTGAAGGTCCCTCTCTCCGCTTATATGCGAGTCCATATACCAGAGGGTCGGAGGGGGAGCGGAGGTGTCAGGTCATACTTACTCCCCGGCGCAGTCTCTGCAGCCCCCCTGCTTCTCCCGGTCTCGGGCTCCTTCCTTCAGCGGTCATGTGGTACTGCTCAAAGTCATGAATATGCACATATTTATGACTTTAATGAGCAGTACCACTTGACCACTGAAGGGAGACCGGGAGAAGCAGGGGGGCTGCAAGGACCGTGCCAGGAGGGGGCAAGTATATGCTGTATTCACCTGTCCCCGCTCCATCGCTGCGCGTTGCTCTGTCCTCTCCTCCGCATCCTCTGTCTGTGATGTTCAGGTCAGACGTAGTTAGTGCGCGCCGCTCCCTCTGCCTAAACGTCACTGACAGAGGGACCAAGAAGACAGAGTAACGCGCAGCCATAGAGTGGGGATTGGTAAATGTCGCCAGTGCCGGGGTCCTGAGCCAGCAGTGATGCCGTCACCTGTCGCCGCCTGCTCAGGACACTGGCACCGAGCCCCCAGCGACGAGAGGTGAGTGTCATTTTTTTTTTTTTTTTTTTTTTATATTTGCAGCAGCAGCAGCATATGGGGCATAATGAATGTATGGAACATCTTATGGGGGCAGATGGAAACCCCAAAGTAAGTGCTCAGTTTAGAGCAGCGGATAAATGTGATCCCAAACGTTATATTAAATTTTCCCAATAAAAGCTTCAATCAGTCCCCCCAAAAAAGCAAGTCCCCACTCAGGTCCGTCATCTCTTAACCCAAATATATTGACTGCCACGTTACTGGTAATACAAAGGAGCTGTGAAAGTGTTATAGCTCCACTCCCCTCCAAAAAAAAAAATCCAGCAAATTCTGCGCTCCCAAATCCAAATGCCCCCCTGCCTTCTGAGCCGCACAGTGTACCTAAACCATATCTTTGGTATTTCTGTAGCGATAAGAGCCCGCCTTATTTATGGGTGCATGCCTCCAGAAGCATAAGCTGGGCATAATGGATACGTCACTATAAGGTACTTATCAATTCAATGTAATGGTCACTACTACGGCAGTTTGCATTTTTCACTCAGCTACATCCACTGCTGCCTGTTTCTGGAAAACACTTATGGAGTCAAAATCGTCACTACAACTGTAGAACCATTCCCAAAGGGGTATAATTTCCAAAATGGGGTCACTTGAGGGGGAATTCTGCTCTTCTGGCTTTTAAGGACTCTGTATATGGAGTCCGAAAAACTAACTCTTGGAGAAAAATTTATTGTAAACAGTGCTCCTTCCCTCCCGAGTCTTGCTGTGTGGCTAAGCAGTACTGTACAGCCACATATGGGGTATTGCCACATTCATCAGAAATTGTGAGACACATTTTGGCACAGATTTTAAAATCTGAGGCTAAAATATATATATTTTTTTTTTTTTGTGGTGAAAATGTATAGTTATTTTTTTCCTCACTGCCCAATGGTATAAAATTCTGTGACACACCTGTGGTGTCAATATGATCACTGCACCCCTTGATGAATTCATTGGGAAGTGTAGTTTGTAAAATGGAGTCCATTATTGGGGTTCATTCTGTTTTGGAACCCCAGGGGCTCTGCCAATGTAACATTGTATCCTCAAACCAATGCAGCAAAATTTGCACTGTAATATAGCATTCCTTCCTTTCTGAGCTTTGCATTGTACCTCAAAAGTATTTTTCGACTACTTATGGGGTATTGATGCACTCATGAGAAATAGCACAACTTATTGTACTGTTTGTTTTCTCCTAGTGCCCCTTTTGAAAATTTAAATCTTGGGGTCAAAGCAACATTTTAGTGGAAAAAATAGTAATACTTCATTTACTTAGTCCAATGTTATACAAGTTTATGAATCGCTTGCCTTTAAAAATACTCACTACTCCCCTAGATGAATTTCTTGAGAGCTGTAGTTTACAAAATGGGGGTCACTTGTGGGGCTTTCTACTGTTTTGGTTTGTTAGGGGCACTTCAGATGTAACATGGTATCCTCAACTTACTCCATCCAAAATAGCACTCTTTTGCTTTCCAGCCCTGCCGTGCGCCCAAGCAGTCGTTTTCCAACAAATATGGGGTATCGGCGTAGTCCGGAAATATTGCACAACAAATTTTGGCATCCACGTTCTCTTGTTACCCTTGTGAAAAAAATGGGTTAAAACAACATTTTTGTGGGAAAAAGGTGTTGTTTTTTTTTTTTAATTTTTTTTATCTTTACGGTTCAATATTATAAAATGCTATGAAGCCCCTGAGGGCTCAAGATGCTCTCCACACATCTAGATAAATTCCTTAAAGGGAACCTGTCACCCCCCCCCCCCCCCCGGGGCATTTTTAAGTAAAAGAGCCACCTTCAGCAGCACTAATGCTACATTCTGTGAAGGTGGCGCTTCCGTTTCTGACCCCCAGTAATGCAGAAATATTAATTTTTATAAATAGGTCTTCATACCTGCATACCTGTTATGCGCCCCATAGGTTGGAGTCTCCCACTGAAGCAGCCGCCTCCCCACCGTCAATCATGTGTCTGCAGCGTCTGGGCCCTGCCTCCCATAGCCGTCCATCATGCCCATGTGCTGCCATCTGGGCCACGCCTCCCATAGACGTCAATCATGCAGCCTTAGTGCTGCTGAAGGTGGCTCTTTTACTTAAAAATGCCCAGGGGGGTGACAGGTTCCCTTTAAGCGGTCTAGTTTCCAAAATGGGGTCATTGTGGGGGGCGTTCCACTGTTTAGGCACATCAGGGGCTCTCCAAATGCGATGTGGCGTCCGCTATCGCTATTCCAGCCAATTTTTCATTCCAAAACTCAATCGGGGCTCCTTCTCTTCTGACCCTTACCGTGCTTACAAACAAAAAAAAAGTATGTTTCAAAAATTGTGTTGATGTAAATTAGACATGTGGGGAATGTTACTTAACTATTTTGTGTGACATAACTCTCTGATTTAAGGACATACAAATTAAGAGTTAGAAAATTGTGAAAATTTTCACCAATTTTCCGATATTTCAGGAATAAACGCAAGTTATAGCGAGCAAATTTTACCACAATCATGAAGTACAATATGTCATGAAAAAAGAGTCTCCGAATCAGTGGGATTCATTAAAGCGTTCCAGAGTTATTACCACATAAAGTTACAGCAGGCAGAATTGGGGAAAAAATGGCCTGGTCACGAAGGCGAAACTGGGCTCTGGTGTGAAGGTGTTTAACCCCTTCACGACCTATGACGCCTACGTAGGCGTCATGAAAAGCAGTGCCCAAACGACCTATGAAGCCTACGTAGGCGTCATGCTATAAATAGCCCCCCTGCGGGTCGGGTGACCGGGGTCACTGAAAGGTCACCCGACCCGCACACAAAGGACCCTTCAGAGTTAACACCTGGGGGTGTGGCTTAGCCCCCACGTGCCTACGATCGCTCTGATTGGCTGTTAAAAGTGAAACTGCCAATCAGAGCGATTGTAATATTTCACCAATGAAAAATGGTTTAATATTACAATCCAGCCATGGCCGATGCTGAAATAGCATCGGACATGGCTGGACACCGAGACCCGACCCCCCCCTCCCCCCCCCACACCGACTGACTGCACCGATCGGCTGCCGCCACCGTCTGACGGCACCGATCGGCAGCCGCCGTCATAATCTGCCCCCCCAGCCCTCCGATCACCCCTCCGATCACCCACTCTCACCCTCCTTTGTGCCTCCGACCTCCCGCTATCCGTCCCGGTGTCCAGCGTCATGGGCGCCGCCATCTTGCAAGATGGCGGGCGCATGCGCAGTGCGCCGAATCGAATCTGCAACGCTGCAGATTCATTCATTTATTTTGATCACTATGATAAACTTTCATAGTGATCAAAATAAAAAAAAGTAAATCACCGCCCCCCTTATCACCCCCAAAGGTAGGGACAAATAATAAACTAATTTTTTTTTTTTTTTTTTTTTTTTTTCCATTAGGGTTAGGTCCAGGGTTAGGGCTAGGGTTGGACTAAGGGTTAGGGTTGGACTAAGGGTTAGGGTTGGACTAAGGGTTAGGGTTGGACTAAGGGTTAGGGTTGGACTAAGGGTTAGGGTTGGACTAAGGGTTAGGGTTGGACTAAGGGTTAGGGTTGGACTAAGGGTTAGGGTTGGACTAAGGGTTAGGGTTGGACTAAGGGTTAGGGTTGGACTAAGGGTTAGGGTTGGACTAAGGGTTAGGGTTGGACTAAGGGTTAGGGTTGGACTAAGGGTTAGGGTTGGACTAAGGGTTAGGGTTGGACTAAGGGTTAGGGTTGGACTAAGGGTTAGGGTTGGACTAAGGGTTAGGGTTGGACTAAGGGTTAGGGTTGGACTAAGGGTTAGGGTTGGACTAAGGGTTAGGGTTGGACTAAGGGTTAGGGTTGGACTAAGGGTTAGGGTTGGACTAAGGATTAGGGTTGGACTAAGGGTTAGGGTTGGACTAAGGGTTAGGGTTGGACTAAGGGTTAGGGTTGGACTAAGGGTTAGGGTTGGACTAAGGGTTAGGGTTGGACTAAGGGTTAGGGTTGGACTAAGGGTTAGGGTTGGACTAAGGGTTAGGGTTGGACTAAGGGTTAGGGTTGGACTAAGGGTTAGGGTTGGACTAAGGGTTAGGGTTGGACTAAGGGTTAGGGTTGGACTAAGGGTTAGGGTTGGACTAAGGGTTAGGGTTGGGCTCGGGGTTAGGGTTGGGCTCGGGGTTAGGGTTGGGCTCGGGGTTAGGGTTGGGCTCGGGGTTAGGGTTGGGCTCGGGGTTAGGGTTGGGCTCGGGGTTAGGGTTGGGCTCGGGGTTAGGGTTGGGCTCGGGGTTAGGGTTGGGCTAAGGATTAGGGTTGGAGTTGGGATTTCGTTAGGGGTGTGTTGGGATTAGGGTTGTGGTTAGGGTTATGATTAGGGTTAGGGGTGTGTTGGGGTTAGGGTTGGAGATAGAATTGAGGGGTTTCCACTGTTTAGGCACATCAGGGGGTCTCCAAACACGACATGGAGTCACCATTTATTCCAGCCAATTTTGCGTTCAAAAAGTCAAGCGGTGCTCCCTCCATTTCGAGCCCCGACGTGTGCCCAAACAGTGGTGTACCCCCACTTATGGGGTATCAGCGTACTCAGGAAAAATTGCACAACAACTTTGGGGGTCTAATTTCTCCTGTTACCCTTGGGAAAATAAAAAAATGGGGGCTAAAATAATTATTTTGTGGAAAAAAAAAAGATTTTTTTATTTTCACGGTTCTGCGTTATAGACTTCTGTGAAGCACTTGGGGGTTCAACGTGCTCACCACACATCTAGATAAGTTCCTTGAGGGGTCTAGTTTCCAAAATGGGGTCACTTGTGGGGGGTTTCCACTGTTTAGATACATCAGGGGCTCTGCAAATGTAACATGATGCCCACAGACCATTCCATCAAGTCTTCATTTCAAAGCGTCACTACTTCCCTTCCGAGCCCCAACGTGTGCCCAAACAGTGGTCCCCCCCCATATATGGGGTACAAGCGTACTCAGGACAAACTGGACAACAACTTTTGGGGTCCAATTCATCCTGTTACCCTTGTGAAAATAAAAAATAGTGGGCTAAAAATCAATTTTTGAGGAA
Organism: Dendrobates tinctorius; assembly: GCF_039654945.1. Classification (NCBI taxonomy): domain Eukaryota; kingdom Metazoa; phylum Chordata; class Amphibia; order Anura; family Dendrobatidae; genus Dendrobates; species Dendrobates tinctorius. Next base: position 13,027,870 of record NW_027361807.1, on the reverse strand, counting down.
AAAAAATATTTTTTTATTTTCACGGCTCTGCGTTATAAACTTCTGTGAAGCACTTGGGGGTTCAAAGTGCTCACCACACATCTATATTAGTTCCTTGGGTGATCTAGTTTCCAAAATGGGGTCATTTGTGGGGGGTTTGCACTGTTTAGGTACATCAGGGGCTCTGCAAATGTAACATAACGCCCACAGACCATTCCATCAAGTCGGCATTTCAAAACGTCACTACTTCCCTTCTGAGCCCCAACGTGTGCCCAAACAGTGGTCCCCCCACATATGTGGTACCAGCGTACTCAGGACAAGCTGGACAACAACTTTTGGGGTCCAATTTATCCTGTTACCTTTGTGAAAATAAAAAATAGCAGGCTAAATTATTTTTTGAGGGGAAAAAAAATATTTTTATTTTAACGGCTCTGCGTTATAAACTTCTGTGTAGCACCTGGGGGTTCTAAGTGCTCACTATGCATCTAGGTAAGTTCCTTAGGGGGTCTAGTTTCCAAAATGGGGTCATTTGTGGGGGAGCTCCAAAGTTTATGCACACAGGGGCTCTGCAAACATGACATGTTGTCCGCTAACAATTGGAGCTAATTTTCCATTCAAAAAGTCAAATGACACTCCTTCCCTTCTGAGCCATGCCATGCGCTCACAGTGGTTTCCCCCCACATATGGGGTACCAGTGTACTCAGGACAAAATGGACAACAACTTTTGGGGTCCAATTTATCCTGTTACCCTTGGGAAAATAAAAAATAGCGGGCTACAAAATCATTTTTGAGGAAAAAAAAATATTTTTTTATTTTCATGTCTCTGCATTTATAAACTTCTGTGAAGCACTTGGGGATTCAGAGTGCTCACTACACATCTAGATAAGCTCCTTGGGGGTTCTAGTTTCCAAAATGGGGTCACTTGTGGGGGTTTCTACTGTTTAGACACTCAGGGGCTCTGCAAACGCAACATGACGCCCGCAGAACATTCCATCAAAGTCTGCGTTCCAAAATGGCGCTCCTTGCCTTCTGAGCTCTCCTGTGCTCCCAAACAGTGGTTCCCCCCCACATATGGGGTATCAGTGTACTCAGGACAAATTGCACAGCAACTTTTGTGGTTCAATTTCTCCTGTTAGCCTTGTGAAAATAAAAAATAGCGGGCTAAAAAATCATTTTTGAGCAAAAAAAAATTATTTTTTATTTTCACTGCTCTGCGTTATAAACGTCTGTGAAGCACTTGGGGGTTCAAAGTGCTCACCACACATCTAGATAAGTTCCTTCGGGGGTCTAGTTTCCAAAATGGGGTCACTTGTGGGGGAGCTCCAATGTTTAGGCACACAGGCTCTCCAAACGCGACATGGTGTCCGATAACGATTGGAGCTAATTTTCCATTCAAAAAGGCAAATAGCGCTCCTTCACTTACGGACCCTGCCATGCGCCCAAACAGTGGTTCATGACGACATATGAGGTATCGATGTATTCGGGAGAAATTGCCCAACAAATTTTAGGATCCATTTTATCCTGTTGCCCATGTGAAAATGAAAAAACTGAGGCTAAATAAAATTTTTGTGAAAAAAAAAAAAAAAAAAAAGTACTTTTTTTTTTTTTTTACAGATCAATTTGTGAAGCACCTGGGTGTTCAAAGTGCATACTATGCATCTAGATAAGTTCCTTGGAGGGTCTAGTTTCCAAAATGGGGTCCCTTGTGGGGGAGCTCCAATGTTTAGGCACACAGCGACTCTCCAAACGCGACATGGCAACCGCTAAATATTCCAGCATGTTTTACATTCAAAAAGTAAAATGGCGCTCCTTGCCTTCTGAGCCCTGCCGTGCGCCCAAACAGTGGTTTATGACCACATATGAGGTATCGGTGTACTCAGGAGAAATTGCCCAACAAATTTTAGGATACATTTTATCCTGTTACCCATGTGAAAATGAAAAAATGAGGCTAAAAGATAATTTTGGTTGGAAAAATTAAAATGTCCATTTTTTCATTCCATGTTGCTTTAGTTCCTGTGAAGCACCTGAAGGGTTAATAATCTTCTTGAATGTAGTTTTGAGTAGCTTGAGGGGTGCAATTTTTAGAATGGTGACACTTTTGGGTATTTTCTGCCATATAGACCCCTCAAAGTGACTTCAAATGTGAGGTGGTCCCTAAAAAAAAAAATGGTTTTGTAAATTTTGTTGTAAAAATGAGAAATTGCTGGTCAACTTTTAACCCTTATAACTTCCTAACGAAAAAAAATGTTTCCAAAATTGTGCTGATGTAAAGTAGACATGTGGGAAATGTTATTTATTAACTATTTTGTGTCACATAACTCTGGTTTAACAGAATAAAAATTCAAAACTTGAAAATTGCAAAATTTTCAAAATTTTCGCCAAATTTCCATTTTTTTCACAAATAAACGCAAAAATTATCGACCTAAATTTACCACTATCATGAAGCCCAATATGTCACGAAAAAACAATCTCTGAATCGCTAGGATGCGTTGAAGCGTTCCTGAGTTATTACCTCATAAAGGGACATTGGTCAGAATTGCAAAAAATGGCCTGGTCATTAAGGTCAAAATAGGCTGGGTCATGAAGGGGTTAAAGGAGCTCGCTACAAAATAGACCTACAGTTAGGTCCATATATATTTGGACAGAGACAACATTGTTCTAATTTTGGTTCTAGACATTACCACAATGAGTTTTAAACAAAATTCAGATGCAGTTGAAGTTCAGACTTTCAGCTTTCATTTGAGGGTATCCACATTAAAATTGGATGAAAGGTTTAGGAGTTTCAGCTCCTTAACATGTGCCACCCTGTTTTTAAAGGGACCAAAAGTAATTTGACTATTGACTCCAAGGCTATTTCATGGACAGGTGTGGACAATCCCTTCGTTATGTCATTCTCAATTAAGCAGATAAAAGGCCTGGAGTTGATCTGCACGGTGCAAGCCACTCATAAGCATCAAGAATAAAAAGGCTAGACTGGACTTTGATAAAAAAAATCTAAAAAAGCCAGCACAGTTCTGGAAGAACATTCTTTGGACAGATGAAACCAAGATCAACCTCTACCAGAATGATGGAAAGAGAAAAATATGGCGAAGGCGTGGTACAGCTCATGATCCAAAGCATACCACATCATCTGTAAAACATTTCAAATAAAAAGTATAATGGGGGTGCTTTAAATGTTCTTCCTATCGGGTGCTAAATGAGCTAACAAAGCTATAACGCAGGACAATGTGGTGTTTTTTTTCCATCCTCTATTATGATCTGAGCTGCAGTGTATTCTGCCATTTGGGCCATACACGCAAATTGGAGAACGCAATGTGCTCAGAATCTACACAACCATATAAGTTGCATGTTGTTGCTGCCAAGGACGTTAGTTGGGGACTTGTTCAAGGTGACTTTCTCTTTTTGGGGAAATGAGTAAATGATTTATCCTCTTAGTCATTTTTAGAAGGTAAATCAAACTTTATTCTATCAAACAAGAGCAAATAAAAAGTTCTGCAGCTTTAGAAAACCAGGTCAGGGTGATGTGAGCAGGGTAATACATTTTGACTAAGTAGTGGTGTCTTAATTGGTTCATACCCGTATATAAATTAAATAGAGTTGCATTTTGTCTGATTTATAATATATATTGATTCTGTCCCAGAAGTTATCACTTACACTTGAAGAGAAGCAAAGGCTTGCAAAAGAACAAGAACAAGTACAAAAGATGAAAAGTCAGAAGCCACTTACACCTAGCACAATGACACCTGCAGCACCTGTGAAGCAGGTAAAATCTGAAAATTGTCTATTGAATTATTATATTTTATGTAGTATCGGATCTAATGTGTTGTATCAGCACAGCTCCATTTAATAATGTGTAACAGCCCTGCCGAGAATTGCACGTCTGCTTCTATTATTGTGAAAAGGAGCTGATATGCAGAACCTGCTACACATCAAATGGAGCTGTGCTGTTCCGCTTTATTCATTGTCTGCATCCGGCAGCTTCCAGATTGATGGTGGTGCAGGTGTCAGATCCCTCTACTGATCTGATATTGATGACCTATCCTATAGGCCATCATATGCATTAGACTAATGTCGGCTGAACCTGCCGATCTTGACGGGTTCAGCCGACAGTCTAATGTTTATGTGGGCACCAGCCAATTGATATTAAGGGCAGATATTTATCATGTCCGATTTCTCATTGCCTGTCCTGTTTTTCTCCTGGAGTTACACTGGCTGCTAGACATGTCAGTTGGCGGCTTTCTCATAGACCATACAGCGGCTCTTGGCCAAATGAGTGCTCCTGTGTATGGAAGAGTCGGCTAAGATGGCTGTTAGCCATCTAATGTATGGCCAGCATAAAAATAGTTCATCAATATTAAATACCTAGAGTACCACTTTAATGTATTATTCAAGATAAGTGTCAGCATTACACTGTAGGCTACATGATTTGACAACCTGAGCTCTACCCCAATGTCTGTGCTATCTTCTGATATGTCCCTTTCCAACCATGAGGATTTTCATCCTTGTGACGCATTTAGTTGTGTCAAGGTTCTTTTGCTAAGGCAACTTCTTAGGTTAGGTTCACATTAGCTTTTGAGTCCACAGCTTATCATCCGCAAACACATGTAAAAACGCATGCAAATGCATGTTTACGCAGCGTTTTTTAGCCGCATCATCTTACGCATGACAAAAAAACGCTGCGTTTGTATGTGGTTTTGCATGCGTTTGCGTTATTTATGCACATGCATTCGATATGACATCAGACAAAAATGGGCTTGTCTCATGGGATTTCTATTTACATTTTGTAGAACGCATGTGTATCGAACGCATGCGTTCCCATAGACAGTAATGCATTTTTTTAAGCACTCATCCACATGCGCATGACTGCGCATATTTGACGGATTTTTGCCGCTTCCAAAAACGCAACATAATGCGTTCGCCGGACCCTGCTGCACAGCGAAATACAACACATGTCTACGGAGACTCATGCCCCTGCGTACACCATGTTAAAGATGGGCACACATGACTCATGCGGATCTATGCAGATGAAACGCTGCGCACACAGATGCAAATGTGAGACCAGCCTTAGATATTCATTACATTTGCTCCCTGCAATGCCATTATATGGAACATATGGCTAATGTAAGTGCATCATGTTGTCTTCTTCATTCTTGCAGACAAAGGATCTAACTATGACTCTCATGGAGAATATGTCCTCTCTGAACAGTTTCACAAGTGTTGGTACCAAACCGGTGGTGGCAGGGTTTCCTCCAGTCACTGGCATGCCAGGAAGTGTTGGTTTCCCAGGATCTGTTGACAACATGGCTTTAAACAGAAACCTACAAAATGGGCTTAACTCTAACACAGGGTTCCAAGCTTCTGGCTTTAGTATGGGACCAATGAATCCCAACCACAATTTCTTTAGTGGAACTGCCCCCATGGGAATGAACAAGGGACCACCAATGTCCACTCCTGCTACCATGCAGAACTACAATACTATCAGCAGCCCTCCTGGCATGCAGCAGCAGAACTCGGTCAGCAAACCCGCCTCAGATATGTCCTCTTTAGACAGTTTGTTTGGTCCACAAAAACCCAAAGTGAGTATGAGCCAGATGTCTCAGCAAAAACAAAATCCCTGGATCAACCAGTATGTACCACCTCAAGCTTCTCAGACCATGATTGGCAATGTACCTCAAACCGGAATGGCGGGACAGTCTGGATTTGGAGTCCAATCCAACCCTTTTTTCAATCCACCAAACCTCACACAGCCTGCAAACACAATGAAGAGTAGCAGTTCTGCTAGCAACGATTTAAAAGACCTTTTTGGCTAAGAACACTTTTCTTAAAGATTGTTTTATACTCCTGCTTGGATCTCTTGGGTTTGTACTGCCATTGTGATAACACAAGGTTTCAAATTGGCTTGTTCTGTTCTATCGCTCTCTTCTTCCCTTCACTTTTGTGATGATCCTGTGGTTCTAGATGATGAGCTGATGTCATTATTTAACATACTTTTATATTATTGTGCGCATATATTATTACACAGAACTCGCCAAAAAGAATTTTACATTATTTGCAGGAAATCTTGATTATATAAAATGTATCATCCATGCACAATCTCAAAGGGAACCTGTCACATTGTATATGCTGTTGTATCTGTGGACAGTATGGTATAAAGCAGTAAGTTCTGAGCAGATTGATAACATGGTTAACTGGAAGCATTCAGTATAGCTTGTATTCTACACTATTTCTATGCCTAGGAGTCTAGTAGTCGGTGTTACTCAGTCATTGACATCCTTCCCTATGCGACTGTCATACAAAGATTGCTACGAGTCACTGGTTTGGACCGCCTACTGGATTCTGAGGCATAAAAAGAGTAAGGCTTTGGCATCCTTAGCCAATTGATTTTATTCATATAAAGCCTTCCTCTTTCTATGCTTAGGAGTCCAGTGGGCGGTCCTAATTAGTGACTGACAGCTATCTCTGTATCACAGTCACACAGGGAAGGCTGTCAGTCACCACTTAAAACCACCTACTCAACTCCTAAGCACAGAAATAGCATAAAATACAAGTTATATGGAATCCTTTCTTACTAGTTCATGCTGCCAGCAGACCATTTTGTCAGGTTCCCTTTAAACTCATCAAGGTCATGTCCCAATAGAGTTTGTAATTCCAATTATATAGATTTCTTTTTTTCTGGGAATATGTTGTTCTTGTGATATCTGAAGTATGAGGAATTTTATGGTAGCCTCTTATATTTTTTGTTTCCACTAAACATTCCTTTACATCTTCCTCAGGGGTACACACATTTGTGAAAACATTTTATTCTACTGTCACTTTAAATTTGAGCTACTGAAAACCGTACAAGTAGAAAGCATTGCCTAACATTGCGCAGCACTTTGTCCAGCCTTAAGCCAGTCCATTTACAAAGGACGCCACCAAATAGTATGAATAGTTTTGTGCATGTCCCGTTCCCCCCCGCAACATGTGAAACCAAGAGATGAGATTTTATTTCATTACCTCACTTGATATGTGATGAACCTTGGCATGTAATGTTCATTTTGGTATTAATTTATGTAAAAATGGTATCATTTTCTTTTGAATGTAAACATTTTAGTTGTATTTTATGATGCATTTGGCACTTTTACCTAAATGCTTTAAGGAATAGGATATAATAAGATATGAGGTATGCAGTGTAGGAAAAATAAATGTTTAAAATTACAATATAATTTATGATTAAACAGATTTAAAAAAAAAAAAAATCGATAGAAAATTATGAGCAGTATGATTCCTGGGGGGGGGGGGAGAGGATATTTTCTGCTTCTGTCACTTATGTCTGACAGTTGTCAATAATTTCTTAATACTTTATTATATATTATTATGCAGTAATTAGAACTTTTCTGTTATTGAGCTCCAATTTCCCAGCTTTATGTCACACAACCATAGCATGAAAAGGGTTGTCCAGAATTAGAAAAACATGGCTGTTTTTTTTCAGAAACACTGCCACACTCAATCACTGATTGAGTCTGTTATTGCAACTCATCCCCATTGAAGTGAATGGTGCCGAGCTGCGATAAAACACACAACCCATGGTCAGTGGTGATGCTATTTCTGAAAGACAGCAGTCCTTTTTTTTTCAATCCTAGACTATTCCTTTTACATTCTGAAATACAGTAAGTGAAAAGAGATGTCCCTTGTCAAAAAACCTTTTGCTCTTTGGCCCAGTTAAAAAGCAAACTGTGCTCTGCTTGTCTTCCTCGTGTTCATTGCGGTTTCTCCTCTGTTGTCCCAGTCTCTGGAGTTTGGCTGCAGTGGTGGTGTTACAGCGACAGCACTGCAGCTCATGTTGTTTGGCTGCAGCGCCGATGTCATGTTGACCGTTTACATCGGCTGAGCTCAGTAGACGTCACCACTACATCTAAACAGACACAGCCTTGGACCCTGAGGTTTTGTTGTTGTGTGTGTGTGTGGGTTTTTTTTTTTTGAGAGAGAACAGCGTAACACAAGTTTTTTTGAAAGGAGTCATCCTTTGTTTAGGAATAAATCCATAACCGGTAGAGTGTACAGTACAGGTATTCTAGTTTAGGGATGCATCTTCTCTCTGGGCTGTAGAATTGCACCTGCGCGGTTTCATTGCACAGACTGCACATGTAGATGGAGCCAAGAGGATAGTAATTCTAGAATGGTGCTCACATGTTCTCCTTTGAAGCATGTCCTAAGATTTCTGTGGGGTCTGCATGCAATATACCCCTCATGTGCTAACTGTAGAGATAAGGGATGTGAGAAGCGGAGGATTTTGGAGTTTTGTAACTCTGATCACTATAAGGAATATATTGGGACGTGTAATAACACAGAATTGTGGACCTATTTAGATAAAACAAGGCCTCACTGTTATATAGGAGACCTATCTGAGAGGGACTTGGAGGGGATAAAGTGATTTACTTTAGTCATATTGGTTGAAGCAGTGTGGGAAAACTCCTTCAAAGGTTTTATGAAAATTGCTTGCGTTCGCGGCATTCTTATTCCTTGTTTGCATTTCTGAATAGTGGAAACTTTTTTTTGTTGTCTTTGTTCATTGTGAGATCTGTTTATTCCACGTTTTCTGTATATAAAGTGAATTTAATTTTCAATACTGGACTAACTGAACAGCGCCTGCGTATCCAAATATCCATAGTGGTAAAATCCTTAGTGTCGTATCCTAATGGACATTATTAGACGGGTTGTGGTATTCTATTAACGACCTTTTCACTTGTACATTCTTATAATATTTATTTGGAATCTGTAATAAATCTTGGTCTTGCAGATATTCTGTAGGTTTCATATTTTCTCCGCATATCCATTAGCGTGGCGTGCTTCTCTCACAAATGCAGCATGTAGTCTCCATTTATTTCATATTAAACGTTTCCATGATTGATTTTCTGCCCAGAATAGAAGGTTTTTATACATATATATTGTTCACGGGTACATGTGCTGGACTTCAGTCTTCTGCTGTAAAAGCCTTGATATTCGCACCAGTAATGATTGTTGCAAGCATCAGTCTTAAAGAGGACCTGTGGCTAGTTTTTGCTCTTATGTTATTCCCACTGCTCCCTAGACTTAACCATGTTTTTTTTAAAGCTGCCTATACGGTTGCAGAGATATAGGTCTTTTTTTGGTGCTGATTTGTATGATCTTTACCAAGAGGGTGTGGCTCACAGGATTCTCTCGGGGGTGTCCTATAGGCTGTTCTGCATTATTACCCTGTGAGCGACGCCCTTTTGGCAAAGACCATAAAAATTAGCAATAAATTACTAGACCCATATCTTTGTAGCCATAGGGTTGATTTAAAAAGCAAAATAAAAAGGAATACTCAAGGGATTAGCAGGAATATAATAAGAGCAAAACTGGACATTTTGACCTGGTGAAAAGTTTCTTTTAAGGGAATTAAAGCAGTTTCATTAAAAAAAAAAAAAAAAAAAAAAAAAGTCATGATATGTTGTAGCAATAATATCACCCCTGGAAGCCCAGTCAATGAAGACTAGTTGTGGGCGGTGCAGAGGTGGTGTAAGTGCACCAATCGGGCTTGGACTGGACCACAGGAGAAACCTCCGATGGGCCCCTGTGCCAGAGTGGGCCACCACCCTCTTATATGAGCAGTACGTGGCACTATATACTTGGAATCACTATGTACAGACAGCATCTTATTCATATATCAATCTGCACAGTTCATTGTTATATAAACTTGTGATTGAGGATAAAGTCACACTCGCATGTAGTTGAAAAGTGGGGCCCTGGAGTTGGTTAGTGGTGGGCTTTTGGCACCCCAGTCAGACACTGGTGGCAGTGGTGAGTACTGTGAACAGCTATGGCTCAACTTTTTTTTTTTTTAATTGTAACAGGACATTTGTTTAACATAATAGTGATGCTTTAAAATGTTTGCCCTCTGTTGAATATTGATTTACCAACCCACCCCTCCTATAGAAAAATATATCTGTGGTTACAGGGGGAACCAACTAAAATCCTCTTTCCAACGCCTGCTATGGTATGCTTCAAAATAACTCCTTGTAATGATGTATATCAGTTCGAACATGTATGAAATGAGTCCAAATGTTGGGGATTCCATAAAAGTAATATGTTCATCCTTTTGGACATGGCAAATATTGATCAAATTGACTCACCACTGACTTTCCTAAAGTGCACCATCTATCCGGCACATTGCTTGCTTTGTTTTATTGGACTACCTTCCGCCTATTGATTTTGAAGACCACGGGGCCTTACGGTATAAACGGATTTGTAACACAATGTTGAAAGACTTTAAACACGTACCTTAATTTATATATAACTGTGAATCATGGAAATTGTTTCATATCCTATTGAAGGTTTGTGTGTCTTGTCTTTACTGTTGATCCTGTGCTGTTGGTATTTTACTTTTTGAACAAATTGTTTGTAAGGAAATCATTAATAAATGATGCCTGGGTAAGACAATACACTGGACAGGATAATTGTGTTTCCCTTTTATTAAGAATGCATGCATTTTCTTTCATGAGTTTGCAGATTTTTGCAATTATTAGGAAGAAAGTGCTATAAAAAGATGGTATTCCCATTACATGCAGAACTGACATTTAGGAGTTTTTGATGGTGGCAAGCAGGAAGGTCCTAATGGCCAAATATGTCTCCTCTATGCCATGAACATTGATTTTATACATTCACTTTAAAAGTTTATATGTAAATTCACCTAACCTGGATGGTCACTTGGACATATACCCTTTCACAATTGGAGCTGCCCTTTAGGCTATGTGCACACGTTGCGGATCTGCAGCGTTTTTTTTCCTCTCTAAATTGCACCAAATCCGTAAAGGAGTGTTCAAGCAATGTTAATCAATGGGAATCCAGAATTGGTGTTGTGTACATGCTGCGGAAAATTCCGCACTGATTCACAGCGTTTTACTTTCCGCAGCATGTCAATTCTTTTTGCCTATCTGCAGTGTTTCTGCACCCATTGATTTACATTGAATCAGTCTAAATCGCAGGTGTAAAAGGTTTGTGGATTTGCATGCCAAAAACACTGCGGAAAGGAAGGAGGAAGAGTGTGTAAGGGGAGAATATGTGCGTCTGTCCGCAGGTGTCTGTGTGTCTGCGGGTGTGTGTGTGTAGCCAGGCATCGTCTGACGGGACTACTACTCAAATTCAGCTAGGTCTGTTGTCACATATAACAGTGACAGCATGAAACGATGATGGGACAGTAGTCCCATCATCTGGCGACTGTGTTCAATTGTAAAACAAAGGAAAACATTCATACCAAACACCTAATCTCTGACGCCCGTGTTTCCTGCAACAAAAATCAAATAATAAACCAACATATACTTGCCTTTCTGCTGTAGTCCATTTAATAACAAGTTTCCCACGACGATCTCACGTGTAGAACAGTCACATTGGCAAATGTGACTGCTCGACCCGGCTTCTGATGATACACTGACAGGAGGTAATTCTCCCACAGTGTATCACTGCGCTGCCGTGAGAGAGGTCTCCGGAGTTCGTGCTGTCACTTGCGGCACCACTGCGTGAGAAAATTCTCACGCAGCGGTGCCATAAGTAAGATCACGAACTCCGGTGCACTCTCAGTGATAAATTGCAGGAGCGATTATCTTCTGTCATTGTATCACCGGAGGCCAGGTGGAGTAGTCACATTTCCCGATATGACTGTTCAACACAGGAGATTGTCGTGGATCACTCGGTAAATGGACCACGTCAGAAGGAGTATTTATGTTGGTTTATTATTTTACTTTTGTTGCAGGAGATCGAGGGATTCGAGGTTTAGATGATGCCGTAAGTGTGGTTAATTAAGATTCAATGAAGGAGTCTGTGTGATTATTTCAAATAAAGGACTTTATTCTGGATGTGTCTATATTTACCATATAACTAGGATTAGTAATGGATAGGTGTCCTATTGACGCTTTTCCTTTACTAATCCGTGGGCTTGATGTCACCGGACAATACACAGGTGACATCAATCCCACAAATATTACCCCACTTTCCACCGCTACAGAGCAACTGGGAAGAGCGAGGCTAAGTGCCAGAATTGGCGCATCTATAAGATGTGCCATTTCTGGGGTGGCTGAGAGCTGATCGTTTTTTAGCCTGGGGGGGGTCAATATACATGGCACCTTCCCAGGCTATTAATATCAGCCCACAGCTGTCTGCCTAGCTTTTGCTGGTTCGATTTTATAGGGGGACCCCATGTCGTTTTTTTTTTTTTTTTTTTTTTTTTCTGGGTTTCCCCTGTAAACTAGCCAGTAAAGGCTAAGCAACATCTGTGAGCTGATATTAATAAGCTGGGAACCTTTATGGCTATTGGCTCCTTCCCAGAATATTAACATCAGCCGTTGGCTTTTCCTCTGCTGGTTTAGAAAATTATGCTGAAGCCCACGCAATTTTTTTCAAAAATTTTTAGAAAAAAAAAGTGCGTTTCACGCAAAGTTTTGTGTGTGTCTTTAACTCTCTTCATTAATATTCTCACAACTCATTTTATTAATGAGGGTATCTGGCTGAATATATATATATAATATATATATTACACAGCTCAAAAACATAAAGGGAACACATAAACAGCAGGATATAACTCCATAACTCCAAGTAAATCTAACTTCTGTGAAATCAAACGGTCCACTTAGGAAGCAACACTGTGACAATCAATTTCACATGCTGTTGTGCAAATGGAATAGACAACAGATGGAAATTATTGGCAATTATCAAGACCACCCTCAATAAAGGAGTGCTTCTGCAGGTGGGAACCACAGACCACATTTCAGTACCAATGCTTTCTGGCTGATGTTTTGGTCACTTTTGAATGTTGGTTGTGCTTTCACACTCATGGTAGCATGAGACGGACTCTACAACCCACACAAGTGGCTCAGGTAGTGCAGCTCATCCAGAAGGTACATCAATGCGAGCTGTGGCAAGAAAGTTTGCTGTGTCTGTCAGCGTAGTGTACAGAGGCTCGAGGCGATACCAGGAGACAAGCCAGTACACCAGGAGACGTGGAGGGGGCTGTAGGATGACAACCCAGCAGCAGAACCGCTCCCTCAGCCTTTGTGCAAGGAGGAACAGGAGGAGCCCAGCAAAATGACTTCCAGCAGGCCACAAATGTGCATGTGTCTGCACAAACGGTTAGAAACCGACTCCATGAGGATGGTCTGAGGGCCCGACGTCCACAGATAGAGTTGTGCTCACAGCCCAACACCGTGCAGGATGCTTGGCATTTGCCACAGAACACCAGGATTGCCAAATTTGCCACTGGCACCCTGTGCTCTTCACAGATGAAAGCAGGTTCACACTGAGCACATATGACAGAGTCTGGAGATGCCGTGGAGAGCGATCTGCCTGCAACATCTTTCAGCATGACCGGTTTGGCAGTGGGTTAGTAATGGTGTGGGGTGGCATTTCTTTGGAGGGCCTCACAGCCCTCCATGTGCTTGCAAGAGAGAGCCTGACTGCCATTAGGTACCGAGATTAGATCCTCAGACCCCTTGTGAGACCATATGCAGGTCAATGCCAGATCTCATGTAGCTGGAGTGTCAGCACTTCCTGCAAGATAAAGGCATTGAAGCTATGGACTGGCCCGCCCGTTCCCCAGACCTGAATCCGATTGAACACATCTGGGACATCATGTCTCGCTCCATCCACCAACGTCACATTGCACCACAGACTGTCCAGGAGTTGGCGCATGCTTTAGTCCAGGTCTGGGAGGAGATCCCTCATGACAACATCTGCCGACTCATCAGGAGCATGCCCAGGTGTCGTAGGGAGGTCAAACAGGCACATGGAGGCCACACACACTACTGAGCATCATTTCCTTGTCTTAAGGCATTTCCACTGAAGTTGGATCAGCCTGTAATTTGATTGTACACTTTGATTTTGACTATCCTTCCAAATCCAGACCTCCATGGGATATTAATTTTCATTTACACTGATAATTATGTTTTCTTGTTCTCAACGCATGCCACTATGTAATGAATAAAAATTTGCAGCTGCGATATTTTATTCAGTAATATCTACGATGTGGTATCTTAGTGTTCCCTTTATTTTTTTGAGCAGTGTGTGTGTGTGTGTATTTGGTATTTCTCCAGCTTCTCATATTCCTTCTTTCTGATGTTGCTGTCACTTGGCACTGCCACATTTATTATCATTGCTGTTTTCTGATCCTTGGCTAACCAACCAGACATTGTGATAATAGACAACACCTGCTTATCCGTCTGGATCTTGGAGTCCCACAGGATTTTAGCCTTCATTCTCCACCACTTTTTTGCAGATATTCCTGTATACAATTCCCGCTACATGATTGTGGCTTTCAGTACGCTGTTTCTGCTTGTATTTTGCATCCTGCCACTATGTGTTGGATGGTTTCTGAGGCTTCTTTGCATAGTCTGCACCTTGGGTCTTGACTTGTGTGGTAGATTCCTGCTTCTATGGATATGGTAATTAGTGCTTTCTCTTGTGCCGCTATTATTAGTGCCTCTGTGCTGTCTCAAAGTCCAGCTTTCTCCAGCCATTGGTAAGATTTCTCCATGTCAGCCACTTCCGTTATCTGTCGATGGTACATCCCATGCAGCGGGTTGTCTTGCCATGGCGCTTCATGGTCCTGTTTCCTGTTCTTCCTTCCAGATCTGTTGTTGTTGCTGCCTTAGGCATTCTCTCCGCATCTCTTGGTGCCATTTTTCTGATGTATTCCTGGATACTCCTTGTTTCATCTGTGATTATGGCTTGGATGCTAATCAATCCTCGACCACCCTCCTTTCTGCTGGTATATAATCTTTGGATGCTAGACTTAGGATGGAGACCTCTATGCATTATGAGGAGCTTTCTTGTCTTTACATCTGCAGCTTACATCACTTTTTTTGGCCAGTACACTATGCCAGCAGGGTATCTGATAACTGGCAGGGCATATGTATTGATGGAACAGATTTTATTCTTCCCATTGAACTGGCTCTTCAGGACCTTTCTTACCCTTTGATAGTATTTGGATGTTGCTGCTTTCCTTGCCTCCTCATCATGGTTACCGTATCCCTGTGGTATGCCGAGGTACTTGTAGCATGTCTGTACATCTGCTATGTGCCCTGCTGGTAATTCCGCTCCATCAGTCTTGACTACCTTGCTTCTCTTTATTACCAACTGGCAGCATTTTTCCAGTCCGAAGGACATCCCGATGTCTTCACTGTAGATCCTTGTTAAGTGGATCAGTGAATTGATGTCTTGTTCGCTTTTCGCATACAGCTTGATGTCATCATGTAGAGGAGGTGGATGATGGTGCTTCCACTCTTGAACTTGTATCCATAGCCAGACTCTGTAATTATCTGACTGAGGGGTTTCAAGCCTATGCAGAACAGCAATGGGGACAGTGCATCACCTTGGTATATACCGCATTTGATGGTCACTTGTGCTAGTTGTCTTGAGTTGACTTCCAATGGTGTTCTCCATTGCCCCATTGAGTTTCTGAGGAAGGTTCTTAATTTCCTGTTGACATTATATAAAGCCAAGCATTCACAGATTCATGTGTGTGGAATTGAGTCATAGGCTTTCCTGTAGTCAATTCAGGCTGTGCTGAGATTGGTCTGTCTGGATCTTGAGTCTTGAGCGACTGCTCTATCTACTAGGAGCTGGTGTTTAGAGCCTATGGTGTAGGTTCCAATGTCTTTCTGAGCTAGATTCATGTACTGGTTCATATGATACTGTAGCTAGTGGCTGTGATGCCTGACAGGAGTTTCCATGTTGTTGTAAGGCAGGATACTGGGCGCTAGTTGGATGGAACTGTTCCTTTGTGAGCATCATTCATGATCAGCACTGTACTTCCTTGTGTTAGCCAGGCTGGGTGGTGGCCTGCTTCTAGCAGTTGGTTCATGTGCTTTGCCATGTGTTCATGTACCGCTGTTAATTTCTTTAGCCAGTAGGTGTGGATCATGTCTGGGCCAGTTGCTGTCCAGCTCTTTATGTTCTTGACCTGCTGTTGGGTGTCTGCTTCTGTAAGGCTGATTTCACATTAAGATAAGATAATCCTTTAATCGTCCCACCATGGGGAAATTCAGAGCATTACAGCAGCAAGGCAGGAACAAGTACAGATACAGGTGCATAAAGGCATTACATTGACAGTAGGTAGGTACGAAAAAAAAAAAAAGATGTAACCGGACTTTCACAACTTTGGATCTATCAGTTCACTGATTGGGTCGTTCTCCGTTTTGGACAGTGCTGGTTATACAGCCTAACTGCAGCAGGAAGGAAGGACTTTCGATAATGCTCCCTCTCACATTTAGGATGAAGTAGCCAGTCACTGACAGTACTGCACATCTTTGTCACGGTCTCATGCATGGGATGGGAATCATTCTGCACCATGTAGCTCACCTTGGCCAGTATCCTCCTGTCGCCTACTTCCTGAACTGGATCAAGGGGGCATCCCAGGACAGAGCTGGCCCTTCTAATCAGTTTGTCCAGCCAATTCCTGTCCCTGGTTGATATGCCACTACCCCAGCACGCCACACCAAAGAAGATGACTGATGCCACAACAGAGTTGAAGAAGGATGCAATTAGCGTTTGTGTGTGCAGCGTTTGATCTGCATGCTTCATGCGTACATATATTTTACATGTTAAACAGTAGGGGATAAGGTCAAATATCACTATCACGATAAATATAATTGGATACACAATTGAAATACCGAAACCCCTCTGAAACGAGTGGATGGCAGGCCATCCGGTGTAGATACCACTATGCACTCTGGGTATGGTGGAAGATGAAACAGGCAGGGTGTAGGAATAAATGAAAAATAATAAAAAAAAAAAAAAAAAAAGTTATATAAAAATAATAAATAAAAAATTTTAAAAAAATAAAATAATAATTTATAAACAAAAATGAAACATATAAGAGCAATAATAATAATAAATTACCTTTATTAAAAATGGCACATTAGTGCAAACTTGATAATAAAAAGGCACATAAATTTTATACATGGTATCATATAATAAATAATAAGCTATATATTAAAGCTTTCCCAATAACCATGATAGACTGACTCCATTGCTGACAGGTAAATATATTGCCATAAAGTAAACAAACCACAGTGGAAAAGTGCAATTGTGCAAAAAAAAAATATTATATTTAAATCACTGTGAGCAACGTTGCATAAAAATTGAAAAATGATAGTGCTAACAAATAAACAATGAATGACCATCAGTGATTCATTGAAACACTACACAATTAAAAGACCAATTTACCTGATGAGCCAGAAATGAAATAAAGTGCTGATTAAACGCGCCCCGACGAGCGTTTCGGAATTGCACTCCTTCGTCATGGTTATGGGGAAAGCTTTAATATATAGCTTATTATTTATTATATGATACCATGTATAAAATTTGTGTGCCTTTTTATTTATTAAGTTTGCACTAATGTGCCATTTTTAATAACTGTAATTTATTATTATTGCCCTTATACTGTATGTTACATTTTTGTTTATAAAAATTTTTTTTTTTTTTTTTTTTTTTATATAATTTTTTTTATTTTTCTTTTATTCCTACACCCTGCCTGTTTCATCTTTCACCGTACCCAGAGTGCATAGTGGTATATATTTTACATGGTGTACGCAGGGACATGCGTTTGCGTACACGTGTCGTTTCACGGTGTGCGGCGGTGTCCGGCAAAAGCAACATGTTGCATTTTTTTAGGTGTCAACAATCCGTTAAAAATGTGCATGCATGCGGATGAGCGCATCAAAAATGCATTACTGTCTACGGGAACGCATTTGTACACAAGGACATGCGTATACATGTGATCGATACGCATGCGTTCTTCAAAATGTAAATAGAAATTCCATGAGACATGCTCATTTTTGTCTGGTGTCATATTTAACGCATGCGCTTAAACAACGCAAACGCATGCAAAAACGCACATGCAGCGTTTTTTTTCCGTCAATGCGTAAGATGATGCGCATAAAAAACGCTACGTAAACATGCATTTTGCATGCGTTTACGCATACGGATGATACACTGCGGACAAAAATGCTAATGTGAGCCTAGCCTAATGAGTCCTCAGTGGTTGATACCTTTTAATGGCTAACTGAAAAGATGGTAACACATTGCAAGCTTTCGAGACTACTCAGGTCTCTTCATCAGTCATAGACTATGCCTGCCTGATGAAGAGACCTGAGTAGTCTCGAAAGCTTGCAATGTATTACCATCTTTTCAGTTAGCCATTAAAAGGTATCAACCACTGAGGACTCTCAATTCTGAATATTTTTCTATCTACTGGCTAACACGGTACAAAGACATACATCTTTCCTAGCCTAATGGTGACTGGTTTCTGCTCTAGGTGGTTGCTGTGTTTCATTCTCAGATCTTGCAGCCACATTGCATTGGTGTTGTGTGGTTTCTCCTCCTTTTTCTTTCTCCGATATGTTCCTCCAGTATTTTCCAATCTCTGCTATTGGTGGAGTTGCTGCCTTTGTGCTGTTTCTCTGTAGTTAGGCGCACACTTTGGATGGTTCTCTGGAGAACATGGCATTTATCTTCTTGTAGGGGATTGCACATGTTGTTCTTCCAGATATATCTTTATATATATTAGATTTGTTTTGTGTGTGTAAACATATTTGAGCATGGTATGTAATGATATTATGTTCTTCATAGCAAAGTGGGTGAATACATATGCACGTGCCAATTTTTAGTTATTTGATTGCCTAAATTTAATTTATGCCTTTTTTCCCTCAGTTCACCAATTTAGACTATTTAGTGCTAATGCATCACACACAAATCTGATTACAAAAATATTTAAACACGGGTTGTAAAGTAACACAATAGGTAAAAAGCCAAGGGGGTGAATACTTTTGCAAGTCACTGTGTACTTGAAAAGGTTATTCCTATCTTTTTTCCCCTTTAATTAGCTCAGTACTTCTGACTTTCTATTTGTGGGGGGAACACATGATGCAGCTGCCTGGGTGACCGTTCAGGACAGTTACATCGTTGCACTGCTGACCCACACTGTGCTCTTCCAGTGCTGCTATATATGAGGCAGCTTTGTCTGCTGGATGGGATCAGGAATTATCAGTATGCCGCAGCTATCCTTCACAGCCTCAGGACTGTGCTTTCAAGTACAATAGGGAAGGACATGTACAGTTATGTGCAAAACAATAGCAATCTAACATCACTAGTGTGTTAACTGTATTCTTCAGGATCTAAAATAGAAATAGTAATCTGGTAGTATACGTAAATAATATAGGGTACTTAGTGAATATTGTTTTGATTTAAAAATAAAAACTAAAAAGCCATCCCTTCGAGGCAAGGTGTATCCCAGTTGGGATGGTACAGTACCTAACTCTTGTAGTTCACCTTACTATGTGTCAGCAGACGTAAAAATAGATGAGTCCAGAGTAGGACCTGAGTCCCGACTCTACAGATGCCTGCCCGTGAAAAGCTATATAAACAAAATGAAGAGTCTCAAAAAAAAAAGGGGGGAGGCACGCCCTAGTTTGTACAAAACACAAAAAACTAAACAAATTAAAAAAAAAAATTTTGAGCAAGAGCACACATGTTGGAATAAGTGCTAGGTGTGCATTCACTGGCCATTTAACAAGCAAATATCCAGTAGTAAGTAAATACATGGGAATAGTACATGTAATGACACAGGGTACTCTGCTTATTGCTTTAATAAAAAAAAAACTAAAAGCCATCCCATCACAAGGTGTACCTCAATCGGGATGATATCTAACTTTTGTAGTTCACCTCACTGTGTCAGCAGATGTCAAAATAGATATGGGCAGAGTAGGAACTGGTTCCTCACTGTTAAGACAACTACCCGTGGTAAGCTATATAAACTAAATGAACATCCCCCCCCTCAAAAAAAAAAAAAAGGGGGTGGCATGCCCCAGTTTGTGCAAAATGCAAAAAGAGAGATCAAAACAAACAAAAAAAATGTTGAACCAGAGCACATGTTGGTTTAGTGCACTGCATAGGTGGCCATTTAACCCATTTTCGATGTTGGGGGTAATAGTACGCCGATGTCGGACTCCTTTGATGTGGGCTCCGGTGGTGAGCCCACATCTTTCCCAGCACATGTCACCTGGCTTTGACAGCTGATGTGCCTGGAACAGCCTTGGTGGAATCGCGATCCACCCATGGCTATTAACCCGTTAAAGTGCCGGTGTCAAATTCTGACAGCGACATTTAACATGCGCTTCCGGCAATCATGCCAGAAATCCGCCAGTCAGTGACCCCATCATGTGATCACGGGTCACCGATGGGTTGGCATGACAACCAGAGGTCTTCTGCAGACCTCTATGGTTGTCAATGCCGGATTGCTATGAGCGCCGCCCGGTGGTCAGCTGTTGTGAGTTCATTTTCTGGTCTACCAGTTGTGAGTTCTCCTTCCAGGCTCCCTCTGGTGGTAACAGGAGGTAGTGAGGCTGATTTAATCAGTGGAGATCTGCCACCTGATAAGGAGGATGACGATTGGACCTCAGGAATCTGACTGGATTTAAGACAGCCGACGCCCTATTCTGGTGCTGGTGATTCCTTCTGGCTTGTCAGGTCTTGGTTCTCAGCTCTGTTCCAGTCAGCTCAAGCTAAGTTTTTCTGCTAATGTTCACACTTGATTTTGTTGGTCTATTCAGTTTTTTGTGGTCAGCCAGCCCTGGCTGGGGCTGTGCTGAATTTCCTCTCATTTATCTGTATTTGCCAATTTGCTTTTTGTCCCTTATTAGATTGGCCTCTTTTTGCTCTGTCTCAGAATATTTCAGAGTGCTGATATAGTGGGAGAAGTCTAGTGACTTCAGGGTTAATTTTGTTATCAGAAGTGTTGGACATTATTTTTGTAGGGTTTTTTTGGCAGATTGCAGACAGTGTCTTTCCTTTCCTATCCTTTCTAGTTAGTTTGGGCCCCATCGTTTGCTCAGCCTATTTTCCTGCCTGTGTTTGTGTTTTCATCTTGTTTCACCGTCAATACATGTGTGGGGGCTGTCTTTCCTTTGGGGTCTGCTCTGGGGCAGTTAGTTTTCCCCTTTTCTTGCTTTAGGCTTATTTAGTCCTCCGGCTGTGACAAAGCGTCTAGGTTCATCGTAGGTACGCTCCACGGCTACTGCTAGTTATGTGGTTAGGATCAGGGATCTGCAATCTGCATAGTTACCAACCTCTCTAGTTTTCTGTGACTTAGCTTGTTTTGTTTTTTCCTCCTCGGTGACCCATTCATAACAGTCAGCACTCATAGCAAGTTAGCAATTCTGCTATATACATGCGATCTGATCATCGCCTGTATGTAGCAGTCGATCAGACAACTACAGCTTCTAGTCGCCAATTGAGAATATTGAAGCATTCAAAAAGTAAAAAAAAAATATAATTGGTCTTACCAGTAACTCGGTTTCTAGGAACCTTCCACAACAGCATTGGAGGTTTTCTCCTTGTCCTAATGGGGGACAGGAAGCACAAAGAGGTTAAAAGCCCCTCCCACTCACCAGTGACTTACAACTAACACCATAGCACCAGTTATCTTTACATTCACAGGAATTATGCAAGGAACATAGGGAGGGAATTAGTTGTGGAACGTTCCTAGAAGCCGAATTACCGGTAAGACATCCTATTTTCTCTAGTCACCTTCCATGACAGCATAACAGGACTACCAACCAATTTTCCACTGGGTGGGGGGACAACAGCCTGAAGCACCTTTTGACCAAAGGCTAAATCCCTATTGGAAAATAAGTCCAATCCGTAGTGTCTGGTAAAAGTATGAAGTGAAGAGCATGTAGCGGCCCTGCAAATCTGCTTAAGTAGACCTTGTAGAATGAGCCTTGGCCCCGGGGAGGGGGGGCATATTCTGGGCTAGATATGTTTCAGATATGGCCCTCTTGATCCAATTTGCGATGGTACTTTTCGCCACCTTTTCTTTATTTCGACCGATGGATGAACAAAAATTCTGGTCAACTCTCAATGGATTGGTTTGCTGTAAGTAGTGCAAAACCGTACGCCGAACGTCGAAAGTATGGAATTCCTCCTCTTTTGCATTTGTTGGATTCTAGCAAAAGGAGGGGAGAATGATGTCTTGTGAACGCTAGAAATCAGACACCACCTTAGGCAGAAAAGACGGATCAAGAAGAAAATCTATATAATCGTCTCTGTTTATTAAATAAGGTTCTCTTATAGACAATGCTTGTAATTCCCCTACTTGTCTTGCCGTAGTTATAGCGACTTAGGAAGGCTGCTTTAAACAAAAGAAGATGAGGGGTACAGGAGGATAGAAGTTCAAATGGTGATTGTGTGAGGGCTAAATTTAGATCCCAGGAGGGGATAACAGTCTGATTCCTGGGCCGTAGTCTAAGGCTGGTTTCACATTAGCGTTTTTTAGCGCAGCGCATCGTGCGCGTCCATTCGCACGCACCCCTATGTTTAACATAGCGGGCGCATAGTCTAGCGTTTGCATGCGTTTTTGCGCGCATGCATTTTTTTGTAGTGTGCGCCTAGGCTCGCCCGACGCAACCTGTTGCATTTTTGGGTCCGTCCAGCGGCATCAAAAAAAGCATGCATAAGGAATGCGCAAAAATAACACATTGCAGTCTATGGGCATGCAGGCGTGCGCATGGAAATGCGCACGCCTGCGTTTGAAATCGCATGCGTTTTAAGAGATAACATGGCTACAAACTGGTTAAAACGCATGAAAAACGCATGATGCGTTTTTTACATGCGTTTCTATTGCGCACAAAGCGCAGCGCTAAAAAAACGCTAATGTGAAACTAGCCTATGGGCTGACATCATGAACCATTTAATCCAACGATGGTTGGCTAAGTCTTGATCAAATATAGAGCTCAGGGCAGAGACCTGAACCTTCAAGGTACTAGGCTTGAGGCCTAACTCCAACCCCTTCTGTAAGAAGTCCAATATCTGCGAAATGTTGGGGTGGAATGGATCTGGTGTATTAGGCAGGTACCAGGATGAAATTTTTTTCCACACCTTGTTATAAATTGTATTGGTGACTGGTTTTCTGGACTTCTGTAAGGCGGAAATTACTTTGTCCGAAACCTCTATTGAGTGTAACACCTGGGCCTCAGTAACCAAGCAGCTACTGTAATCTCAGCTTTTAAGGATCCGGATGATGCAGAGGTCCCTGCGAGACCAGATCATTGTCCAGAGGCAACTGAATCGGACCGTCTGCCTGGAGATCGATGATAAGGTTGAACCAGCTCCTTCTTGGCCCCATTGGAGCCACTAGGATGGTTGGTACCTGACCTTCCCGGATCGTCCGCAGAGTCCTAAACAGCATTGGAATCGGAGGAGATGCATAGGCTAACTGGAAGCTCCACTGCTGAGTGAAGACATCCACTCCAATGGACTTGTCCCGGGGATTCAGGGATAAATAGGTTTCGACTTTTGTATTTTGGCCTGAGGTGAATAAGTCGATCTCTGGCAGACCCCATCTTGCTACTAGCATCTGGAAGATTCCCTGGTTCAGGCTCTATTCGCCCAGCTGTATGTCCTGGCGACTCAGGAAATCTGCTTGGAGTTTGGAGGACCCTTTTAGGTGGACGACTGACAGGGAGAGAAGTTGTCTTTTGGCCCAAGAAAATATTTGTCTCGATATGTTTCTTAAACTGTTGTACTTCGTGTTGCCCTGATTTCTGAGGTGGGCTACGGTAGTTATGTTGTCTGAATATACCCTGACATGACAACCAGTGACTAGGTTGTCTGCTGCAAGAAGGGCCTCCTCCACTGCCCTCAGCTCTCTGAAGTTGGAGGACTTGCCACCTGTCTTTGGACTCCAGCATCCCTGGAAAGGAGTATGGAATACTATAGCACCCCAGCCTCTCTTGCTGGCGTTGGTTACCATGACTAGAGGTGTTTGAGACCAGGCTACACCCCTGTGTAGATTTTTGGGGCTCAACCACCAAGCCAGGGAAGCCTTTACTCGGCCTGGGGTCTGAACTCTCCTGTTCAGTGATTTGGGATTCCTGTTCCAGCTATTGAGAATGAGTCTGTAGGACCCTGGAGTGGGCCTGAGCCCAAGGCACTAACTGAATGCAAGACATCAAGGAGCCTAGGACAGACATGGCTGCCTGAAGGGTAGTGGAACTCTATTTCCTGAATTCTTAGATCTTGATTATCAGAGTCAGGTGATAACATCAGGTGATGGTAGGAAGGACATCAGTTTTCCCAAATCCAGTAGAACTCCCAGGAACCTTTTCAATGTGGAGGGTTGGAGTTCTGATTTTTTTCAGATTTGGGAGCCACCCCAGAGATTGTAATATTCCTAGAGACCTTGCTATGTGACTCCTGAGAGTCTGAGCAGATGGGACTATGATTAGATCATCCAGATAAGGAACAATGCAGATACCCTGCCCCCGGATGTAGGTCACTGCCTCTGACATTATCCTGGAGAACACCCTTGGTGCTGAGAAAATGCCAAAGGGGAGCACACTGTATTGATAGTGCTTCATCTGCTGGTTTTGTAGGACTGCAAATCTCAGATACTTTCTGTGGCGAGGATGGACTGGCACGTGACAGTAAGCGTCCTCCAGGTCGATGGTTGCCATAGAGTAACGAGGTCCCATCAGGGGAATCGCCGATTGCATCTTGAATCTCCGATACATAATGTGACGGTTGAGGCCCTTCAAATTTATTATGATGCGTACCTCACCTGAAGGTTTTTTCACTAGAAAGAGGCGGGAGTAGTAACCTCTTCTTCACTCGTCCACCGGATCTGAAGAGATTGCATTCAATTTTAACAGCTCTTGAAGATCTGAGATTAGTAGGTCTTGGGCTCCCTGAGATGGTAGGGAAGTGACTCTTAGACCTCGAGGAGGGGAGGATTTGAACTCTGTAAGGAGGCCCTCCTTGACAACATTGAAGACCCATTGTCAATTGGAAATGACCTTCCATTGATGGAAAAAATTTGAGAGCCTCCCTCCTATGGATTTGGAGTCATTGCTTGTCCTGTTTGTGTTGCTGCTGGGGAGCAAGGATGTGTTTGCCCTTCCGTTTAGCATAGCTCCATCTCCCAGATTTTCCTATACCCTTGGTTTGAGGGGTCTGAGGCAGAGAGGCATGAAAAAAACGTTTCTTGGCGGTTTTCTGCTCAGGAAGAGCTTTCTTTTTGTCTGTGGCCATCTCCAGTATCTCAAGAGCTGGCCCAAAGACATATTCACCCTTAAAGGGGATGGAGCACAATTTGATCTTGGAAGTGACATCCCCACTCCACATTTAAAGCCAAAGAGCCCTTCTAGCGGAGTTGGACTGAAACAGAGACCTGGCAGTGATACGGACAGATTCTGTAGAGGCGTCAACCAAAACCCCGTCACCCTTTTGAGTAAAGGAAGAGAGTCTAATAACTCCCCTCTTGAGGACCCCTGAGAGATGTGATTCTCCAATTGATTTAGCCACCGGAAGAGGGATCTGGCAACACAGGTGGAAGCTATGTTGGTCTTAAGTGAAGAGGTGGAAGTCTCCCAGGATTTTTTCAGCAGGCTTTCCACCTTCCTATCCATTGGATCCTTAAGCTGAGATGAGTCCTCAAAGGGGAGTGTAGTTTTCTTGGCTACTCTCGCCACCTTAGGAATATACCAACTAATTGATTTGCCCTCCAGAGGACACCTATGTTTAAGTTCTGAGGGGGTGCTCAGCCGTTTCTCCGGGGACTCCCACTCCTGAGAGATCATGTTCAGGAGGTTCTCATGCATCGGGAAGCCACTCTGTTTTCCTGCTTTCAACCCTCCAAACATTTCATCCTGAATTGTTTGGGAAATCTGTTCCTCCTCCAAACCCATACTGCTACGGACTGCATTAACTATTTCCTCCATATGTTCTGTGGAGAAAAAAATTTTCCTAGTCTCCGTTATTTTACGGGATGAAGATTCCTCCCATTTTTCTGAAGCTGAACCATGTGAGCTTTCAGAATCAGAGTCAGAATCCTCAATTTGGATCTTTCTCTTCTTAGGGGGAGATTGTCCCAGAGAAGGAGGGGGAGGTGTAAAAGCGGCCAAAGTTGGACTGGACCTCTTGCTTGACAAGGGTATGTATTTCATCCTGGAGTGAGGGATGTTCTCCCCTGACCACCTTATCTGTACATTTGTGACATAGCTTCTTCTCCCAGTGAGTGGGAAGCTTCTTATTGCAGACTGCACATCTAGCAACCACCTTAGCAGGGTTTTTTGAGGGCAGACTTATCTCCCTTGGGAAAAAGGGGAGAGAAATATAACTTAAGGACCCCATACAGTACTGTAAGACCCAGGACTCTGGGCAGCACTGGGCTCTGCAGGTGTAGGGCAGGAAGCAGACACACCATCTATACTGCAGGGATTAGCCTTAGGCCTGTTTCAAACATCCGTTTTTTGGCATCAGTCAAAATCCGCCAATTTCCGAAAAAAACGGATCCGCCAAAAAAGGGGCGGATCCGCTTTTTCCCCCCATAGACTTACATTAGTGGCGGATCTTGAACTGACGTCATCCGTCACACCCGTTTTTTGACGGATCCGCCAACATTTTTCGGTCTCCCGGGCGGATGGGACGGACACTGCAACGTTTTTTGACTTGACGGACCGCTATTTTTAACTGCGCCTGCGCGGAAGCTCTGCTCCAGGAACACTTTTAACCCTCAAATGCCGTTCCGGGACAGGGGAAAAAAAAATTCTCTCTCCCCTTTTTTCCGGGCACGGGTTCCTTTAAAATTCATCCATCACCGGATCGTCTGAACAACGGTCCGCTGCCACGGATCCGTTTTCCGCCATTTTGGCGGATAGCAACTGATATGAAAGTCGGATGTGTGAAACAGGCCTTACAGGTGTCTTCTGGCAGGTTTATGTAGGAATAAACCCTGCCCCCTGCCCCCTGCGTCCATGTGGTTTTCCCTCCTCCCCCTCCGGGTTCTGAGCAGACATCAGCAAATTCAGTGTGCTCTGCATGCCGTTCGGGAGCCTAGAGGCTATAGAAAACCGAACCTGGAAGCGTTTGTGTTCCGTTGTGGAACACAAAACCCAGAAATGGCTTGCATGTGGAATGACATAAAAAAAATAAACATACACATATTTGGTATCGCCACGTTCCTAATCACCCGATCTATCAATATAATGAAAGAATTAACCCGATGGCTAAATGGCGTAACGAGAAAAAAATTCAAAACGCCAGAATTACTTTTTTTTGGCCGCCGCAACATTGCATTAAAATGCAATAACGGGCAATCAAAAAATCGTATCTGCACCAAAATGGTATCATTAAGAACGTCAGCTTGGCACGCAAAAAATAAGCCCTCACGCAACAAAATATCACGAAAAATGTAGACGCTATGGGTATTGGAAAATGGCGCAATATTTTTAATTTTTTTTTTTTTACAAACTTTGGAATTTTTTTTCACCACTTAAATAAAAAAGAACCTAGACATGTTTGGTGTCTATGAACTCGTAATGACCTGAAAAATCATGTCAGGTTAGTTTTAGCATTTAGTGAACATGGTGGAAAAAAAAAAGCAAAAAACAACTATGGGATTCCCCTTTTTTTGCAATTTCACTGCTCTTGGAATTTGTTTCCCATTTTTGAGTACATGACATGGTAAAACCAATGGTGTCATTTAAAAGTACAACTCATCCCGCAAAAATCAAGCGCTCACATAGCCATTTTGACTAAAAAAAATTAAAAAGTTATGGCTCTGGGAAGGGGAGCAAAAAATGAAATGCAAACTCAAAAATAACTCTGGTCATTAAGGGGTTAACAAGAATTACTTTGTTGATAAAGGAGGTGACTTGGGGAGGGAGGTTCGGGAGTACTTTAAGACCATTAGGGGTACGGCACATGAGGGGATTGTTTGGGAAGCTATGAAAGCTTTTTTTAGAGGGCTGTGTATTAAAGAGATATCTAAGATCCAAACAAGCACTAAGCAGAAGGATCAGCTGGCATTCTGGGAGTTGGAGGAGGCATTGATTCATGACCCATCCACTCAGGCACAAGAGGCTAAAAAAGGCTCAGGCCGGAGTTAATGCACTGTCATTGCGGGCAGCTGAGTGGAAAAGGATGTTCCGTACTATGCAATATTTTGAGGGGGAGAGAGCCGGCCATCTCTTTTCTCTAGTGGCTGCTGCACAAAGAGACAGCGCTTTCAAAGTCGCCTTAAATGGGAAGGATGGACAGGAGGTCACGGATACTCGTGGTTTGCTGGAGGTGATGGCGGGCTTCTATACTAATTTGTATGTGTCACAGGTGCAGCCGACGGATACTGAGATTGATGAATTTTTGGTTAGAGCTGGGCTTCCAAAATTGTCTATGGAGTCCCAACATTTTTTAGATGAACCATTTGATTTAGAGGATCTGGAGTTGGCACTCGCCTCCATGGCTAATGATAGGGCTCCAGGGGTTGATCGTTTGCTGGGGAAAATGTTTTAAAAAAAAATATAAGGAACTTCTGCTGCCTGTTTTGTTGGAAGCATATTAGGCAGGGGTAGAGAGGGGTGAACTCCCGCGGTCCATGCGAGAAGCGATCATTGTTGTGCTTCCCAAAAAGGGTAGAGATCCCACCGCACCGGCTTCATATCTCCTCATCTCATTATTGACAACAGATGTAAAATTGTTGGAGAAGATGATGGCTAATCGTCTTAGTAGAGTCATAACATCTATAATACACCAGGATCAGGTGGGGTCCATGCCAAACAAATCCACAGCAACGAATCTGAGGAGACTCTTTATTAATATGCAGGCGGAGGCGGACAATGTAGGGCATAGAGCAATCCTGTCATTAGACGCAGCCAAAGCATTTGATAGAGTAGAGTGGAGGTACTTGTGGGCTACAATGCGCTATATGGGCTTTGGGGAAGTATTTATTAAGTGGGTTCAATTGCTGTATACTGCTCCAAAGGCCAGAGTGCGAGTTGTTAATCAGTTGTCTGAGGAATTTTCCTTATTTAGGGGTAGGAGGCAGAGGTCACCCCCTGTCTCCCCTCGTGTTTGCCATAGCAATTGAGCCACTGGCGGCGGTAATAAGACAAAAGCAAAATATTATGGGATTCCAATATGGAACACACGAGGAATAGGTGGCACTCTATGCTGACGACATGCCGTTGCTTTTGGGGGATGTGGGGGGTTCTTTGAGGGCAGTGATGACGGTCCTTGATGAATATGCCAGTGTATCTGGGATACGTATTAATTAGGATAAATCGGTGCTGCTGCCGCTGGTCCGAGGGACTCCTGTTGATAGAGATTGTTTAACTTAACTATAGGTAGTCGAGGAAGTTACATATCTGGGTATTAAGGTATCAAACAATCTTATGGACTATGAGAGGCTTAGTTTGGCTCCACTATTGTGTAAGTTTAAATTGAAGATCGCGGCGTGGAGGAACCTAAACTTGACAATGGCCAGGCGTGCAAAATTAAGCTGATACTCATGCCTCAGCTTTTGTATGTGCTGCATAATGCACCAATCTGGTTACCTCAGAACAGATTTTATAGAATTAATGCCATCTTCCAGGATTTGATATGGAAGGGAGGTTGAGCTCGTATCAAGCTAGAGTTGTTGCAGTGCCCAAAAGATGACGGAGGCCCGGCTGTCCCCAATCCATGGTTATATTACATTGGGTCTCAATGTCAGCATATGGTGGGATGGGGGAGGAATCACAAATTTTCTAGTTCAGTGGGGAAGGTTATATCTCACATGATGGGGAAGGATCCACTGTTGGCTTCCTTGGAGGCGAGCAGATTTTGGCTGAGTTCTAGAAGGTTTCCAACACTGGCTCTGCTTGAGTAATTGTGGAAAACCTTTAGCAGTGGAGGGGAATAAAGGAATACACGAGTTACACGTCTATTTGCTATAATCCGCAGTTGACCGAAATGCTACATCTACGAAATTTTGGACAGTAGAGAAGAATAGGTATATGGTATGTGTCGCAGCTGTTGGATGATGAGACGTTCAAGACATTTGAAGCACTTGAGAAAGAATTCCCTTTGGAACGCAATATGTTCTACCAGTAGTTGCAGCATGCATTTCATAAGCAGTGGAGAAGATCGCCGATGATACAGAAGGACAGTTTGTTGAGTATACTTGGGGCACAGAGGAGTACTAGGTGTTTTATAACACTTATTTACAAGGGATTGCTAGACACATTTTTGGACAGACATCCGTTGACAGCCAAAGTTTGGTGGATTGCAGACTTAGGAGACATATCAGATGGTCAATGGGAATCGGTCATGCAATACGTCCCTAAAATCTCTATAAGTGAGTCTGGGAGGGTGTCGCAATTATTCACCATACATAGGGTATATAGGACTCCTGTGTGGATGAAAAAGGCTTGTGTGAGAATGGATTCCAGGTGCCCGAGGTGTACGATGGATGAGGGCGATATACTACATATGCTATGGTCCTGTCCCCGATTACAGGCATTCTGGATAGTGGTCTTGAATTTGATAGAGAGTGATGGAAATAAATATTACTCGAGACCCATTGACGTGTATTTTAGGACATGTAGATGGGGTGGCGACAGATGAATGGGGCAGACTAGCGATAGTCTTCCTTGCAACATATAGCATTTAGGCTATTACATTACACACTGGTTGGATGAAGATCCTCCTACTAGAAAGGAATTTGTGAACAGAGTCAATTTCGTGATACTTATGGAGCGGAGTGCGTATATGAAGAGAGGCAAAATGAATCGCTTTGAGGATATATGGGGGGAGTTGGTTGGACTTTCCTGGGTTAGCCTTTCTGGAGCTCATTAAAGACAGGATAGTAGGGTTATAGAGATGTGTGCGGCATTGTATTATATGGACAAGGAACGTGTAAGCGTGGCGAGGGGGGTTAGGGGAGGGTTTTCTTAGTTTCTAAAGGGGGATTTTCTTGTATTACTAAAAATATAAGAAAAGTAATATTGCTGATATATTTATGCATGCCTATGTATATATTGTTTTCTTTTTATTTTCTTCAATAAAAACTATTTGAATTAAAATAAATCTCCATACTAAGACCAAGACTGATATTACGGCCATATGGTGACCACATAGTGGTAGATAACAGTCCTACAGAACATACAAGTGATTACTGTACAGTTATACATGATGACTTCACTTTTCCTGTCTTTTCCATCTTGCTCAGACTGAAATAACGACTTCTTCCAGCCACGACTCATTTACAGAGATTTTAACAAAGACATGAACTTCTCATATTTCTTGCACCATCTCCACCTATTCCCAACTTGCACAAACTACTCAATCCAATGCTGAGCCACTTCTGCCATATGTGTTCCTATTACTGCACCTGCTGTTGGGCACAGTAACTATGCTCCTCTTATTGACCCATATAGTAATATCCACCACTCTGCCCCTTACATAGTAACAATACCATTGCCCCCTTGAAAATTTTAATGCTCTAGAAAAAAAAGTGTTCATATTTTGACCCTAGAAAGTAATAATGTCCCCTGTGCACCTTTTCCGGTTACAATACCATGAGTGCCCCTATAAAAATAATGCTTCGTAAGAGCCCACTTAACATTTAATATTGTTCCCTGAGGCCCCCAATGTACAGCTTCTCTATAGACAATAGGATAGGCCCATAGCTCCCCTATACGCAGTATGATGGGCCCACAGCTCCCCTGTACACAGTGTATTGTACCAAGAGCTCCTCTATGCATAAAATAATGGCCCCACAGTTTCCATGAACACAGTATGATGGGCCAAAGGCTCCCCTATACACATTAAAATGGGCAATCAGCTCCCCTATACCCAGTATGATGCCCTCATAGCTCCTCTATAACCAGTATGATGGGCCCACAACTCCCCTATACTCAGTATGATGGACTACAGCTCAGCTATACACAATATAATGGCCCCATAGCTTACTAAATACAGTATGATGTCCCCACTGCTTCCACAAAACACAGTATAATGACCCCCACAGTAGCCCTCACACATTATGATGGTCCCTACAATAGCTCTCAAGCTGCTAATGGTCCTTGCATTAGCTCCCACACTGCATAATGGCCTGCACAGTAGTTTCCATACTGTATAATGGCACTCAAATTGGCTTCCACACTGTATAATGGCCCCCACACTTTGAGAAGCCCCCCCCCAGAGATGTCCCTACAATGTACTAGGGTCCCACCCACAACATGAGAGCCTCCACACTGTTTTATTGCCCCATGTTGGGCACGAAACTGTACAATGGCCCCTGCTTTAGCCCCTAAGCTATATAATTTCCTCAGGATTAGCCTCTAAGCTATATAATGGCCCTCACATTAGCCCATACTGTATGAGTCTCCCATTGTTTATGATGCCTCCAATAGTCGCACTACAAGTTTTTATAAAAATAAAAAACCCATACCGTACTCATCTTATCCAGGGTCCTGACTCCTGATGAGTTTGTAGGCGAGGCTTGGGCAAACCAATGAGCCGAATTCAAGGCGCCGACACAGCCACAGAATGTTAGATGGTGAGCGTCCCTATGCTTCCAATCAATCAAACATTTTGAAGCTGTCAAAAATGTGACATACAGTCTGTAGTTAAACTGGCTAAAAGTCTTGGATAGGACATTCAAAAGATAACAGGGTGTCAAAGACACCTTCCAGTAGGTCTCAACAGCCTTCAGGAAGGCAGGACTAAAAGGCTTGCCCAATAGAGAGATTGAGTGACGCTCCAACAAAGTAACAATGCCAGCAGACATCAGAAATCGTGTAATTTAGTTTATGCAAAAGTTCACAATGTTTTTATTAATGTCCATTTACAAATGCATCCTGTATTCTCTGAGATGTCTCTTCTTAATAAAAGTAGTTCTTGTCATCTGTGCTTCTAGCTAAGATACTCCATGCCTTTATTGATTAATTTGTCCTTTTTGTACATTTTCCAACTCCAGAACATGCTTTCTATATATTGGTACCCAGAACTGAAATGCATATACCAATGAGGCTTCCCTGGTGCTGCGTAAGATGGTAGTAGTATGTCACTTTCTTTAGTTTGCATGCCTAATTACATAAATTATAGTATCCTCTGGACAGAAGCCACAGATTGATTTTACATAATGTCATTTATTTGATTTATTTACTTTAATCTATTTATAGTGCATGAAAAAATACAACATTTAGGACCTCACCAGGCCACTCTCCATTGGTGATGCAGAGGCGCTGGCACACGCGCAGAACTTCAGAGTCCTTGCGCAGTGACGTCACCGCGCCTTACCGGGACACTGAAGTTCTGCGCATGCAACGGTGCCTCTGCCACTGTATTACCAACGGAGAGCTGTAGTGCAGGGAGATAGTGATTCCATGCACTACCGCACAGCTTAACCACATTGGCGGGCTGTACACGTCAATGTAGTTAAGGGTAGCGGTAGCTCCAGAAGGCCCTCAGACCTCGGTGCCTGGAGCAACAGCACCCTCATTCCACCTGGTAGCTACACTACTGAATGCCACTTTTGTCGCTCTCTAAACATACATATTGGGCTGTGTTCTCATTATGTTAAATGTTCATCTTTATTGTATGCGGTGAGAAAGCTTCCACAGCATAACTGAGTTTAGCCTCAGGCCCCTTTTATCTGATGGGGACTAACAGTGTCCTACATTAGTATAGTGTGCATCAGCTTTTATCATTTACAAACAAGCATGGTAGACTATACGTTCATATACTGTAGAACGTTTATTTTTAAGGTATCGCAAGTTCAAGTCCCTTAAGGGGAATAACCATTACAGTGAAATTTTTTTTATATTTTTTAAAAATATAAATAAAATAAAGATTCAGGGGCATATAAAGGTTTGGCCACCCCTTGATCAAACTTACTGTTATTATGAACAGTTAAGCAAATTGAAGATGAAATTGTCACGCTGTGATACGGAAGGTTAAAACAGAGGACACAACTCCTCTAGATGGCAGCAGACATGAGAGAGTGTTGAATATCCAGCTCACAAGCAAACCAACAGTAACCCTTTAAAAACAGGGTGGCACATGTTAAAGAGCTGAAACTCCTAAACCCTTCGTCCAATTTTAATGTGGATACCCTCAAATGAAAGCTGAAAGTCTGAATTTCAACTGCATCTGAATTGTTTTGTTTACAATTCATTGTGGTAATGTCTAGAACCAAAATTAGAACAATGTTGTCTCTGTCCAAATATATATGGACCTAACTGTATATAGTAAACCTGATACAGGAAAGAGGCCGGGAAAATTAACCCCTGACATGACCAGACGGGGAAAGCAGTGCCAAAACAAAACCCGGCCTGGATCATGACAGAAATGATCTCTAAAAGCCCTAAAGTTAAAGATGACACATCTCCTTTGTATTTTAGGCAACAAAATACAATTGAAATCAGAAGTTTACACATACTATATAAAAAGACACATGCATGTTTTTCCTCAATATCTGACATGATATAAGAATAAACGCCAGAATAATGAGAACGAGAGAATATTTTAAGGCATTTTTATTACTTACTGCAAAGTCAAAAGTTTACATACACTAAGACTACTATGCCTTTAAACAATTCTGGACTGCCCATATGATGATGTCATGTGTTTGGAAGCTACTGATAGTTTTTTTTTTTTGTTTTTTTTTAAGTTGCCTAAAGGTGCCTTGTTCATCTGTACAAACAATTATACACAAGTACAAACAAAATGGGAATGTCCAGCCATCATACTACTCATAAAGGAGACGGGTTCTGTGTCCTAGAGATGAACGTGATTTGGTCTGACATGTGCATATTAACCCAAGAACAAAAGCAAAAGACCTTATGAAGATATTGGCAAAACAAGTACTGTATCAACATGGGCTAAAAGGCCACTATGCCAAGAAGAAGCCATTACTCCAAAAGAAACGTAAAAAAGCCAGATTAATGTTTGCAAATGCACACAGGAACAAAGACCTTAAATTTTGGAGACATGTCCTTTGGTGTGATGAAACTAAAATTGAAATTTTTGAGCATAATGACCATTGTTACGTTTTGAGGAAAAAGGGAGACGCTTGGAAGCCTAAGAACACCATCCCAACTGTGAAACACGGGGGTGTCCGCTTCATGCTGTGGGGTTGTTTTGCTGCAGGAGGTACTGGTACACTTCAAAAAATAGATGGCATCATGAGAAAAGAAGATTATGTGGCAATAATGAACCAACATCTCAAGACTTCAGCCAGGGAGTTAAAGCTTGGGAGGAAATGGGTCTTCCAAATGGACAATAGCCCGAAGCATACTGCCAAAATGGTAATCCTCAATTCTATTGAAAATTTATGGGCAAAGCTAAAAATGCAGGTGCGAGCAAGGCAACCTACAAACCTGGATCAGTTACACCAGCTTTGTCAGGAGGAATGGGCTCAAATCCTGACCAACTATTGTGAGAAACTTGTGGAAGGATATCCCAAATGTTTGACCCAAGTCATTCAGTTTAAGGGCAATGATATCAAATATTAAGTAAATGTATGTAAGCTTTTGACTTTGCAGTAAGTAATAAAAATGCCTTAAAACATTCTCTCTCTCATTATTCTGGCATTTGACAAATATTAATAATTATGGTAATTCTAATTGACATAAAATGGGAAAGGTTTATTCTGACTTCATGTCAGACATTGAGAAAACATGCATATGTGTATTTTACATGGTGTATGTAAATTTATGGTTTCAACTGTATATGTATTGTCATTTTTAACATTTTAAAAATTACAAAAAGGAAAATGGGCTGATGCAAAAAGGCAACCTTGAAGATTTGTGTGCTCAGATAACTTTGATCAACTTTTCAGACCTTAATTATCCATTTAGGGTTATAACTTGTGCACTATCATCGCTAGGAAAGGCCAGTTGATGCAAATTCCCCAGCTTTACGAAAACCAAACCTCCTTTAACCTTGTGCCAAAAAACAGCAGCCATGAGTTCTTCTAAGTAGCTGCCTAGCACTCTGAAAATGAAAATGGTGGAGGCTCACAAAGCAGGAGATGGCTATGAGAAGATGGCAAAGCCTTTTCTAGTTGCCCTTTCATGTTGTGGTACATTGTTCTGAGACAGATGCACAAATATGGCCTTCGTGGAAGAGTCATCAGAAGAAAACCTCTCCTGTATCATCACCATAAAATTCAGCGTCAGAAGTATACAAAAGAACATCTAAACAAGCCTGATGAATTTTGGAAACAAGTCCTATAGATCAATGAGGTTAAAATAACACTTTTGCTACGATGATCAAATGTATGTGTAGTGAAAAAAGGGCACAGAATTTCAGGAAAAGAACATCTTGCCAACCATTAAGCATGGGGGTAGATCAATCATGCTTAGAGGTTGTGTTGCAGCCAATGGCACGGAGAACATTTCATGGGCAGAGGGAAGAATAGATTCAATGAAATCTCAACAAATTCTTGATGCAAACATAACACCATCTGTAAAAAGCTGAAGCTGAAAAGAGGATGGCTTCTACAAATAGATAATAATAATCCCTAAACACATGTCAAAATTCATAGTAGTACCTCAAAAGGCGCAATCTAAAGGTTTCGCAATGGCCCTCATAGTCCCATGATCTGAACATCATTGAAAATCTGTCTCTAGACCTCAAAATAGCAGTGCATGCAAGACGACCCAGGAATCTCACAGAACTGGAAGAATTTTCCAAGGAAGAATGGATGAAAATTCCTCAAACAAGAATTGAAAGACTTTTGGCTGGCTACAAAAAATGTTTACAAACTCTCATTCTTGCAAAAAGGGTGCTATTAGGCATAACCATGCAGAGAGCTCAAACTTTTGCATCAGCCCATTTTCTTTTAAAAAGTAAAAAATTGCAATATATTTTTTTTTTTTGCTTAAAATAGAAAGGAAATGTGTCCTTTAACTTTAGCCCTTTTAGAGATCATTTCATCTTCAAGTTGTTTACCTCTTCACAATAACAGTAATTTTGACCAAGGGTGCCAAAACTTTTACATGCCACTGAAAGTAAAAAATCACCCTTGTTTTTCCACCAATAAAAATAAATATATTTATTTTTAAAATACATATATGTGGTATCACTGCGTTCAGAAAAGTCCTATCTATCAAAGTCTAAATTTTTTTTTACCTGATTCCTAAATACCATAAACAGGAAGAAAGTTAAAAATTACGAAAATGTGGGGTTTTTTTGTCTCTTCAATTACCACAAAAAATGCCGTAGCAAGCGATCAAAATATCATATCTATCTCAAAATGGTATAAATTAAACTCTTGTCTTGCCCTACAAAAAGTAAGCCGTCACATGACTCCATTGATCAAAAAAATATTTTTCCAGTTTTCCAATGCGCTATGTGGTAAAATGAATTGAGTCATTCAAAAGTACAATTCATCACACAAAAAAACAAGTTCTCATATGTCTATGTGGACAGAAAAATAAATAACTTATGGCTCTGGGTAGAAGGGGAGAAAAAAAAATGGAAATTGGCCAAGTTAGAAAATTGTTAAACAACACACCGTTATAGTTAATAATCTAAGTAGGAAACATACTTGGAATAGCCATATATGACCAATGAGTCTAAAGGCCGTGTCTCACATAGCGAGATCGCTAGCGCGTCACCGATTTTGTGATGCAACAGCGATCTTGCTACGTGTGACGCAGCAGCGACCGGCCCCCCTGCTGGATATCGCTGATCGTGCAGGAATGTCCTGGGCCAATTTTTTGCCGTCCCGCTGGCAAGCATGCATCGCTGTGTTTGATCGCTGGATCGTTGCTGCATCGCTGAAGAGATCTGCCTGTTTGGCAGCTTACTAGCGATCATTTAGCGATGCACCAGCAATCCCTACCAGGTCGTATCGTTGTCGGGATCGCTGGTGCGTCACTTAGTGAAACGGGACCGTAAGTCTGAGGAAGGTTGCTGCTGATTCTGCTGCTGTAAGTTTACATTTTTAGATTACAAATCTTTTTTCCACCATTTGCTTGGACTACGTTATTGCAGCTAATCCAGGGCGAGTCAAGCACAATTGGCTATGGGATAATTAGGCTCTTGTTGACATATGATTGTATTCTCCTCTAGCGCTGCTTTCATCCTGTTTAGCCTTTAGCGCTAACATAATGGAACAGCTGTTTTCTCTGCCAATTATTATGTGGTATTCAGTATATTTCAATTTTTAACACTTTCTCTGGTTTTGTGTTTACATCTCCCAATGTGGTGCAACATTACACTGAGGATGAAAAGTTTAGTATCTGACCTACTCCACTACTTTAGATGTCTTTTTGATGTAATAACGCTCGGATTCTGATCTATGATCATGGGATCACCTGACATTTATTCCTTTTTTAAGTTTGAGCTTGGAGACCACTTTTAAAGCACCTTCAACAGTGAGCTAAAGGATTACCACATACAGTACATGTATAGAAACAATCACACTCTGATCATAACTATAAATTAGTGCCAACCGGTATTAATTTTGACTACTGCCTCAAACACGATCACTCTCTGATCATACCTATAGATTAGTGCCAATCCATATATATTTTGGCTACT
Source organism: Dendrobates tinctorius (assembly GCF_039654945.1). Classification (NCBI taxonomy): domain Eukaryota; kingdom Metazoa; phylum Chordata; class Amphibia; order Anura; family Dendrobatidae; genus Dendrobates; species Dendrobates tinctorius. The sequence continues at coordinate 12,989,533 of NW_027361807.1, read as the reverse complement.
GCCTCAGACACGATCACACTCTGATCATCCGTATAGATTAGTGCCAACCCTTGTATATTTTAGCTACTGCCTCAGATACGATCACACGCTGATCATACCTATAAATTAGTGCTGCTAACCTGTATATATTTTGGCTACTGCTTCAGACATGATCACTCTCTGATCATCCCTATAGATTAGTGCCAACCCATATATATTTTGGCTACTGCCTCAGATACGATCAGACTCTAATCATCCCTATAGAATATCACTAACCGTATATATTTTGGCTACTTGTGAACTCTTATTATTTTCTATAAGTTGGTTCTATTCAATTAACACTCAATGTATGGTATAAATCTAAAAAAGTCAGTTCACATTTTAAAATAATAAAGTGGGATCAAATCTGAAAATTCTTATTTCATCAGGTAACCCCACGGGTAACTTACCTCTTGTGACACAGTTTCAGTGTAAAAAATTTGAGTTTACACAAAGTGCAGGATTGGCCTCTGTTACATTTACATCTACTGATCTAAAAAAGCGTTTTGTGCCTATGTGGCCCTTAGATTTCTTCTGGTATGAACTGTAGGACTATACATGGCTTGGCATTATTAGAATATTTTCATGGCTCCTCTACCATAAACTCTTTAGTAGCACTGTATACCTTCCATGTCTCCATTGCCAAGGTGTAACCATCGACCCCTATTCCGGTGGTCTAGGGCTAAAAAATTTTGAATAAACAATTCAACATCTCTCGACAAATTACTTTCCAAAATAGTAAAAAGAAATAATAAAAAAAATACAGCTCACTAGCCCCCAAGTATGGTAATTTATTTCACCGGTGCTGTGCGTGGAGAAACTTTAGGTTGGTTCGCAATTAGTAGCATATGTGACAGATCAATTGAAGATTCCAATATTCTAGCATACTTAAAAATTTCATTTTATTATAACAACTTGATAAAAATTTTGTAAAATTCATGAAATGACTCAGAATAAATACATGACCTACGTGTTTTGAACCCGAAAGGGTTTTCAACATGTAGGCCTTGTGTTTATGGAATCTTCAATTGTTCATTGATATGACATAGCTATCTTTTAGATAATCCACAATATATGCAAATCATAAGTGCTTTTTAGTAGTGAAATTAGTGTAAAATCCACAGGAAAGCAAGATGTTTCACATGTAATTTTGTTATAATTTTTATTAGACTTTTTATTGTATAGTAGTTCAAAATTTTTGCGAAGACCCTGATGGACCTATCTGGGCTTGCACAAGATCGATCTTCCTACAGAGCGGTCATCCATAAAGAATTTATGGTTGAACCTTAAGGCTGTAATAAATATATAAATAATTGTATTTGACACAGACTATTCTTACAAATATTTTTAGCTGAAGACCATATTATGCAAGTTCCCACCATAGATTGTTTCTTCGCACTAAGAAGAGGAAGAGTTATGTGTGTGAGCCATTGTTGACTCTTCTACTGTCTATCACTTGATCAAGAGATACTGCTGCCTTAATGAGAGTTTTGGCTCATGAGAAAGAAGAAAAGGCTCAGTAATAATATATGTGAATTTCAGTCCATGACCACCTGCCTGCGTCATGGAGACGGGAGGAAACCCCTAAATGTTTAATAAAGTAGTTCTTTGTCTCCATTTTGAAAGGGATGCTATTAATAACTAAACTGGTAGGACCATATCGTTTCCGTTACTATAGCATCGACCAGTGTAGCATCTCATCCCCTATCAGGGACTCATGACAGCCTAGGAGGATCATTATCACTTCTCAGAATTCTGGAACCCTGCCTACATGAATATTAGAAGTGGATTTTTTTTCATCTATATTTTTCCCCAGCATAATGCACAGTTTTATATGATTCTTGCAGTTTTCCAAAGTCTGTTCCTTAGTTTAGTTTCCTCAAACACCACTGATCTCTCTACTCCTTATGGAAACAGGTTGAATGACTTTGCCTCTGTGCTACGCAGCTGTCAGACTCCCCTCCAGATAGAAGATCATTGATGTGAGCTTCTCTAACAACTTGGATAATTACACTTGACAAATAATAGAGTTCAGCATCTGATTTGGGTTCTGCAGAACATACCCCATTTTTAATTCTAGAAGTAGAAATCAAAATCTAGTTGACAAAGGAATTGACCCTTGCAGAGATGTGGTGTTGATTGGCAAAGATAGTTGTACATGAAACATAAAGGTGAAGATGAGTTTGCTGTAGATGTGTGAAGATTAATACATCTTATACAATGCCTTTTCAAGCACTCAGTTCATTCAAAGAGAAGATCTTTAATCCAGGGAAAGAAGAGGCAAAGAACACAATAGGTGACTCTCTGGGTCATCTTCAAAGGTAAGAGTCTCTTTTTTCACTTTTTTTTTCTTATCTAATTGTTTTCTTTCTTTTCTTTCTTTTCACTGAGCTTATGTTATTAAAAAGAAAAGTACAGATTCATCATGTATGTAACACTAAATTTGAGGTACATAACCAAAATTAACTATGCATATTTTTTTTTCCTTTAGAAGAGCTTTTTTTCTTGTTTTTTTATGGTTAGTGGTCTAAGATTTTGATTTCTTTGTACAATTTATTATTTTTTAGCTAAATTTGTATTTGTATCCTTTTTTATATTTATGTAATTCAAGATAAAATATTTTATCATAACTCTTTAAACTTAAGTTATTAAAGGACAATTTAGAAGAGCTCAACAGTTCTGGAAAACTTATAGCAAAACCTTCACGCTATTTTGTATTTCAATATCTATTTTACATTGTTTCAATCCAAAATCTGAATGCATTAAACACTTTCAACAAGTTTTATATTCATCTATATTTTATTTAAATTATTTGCAAAAACTACAGGTCTACACAAAGTATTATATTGGTATCAGATTGGTATTTATTGTAATACATTTAATGCATCTGTTAGTGACTTAGCAAAATATTATTGTTATTATTAGTATTATTATCATCATAACATTTTGCACTCAATTTTGACCAAGTTTATTTGCTATAAAAAGCAATAATCCTGAACTTTTTTTTTGTTAATGTTTTTTTCTTCTATTATTTTAGTTGTATATATGAAATGTAAAATATGTAATCCCATTTATCATTCCCGGTACAAGTCACACACTGACATATAGAACTTTTTTTAGTCTAATGTTCTAATACCTTTGATAATTATAATAATGTTAATTTTACATTTGCAATGCTTTTATATAAAGGTACCGTATATTGTTTTTTTTTTTTTTTTAAATCCTGTTATTTTATATAAGGCACACAAAATTTCAAATTCAGCTTCTCATTATATTATTCACATTAAATTATAATTGCACACACTTTTTAAACAGCTGGTCGACCTCTGGTAGGATTGTTGTCGTCAATGTATTTGTTGCAAGTTGTATTACTTATAATATAGGTCAATCTATGGGAATATCATCCCCAGTGGCAAGTGCCCAAGGCGGACCATATACACTGTCAGTCCATTGCTTCAAATAATGAGCACTGTAACACTAATCTCTTATTCTTCCTATAGAAGCCATTACTCTATCCCCATTTAGATTATACCCTTTTAAGTAATTTTCAATAATAATTGAATATTGAGAATCAATTTACTTCATTTATTTGTAATATGTAATTAGTTTTATAGTGCCAATTTTTACAAATTACTATATACTTTATCTGAATCATCACATTTTAGACTGGACTGTAAATAAACTTATAAGGAACAATACCAAAAATAACACACTTTCTTTTAATAAGGAAAATTGATGGAAGAAATGTTGAAGAGGACAACATAGAGCTGAATGAAGATGGACAGCCGATACACGTCCCCACCCACTCACTTCCCAGATTTGACTGCTACTGCTGTGGACTGCCCAAACGTTACATCATTGCCATCATGAGTGGGCTGGGATTTTGTATTTCCTTTGGAATTAGATGTAACCTTGGTGTTGCCATTGTAGAAATGGTGAATAACAGTACTGTTTATGTAAATGGAAAACCAGAGATTCAGGTGAGACTCATTGGTATCATATATATTATATAACCAATAGTTGATCTACCAAAATTGCTGACATTCAATTTGCATCAAATAAATTTAACGCTAATGTAATCAGCCAGGGAGGTGTTAAAAAATAAAAAGCCTTGACCCACTTCTCCTCGGACCTCTCCATACCAACTCTTGGTGGTCCTATGACCGGTTCTTTATATTCTGCCTTCTATCTGCCACTTTGTATCTTCCTGATGACTGAGTCTTTCATTCACTAAACCACATCATCACTTGGGGCGCCCTGCACATTATTGACATTCCTTATGCCATATGTGGTCCTGTGGGGTGCAATGCCTGTCATCGTCATTCATTTCACCCCATGTGATACCACAGAGCATAGTGAAAGGAGGACCTGGCCAGATTGAAGATAAAAAAAATCGAAGAGCCAATTAGAGTACCAGTAATGGTGAGACCAATACAAGGATAGCTGAAGAATAATGAGTGTAAGATTTTTTTTTAGCCCCTACACAGCCCTCTATAATCCAGTAAAATGTCAGCCAACAGGGTACTATGTAATTGACCTAAGAGAATCACAAAAGATTCAGATTCTGGTGAACCTAAATTTTTTTTTAAACAATTTGAGGCAAATTCAATTTGACTCGATTAGATTCAGTTATCTCAACAATTCCCCCTACAAAAAATATACATTTCTCAGAATATCCAGACATAATAATTCTAATTGAAAATGTAAAATAATTTACCATACTTACTAGGTAAATGAAAGGTATAAAGCTCTTTATGCAATCAAACTTATACAAATACTTAGTAATACCATTATCTATAATGCCATCAATATATTTTAACTCCTTTTTACAGGTAGCCCAATTTAACTGGGATCCAGAAACAGTTGGATTGATCCATGGTTCATTTTTTTGGGGATATATTGTGACGCAGATACCAGGAGGATTCATTGCAAACAAGCTTGCTGCCAATAGGTAATAATTACACTGTATGCCTGAAAAGGGAAAATATTTCTTTCTATCTGTGAAATGTGTTAAATTACAATTTAAGGTTATTATTTCAGTGAATCAGAAAAAGATCTTCTAACCATACATTTTTAAAAGGGATTGTCTGATTTCTAAAGCCAGTTTAAATGTCCTATTAGCAAATTTACTGTCAGATGTTTCTAGTGTAAGACCTTTTCTCAGCAGAGAACGACCCATGTGCCTTAAAAAATCCATCAGATATAAGATGTGTGATTCATTAACTCAGCCCATTATATGCAATATAACAGACAGTAAACACGTAGTGTAACTAGAGTTCAATGGGCCCGATGCAAAATTTGGACCTAGGTGCCCACCTCCATGTTGGTCAAATGTATGGTCTTTTGTAACATTCTAGATCCTATAAAGACATACGTGACTGTTTACCCTTCATGTAATATGATTTCCCCATTCTGGCACCTGTAATAATGTTCCCTGTCCTTGCCCCTTTTTATAATAATGTCCTCATCCTGGGCTCCTTGCTGGTATAATGTCCCGCTTTCAGGTATAATCAGGACCAGATCCAGGTTTTCGCGGGTCCTGGGCAAAAGAGTCTCAGTGGGCCCCTTTAACACATACCACAATTTATGATGCACAGATACAGCAGATAAATATAGGTTTAGTACAGTGCCAAATATTTCACTTACATTACATGAGTGATATCTATTGTAAATTCTACAATAGCTCAGAAACCATCAAATCCTTGCAGCGCACAGTGCGTTCCCTGGGGGGGGGATTCAACAGTCTGTAGTCATACAGAGTGATTGCAGACTTTTCATTTTAGACCGGACAGCATAGTCCTCCATGCAGTATTATTGGCACCACATAGTCCTCCATACAGTATTATGGGCGCCATATATTGCCCCATATAAAGCTCCATACAGTATAATGGGCCCCATATAATGCTCCATACAGAATAATGAACCCCATATATTCGATACAGTATAATGGGCACCAATTATATAGCTTCATACAGTATAATGGGCCATATATAATGCTCCATACAATATAATGGGCCCCATATATTGCTAAATATAGTATATAAGGGCCCCATATAATGCTCCATAGAGTATAATGGGCCCATACAATGCACATTCACTCCCATGACGTGTGACGTACTCTTCTTTAGCTTGCATCTGACTTCGGCTTGCCAGCCATAAATGGCGCATGACGTCACTGCCATGTGCCACTAATGATGGTCATGCTGACGTCAGCTGGGACCCTTGATTGGCCAGCAGCATGTTTTGCAGTGCAGGGAGCCGGCGGGCCTCTGTGCCGCAATACACTTCAGCTGAATTTGTCCTTGGAAGCACATCCAGCTGAAACAGCAACTCATTTTGGTGGGCCCCCTCCCATACAGTCCTGGTCGCTATCGCACTCTCTGCGACCACGATCGTTATGCCCCTGCACTTACTTACTGATTTGCCCTGGATTTTCACGGCATGGAAATTATATACTTCCTGCTGATTGGGGTTGAACGCTGTGACTTCCATAGCTATACCTTTTTGTATAGGAAAGTGTGTATGTATGTACGTGCTCTATGTATTGTGAGGTAGCGCTGTCATTTAAGTAGGGGATCACTCGCTTGGCAGCGGTTTATTAAACATCATAAACCATGACCATCAATATATAAACGGCATAGCGTCCATGACAGAGCTTCACTCTGTTAGCAATGTCCAATACGCAGGCTTTTCAGCCTCACAGTTATATCTTACCCTGTCAGGGTTCTCTCATGGCTGCTTTTCCATACTGCAGACATTCATTCCCTCCAGGGAACTCTCAGGCACTTGCAGCCATTACTCACAGCGTCCACACGTGCTGTCAGGCAGGAAGCCCCATCTCAGCGGGACCTTCCACACTGGACCAACCGGGTCCAAGCATTCACTCCATGTGACCTACCCTGGCCACATTATATGGTCAATAGCCACGCCCACCGGGTCACATGACTATGACCTCATCACAGGTATTTCACACACATATATACACTTTACAACAGCGTTGTTAAACACACCCCCTGGGTGGGTTTGTAGGTAACTAGTCCCTGACACATTGAACCAGCACCTCAGCAGTATCATTGCTGATTAACACACACACAAATCTCCATCTCAAGGCCACCCACCTTGAGACACATAACGGTCATTTAGTATCTTGCCATTCATCCACTCTCCTGGGACATCCATACAGCGCCCCCTAGTGGACACAGTGGTCACTACACCACAGTATGCATAAGTCTGTATGTGTTCTGTGTATACATATATGGGTATGTGCTCTGTATATACATTTTTGTATAGGAAAGTGTGTATGTTTGTATGTTCTCTGTGTATATATTTGTGTATGTGCTCTGTGTATTCATGTGTGTTCTCTGTATGTATACGTATGTGCTCTGTATATATTCATGTGTGTGTTTTGTGTATACATACAGTATGTGTGCTCTATGAATATAAATGTTATAAATGTGTGTGTGTGTGTGCCCTGTGTATACATATGTGTATGCTCTGTATTTGTGTGTGTGTTCTATGTATACACGTGTGTCGGTGCTCTGTATATATGTGTGTATTGTACAGTATGTGCTCTGTAAATGTTGTAAATGTGTATGTGCTCTGTCTATACATATTTGTGTGTACCGTGGGGGAAATAATTATTTGATCCTTACTGATTTTGTAAGTTTGCCCACTGACAAAGACATGAACAGTCTATAATTTTAAGGGCAGGTTAATTTTAACATTGAGAGATAGAATATCAAAAATAAAAAAGAAAATCACAATGTATAAATTATATAAATTTATTTACATTTTGCAGTGGGAAATAAGTATGATTCCCTACCAACCATTAAGAGTTCTGGCTCCAACAGACCAGATAGATGCTCCTAATCAACTCGTTAACTGCATTAAAGACAGCTGTCTTACATAGTCACCTTTATAAAAGACTCCTGTTCTCAGACTCAATTAATCAGTCAGACGCTATCCTCTACAACATGGGCAAGACCAAAGAGCTTTATAAGGATGTCAGGGACAAGATCATAGACCTGCACAAAACTGGAATGGGCTACAAAACAATAAGTAAGACGCTGGGTGAGAAGGAGATAACTGTTGGTGCAATAGTAAGAAAATGGAAGAAATACAAAATGACTGTCAATTGACATCAATCTGGGGCACCATGCAAAATCTCACCTCGTGGGTTATCCTTGATCATTATAAAGGTGAGAGATCAGCCTAAAACTACAGGGGGTGAACTTGTTAATGATTTCAAGGCAGCTGGGACGAAAGTCCCCAAAAAAACCATTGGTAACACATTACGCCATAAAGGTTTAAATTCCTGCAGTGCTCGCAAGGTCCCTCTGTTCAAGAAGGCCCATGTGCAGGTCTGTCTGAAGTTTGTCAATGAACATCTGGATGAGTCAGTGAGTGATTGGGAGAAGGTGCTGTGATCAGATGAGACAAAAATTGAGGTCTTTGGCATTAACTCAACTCCGTGTTTGGAGGAAGAGAATGTCACGTGTACCTGTCCTGTGTGACATGACCCGCAGGTCGGTAACTGAAACAACAAGACAAAAGGGGAACATCGGGGAAACAGTTACAACGGTGGGCCCTGCAATAGGGAACAGGGACGTGGAAACCTCCTGCACTCCCCTGAGGCAGTGTCCCTGAACACTCCTAATGTTCCCTATACAGGCTCTTCATCTGTCGCCGACCAGGATACCTGAATCCCTCACTAGCCCTGCACCTATCCCTTACTAGGGAACTGGATATTGCGGACACTGGTCCCACTGCTGCACTAATACACACGAAGGAAAATACACCAAAAGGGGGAAAACAACAAAACACTTATCTTTCTCTGCTGCAGTCACTGAGCAGCAGAGTTCATCCCTGGATTAGCTTTCAGCAGTGGCTCGACACCTAAGAGCCAGCTGCTACCTTCACCATCTTCAGCAGTGGCTCGACACCTAAGAGCCAGCTGCTACCTTCACCATCTTTCTCTGCTGCAAACACCGGGCAGTAGAGTTCAGCACCAGATCAGCTTTCAGCAGTGGCTAAACACCTCAGAGCCAGCTGCTCACTTCACTGTGGTTGGAATACACAAATGACCCGCTATCACCAACACCAGCTGATACACCAGGTGACCTTATATAGCAAAGGAGGAGTGGTCACCATCAGCTGAAAAACCAAAGACATGTAATGACCCCAGTGACCACCGGGGGCAAAAGGTAAAGCAAAGAAAACTATCAGATATGTAATAACACTTGTGGCCACCAGGGGCAAAAACCCATATTAAGGCCCCAGAGGCCTGAAAGGAAAAGAAAGGTTTAAATGAGGGAATCCAGAATCTGACACAGATCCAAGAATTGGACTGTGACAGAGAAATGCTACCTATGGCCCAAAAAAACACCGTCCCCACTGTCAAGCATGGAGGTGGAAACATGTTTTCGGGGTGTTTTTCTGCTAAGGGCTCAGGACTACTTCATCGCATCAATGGATGGAGCCATGTACCATAAAATCCTAAGTGACAACCTCCTTCCCTCCATCAAGACATTAAAAATGGGTTGTGGCTGGGTCTTCCAGCAATCAATGACCCAAAACATACAGCCATGGCAACAAAGGAGTGGCTCAAAAAGAAGCACATTAAGGTCATGGAGTGGTCTAGCCAGTCTACAGACCTTAATCCCATAGAAAACTTATGGAGGGAGTTGAAGCTTCGAGCTGCCAAGCGACAGTCTCAAAATCTTAATGATTTAGAGATGATCTGCAAAGAGGAGTGAACCAAAATTCCTCCTGACATATGCGCAAACCTCATCATCAACTACAAAAAACCGCCGGACTGTTGTGCTTGCCTACAAGGGTTTTGCCGCCAAGTATTAAGTCTTGTTTGCCAGAGGGATCAAATGCTTATTTCTCACTGCAAAATGCAAATAAATTTATATAATTTATACTATTTGATTTTTTTTTATTTTATTTTTTATATTCTGTCTCTCAATGATAAAATTAACCTACCCTTAAAATTATAGACTGTTCATGTCTTTGTCAGTGGGCAAACTTACAAAATCAAGAAGGGAACAAATAATTCTTTCCTCCACTGTATGTTCTGTGTGTGTATGTTTGTGCGTATGTGCTCTGTACATACATGTGTGTTCTCTGCGTGTAGATGTGTGTGCGTGTTTATGTGCTCTGTGTATACATATGTGTATACTGTATATGTGTGCATACATATATGTGAGCGTGTGCTTGGGTATGTGTTCTTTGTATAGACTTGCATTTGGGGCCTGACTAGTAGCTTTTGCCCATGGTCACACTTAGGCCGGGCTCACACTTGCGAGAAACTTGCACGAGTCTCGCGTCTCAATACCCGGCACTGCCGCCGGCACTCAGGACCGGCGTGTGCGGCTGCATATATTTCTATGCAGCTGAGCACTCCGGTCCGAGTGCCGGCGGCAGTGACGGATATTGAGACGCGAGACTCGTGTGAGTTTCTCGCAAGTGTGACCTCGGCCTTAGTCTAAAACTGGCACTGTCTTACAAAATTATCTGTAGCGCTGCTTCCTGCTCGTCTTGTTTTTTTCTCGTGTTTTGTATATACATATATTTGTTAATTTTTGCACAATTAAAACTTGTTTTGTGTCCTTGCACGAGAGCCATCTTTTTTTTCTGATGTAGATATATGGGAGCCTGTTTTTTTTTTAAAAAAATAAAATATATAGCTTTTTGTTGCCATTATAAGGTACATGTTATTTACCCTAAATGGTGAGAAGAAGAAAAAAAAAGCAAATATACTATTTTCCAATGAAAACGAGCAATTAAACATAGTATCCAAAGCCTTGTGGGCTTTTGAGCTACTGCACCAGATCTGCAAATTGTGACTAAGGTACCGAGAATCAATTTACAATTTTGATCATTGTTCAGTACGTTTTGCTCAGTAACAGTGTTACTATACAATGGAGATATCTGGTCTATATATTTGGGCTGGCAGTATATAATGGCATTATTTGTGTACATTATATTGTGCCATTATTTGTATAGTAGTTAGTGTAATAGTGAATTTTTAAGTCTAATACCTCAAAGTACTTATTTTTGTGATGTATACACAGTTAGGTTTCACTCAGATGTCAGTTTTTTTGACTTGCGAGGTTTCATCAGTGATATTCTTCTGAGTTTTTTTTATCTGATTTACATTAGTGTTTGGTCAGAGTTTTGTCAGTTTTTTTCGTTGATAAGAAAAAAAATGTTTCTCCATCTTCTTCTACAGGTGCTTCTCACTAAATTAGAATGTCATCAAATAGTTAATTTAGTTCAATTCTTCAATACAAAAAGTGAAACTCCTATATAGAGTCATTACAAACAGAGTGATCTATTTCAAGTGTTTATTTCTGGTAATGTTGAGGATTATGGCTTACGGCCAATGAAAGCCCTAAAGTCATTATCTGAATAAATTATAATAATTGACAAAAAACACATACAAAGGCTTCGTAAGCGTTTAAAAAGGTCCCTTAGTCTGTTTCAGTAGGCTCCACAATCATGGGGAAGACTGCTGAATTGACAGATGTCAAGAAGGTAGTCACTGGCACGCCACAAGGAGGGTAAGCCACAAAAGGTTATTGCTATGGAAGCTGGCTGTTCAGAGTGCTGTATCCAAGCATATTAATGGAAAGTTGAGTGGAAGGAAAAATTGTGGTAGAAAAAGGCTCTTTTGTATTGAAGAACTGAAATAAATTAACTTTTTGATGATTTTCTAATTTTGTGAGAAGCACCTGTATTTATCAGTGATAAATTGACAGCACATGTATGGCATCCGATTGCTGTCAGATGTTTTCACTGACCTGTAGATTTGTGTTGCCAATTTTGATCCAGCACTTGGATCTATAGTCTACATGTTGTTACGCCCACAGGGCGTGAGGATGTATAGTGGACTTGTAAGAAGATAAGCCGAGACAGAGTCAGCGGTTTCCGGTGCCCTTTAGGGCCAGAACTATCCGGACTGTCACCACTGTTGCAGGGGGAGGTTTCTTCTTGGAGGGAAGGACCTTCATGCTGGACAGCAGGGGGCACAGGGAATATAAGGAGGACTGAGCGGGGGAACGGGTCAGACATGGTGGGAAAGCGACTGGAGATGGTTGACTCCCGCTCCACGTAACAAGCTGGAAAATCGGTGGGAGAGTAGGCCATACAGAGTGAAGAGTCGGGTTGGTACGGAAGGGCCCGTATACGAGATCTATCCAGAAGGGGAAGAGAATCCATCCAGCAGAGTCGTCCACAGGAGTATGCTCTGGCCATGCCTTTCCGAGGATCCCATGCAAAGAGAAGAAACCCCTGAGGTTCCCGAAGAGGTGCCTCCCATGGCCGTGGAGGAAGAAGAGGAAGAAAGTTTTGAACAGCCATCTGAAAATTCGTCAGTAGATCAAGGCCTTAAGACCCCAGAAGAAAACGTTACAACAGGTGCAGACTCAGCTTTGCCTACGTTAGAGGACTCCACTATTCCTTCCAATCTACATTGCTCCTAACGCACAATGGCTGGACAACCTCCCAAGCATTACAATCAGGATCAGTTTATTTGTCGGCAAACCGCTAGGACAAGCAAAAAAACTCTCTAGCAATGCTAAGGATGCCTCGCCCGTGGAATGGCGAGTGAAAAGAGAGGGGGGTGTAAGAAGATGAGCCGAGACAGAGTCAGCGGTTTCTGATGCCCTTTAGGGCCGGAACTATCAGGACTGTCACCACTGTTGCCGGGGGAGGTTTCTTCTGGGAGGGAAGGACCTTCGCGCTGGACAGCAGGGGGCACAGAGAATATAAGAAGGACTGAGCACGGGAACGGGTCAGACTTGCGGGAAAGTGACAGAAGAAGGTTGACCCCCTCTCTACTACTCTGACTGACAACTCCACGCCACTCAGAGTGCTAAACTTAAGATTGACTTTCATGCTATTAAGTTATCTTCTAACCCTGTTCTTTTTGACAGCCCTGTCCTGTCTGTGGTAACAGATAAGCTGACTTGCTTCATTCCTAGAGACAACTCCAGAGGACCGCCCGCTGCTGCATTCTGAGAGCGTGCCCACTGCTCGTGTTTGGCGCCATCACTGAGGAATCTACACAAAGGACTGTTTCTACATTCCAGCGCACTCAAACCAAACAGAACCGGATTCATCAGCACCGTCGGAAGACAGTGCTTCTCGTTCCTCCGTAATAGAGCCAGAGGCTATGTCCACGATTTGCGATGCCGTAGGGAGATTTTCCAGCATTTCCCCTGAAAGAACTGCAAGCGATAAGTTACCTTGCTTTTTGCGTATATTTCTATCGTGCATTGTGTTTGTGCTCAATTTCCCCTGCAAGAACTGCAAGCGATAAGTTACCTTGTTTTTTGCGTATATTTCTATCGTGCATTGTGTTTGTGCTTAATTTCCCTAGTTGCTGTTATTAGTCTTGCCTCCCTGCGTGGAGTATTCCTTGTTTAACTTCCTGTACATTAAATTCTGTTAACCTCTTCTCTGTCTCCGACTCTCCACTGCATCCAATGAACTTCTTCCCTTTACATACTCACTAGACCACTGATGATGCAGTGGTAGCTGTATACACAATAATCAAGAGATAGAGAATGAGCTTCCAAAAACCAAAAATATTTATTTAAAGGAAGCAAAAAAGTGGTTTGGTACCGTGTTAGCCAGTAGAAAAAAAATATCTAAAGTGCTCTCAGTGAGAGGAACAAAATAGGAATCTTGTGGGTGTGATACCTTTTATCTCACAGAACTTTCACACCACCTATCTAATCTTACCTAATTAAGGATTCTCTCTTCAAGCTCAGAGTTTGTTTATTGAAATGTCCATGTATCACACCAAGCCTGTGCGTTATACTGTATATAAATAAGGTTTCTTCAAATATTTTGTTATATCAGCCTGATGAAGGGCCATAAGCAGTCCCGAAAGCTTGCTTTGCAACATCATTCACTATAGTTTGTTAGCCATTAAAAGGTATCACGCCCACAAGATTGCTATTTTGTTCCTCTCACTGAGTGCACTTTATTTATATTTTAAAGGAAGTTTAACAAAAGGGAGAAATGCCTGAGGGGAGAACCCTCTGGACCATGACACTGAACCACGTAGTGGAGCACCAGGCAAGGTATACTTCTATACAGGGATTCCCCCGTTGCAACACCAGGTGGCCTAAATGCCGCGATACCCAGACCAGAGGGATGACCCGTACAGACCCTATAAGCAAGACGGTGGAATACTGGCTCCGTCGGTGGAGAGAATCCCGGAAGCTCTGTGTAATCTCAGAAAGGCTGGCAGCGATATATGGATGGTTCCGTGAGGAGAGGCTTGGTGAGACTGAAGTGGAAACCGGAGTGTCCAGAAGGATCCAGGATAGGGAACTTCCAGCAGAGGATTCTGAGGAGACAAAGGAATTAGTATCATGCAAGCAACAGACTTCAGTTTGCAGAGCACAGCAGAGTGTGGCCTGAGCAGGAGGCCACAATCCTAAAGAATGAACACGTTGCCCAGGCACCTCCCTTAAGGGCATGTCACACTAAGAGATATCACTAGCAATATCGCTATAACTAGTGACGATATAGCGATATTGCTAGCGATATCGCTATGTGTGATACTTACCTACAACCGGCTCCCCCGCTGGTTATCGCTGATCCCGTGAGAACGTTCAGGACTGTTTCTCGTCAGCCACTTCCTGCTGTGAGGACGAGCGACGCGTGGAGCCTGGCGGGAGGACGCAGGATCGCCTGGTGTGACAGGTAAGTAGCGATCCCCGTCCCCAGAGATGTTGCTGGTGAGATCTGCCTATGTGGCAGCTCACTAGCGACCACTTAGCGATGTACCAGCGATCCTGACCGCGACATATCGCTGGTCGGGATCGCTGGTACATCGCTAAGTGTGACAGTACCTTTAGGGGAAGAATGCCTTTTATGCACAGAGCATGACAGCTCAGACAGCCCTAATAGAGAACAGGTGCCCTGCTGCTTTAAGTATGTGCAGTAAGCAGGGCATGCCTCCTAAGAGCATTTCCAGAAGACCTGCAAAGGGGAAACAGGTCCCTAGCAGAGAAAGGAGCCGCTGATCATCTGGAGCCACGGACAGGGTGAACAGTACCAGTGGAGCTGCGTGACAGGTGTGGTCTCCCTGCACAGCGGAGATCGGGCCTGCGGCTGAGGGCATGACACATAGGTTTGCTATTTTGCATGGACGACTTCATCTGAGCAAAAAAATCTGACATGTGAATAGCCCCATAGACTATCATAGGTTTGAGTGCTTTCCATAAAAAGAATGGATAGCACTTGTACATGGAAAAAAGACTTGTAAATGAGGCCTAAGGGGTCATGCAGAGGTCTGTGCAAATCGGTCCAAGCACGGACTGCTAATGCATGGACTGGCCGCGGTTTTCCTAAACCAAGCGTGACAGCCTCATAGAAATATATGAATCTGTCACTCAGTGTCGGACTGCGGTGCACAGGGCACACCAGTATCATCAACTCCAAGGCTCCACTTTTCAGCTACATGCAAATATGACTTTATCTTCATTCACAAATTTCAAAAGCAATAAATTGGGTTCAGGGGCATAACTACCACGGTCGCAGCAGTCTCCAGTGTGACCGGGTGCTGGGGGAGTCAGGGGCCTGGCAGGTATATCTCCCAACTGTCCTGATTCTCGCGGGACAGTCCCGTTTTTGACCCCTCCACCCGAGTCCTGCACTGCACTGAGCCGCCACGCCCCACCATGCACCCCATCCTCGCCCTCCCGCTGAGACCCACCTCACAGCCTGCAATGATGTCGCTAGGCTGTTTTCTCTAATGTGCGCACAGGACCTGTGATGAGGTCCCAGCAGGGGAGGAGTAGGGGATCACATGATCAGGGGCCTCAGTGTCTGCAGGACTCTGCTGTGCTGGTTGTCATAGTGCTGGATGAGGTAAAGTTTATGTGCGGGGTCAGGAGGGGTTTACAGTGTGGATGTAGCAGAGCTGTGTGTACAATTTTGGATGGAGCGGAGCCGTGTGTGTAGGAGGTGTACGGAGCAGAGCTGTGTGTACGAGGTGTACGGAGAAGAGTCGTGTGTACTAGGTGTACGGAGCAGAGCTGTGTGTGTACAAGGTGTACGGAGCAGAGCCGTGTGTGTACAAGGTGTACAGAGCGGAGCCATGTGTGTACGAGGTGTACGGAGCGGAGCCGTGTGTGTACGAGGTGTACGGAGTGGAGCCGTGTGTACGAGGTGTACGGAGCAGAGATATGCTTGTATTTTGGCATGGGGGCCCCATTTGAAAGTTCGCACCGGGGCCCATAACTTTGTAGTTACGCCACTGATTGGGTTGACCAGAGGAGTCTCCTGTTCTCCTGCGGGCAAGTCCGAGCCTGCTGTCACTCGAGGGTCAGGAGAGCTGTGCTTTATTACCTTGTATTGTTCAGATCAGAAACATTTTGAGAAATTTGCAATAAATTGACACAAATGCTTCTCAGTGTAGTCAGGATCCTACTTTTTTGTGTAGTGTGTTCTCCTCAGTGATGCAATCAGTTGGAATAATAAGCCCCTATTTTCTAACTGAAATAGACCACTAAACATGGATGGATGGGTGCTGACCACAATAAACATCAGTTGCTGTAGCCATTTACCTTATCAATTTTGTTGGTTCCACCCTTTAGTTTTATAAATATTATGTAATTAATTCATATTACTATTTTTAATGACCACCTTTTAACCTTCTTATTTATCTGTCCTATGTTTGGGATGGAGCGTAGGGAAGACCTTATTCTTAGTTTGTAAGTAATTCTATTGAAGAATCCACTGCCAGTCTAATCAAATCTGTCATGGCTGATAACAGAGCAATGTGCTGTACACATGATAATATCTTACAGCCAAATGCTACTTAATTATTAATAAACTACTGTTTTTTCTTACATGAATGATGAAGGTGTCTTGTGATCTGAGGTACACGTACCAATGATAGACATGATTGGTGAAGTATTCACTTTGTAGTCAGAAATGTGAGCATTAGAAAGAAAATTAAATGGCTCACAATTAAATTGACATGTAATGTCATATTGCACCATATAGTATGCAGTTTATGGCCTACACTGTGCCAAAGAGGGTTGTAAAAGATGACAAGTGAGTGACAAATATGGGTCACAGTTTGAACTTTCATTACTTTTTGAAAATTTTTTATAGTAAAGAAAAAGTGGGTAAGTTCCTCAAAGAGACGGAGTCCTTATCAAATTTATTAAAGAGGGTTAAAAGATATCCTTTATCTGTGAGATAACTTCCCAATCCCTGGAGGTCTGATCACTGAGACCCCCTTGAATCATAAAACCCGAGGCCCTGAAGAGCCCTGTGTGACTGGAACTGTGGTCACTTCTTTTATTCTCATGGGACTGCTGAAGACTAATTGAGCGATGCACTCTAATAACTCTGGTGGTCTCATTAAGAATGAATAGAGCAGCAGTGCACATGATGGACCGCCACACCATTCAACTAGGGCTCAGTTGGTGCTGGTCTCAGTGGTTGGACCCCAATGGATAGGGGATAACTTTCAAACTTTAGAATACCCCTTTAAGAAAGCCTGAAAATGGCACAAATATTGGCACAGATCTCTGCCTTCTCATACTAGTTCCTACTAGTTTGTTAGAAAAGATGTTGCACTTGAATTCTTGGTCTCCAGTGTTGGCCTGGATTAAGTTACCATTGTAAACCACAGATTAGCGTTCGGTGACATGGTGACTGACTGTGTTTCACATATCCTGGAGTATTGAAACTACAATGTCTATTGGCTACATGGATGCTGTGAGACAGAGATGATACTATATCAATTCTTTTCATTCCTGAACCATTATTAAACCCGAACTTTGGTGCTGTAAAATGGCCATAGTAAGGACTAGGGGGCAGCAAAACTCTCTCTCTCTTTCTCTCTCTCTCACACACACACTCACACTTCTGGGAGAAGTCCATGTTCGACATTTAGCACCAGGCACAAGGTGTCCAGTATGAACCCCAAATTTTACAGTTCTGGTTCACTCATCTCTACTGACAAATCAAGTGCTGCGCCGGGGACGCCGGAAAGTAAGAGATTCGTGGGTCTCTCTTCTAACCGCCAGGTACCACTGACCTGGGTGCTGTAATGGAGTCCCACGAATCTGACTTCTCATTTCTACTTTTCAGTTATTTTATCTCATTTCCTCCATTTATACATAGATTCTTTCAAATTTCTGGTGACTTCCCTTAAAAACAGGCAGTGGATTATCTCCAGTCTGTTGTCTGACGTGCCTAACATAACCTGCATGCTAGTATCTGTCAAAATGCTGTTAGTTTTACACATGAATAGAGATGAATACTATGATCTTTATAACCATAAAAGATAAGTCAGCTGTGTCCAAATCTACGTTACGAGTCTCTGTAGCAGATCTGGCCAGAATACTGCACTTTTTTGTCTAGTAAAATGGCTGACACTATTATGAAAACCCAAAAGACCCTATTATGGTATCAAGATCCTGTCAGCGCCGGCGGACCTCTGCGGCTGAACAGGATTATTCACCCAGACTATGGGGGGACCCGGGGTCCGATACTGCAGTGAAAATTCTGACACCAGGACCTGCGACACTGAAAGTAGTTAAGCAGTACCAGGACCTACGATCATGTGACTATACGGGGCGTGGCTTAGCGTCTTGCTGCAGGAGAGGGCTATAGGGCTCTATAACAGGAATCCTGGAGTAAAGGCTAGGGAAACTCTGATCAGCCAAACGGGGGTCAGAGATGGTGGCGCGGTACCAGGGGGACAAGCAGAGAATAGTCAAAACGTAAGCAATGATTCATACACAGAGATAGCAACGCAGTACAAGGGAGGCAGTCAGAGATTAGTCAGGTCCAATGCAAAAGAGTCATACACGGGAATAGCAGAGCAGTACAAAAGGAACAGGCAGAACTCGTAACAGGGACAGAACCGGATCAAAACCAAGCAAGCATAAAGTATCACAGTCACAAAGCACACCAGGGTCACACACTCGGCCAAGGATCTGAGTATAAGCGACAAGGAGTGAGCCCACAATGAGGCTATAAAAAGCCTCCCAGAGTCTCAGAGTGAGGCTGTCCAGATTAACCTCTGAACTACCTGATCACACAAACACAGCAGATCATGACATATGGTCAATGTGATCCATTGGGTGTCGCGGGTGGCCATCATGTGATGGATCCAGCACTGCTTCTAACTTCATTGTTAGGCAGAACAAATGTGGATGAAGCCTAATAATAAGTGATTATAAATTTATATAAAATTACTCAGTATTTTATGAACAATACAAAAGTTATATCACTTTTAAATAAAAAAAACCCCTTCAATCGCTTTAAGATTTTTTTTTTTATCTTGTAGGGTATTTGGTGCTGCTATTTTTTTAACCTCCATCTTCAATATGTTGATACCATCTGCAGCAAAAGTTCATTTTGGATGTGTTATTTGTGTCCGTGTTTTACAAGGCCTTGTTGAGGTAGGTGGATATGATGTAATTATAGTCAGATATATAGCTTTGTGATTAATTTTAAATATTAAAATACATATTGAGTATATTATATATATTTTTAGGGTGTGACATATCCAGCATGCCATGGGATGTGGAGTAAATGGGCACCACCTTTGGAGAGAAGCAGACTAGCAACTACTTCGTTTTGTGGTAATACGGCCTTTCTTTTAGACAATTTGCCTTTCGTTAACCCCCTTCCCCTCCCACTCATAAACATGTACAGTGTATTTGCAATTGCTGAGCTTGTATGTTTATTTCTATGGGGAGACGGTAAATTCACATGGGGAAAATAGGATTGGGCATGTTGAAATTCAGTGAAGGGGGCAGTATGCACATTTTTTTTCTTTGTAAAGTTAAATGAAAAAAAACAAAACATAAAAGCACAAAAAAACACATAAAAACACACATTCTATAACAGCCCAGGTGAAAGTACATACAGCATAAAAAAACAAATAAACAAAAATGCCATTGCAGCTTTTTTGGTGCATTTTCAGCTAAAGTCAGAAGTGGATCTAACAAGAAGTATATGTCCTTTATGTATATTCCACTATGTTTTATTACTTACTTAACATCTGTGAACATCAATTCTTGTAATTGGTAATTTTACGTTTTTTCCTTTTCGTTTTTTCCTCCCCCCTCTTCCTAGAGGGCTTGTTTTTTGCAGGACAAGCTGTAATTTTCAACCACACCATTTATTTTATCATGTAGTATACTGGAAAATGGGAAAAAAATCCAAATGTGTTGAAATTGCAAAAACAGTGCAATTCCACAATCCCAAGTCTTTTTTTTTTTATTTACCATGTTCACTGTACAGTAAAACTGACATGCCATATGATTCTCCAGGTCAGTACAATTATACGAAAAGCAAACATTTACAGATTTTTTTTAATTAGGTGATGAAACAAAATTTGGAAATTTGTAATAAAAAATTAGTTTTTGTTGCTATTTTCCGAGACCCGTAGGGTTTTCATTTTTCAGGATCTGGGGCTGTGTGATGACTTATTTTTATGCCCCGAGCAGATACTTTTATTGATACCATTTGATGCCATTTGGGGGTAAATATGGTGTTTTGATCATCTCTTATTGTATTTTATTGCACTGTTGCCAAAAAAACTTAATTCTGGCGTTTAGATTTTTTTCTTTCTCGTGACACCGTTTACCGATTGGATTAACTTGTTTTATATTTTGATAGATTGGACATTTTCCCTTCACCCATGACAGCACCACCTGAGAGAGGGATCCGCCCCGCCAGGACAGGAACCTACTGAGATATAAGGGGCGGCACCTCTCCCCCGCTTCAGTTGGGGGTCCTGTCCTGGAAGGAGCTCCACTATCAGCGGTGCCTGTCATGGGCAAAAGGTAAAAAAAGAAGAAAAAAAAAGGAAAAAAGACCCAGCCCCGTCCCGGCGCGGGAAGAACAGGTATCTTACCTGTAGCGCCGGCCGTCAGGTGCTGGAGGAACAGTCCCCAGGGCCCTCCGGGGTTCCGGGTTCGTGTGGGCGCTGGTCAGATCCCCGGTGGCTGCGGGAATCCCCCACCACGCCGCCCTCCCCTCTCACGCGCCCGCAGCTCGATAGCCGAAGCATCTGACAAGGGAGAGACGTGAGCGCTTTCCAGCCACTGACGTCAGCGGCGCAGAGGATTGTGAGTGCGCCGGCTGACGTCAGATCCAGGCGACGGTGTCATGGCGCCTGGTGCGAGGCCGGCAGGCTTTTCCAGAAGGCAGTCGACCGGCGATCGCAGGGGGGAGGGGAGGCCACTCACAGGACGGAGGCTTATTTAAACGAGGCTGCGACGGGGCAGACGGTGCAGCGATGGAGTCAGAGCAGGAGAGGTCCTTATCTCTGCCGCCCTCACAGCCCTCCGGCCACAAACATGGAAGCCGCTCAAGCTGCAGCCGCCCCAGCCGCAGGTCGGGAGAATCCACGAGATCCAGACAGCACAGGTCACGTGCTCCAACGCAGCCTCCGAGTCCGGTGCCCTTGATTGCGGGTGGTGAGTGATCTTCGTGAATGCTAGCATTTGTATTAATAGGTGTTCCCTGACTATGTTTAACCCCATAGGAAAGGCCCAAAAAAGCAGGAAGCAAGAAAAATAATAGGGACTGCGCCATATGTAAAGCGGCCCTAACAAGGGACTGGCAGAAAGACCTCTGTGCCAGTTGTATTCAGCGAACTATGGCGGAGGAAGCGCCTAGTTTCGCGGCTAATCTGATATTAGCCCTTAGGTCAGAGATGGAGGGTTCAATTAAGACCCTATTGAAAAAAAGGAGGAAAGGTAGAAAGGATACCCCTAGTTCTCCCTCAAATTTCTCTTCGACCTTGTCTCAATCAGAACAGGCATCCTCATCAGACTCCTCAGACAGTGACACAGGGGGTAAGCCATGTTTTCCGGTGGAAGACACAGATGCCCTTCTAAAGGCCATTAGAGCAACAATGGGCCTGCAGGAAGAGAAAACGACAAAACCCTAGAAGATGTTATGTTTGGGTGGCTCCAGGAGAGGAAAAAGCGTACCTTTCCCGTGAATGAGAAGATTCAGGCGCTTATTGAGAAAGAGTGGAGGAAACCCGAAAAATCAGGGGTTCTTCCCTCCACCTCTAAGAGGCGATACCCTTTTGAACACAAGGACGCGGAGATATGGGACAAAGTCCCAAAAATAGACGCAGCAGTATCCAGGTCCTCTAAAAAAAATCGGCCCTGCCCCTGGAAGATTCAGGGGTTCTTAGAGACCCGCTAGATAAGAAAGCAGACTCATATCTGAGGTATGCATGGAAAGCAACTGCGGGAGGATTAAAGGCAGCGATAGCGGGCACCTGCACAGCACGCTCCCTCATGATCTGGCTGCAGCAGTTGGAAGAAAAACTAGCATCAAGGGTCCCAAGAGAGAAGATATTGGCGGATATGTATCTCTTGCATGGGGCAGCAGCTTTTTTAGCGGACACCTCGGCGGATTCTATGAGGTTAAGGGCCAGAGCAGCAAGTTTATCAAATGCTGCTAGACGAGCACTTTGGCTTAAAGGCTGTCCGGGTGACCTGCAATCTAAGGCGAAACTGTGCTCTCTCCCCTGTGATGGGAGATTCTTATTCGGGAAGAACTTAGACGACATCCTGGAAAAAGCGAGCGATAGGAAAAAAGGTTTTCCCAGGTTCCCAACAGAGCAGAGAAGACAGCCCTTTCGGAGAGGTGGAAGATTCAATAGGGGGCGTCCTCTGGCCGATAGAAGGAGATGGGAGGACAAAAAGAAAAAAGAGTCAGGCTTCGTGTTTGGTGGAGGTTCCTCCACCTCAAAAAAATCACCACAATGACGCCAGTATTCCAGTAGGGGGGAGATTGGCACTCTTTTCCCAGGCCTGGGAAAAGATCTCCTCCAATACCTGGATCCTAAGCATCTTAAAAGAAGGCCTGAAAATCCTGTTTGTTCGCCAACCGAAACCCGTGTTCGTAGTTACCCCTATCAGAAGAGCGGCTGAAGAACAGTTGGCCCTGGAAACAGAGATCCTGAACCTAATAGACAAAAAGGTCCTTTACGAAGTCCCGGACACACAGAAGGGAAGCAGATTCTATTCACCACTTTTTTTGATCAAGAAACCGGACCAGTCGTTCAGGACAATTATAAACCTCAGAGGACTCAATCGGTGGGTAGGGAATCAGACCTTCAAGATGGAGTCAGTGACTACGGCCATAAAGCTACTACATCAAGATTGTTTTATGGTGGTAGACGATCTGAAGGATGCATAATATCATATCCCTATCCATCCAGGTCATCAAAAATTCTTGAGGGTAGCGCTTTATATCCAAGGCGTACTAAAACATTTCCAGTTCACAGCTCTTCTGTTTAGTATATCCATAGCCCCGAGAGTGTTCACCAAGGTTATAGCGGAGGTAACAGCTTTCCTTTGTATTCGAGACACAGTGGTAATACCCTACCTAGACGATTTCCTCATAGTGGGCGACTCGGAGGACCATTGTACTGCGCAGTTAAGCCAGGTGACCGTCACCTTACAAGAATTGGGGTGGATAATAAACTTCAAAAAGTCAAGACTACAACCCCTAAAACAACAGACCTTCCTGGGATTTATCCTGGACTCAGAACAACAGGTGTGTCTGCTTCCGGAGGCCAAAATAGAGAAGGTACGGAACATGGCTTTGTCAGCCCAAAACCATCCTCAGATGACGTTGAGGAAAGCGATGTCTCTACTAGGCACTCTGATGTCCTGTATTCCGGCGGTCAAGTGGGCTCAATTTCATACCCGTCAACTCCAGTAGGAGATACTAGCAGCACAAAAATCGCTAAGAGGGCGTTTAGAAGGAGATCTGAAGCTTTCACTAGAGACCAAAGTCTCTCTCAACTGGTGGCTGGACAATACAAATTTGGCTGCAGGAATACCTTGGGACAAACAGGCGACAGATGTGATCCTAACAGACGCAAGCTCCCGGGGGTGGGGGGCGCACCTAAGGGGTCACGTAGGCCAGGGCTCCTGGACACCTCAAGAAAGAAGGGCATCCTCCAATCTCAGAGAATTGTGGGCTGTAAACAAAGCCCTAACCCACTTCTTTCCCCTACTCAGGGGTTGCGATGTCCGCATCATGTCGAACAACAAAGTAACGGTGGCATACATCAACCACCAAGGGGGGAATAAAATCATACTCCCTAATGAAAGCAGCAGACGACATCCTGAGCAAGGCGGAGCAACACTTACAATCCCTAACAGCCTTACATATAAAAGGGGCAGAAAACATAGAGGCCGATTTCCTAAGCCGCAATACTCTGAGGCAGGGAGAATAGGTCCTAAATCAGTCCATTTTTCAAAAAAATAACGCAGCTTTGGGGGGAACCAGTGATAGACCTCTTTGCCAACAAACACAACAGGCAAACACGAAGGTTTTGCTCCCTAAACCCAAGGGAAGATCCATGGACAGTGGACTCTCTGCACATTCAGTTGGACTTCAAGCTGGCCTATGCGTTCCCCCCAGTCGCTCTGATCCCAACAGTGGTCAGGAAGATCAGGACCGATCAAGCCAAAGTAATCCTAATAGCCCCATTTTGGCCAAAAAGGCCCTGGTTTGCTCTACTGCGGAGAATGTCCATCTCCGATCCATGGATTCTGCCAGAAGTTCCGGACCTTCTGGCCCAAGGCCCGATATTCCACGTGCAAGTCAAGGGATTCCATCTGACGGCGTGGAATTTGAAAGGTCGCTTTTAAGGGGTAAAGGTTTTTCCCCGGGGTTGATGGCCACCCTGCTTAAAAGTAGGAAACCGGTGACGACTAACATCTGTGGTAGAACATGGAATAAATTCCTACAGTTCCTAGGTAAGCCGTTAGGACAAGAACCCCCAATTAGTGCCATCTTGGAGTTTTTACAGGCAGGATTACAGCTGGGGTTAGCGGTAAATACGCTTAAGGTTCAGGTGTCTGCGCTAGGGGCGCTCTATAACTGCAACTTGGCAGCGAATAGATGGATAGCCAGATTCATCAAATCATGTCATAGTGCTAAACCTATTCCAATACCCAAGATAGCTCCCTGGGATTTAAACCTAGTACTAGAGGCCATTACAAAAGAACCATATGAACCATTACATCAGCTTTCCGTAAAATTTCTGACCCTGAAAACAATCATTTTAGTGGCCCTTACATCAGCCCGTAGAGTAAGCGACCTGCAGGCTCTGTCAGTAAATCCACCCTACACACAAGTTTTTCAGGACAGGGTGGTGCTAAGGACAGACCCCATTTATCTGCCTAAGGTAGTGTCAGATTTCCATCCGGGTCAAGAGATTATCCTCCCATCCTTCTGTGATAATCCAAAGAATCCAGGGGAAGAAAAATTCCATAGTTTGGATGTTAAGAGAGCCCTGCTAGAATACATATGTCACCAGCCAGTGGAGGAAGTCCCAGTCCCTATTTGTAGCTTTTCAGGGTGCCAGGAAAGGCTATGGCGTTTCAAAAGGGACTATTGCTAGATGGATTAGGGAGGCCATTAGTGTAGCCTACACAGCTAGTGGTATCTTGATTCCTGACGGCATCAAGGCTCATTCCACCAGAGCCGTGGCGATCTCCTGGGCTGAAAAGGCAGAGGTATCAATTGAACAGATTTGTAAGGCCGCTACCTGGGCCTCACCTTCAACCTTCTTTAGGCACTACAGATTAAATCTATCCTCCTCTGCTGACTTAACCTTTGGTAGAAGGGTGCTGCAAGCGGTGGTCCCTCCCTAAGGTGTTTCGTAGTCTCCAAAAGTCTCTCAGGTGGTGCTGTCATGGGTGAAGGGAAAACCACCATGGTTACTTACTGGTAGCCGGTTTTTCCAGAACCCATGACAGCACCCGTATATTCCCCCCCCCTTTTTCACCGTATGGGTGTGCACGGTTAGTAGGGTGCATTTGTGTGATGTGGTGTTGGATTGAACATGTAACTAACCGGGAAATCCTCTCAATGCTCTGTAACCCAACTGAAGTAGGGGAGAGGTGCCGCCCCTTATATCTCAGTAGGTTCCTGTCCTGGCGGGGCGGATCCCTCTCTCAGGTGGTGCTGTCATGGGTTCCGGAAAAACCGGCTACCGGTAAGTAACCATGGTGGTTTCTGAGCTAGAGATAACAATTCTGTGTATTTTTTATTATTGTTTTATTTTCAATGGGGCAAAAGGGGGGTGATTTGAACTTTTCTGTTTTTTTTTATTTTTTTCATATTTATAAAAACTTTTCTTTTATCACTTTAACTGACTTTAATAGCCCCCTTAGGACACTTGAAGCTACACTATACATAGCAGGGCTTCAGCCCTGCTATGCATAGCAGAAATCACATTCTGCTATGAATGCAGACCACGAGCCGGCGATCACAGGAAAGGCACAAGGGTCTTCTGCAATCCCCGGCTGTCTTAACAACCAATTGGCACCACGCGGTCAAGTCACAGGGGTGCTGATGGGCAGGATTTCTGACTTGCTTCTGGCTGGCGTGTGCTAAATCCTGCTGTCAATGATTGACAATTGGATGTAACTGTTTAATAGCCATGGGTGGAGCACCTCTCCACCTGTGGCTGTTAGTCACTTGATGGCTGATTAACCTTTTTCTAAAATCCGATGTACTATTCCGTCCATGTGACCCGACACAATTTGCCCATGGATGGAATAGTACTTCATCCTGATCGTGGCTGGGTGTCAGCTGATTCTCACAGCTGACACCTGGCACTAGGTGCCATGAGCAATCACAGACCGCTGTCGGCACTTTAACCCCCGAAATACTATGATCAAACAAGATCGCAGTATTCCGGGAGCCGGTGCAGGGCTGACAGCCCCTCTGCCTTTGGATCGGAGCCCCCTCAGCGTGACACAGGGTCCCGATCATTGCCATGGTGAGCGGATGGCATCATGACGACATCCGGCTCACCACAGCTAGGAAACTTGATGTGTCAGTGCAGTGCTGACAGCTTCTATGGTATGCAGATCCTGCTCCATCTTCATACTATAGAAGCGATCAGCATGCAAAAAAATGATTGTCCCATAGTGGGACAAAGTGTAGAAGTTAGAAAAAAGTTAAAAAGAAATTGTAAAAATATTTTTTTTAAAACTCAAAAATAGTAATAAAAAAATCAATATATATTCTATAACTAAATAAATATTTGAATGTAAAAAAAATCTAAACAATAAACGTACACGTACACATATTTGGTATCGCCGCGTCTGCAACGACCCGACCTATAAAACTGTCCCACTAGTTAACCCCTTTAGTGAACAACATAAAAAAAGGCAAAAAACAATGCTTTATCGTCATACCGCCAAACAAAAAGTGGAATAACACGCAATCAAAAAGATGGATAAAAATAAACATGGTAACGCTGAAAACATCATCCAAAGAATAAAACTGCCTTATCAATTTTACCACACACGGAACGGTATAAATGCCCCCCGAAAAAGAAATTCATGAATTGCTGGTTTTTGCTCATTCTGTTTCTCAAAAATCGGAATAGAATGCGATCAAAAAATGTCATGTGCCCGAAAATGGTACTAATAAAAGTGTCAACTCGTCCGGCAAAAAACAAGACTTCACATGACTCTGTTGGCCAAAATATGGAAAATTATACCTCTCAAAATGTGGTGATGCAAAAACTATTTTTTTTGCAATAAAAAGTGTCTCTTAGAGTGTGACAGCTGCCAAACATAAAAACCCGCTATAAAGCCTCTTTCACACGTCCTGATATTTCTGGTACCAGAGATGTCAGTGTCCGTGTGTGTAATACTTGTGGCACACGTGTAGCATTCATGTGCCGCAACAATACCAAAAGGACGGGCGCCAGGGAAGAAACATTACAGTAAGCGCTGTTCCTCGGCGCCCGGTGCTGAACACGGCTCTCATCATTCTCTCCTGCTCTACTGACGATCGGTGCAAGCAGGAGAGAATGATGAGAGTTACATTTAAGAAATAAAAGAGACAGCAGGCGGAGGCTGATGGGAATATTACTCCCATCAGCCTACACCTGCTGCTGCTAATACAAGTGACAGCAGGAACGGCAGATGGGAGTATTCGTCTGCTGCTCCTGTGCTGTAAATAAATACTGTAATGTAACCCCAATTTTTGATAACCAGCCAGACAAAATTCACAGCTGGGGGCTGCAACCCTCAGCTGTCAGCTTCATCAAGGCTAGTTATCAAGAATAGAAGGGTCCCCACGCTGTTTTTTAAATTATTTAAATAAATAATTTTAAAAAATGGCGTGCTGTCCCCCCTATTTTTGACAGCCAGCCAGACAACTGGGGGCTGGTATTCTTAGACTGGTAAGGGGCCATGGATATCGACCCCCCCAGCCTAAAAATAGCAGCCTGCAGCTGCCCAGAAAAGGCACATCTATTAGATGCCCCAATTCTTTGCCCGGCTCTTCCCACTTGCTTTGTTGCGGCAGCAAGTGGGGTAATATTTGTGGGGTTGATGTCACTTTGCATGGCTAAGTAGTACTGTACAGCCACTTATGAGGTATTGCCACATTCAGTACAAATTGTGGGACAAATTTTGGTGCCATTTTTACCCACTTCTTGCATGAAAATGTAAAATCTTTGGCTAAAACAAAATTTTGGTGGTAAAAATGTAGTTATTTTGTCCTCACTGCCCAATGGTATAAATTTTCTGTGACACACCAATGGTGTCAATATGATCACTGCACCCCTAGATGAATTCATTGAAAAGTTTAGTTCGCAAAATGGGGTCACTTATGGGGGGTTCTGCTGTTTTGGTACCTCATGGGCTCTCTCAGTGGGTCATAGCACCTGCAAACCATAACAGTAAAATCTGGCGCTCCTTCCCTTCTGAGCTCTGCCATGCGCCCAAACAGTGGTTTAACCCCACATATGGAGTATCAGCGTACTCAGGAAAATTTGCACAATAACTTTTGGGGTCCAATTTCTTCTGTTACCTTTGGAAAAGTAAAAAAAATTGTGGAAAAATTATGATTTATTTATTTTTACGGCTCTAAGTTATAAACTTCTGTGAAGCACTTGGGGGTTCAAAATGCTCATGACACATCTAGATAAGTTTCTTAGGGGGTCTAGTTCCAAAATGGTGTACTTGTGGGAGGTTTCCACTGTTTAGGCACATCAGGGGCTATCCAAACGCGACATGGTGTCTGATCAATTCCAGCCAATATTGCATTGAAAAGTCAAACGGCGCTCCTTCCCTTCCAAGCTCTGCCATGTGACGAAACAGTGGTTTACCTGCATATATCGGGTATCAGCGTACTGAAGAGAAATTTCACAACAACGTTGGGGTCCAATTTCTCTTGTTACCCTTGATAAAATAACACAAATTGCATCTGAAGTAAATTTGTTGTGAAAAAAGTTAAATGTTAATTTTATTTTTAAACATTCCAAAAATTCCTGTGAAGCACCTGAAGGGTTAATAAACTTCTTAAATGTGGTTTTGAGCACCTTCAGGGGTGCAGTTTTTAGAATGGTGTCACTTTTGGGTATTTTCTATCATATATACCCCTCAAAGTGACTTTATATGTGGCCCCTAAAAAAAATGGTATGGAAAAATGAGAAATTGCTGTTTAAATTTTAACCCTTATAAGTTCCTAACGAAAAAAAATTGGTTCCAAAATTGTGCTGATGTAAAGTAGACATGTGGGAAATGTTACTTATTAAGTGACATACAGTATCTCTGTGATTTATGGGCATGAAAATTCAAAGTTGGAAAATTGCGAAATTTTAAAATTTTTCACCAAATATCCATTTTTTTGGGTTTTCACAAATAAACGCAAGTCATATCAAATAAAATTTACCACTGTCATGAAGTACAATATATCATGAGAAAACAATGTCAGAATCACCGGGATCCATGGAAGCGTTCCAGAGTTATTGCCTCATAAAGGCAAAGTGGTCAGAATTGTAGAAATTGGCCTGGTCATTAACATGCAAACCACCCTTGGGGATAAAGGGTTTAAATCAGCAATCAAATGCGGGAAAAGATGTGGGTTTGGTGTGCAAGTCCACATTAAAGACACGGTCACTAAACAGAACCTGTCATGTCAAAAACTCTACTAATGGGGGTTAATATGCAGCTCAAGGCCAGGGTCACACTTGTGAGAAACTTGCATGAGTCTCGTGTCTCAATATCCGGCACTGCCGCTGGCACTCGGACCGGAGCGCTCAGCTGAATAGAAATACATGCAGCCACACACTTCCGTCCTGAGTGCCGGCAGCAGTGCCGGGTATTGAGACGCGAGACTCGTGCGAGTTTCTCGCAAGTGTGACCCTGATCTAATAGTGTTAATAGCATATTGAAGCTTGCTGCCGGACATTAACTTTATACCTCCCAGCAGCCTCAGGCTTTTAGTCCTGTAGGTGAGGCCTCAGTCATGGCTCAGTACATAGAGATCGGCGGCTGTAACCACATCCCATCACTGGCTGACAGCTGGCTCTGTGGTGATGCACTGCCGGCTGTCAGTCAGTAATATGGTTACTGTCACCACTCACCATGTTCTAAGCAGTGACTAAAGCCGTGTCTCTATAACTGAAAGCCGGGAGGAATAAATTTCATTTACTCCCGGTATCTGGGCTTTCAGTACAGCAGCCGCGCAGCTTTAGAAAGCTATTAGCCTGCAGATTAACCCCATATCTGCAGGTTTATAGCATTTTGGGACATGACAGGGTGCGTTTAAATACTGTTTCATCTGTTACTTTTATATTACAGGCTCCTATGCTGGTGCAGTAATTGCAATGCCATTAGCAGGGATACTTGTACAATACATCGGTTGGTCCTCTGTATTTTACATTTATGGTAAGCTTGTTTTTTTTTATATGTGTATAAAAACTCACACACTTTCTTTTTATAAACTGAGACTGTAACTTGCAGCATTCCCTGGCAGCCGTCTCTGAGGGCATGTTGGAGAATTATAGTGTAATAGTTGGGGTACTGAAGGTGGATGATCCTTGTACTAAATAGAAAAAAAATTGAATTTTGTTTTTCATTTAAAGGGACTGTAAGCACAGAATGTTCAAACCAAGTACAAGCGCTCGGTGCACCATGTCTCGGCCAAACCTTTATATACACCTTCCCAGCTGCTTGGTTTCTCTCAAACTCCACCCCTTCTTCTATGATTGACAGCTTTGGCTTCATAGAGTCAGAGAAGGGTGGAGATTGAGAGAAACCGAGCAGGTGAGAAGGTGTATGCAAATGTTTGGTCGCGTCATGGTGCACCGAGCGCTTGTACTTGGTTTGAGCAGTCATTCTGTGCTGACAGAGTTGCTTTAATTAAAAAAAACATATGACTTAGGGAATTTTCATCAGTTTACACCTTTTTAAAGTTGTCTTTTGTTTAGTTTTTTTTTATCTTACTATCAATATAACTTTTCCAGACGTTTTAGACTGATATATCAAATGCAACTTTAAAAAAAAAAGTTGCAAAATTTAGCGCATGTGCACTCCTGTACTTCTCCTAGGTGATTTTATGTCTGCAAGTTATTTTGATGCAGTTTGTTTTTGTGAAACTTGCTGCGCTAAAATGTCACAAAAAGAGGAGCATTTTTGATTGTGCGTAAAATTGATGAAGCACTTGCACCCCTTCGTACTTCGGATTAGCCTGTCTTTTAATGTGAACATGCGGCGGAGGGCATTGCGTAACTGTAACAGTCAATTAGTGGCCGAGGATCGGCGGCAGCCCACACATTCTGTGCCAACAGGTTTCTTCCTCTACAGTCAGAATTCCCGAATACAGAATTAGTTAATGGGGTTTCTAAACCAGACAACTTCTTTATATAGATCCTTAGAAAGAATATTTTATGGATCCTTGTATTTTGGGTCAGCTTTGGCATGCACAGAGTAGATTATTTTATAGTGACCATACTAATCCATACTCCTCTGTGGTGCAGGAATGTTTGGAATGATTTGGTACGTGTTCTGGTTGCTACATGCTACAGAGAGCCCAGCTGCTCATCCTTCCATTACTGCTGAAGAACGCTCATACATTGAGACCAGCATTGGAGAAGGATGTAGTTTAGTTACAACTGGTGTAAGTATAATATCGGTCTATTGTTTGGTGGTGAGGACACTAAGTGTCATCAATGAGCTCTTTTTTAATGTTCATTAAGTATGCAATGGCTACATATAGGGTGATGGATATCCAAATATCTCTGTTTTATCCTGAATGTTAGGAATAGGAAATCTTTCAAATAAAGGGTTATTCCCATGTTATAGAGTAGGTATAGTTAGAGTTAGGCCGGGATCACTGCTGCCGGCACTTGGGAGCAGAGCGTGTGGCTGCATGTATTTCTATGAAGCCGCACGC
Source organism: Dendrobates tinctorius (assembly GCF_039654945.1). Lineage (NCBI taxonomy): Eukaryota > Metazoa > Chordata > Amphibia > Anura > Dendrobatidae > Dendrobates > Dendrobates tinctorius. The sequence goes on along the minus strand of NW_027361807.1, from coordinate 12,957,265 downwards.
TTCGCTCCCAAGTACCGGGTATTAAGATGCGAGACTCGTCCGAGTTTCTCGTATGTGTGATCCTGGCCTTGAACTAACCAAGTTTGCCATTAACTAGCTCGTTGCTAAGGAGACCGTCCACTGCTGCTGTCTTGGAGTGGGGACTGAACATTTGGGGATTTCTTTTGATTGCCTCCACCATTCATCCCACACTCCCTTACCCACTCGCCATTGTCAAGACACGGCACAAGTTTGCAGTCCCTTTCCCTCACTGACAAGATCATGATGATATACAAGTCTCAAGAGACAGGCTGCTTTGGAAAAGTATACAATTCTCACAGACAACACCATTGCTGCTGAACTGTGCTGTCAGTCAAAGAGGTGCTCCTGCCTGCTCTGGTCCCAAAAATCGGGAAGCTGGAAAGCTGGGGAGCAGTATGTTCCTGAAGATAAAACAGTTAATGATTGGCAGCCATTTAATAGCCTGAATAAACAGGCAGACCGCGGTAAATGATGCTCATTGAATGACCTGGAATATACATTGTTCAGTGCACATAGGCTTCCATTGTTTTCGGTAGTGTGAGTCCTGTTTACGCAAGACAATATACTGCCGAGGATGATGATCGTTTGCACTGCTCACAAGATCATTTCACCTGATGAACGAGCATTTTTCTTAAGATCGCTCCTTCTGTTCTGTCGTTATTGGCTATACACTTGTACTTATTAAAGTCTGTTAATGTTGTCATTTAGCTACTCTAAGCGTTTTATTTGAATACCAGTTGCATTATGTAACTGTATGGGATCATGGTTGGTTAAAGGCAAATGAAAAATGAAAATCAAAATTTCAGTTTGCTTTATTTTCTTTACAAAAAGGTTTTACATATTCACTTATTGCTACATTCAGCCATTCTTACATTCTGCACAGAAATAACTCACATGGGCTTTTCATAAATAGCATGTAATATTTGTTTTATCACACGAAGATGTGTGGTAGGGGGGCCGGGCTTGGGGGGTGGACCGCTGCTTACCAGATGAGGCACAGACGAGACGGAGACAGAATCCAGTTGTAACAGTTCCAGGTTAATTTCGTCGTCCTCCTGACGACCACTGCCACGCATCGCAGCCGCCTGTACAATTCTCCGTTTCTAGGCCCGGGTACCTTTTCACCTGTCTCTTAGTCATGTTGGCGTCCCTCGCAGATCTTTCACTGGGGCTGTCCTAGACCCATCTACCGCCAGCGCTTCACCTGCCCGAGGTCGCCGTCCAGTCGGTACTCCCGGGGCCTCACTTGTCCTGCGGTATATCACCTCGCCTGTCCTGTGGTACGTCGTGTCAGGGCCACCCCCCTGACTGTCCACTCTGTCAGTCCCCTGGCCGAGCTTTCTCCGTTCTCCGTCTTCCGCCTTCCTCTGCAGAGACTCCTACTTATCCCCTCTCTCACCGGGAATTCCCCTCCTGGGTTCCTATCTCCCCGCCCCCATGACTGTGCATTTTTCGAGCCATAAGCTGTTGTCAAGTCCTCAACTACTCTCCCCTGCCATCTTGTGGTCATTTCCCAGTACTACACCCTCCTATCCACCTTTCCTAGCTGTCACCCTTCTATCTTGTCAATCTCCTTCTCTCCTGCACAAACCGTCCCCTCCTTCTGCCAGTCACGTCTGTCCGTCAAGTCACCTTCCCCACAGATGGACAAATGCTGCATTTTTTTTCTACTTTAGTCTTTTTCCAGTGCTGGTGGAGGCCCTGTTTCGTGTTGTTGAGCTGCTGGATATGGTTCACTATGACTGCTGCTCCTTCACTTCGTTGTTTTATTTTTCTTCCTAAAATTGATGGCATAACAAGTGACTTTCCTAATTCTTCCAGAAAAAGTCTTCTTTCATGCACTTTATTGGTTTATTTCATGTCATAAAACAAATGCATTGAAGGCAGACACATCAACAATGTTATAAAATAAAACCTTTGGCCACCAGATGCTTTTGCTTGTGTACGTAGTTGTTATTTGATCTACTGTGTCTTCTGCCTCTTTGGTGGCATTACAAGCTAATATCATCTGCGGCTTTTTGTCATCTCGACTACTTATGACATTGCCATGGTGCATCGTGCTTGTCAGGAAAACCTGTTTTTTTTGGGGGGGAATGTAAGAAAACACTGATGTATCTCCAGTAAATGAAAACGCTGAACTATGAATATCTGTTTTACCTACGATACCATGCGGCAGTTCAGCATTGCTTTTTCTTCCAGTGCCTACCATTGTAAGTTTTCGTTTTAGCAACAGCTGCCCCAGTTAGTGCGATGTAAAAAAAAGTTGTCACATTTCAGTTTGTCCTCTTAGTCCAAACGTCAAATCTGAAATGACTGGCTTTCCCTGCTTCTTTTCAGGTTTTTCTCCAGGCTTGTTTCATGCATATGTAGGGGGTATGATATATGGTTATACATTTGCCTTTTTCTTTCATCCTGGTGCCGTATATTATCAGTGTATGTATATTTGTTAATACATTATGGTACTGCTACATGATTAAGTGTATTACGATGTCTATATAATGGTACTGCTACACTGTTGTGTGTATTATCGTGTCTTGCTAAATGTATATATGTACAATGTTATACTGTTGTAATGCTGCTATGTATAGTGTATAGGGTAAGTGTAGTTTTTGGATTGGTACTAGATGGGGCATTATAGTGTACAGAGCTTTCACCTAGTGAATGGTATAGGAAAGTGTTAACTATAGTAAGGGCTGCTCTGTGGTAAGCTAGGAACGTTCCCTTAGGTAGGCAGAAGGGCCCAGGCGCCCGAAGAGTTCACATGGACTCTAGGCCCAGGACACCACAGCAGTCACGTAATGTGAAAAAGAGAAGCTTAGCCATTCAGAGTCTTTAGGACAGAAGTATGGTGTTAGGCTGGTTTCACATTTGCGTTTTTTAGCGCTGGAAAAAAACGCATATGTGCGCATGCGTTTTTTCCCCTATATTTAACATGGGTGCGCATACCTGCGCGCTTGTAAGCGCATGTATGCGATTTTCATGCGCTGCGTTTTTTTGGGGTGTGCGTTTGTATTTTCCAGACGCAGCATGTTGCATTTTTTGGCCCTGCAAAAAAGCGCATGCGCACATATGCGCACGTTTTGCGCTAAAAATGGCCATTATAGCCTATGGATGCGCATATGTGCGCACTGGCATGCTCATGTATGCGTTTTTTTGCATATGCGTTTTTTTTTTTAACCATGGAATTTAGGGGTTTGGGTTAGAGTTAGGGTTAGTTAAGGGGGTTTAGGGTTAGGGTTAGGGTCAGGGTCAGGGTCAGGGTTAGGGTTGGGGTTTGGGTCAGGGTTAGGGTTAAGTATGGTTTGGTTAAGGGTTAGGGTCAGGGTTAGGGTCAGGATTAGGGTTAAGTATGGTTTGGTTAAGGGTTAGGGTCAGGGTTAGGGTTAGGGTTAGGGTCAGGGTTAGGGTTAGGGTCAGGGTTAGGGTTAGGGTCAGGGTTAGGGTCAGGGTTAGGGTTAAGTATGGTTTTGTTAAGGGTTAGGGTCAGGGTTAGGGTCAGGATTAGGGTTAAGTATGGTTTGGTTAAGGGTTAGGGTTAGGGTTAGGGTCAGGGTTAGGGTTAGGGTCAGGGTTAGGGTTAAGTATGGTTTTGTTAAGGGTTAGGGTCAGGGTTAGGGTCAGGATTAGGGTTAAGTATGGTTTGGTTAAGGGTTAGGGTCAGGGTTAGGGTCAGGGTTAGGGTCAGGGTCAGGGTTAGGGTCAAGTATGGTTTTGTTAAGGGTTAGGGTCAGGGTTAGGGTCAGGATTAGGGTTAAGTATGGTTTGGTTAAGGGTTAGGGTCAGGGTTAGGGTTAGGGTCAGGGTTAGGGTTAGGGTTATGGTCAGGGTTAGGGTTAGGGTCAGGGTTAGGGTTAAGTATGGTTTTGTTAAGGGTCAGGGTTAGGGTCAGGGTTAGGGTCAGGGTTAGGGTTAGGGTTAGGGTTAGGGTTAGTTAGGGTTTGGGTTAGGGTTAAGTATGATTTGGTTAAGGGTTAGGGTCAGGATTAGGGTTAGGGTTAGGGTCAGGGTTAGGGTTAGGGTTAGGGTCAGGGTTAGGGTTAGTAAAGTCATGGTTTGGGTTAGTGTGAGGGGCCACCTAATGTTGGAAAAAAACGCAAACGCGGTAAAAACGCACTAAAAACGCATACAAACGCATAAAAACGCTGCGTTTTTTTCATGCATGCTCATAAAAATGCTTGAAAAAAACGCAGCAGTTGTATGCTTTTGTATGCATTTTTTCAATGCGTTTTTTTGCGGGAAAAACGCGCTGCAAAAAAAAGCAAGTGTGAAACTAGCCTTAAGCAGCAGGATTGCAGCAGTTCATAGCTGGAGAAAAGACGCTGTCCAAGAAAGTACAGGGTGCAGATTGTTCAACATGTAGCAGATAGTTGCATGGGCTGATGCTCTCAGGACGGGGGCGAAACGGGCCAGAGAATCCCCAAGCACAGGAAGTCTGAACAGGAAGAACGCTGCGGTACCACTTAAGGTGCTATTACCCCGGAATGTACTGGAGGACGTAGCACTAAGTGCAGGGAAAGAACAGAATGAGAACTGCATGGAACTTGCTGCTGATGTTGTAAGTGACAAGAATGTGCTGCCAAGTTATTCAAATAAAGTTTCATGTGTTGCATTTGAACCAGACTGTGTCTCAATTCTTGCGGAACCAATTGCAGAAAGGCTTCAGCATCACAGTGGTATCTCTGATGGCGCTACACTGGTGAAAGAATGCTGTTTTAATGTAAGAGGAGGCCAGATCACAGATGCACTGGAGTGCTCGGCCATGACTACAGCCCTGGACCTCACTTACACTTGGCGTAGTAGGCAGAATGCGACTACCTTGCAATGCGGATAAACCGCAAAGAAAGAAGATGTGAATGATGTGAGAGTAAATGCTGTGTTCAGAAAACTTAAAGATGAAGATTTGGTGAATGCTTTTAAAATGCCGGATGTGATTAAAAAATGGACTTGAGTTATACCGTGAAAGAGACTGACATTGTGTTGGCCAAGATGGCGGCCATGAAGATGGCGGGAAATGACGTCGAAGTAGACATGGGCCTTTTCCTTCATCAGCGTTTCAGTACAGTAATGGTGCCAAAATCCACCTGTCGATATTCCCCGGTCTGCCCCTGGTGGGTGCGGATGAAGGAAAGAAGACCTCGCCCTCCCCTAAAGAATTCCAGCAAATGAGTGGAGTTGTTGGAGGTGTCCCCACCTGAAAATGCTGGAGAAAAGATGTCTGGGAAAGTACAGGGCGCAGACTGTTCAACATGTGGCAGATAGTTGCATGGGCTGATGCTCTCAGGACCGGGGTGAAATGGGCCAGAGAATCACCAAACACAGGAAGTCTGAACAGGGAAAATGCTGTGGTACAGGTATGCTGGTGAAAGCATGCTGTTTTCATGTAAGAGGAGGCCAGGGCACAGATGCACCAGAGTGCTTGGCTATGGCTACGGCCCTGGATCTCCCTTACACATATACCTGAGCAATTAGAGCGTATGAACTGCTGCTGTCACAAAGTGTCCATATCTTGATGCCGTACGTTCCTGGCTTACTCGGTATATATTGTGTGAATGGGCACCTACCTCAGAAAGTCACAAGTTGTTCATCCACAGTGACATTGCCACCAGTATTGTATAATTTTGGATGAATCACTATCTATCCATTTATTGCAAACTTCTGTATTAGCGGCTAGTTATCAGAGAATTATCTGATGTCAGCAGAATACACTTTTCCTGCCTGGACAGAAGGCTGCTGGTTTCAAATGCCATTTTTATTTTAAGGCTGGGGTCACACTTGCGCTTGTAATGTGAGAAACTCGCACGAGTCTGCGTCTCAATACCCGGCACTGCTGCCAGCACTCAGGACCGGAGTGTGCGGCTGCATAGAAATACAAATAAACAAATCCACCTAACCATGATTTACAGATCTTCATAATAAATAATCTGCAGCTTCACAAACTTTTTTTTCCACTAGACCCGAACAGTACAGCATTGTTAAATGGGATATACAGTATATTGTACCTTGCCAGTAGGATCAATCTTCCTAAGCCGTCTATATGGGCTTGTAGCTCATAGGAAGCAAAATAAAATTATATGTCGATATCTTTATATCTGTGATCCGATGTCTTATTCCAGAGAAACTCACTTTTTTCTTAAATGTACATGAGTTGTTCAGGAACATGGGCCAGACGCTGATCTGCATGAGAATCTGCCTCCAGAAGTTAATTTATTAAAAGAGGCATTGCAAGTGTGAGATGTAATAATGACTGACAGTCTGTTGTCATAATCACATACAGCTCTGCAGTAAAATCAGAACAGCACAGCAGAACTAATACATTACAGTGGAAGTGAACTATGTCTCATTAAACACATTTGCAGCTTCACTTGTCCCCTCATAGTGCTGTCAAATAAGCTGCAGATCTATGCCTGATTACACAGTACAGCACAGTTGAATCTTGTCGCATTACAAACACAGCAAATACATTTGGAATTGTCTGTTCCACTGCTGTCAGCTCTGCTGTATTGCCCTTCCTCCACACTGGCTGCCTGTGAGATGGAAGCTCAAGCACTATGACCGCAGCTGCAAATGTTATTGTAATGAGACAAACTTCACATCTGCTGCCTATGTTAGCTCTGCTGTACTGTGTTAATTCTGATTACACTGTAGAGCTGTGTGTGATTATGATAGCAGACAGTTATTATAAGTCTCACACTGGTAATTACCACTTTTATTTAAAACTAGTTTAATTCATATAGACAGTCGGTCCACAGTCTGGTATTATTACTGTGCTCAGTCGGTCCACACTTAATGTAAATTATATGGTCAGTCGGTGCACAAGCTATTGTAAATGTTGTGGTAAGTCAGTCCACAGTCTTTTATTATTACTGTGCTAAGTCAGTCCACACCTAGTGTAAATTCTTTGGTCAATTAGTGCACAGTCTACTGTGAGTGTTGTGGTCAGTCAGACGACAGTTTTTATAAATACACTGCTCAAAAAAATAAAGGGAACACTAAAATACCACATCCTAGATATCTGTGAATGAAATATTCCAGTTGAAAATTTTTATTCATTGCATAGTGGAATGTATTCAGAACAATAAACCATAACAATTATCAGTGTAAATCAAAATGAATATCCCATGGAGGTCTGGATTTGGAATCATACTCAAAATCAAAGTGGAAAATCAAATTACAGGCTGATCCAACTTCAGTGGAAATGCCTCATGACAAGGAAAAGGTGCTCAGTATTGCGTGTGGCCTCCACGTCCCTGTATGACCCTCCCTACTGTACAACACCTGGGCATGCTCTTGATGAGGCGGCAGATGGTCTCCTGAGGGATCTCCTCCCAGACCTGGACTAAAGCATCCAACTCCTGGACAGTCTGTGGTGCAACGTGATGTTGGTGGATGGAGCGAGACATGACGTCCCAGATGTGCTCAATCGGATTCAGGTCTGGGGAACGGGCAGGCCAGTCCATAGCTTCAATGCCTTCATCTTGCAGGAACTGCTGACACACTCCAGCCACATGAGGTCTGGCATTGTGCTGCATTAGGAGGAACCCAGGGCCAACCACAACAGCATATGGTCTCAAAAGGGGTCTGAGGATCTCATCTCAGTACCTAATAGCAGTCAGACTACCTCTGGTGAGCACATGGAGGGCTGTGCGGCCCTCCAAAGAAATGCCACCCCACACCATTACTGACCCACTGCCAAACCGGACATGCTGAAGGATGTTGCAGGCAGCAGATCGCTCTCCACGGCGTTTCCAGACTCTGTCACGTCTGTCACATGTGCTCAGTGTGAACCTGCTTTCATCTGTGAAGAGCACAGGGCACCAGTGGCAAATTTGCCAATCCTGGTGTTCTGTTGCAAATGTCAAGTGTTCTGCACGGTGTTGGGCTGTGAGCACAACCCCCATCTGTAGACGTTGGGCCCTCAGACCATCCTCATGGAGTCGGTTTCTAACTGTTTGTGCAGACTCATGCACATTTGTGGCCTGCTGGAGGTCATTTTGCAGGGCTCTGGCAGTGCTCCTCTTGTTCCTCCTTGCACAAAGGCGTAGGTAGCGGTCCTGCTGCTGGGTTGTTGCCCTCCTATGGCCCCCTCCACGTCTCCTGGTGTTACTGGCCTGTCTCCTGGTAGTGACTCCAGCCTCTGGACACTATGCTGACAGACACAGCAAACCTTCTTGCCACAGCTTGCATTGATGTGTCATCCTGGATGAGCTGCACTACCTGAGCCACTTCTGTGGGTTGTAGAGTCCGTTTCACGCTAAGACGAGTGTGAAAGCACAACCAACATTCAAAAATGACCAAAATATCAGCCAGAAAGCATTGGTAATGAGATGTGGTCTGTGGTCCCCACCTGCAGAACAACTCCTTTATTGAGGGTGTCTTGATAATTGTCAATAATTTCCATCTGTTGTCTATTCCATTTGCACAACAGCATGTGAAATTGATTGTCAATCAGTGTTGCTTCCTAAGTGGACAGTTTGATTTCACAGAACTTTGATTTACTTGGAGTTAGATTCTGTTGTTTAAGTGTTCCCTTTATTTTTTTGAGCAGTGTACTTTCCTCAGTCTATGGTCACATAGTGTAAATGCTGTGTTCTGTCAGGATGCGGTCTAGTGTGAATGCTGTAATCAGTCTAGTGTAATCATGGTATTGATTGTTTCACCGCTGAAACAAGTGTAATTTATGAAATACTAGCTAAAGACCCCAGCGTTGCCCAGGCATAGTAACTAACTACGGTTAGTTATAACAAATTATAATGATTATATCTATATATATATAAATCTGAGTATAGAGCCCCGCCCACTCCGCATAGTCACATTCACTATAATATCCCACATCATCCCATCAGCCAGAGCTACCGGACTACTACCCCTAATATCCCACATCGTCCCGTCAGCCAGAGTCACCGGACTACTACTCCTAATATCCCACATCATCCCATCAGCCAGAGCCACCGGACAACTACCACTAATATTCCCACATCATCCCGTCAGAGCCACCGGACTACTACCCCTAATATCCCACATCATCCCGTCAAAGCCACTGGACTACTACCCCTAATATCCCACATCGCTCCGTCAGAGCCACCAGACTACTACCCCTAATATCCCACATCATCCCGTCAGCCAGAGCCACCAGACTACTAACCCTAATATCCCACATCATCCCATCAGCCAGAGCCACCAGACTACTACCCCTAATATCCCACATCATCCCATCAGCCAGAGCCACTGGACTACTACCTCTAATATCCCACCTCATCCCGTCAGCCTGGGGTCAGAACCAGAGCGCTGAGTGGAACGGTCTTAACTTCCATACCGGGGATCCCTTTAAGAGAGGCCAGGCATCAGGACCAGAGTGCTGAGTGGATTTGCCCTGACTTCCATACCAATGATCCCTTTAATAGAAGCCTGGGGTGAGAATCGGAGCACTGAGGGATTTACCTTTACTTCCATACCGGAGATCCCTTTAAGAGAGGCCTGGGGTCAAAACCAAAGCGCTGAGTGGATTTGCCCTCAGACCATCCTCATGGAGTCGGTTTCTAACTGTTTGTGCAGACTCATGCACATTTGTGGCCTGCTGGAGGTCATTTTGCAGGGCTCTGGCAGTGCTCCTCTTGTTCCTCCTTGCACAAAGGCGTAGGTAGCGGTCCTGCTGCTGGGTTGTTGCCCTCCTATGGCCCCCTCCACGTCTCCTGGTGTTACTGGCCTGTCTCCTGGTAGTGACTCCAGCCTCTGGACACTATGCTGACAGACACAGCAAACCTTCTTGCCACAGCTTGCATTGATGTGTCATCCTGGATGAGCTGCACTACCTGAGCCACTTCTGTGGGTTGTAGAGTCCGTTTCACGCTAAGACGAGTGTGAAAGCACAACCAACATTCAAAAGTGACCAAAATATCAGCCAGAAAGCATTGGTAATGAGATGTGGTCTGTGGTCCCCACCTGCAGAACAACTCCTTTATTGAGGGTGTCTTGATAATTGTCAATAATTTCCATCTGTTGTCTATTCCATTTGCACAACAGCATGTGAAATTGATTGTCAATCAGTGTTGCTTCCTAAGTGGACAGTTTGATTTCAAAGAACTTTGATTTACTTGGAGTTAGATTCTGTTGTTTAAGTGTTCCCTTTATTTTTTTGAGCAGTGTACTTTCCTCAGTCTATGGTCACATAGTGTAAATGCTGTGTTCTGTCAGGATGCGGTCTAGTGTGAATGCTGTAATCAGTCTAGTGTAATCATGGTATTGATTGTTTCACCGCTGAAACAAGTGTAATTTATGAAATACTAGCTAAAGACCCCAGCGTTGCCCAGGCATAGTAACTAACTACGGTTAGTTATAACAAATTATAATGATTATATCTATATATATATATATATATATATATATATATATATATATATATATATATATAAATCTGAGTATAGAGCCCCGCCCACTCCGCATAGTCACATTCACTATAATATCCCACATCATCCCATCAGCCAGAGCTACCGGACTACTACCCCTAATATCCCACATCGTCCCATCAGCCAGAGTCACCGGACTACTACTCCTAATATCCCACATCATCCCATCAGCCAGAGCCACCGGACAACTACCACTAATATTCCCACATCATCCCGTCAGAGCCACCGGACTACTACCCCTAATATCCCACATCATCCCATCAAAGCCACTGGACTACTACCCCTAATATCCCACATCGCTCCGTCAGAGCCACCAGACTACTACCCCTAATATCCCACATCATCCCGTCAGCCAGAGCCACCAGACTACTAACCCTAATATCCCACATCATCCCATCAGCCAGAGCCACTGGACTACTACCTCTAATATCCCACCTCATCCCGTCAGCCTGGGGTCAGAACCAGAGCGCTGAGTGGAACGGTCTTAACTTCCATACCGGGGATCCCTTTAAGAGAGGCCAGGCGTCAGGACCAGAGTGCTGAGTGGATTTGCCCTGACTTCCATACCAATGATCCCTTTAATAGAAGCCTGGGGTGAGAATCAGAGCACTGAGGGATTTACCTTAACTTCCATACCGGAGATCCCTTTAAGAGAGGCCTGGGGTCAAAACCAAAGCGCTGAGTGGATTTGCCCTCACTTCCATAATGGGGATCCCTTTAAGAGGGGCCTGGGGTCAGAATCAGAGTGGATTTGCCCTCTCTTCCATACCGGGGATCCCTTTACGAGACCCTGGGGTCAGAACCACAGCGCTGAGTGGAACGGTCCTAACTTCAATACCGGGTATCCCTTTAAGAGAGGCCTGGGGTCAAAACCAACGTGCTGGATGGATTTTCCCTGACTTCCAAACCAATGATCCCTTTATTAGAAGCCTGGGGTCAGAATCAGAGCCCTGAGGGATTTGCCCTAACTTCCCCACTGCCAGAGCCCTGCAAAATGACCTCCAGCAGGCCACAATTGTGCATGTGTCTGCACAAACCGTTAGAAATCAACTACATGAGGATGGTCTGAGGGCCCGATGTCCACAGATGGGGGTTGTGCTCACAGCCCAACACAGTGTGGCCCTCCAAAGAAATGCCACCTCACGTCATTACTGACCCACTGCCAAACCGGTCATGCTGAAGAATGTTGCAGGCAGCAGATCGCTCTCCATGGCGTCTCCAGACTCTGTCACGTCTGTCACATGTGCTCAGTGTAAATCTGCTTTTATCTGTGATGAGCAAAGGGCACCAGTGGCGAATTTGCCAATCCTGGTGTTCTGTGACAAATGCCAAGCGTCCTGCAGGGTGTTGGGCTGTGAGCACAACCCCCATCTGTGGATGTGGGGCTCTCAGACCATACTCATGGAGTCGGTTTCTAACCGTTTGTGCAGACACTTGCACATTTGTGGCCTGCGGGAGGTCATTTTGCAGGGCTCAGGCAGTGCTCCTCCTGTTCCTCCTTGCACAAAGGCTAAGGTAGAGGTCCTGCTGCTGGGTTGTTGCCCTCCTACGGCCCCCTCCACATCTCCTGGTGTACTGGCCTGTCTCCTGGTAGTGACTCCAGCCTCTGGACACTATGGTGCCATACATAGCAAACCTTCTTGCCACATCTTACATTGATGTGTCATCCTGGATGAGCTGCACTACCTGAGCCACTTGTGTGGGTTATAGAGTCCGCCTCATGCTACCACGAGTGTGAAAGCACAACCAACATTCAAAAGTGACCAAAACATCAGCCAGAAAGCATTGGTCTGTGATCCCCACCTGCAGAACCACTCCTTTATTGAGGGTGTCTTGATAATTGCCAATAATTTCCATCTGTTGTCTATTCCATTTGCATAACAGCATGTGAAGTTGATTGTCACAGTGTTGCTTCCTAAGTGGACAGTTTGATTTCACAGAAGTTTGATTTACTTGGAGTTATATTCTGTTGTTTAAACGGAACTTGTCACCTTAATCGCCTGTCATCATAACACACTGCGAGGCGGGATCTGGGGCCTTCGCAACACGCAGGCGCAATTGCCTGATGTCGGTTCTCGGACAGCGCGCACTGTGCATGCCCGAGAACTCTTGTCACAGCGCAGTTGCCGGCATTCAAATCAGGAGGAGGCAGTGACGCACAGGGGCATCATGATGGACAGATGGTGGGCGGCGCCAAGACACCGGACAGGCATGATGGACGGATGGTAGGCGGCTGATACAGGGGGACACACCATACCGATGGGACACATTACAGGTATGAGGAGCTATTTATTAAAGTCAATATTTCAGCGTTACTAGGGGTCAGAAAAAGAAGAGCCACCTTCACAGAATTCAGCCTTAGTGCTGCTGAAGGTGGCTCTTTTAAGGCCCCGTCACACATAAAGATGCACCAGCGATCCCGACAACGATACGACCTTGTCAGGATCGATGGTGAGCTGCCAAACAGGCAGACTCACCAGCGATAAGTACCAGCGAGGACGCTGGTCTCTAAGGTAAATATCGAGGTACTAAGTGGCGTGCGTCACTTAGTTACCCGATGTGTACCTTAGAAACCTGCGCGCTTGCGCCGGGAGCTGATAGCACGCAGGTTTCTAAGGTACACATCGGGTAACTAAGTGACGCACACCGCTTAGTAACCCAATATTTACCTTAGATATCAGCTCCCAGCGCCTGCTTAGAGCGTTGGGAGCCTCGCTGATTGTTGGCTCCCACTGCCACACGCAGCGATGCGCGCTGGCCAGCGGGAGAGCAACGATGAAAAAATGGCCCAGGACGATAGTGCGCGATCAGCGATACCCTGCGGGGGGGCCGATCGCTGATCCCCGTGACACACAGCGATGTCGCTGGTGAGATCGCTGTGGCGTCACAAAATCAGCGATCTCTGACGGGGCCTTAACTGAAAAACTCCCTGGGGGGGCGGGTGACAGGTTCCCTTTAAGTGTTCCGTTTATTTTTTGGGGCAGTGTAGATAAAAGCTGTCATTGTAGGAGAATGACAGCAGATAAAAAAAAAACATTTCATTTGAAAACTTCCGTATTTTCATGCTGTCTAACTAATTAAGGAAGTATAAGGACTTGAGAATACCTCTTTAATGAACAAATTCTGAAGATTTGTATTCTTGCTGTAGTTTACAACCGAGCACATTCAAACATTCCCTTATGCTAGAACTGATATAATAATTTTCTGTTTAATTTGCAGAAATTTAAGACACCTTGGAAGAAATTCTTTACCTCGATGCCAGTCTATGCAATCATAGTTGCAAATTTCTGCCGAAGCTGGACATTTTATTTGCTGCTCATCAGCCAGCCTGCTTACTTTGAAGAGGTGTTTGGCTTCCCAATAAGTAAGGTAAATAAAATGTTTCGCATGTGTGAATGTATGCCTTGCACAAATATGAGAAAAATAAATATGTTCAACATAAGCAGATATTGTTTTACTTGGGCACTTAAAGGGAATCTGTCAGTAGGATCAACTCTCCTAAAGGGTCTGTCACACTAAGCGATATCGCTAGCAATATCGCTATAACTTGTGTCGTAGCAGCGATATTGCTAGCGACATCGCTGTGTCTGATACTTACCTCCGACCGCTCCCCCGCTGCTTATCGCTGATCGCGCGAGAACAGGCTGGACTGTTTCTCGTCGTCAGCTTCCTGCGGTGCTTCCTGTGGAGAGACGAGCGTGGAGCCGGGCGGGAGGACGCAGGATTGCCTAGTGTGACAGGTAAGTAGCAACCCCCGTCCCCAGCGATGTCGCTGGTGAGATCTGCCTGTGTGGCAGCTCACTAGCGACCACTTAGCGATGTACCAGCGATCCTGACCGCGTCATATCGCTGGTTGGGATCGCTGGTGCATCGCTAAGTGTGACAGTACCTTAAGCCATCTATATGGGCATGTAGGTCATAGGAAGCTGAATAACATGATATCTATGATCTTATCTCTTATTCTCAAGAAATCCATGCTTTTCTTAATATGTAAATTATCTGTTTAAGGGAACTTGTCACCACTTTTTGTATCTCTATACAAATGCTCCTGCGCAGCATTCCACAAATGTGTCCATCATCTCCTGACTCTGCAAAAATACCATTTTAATTACTCCCATGAGGACGGTCCGGTCCAATGGGCATCCTATCTGCGATGTCTGTGCCTCCTCTCTGCTCCTGACTGCCGTCCTCTGTATTTCATTGATGTGGTTGACAAATCCTGCATCATCCACATTGCAAAAATGAGCTTTTTCACCTGCGCAGTAGTCACGTAGACCAGCGCAGTTGCATTTTGCACCATCATTCCAACTCCAAAGTACCGTACCATCGGCAGTGATATCACTCGGTGCTTGCTCAGTGATGTTTTATTCTCTGCTCTTTTCAGGGCAGAGCAAAGTGTGCCTTCACGGGCCTGTGAGGTTACTGCACAGGTGAAAAATCTTGTTTTGCTCTCTGGAATATACAGACGGAGGTATACATGGGGAGTCATGAGATGATAGACATGTTTGTGGAAGGCAGAGCAACAGCAGAAAAAGGGGGCATTTGTTCAGAGACACCAAAACTGGTGAAATGTTCCCTTTAATATCTATGGGAGGGACACAGATGAAAATGTGTACAATGATGTTACAAATCGAGCACTATTATGTGGTTGCTCTTGTTCGTTTTTGTCATATTTTGCATATTTTGTTTTTATTTAAAAACCCATTCTTTGTTGAGTTGGGACATTACCATGCTAGCATATAGTCATTTTCAGTAGTGGCCATAAATGACTTTATAAGAAATAACAAAATAGTATTTTTTTTTTTTTTTTTGTTTCTTAGGTTGGTCTACTTTCTGCAGTGCCACATATGGTAATGACAATTATTGTACCCTTTGGGGGACAGTTGGCAGATTTTCTAAGAAGCAGGCAGATACTGAGCACCACAACTGTAAGAAAAATCATGAACTGTGGAGGTATTACATTTCATATTATGTTTTTCTATTTCAATGTTTTTTATTGTATTAACCCACTCACCTTTGGGCCATTTTAAGTTTTTTCATTTTTTGCTCCCCTTGTTCCAAAAGCCATATCTTTTTTATTGTTCCATCAATATAGCTAGATGAGGGCTTGTTTTTTGCAGGACGAGTTGTACTTTTGAATGAAACTATTGATTTTTACCATATAGTCTACTGGAAAATGGGAAAAAAATACAAGTCTGGTGAAATTGCAAAAAATAGAGCAATACTACATTTTTTTTTTTTATTTTTGTTTTATTTACCATGTTCTCTGAATGCTAAAACTGACCTGCCGTTACGATTCTCCAGGTCAGTACGAGTGTGCAGATACCAAACATGCATAGTTTTTTTTATTTAAGTGGTGAAAAAAAATTCAGACATTTTCATGGAAATTTTTTTTTTGCTTTTGTCGCCATTTTCTGAGACTCATAACGTTTTCATTTTATGGGATATGAGTGAGGGCTCATTTTTTGACCCTGGAGCTTAAATTGTGACTGATACCATTTTGGGGTAAAACAATGTTTTTATGGCCTCTTATTGCTTTTTATTGCATTGTTATGGCGGACAAAAAAACTTAATTGTGTCTTTTTTTCCTCATTATGTTACTTACTTTTTGGATTCATTTATTTTAGATTTTGATAGATCAAATTCTATCAAAAATTGTTGGAAACCACCAGTAAGGTCAATAATTCAACTAGTATATCAACAGGGACCCTGTAAGGGTCCCTGTTGATATACTAGAATTTGATAGAGCAGACATTTCTGAACTTAACAAATGTGTATTTTTATTTTTTTTAATTGTTTTATTTTCAATGGGGCAAAAGGAAGGTGATTTGAACTTTTCTGTATTATTTATATTTTTCTTATTTAAAAACTTTATTTGTAACTTTATTTAATAATCCCATTAGGGAACTTGAAGGTGCGATCATCTGATGGCTTGTGCAATACATAGCAGTGCTTTAGCACTGCTGTGTATACAGTCATGGCCGAAAGTGTTGGCACCCTTGAAATTGTTCCAGAAAATTATTATTTATTAATATAGCGCCATTTATTCCATGGCGCTTTACATGTGAGAAGGGGTACACATAATACATACAAGTACAGTAATCTTAGACAATACAAGTCACGACTGTTACAGGATGAGAGAGGACCCTGCCCACAAGGGCTCACAATCTACAAGGGATGGGTGAGGATACAGTAGGCGAGGGTAGAGCTGGTCCTGCAGCGGTTTGGTGGATCGGTGGTTACTGCAGGTTGTAGGCTTGTCGGAACAGGTAGGTCTTCAGGTTCTTTTTGAAGGTTTCCATGGTAGGCGAGAGTCTGATATGTTGTGGTAGAGAGTTCCAGAGTAGTGGTGAAAATGAAGCATTTCTCCCAGAAAATTATTGCAATTACACTTGTTTATTTCCTTTGTGTGTATTGGAACAACACAAAAAAGCAGAAAATAATTGGACATAAATTCACACAACCCCAAAAAAGGTCCGGACAAAATTGTTGGCACCCTCAACCTAATATTTGGTTGCTCACCATTTTGGAATAAATCACTGCAAACAATCACTTCCTATAACCGTTAACAAGCTTCTTACACCTCAGCTGGAATTATGGACCACTCTTCTTTTGCAAACTGCTCCAGGTCTTTCATATTTATGATCTCTCCACAGGTGTTCAATGGGATTTACGGACTCATTGCTGGCCATTTCAGAACTCTCCAGCGCTTTGCAATAATTTTTCTGGGAGAAATACTTCATTTTTTGGAACAATTTCAAGGGTGCTGACAATTTCGGCTATGACTGTACCTAAAATAATGATCTCCTATGAATGCCGGCCATGCCATCAGCAGATCCCCTGTTATCACGACAAACCCATCGGCGCCACTCGATCACATGACATGGGCGTCAATGGGGGGGGGATGAGCGACACGCTTCTGGACGGCTTGAGTAAAATCCCAGTCAGTGATTGAGAGTAGGATTTAGATGGTTAACAAATAATAAATCAGTCATCTTGGGCAAGGAAAGGCAGGGAAACGACATATGACATAAATATATGTCATTAAGGGAATCAAAAATCAGGCAAGCATTTGAGTGAAATTGCTTCAAAGTTGAATATGTTTCTTTACTATTTGCAGGTGACTTTGTATAGTAAATGGTTTAGTTTTCACTCTGTAGTTTTACAAATGGTTATCATTTTTCCTTTTTTCTGTGCAGGCTTTGGAATGGAGGCTACTCTTCTGCTAGTGGTGGGCTATTCTCATACTAAGGTCGTTGCAATTTCATTTCTCGTCCTTGCTGTGGGATTCAGTGGTTTTGCTATATCAGGTGAGAACTGCTGCCTTTATTGCGTTCATATGGTTACGTACTGTTCACACTATTAATGCTAGTTTGTAAGTAGTGTGAGAGTGCACAGTGCTTGTGTAGGGTTTTTCTGTCTGTGTTGTTTAATGGGAATCTGTCACCAGGTTTTTGCCACTAATCTGAGAGCAGCATAATGTAGAGACAGAGACCCTTACTCCAACAATATGTGTCTGATTGGGCTGCTTGCTGTAGTTTTCATAAAAGTTTTTTTTTTATCAGCAGTAAATTATCACTAGAGGACTAGTAAAACCTGCTCCATATTCATGAGATCTGTGTAACCGCGCCCCTACCTCTGTTTAGCAGGTTTTTGCCTATGCACAGTGTACACTGCTGCCAATCAGTGGTGTGGGCGGGGTTATACAGAGCTCAGCATTCAGAGAGCTGCTAGATTTGCAATTTCTCCTAAGTACGCCGATACCCCTTATGTGTGGAAAAGCCACTGTTTGGGTGCATGGTAGGGCTCAGAAGGGAGGGAGCACCGTTTGACTTTTTGAACACAAAATTGGCTGTAATCAATGGTGGTGCCATGTCGCGTTTGGAAACCCCTGATGTACCTAAACAGTGGAAACCCCCCAATTCTAACTCTAACCTCAACACACTCCTAACCCTTATCTCAACCCTAACCATAGCCTTAACCACAACCATAACCTTAACCACAACCCTAACCCCAACACACCCCTAACTCTAATCCCAACCCTAACCATACTCCTAACCACAAACCTAACCCTAACACACCCCTAACCCTAATCCCAACCCTAACCATAATCCCAACCATAACCAGAACCCTAGCCCAACCCTAGTCCTATATTTAGCCCAACCTACTTTAGCCCAACCTACTTTAGCCCAATTCACTTTAGCCCAACTCTAACCCTAATGGAAAAGTGGAAATAAATACCGGTACTTTTTTATTTTTAGCTAACTAAGGGGGTGATGAAGGGGGGTTTGATTTACTATTTTTTTTATTTTGATCATTGTGATAGGGTCTATCACAGTCATCAAAATGAACCAATAGGAAAAATTTCCTATTGTTGCCGGGTGCTGGACAGCAGATCTTGGAAGGTACACTGCGCATGCGTCCGCAATTTTCTCTCGGAAGAAGACGCTGGCGACCTGGGGGACTTCATGGGGGGTTGCAGGGACAACGGAAGTACCAGGGGGATTGGGGGGACCCTATTTCTCTCTCCTCTGATTTGCGATCACATCAGAGGAGAGAGAAATCAATTGGAAAATCTGACTTTTTTTTTGCGGACACAGTTATATCGTTCATAACGGCGATCGCAACACCAAGGTCAGTAAAAACCGATCCGAATCATGTTCCCCGGGGTCGAGGCCCTGGAGAAATTCTGAATCTGGGAGCCCTATATCCTTATTCCTCAGCACCATTAAAAAGCGGCGCTGTGGTTTAAGTATTCTTAACTGCCGCCGTTAAAAGGCGTATCGGCGGTCGTTAAGGGCTTAAAAACAAAACGTTCAGTCATTAAGATATGTCAGAGATTTTATTCAGAGGATGCCTTTGTGCAGAGACCTTCATCAATCCGTAAAATGATAACTAGGTGAATAGCACTTTGCTGAGTGCTTCTGTTCCGATCACCGGCAGAGCATGGGAGAATGATGAGAGCTGTGTTAGCACCTGGCACCGGGGAACAGCCCAACCGTGTTGTACGTATGCGGTTGTACGTATGCGGCACACATAGGCCACATGTGTGCCGCAAGTATTACACACACAGACACTGACATCTCCGGTACCGGAAATATCAGGACGTGTGAAAGAGGCCTTATAGCGGATTTTTATGTTTGGCAGCTGTCACATGCTAAAAGACGCTTTTTATTGCAAAAAAATAGCTTTTGCATCACCACATTTTGAGAGCTATAAATTTTCCAAATTTTGGCCCACAGAGTCATGTGAGGTCTTTTTTTTTTTTTTTTGTGGGACAAGCTGACATTTTTATTGGTACCATTTTCGGGTACGTGACATTTTTTGATCACTTTCTATTCCGATTTTTGGGAGACTGAGTAAAACCCAGCAATTCATGAGTTTATTTTTTTTTTGTGTCGGGGGGGGGGGGGGGACGTATATACCGTTCCGTGTGTGGTAAAATTGATAAGGCAGTTTCATTCTTCGGGTCAGTACGATTACAGCGATACCGCATTCATATTTTTTTTATGTTTTCATATAGTAAAAGCTATTTTATATAAAAAATAATTATTTTTGCATCGCTTTATTCTGAGAGCTGTAACTTTTTTATTTTTCCGGAGATGGAGCTATATGGGGGCTTGTGTTTTGTGGGACAAGATGACGGTTTCAGCGGTTCCATGTTTATTTGTAGCCATCTTTTTGATCATGTGTTATTCCACTTTTTGTTCGGCGGTTTGATAATAAAGCATTGTTTTTTGCCTTTTTTTTAATGGTGTTCACTAAAGGGGTTAACGAGTGGGACAGTTTTGTAGGTCGGGTCGTAACGGATGTGGTAATACCAAATATGTGTGCTTTTATTGTTTAAATTTTTTCATTCAAATATTTATTTAGTGATAGAATATATATATTGATTTTTTATAATTTTTAAAAAAATATTTTTACAATCATTTTAATTTTTTTTTTTTTACTTTATTCTATCTTTTACACTGTCCCACTATAGGACAATCATTTTTTGCATGCTGATCGCTTCTATAGCATGCAGATGAAGCAGCATCTGCATGCTATAGAAGCTGTCAGCGCTGCATTTACTACACACTGCTGCAAGACTTCCTGATCATGCACTGCGCATGACTGGGAAGTTTCTTAGCTCTGGTAACCCGGATGTCATCATGAAGACATCGGGTTTCCATGGCAGCAATCGTGACCCCGCATCATGCCGCAGGGTCTCTGATCCAAAGGCAGAGGGGCTGTCAGCCCTCTGCCTGCTCCAGGAATGCTGTGATCACTCCAGGCACCTAGTGCCAGTCGTCAGCTGTGAGAATCAGCTGACATTCGGCTGCGCACCCCCCGTGATGTACTCTTCAGTCCATGGTCAAATTGGCCCAGGATACATGGATGGAATAGTACGTCTAATGTCAGAAAGGGGTTAATGTTCTGGCGGAGGGAAGGAGGTTGTCACTCAGGAATTTATGGTACATGGCTCTATCCATTCTCCCACTGATGCGAGGAAGTAGTCTTGTGCCCCTAACAAAGAAAACCCCCCACAACATAATGTTTCCACCTTCATGCTTGACAGTGGGGGCGGTGTTCTTTGGGTCATAGGTAGCATTTCGCTTCCTCTATACACGGAAAGTTGAGTTAATGCCAAAGAACTCAATTTTTGTCTCATCTGACCACAGCACCTTCTTCCAATCATTCACAGAATCATCCAGGTGTTCAGTAGCAAACTTCAGACGGGCCTGCACATGTATCTTCTTGAGCAGGGGGACATTGTGGGCCCTGCAGGATTTTAAACCTTTACGGCATAATGTGTTACCAATGGTTTTCTTGGTGACTGTGGTCCCAGCTGCCTTGCGATCCCCTCATTTAGTTTTAGGCTGATCTCTCACCTTCCTCATAATCAAGGCTAACCCACGAGGTGAGATTTTGCATGATACCCAGATCAATGTTGATTGACAGTAACATAGTTAGCAAGGCCGAAAAAAGACATTTGTCCATCTAGTTCAGCCTATATTCCGTCAGCATAAATCCCCAGATCTGCGTCCTTCTAAAGAACCTAATAACTGTAAGATACAATATTGTTATGCTCCAGGAAGACATCCAGGCTTCTCTTGAACCCCTTAACTGAGTTCGCCATCACCACCTCCTCAGACAAGGAATTCCAGATTCTCACTGCCCTAACAGTAAAGAATCCTCTTCTATGTTGGTGGAAAAACCTTCTCTCCACCAGACGCAGAGAATGCCCCCTTGTGACCATCACCTTCCATGGTATAAACAGATCCTCGGAAAGATATTTGTATTGTCCCCTTGTCATTTTGTATTTCTTCCATTTTCTTACTATTGCAACAACAGTTGTCTCCTTCTCACCCAGTGTCTTTCTTATGGTTTTGTAGCCCATTCCAGCTTTGTGCAGGTCTATGATCTTGTCCCTGACATCCTTATAAAGCTCTTTGGTCTTGCCCATGTTGTAGAGGTTAGAGTATGACTGATTAATGGAGTCTGTGGACAGGAGTCTTTTATAAAGTTGACTACAGTATGTAAGACTGCTGTCTTTAATACAGGTAACAAGTTGATTAGAAGTGTCTAACTGGTCTGTAGGAGCCAAAACTCTTAATGGTTGGTAGGGGATCAAATACCTATTTCTCACTGCAAAATGCAAATAAATGTATATAATTTATGCAATGTGATTTTCTGGATTTTAGTTTTGATATTCTATCTCTCAATGTTAAAATTAACCTACTCTTAAAATTATAGACTGTTCATGTCTTTGTCAGTGGGCAAACTTACAAAATCAGAAAGGGATCAAATAACTATTTCCTTCACAGTAAATCTCCATTGACACAGGGAATTTTTGGATTGTTGCTAACATTTGCAATTGTGCTCAAAAGTTTATAGAGCACCCGCCAGGGCCTTGGGGTACTCGGTACCGGACCACTTCTTAAAGGGGCAGTGTCACAGTGGCGGTGACCCGGTCCAATATATTTACAAGGGATGAAAATAAAGAGTTTTGTAATGAGTGTTCATGACGCAACCTGTGGTATCTGGTCAGAGGTGACCAGCGCTGCAGTGCACATCCTCTGGGACTGATGATGGAATGCAGCAGAGTTGGAATAGCGCTCCACAGGCAGAGCTTAGTCTCAGGGCAGTGGTAGTAGAAGTTGAGGGAGATGGTGATGTAGTGTGAAGCAAGGGATGAAGCAGTGCTGAGTAGGTGACGCAGGAAGAGAACAGAGGACACAGCTGAATGCAGTTCCAAAGCTTTACCCACATTTCTGGTGCACACAGATGCCGCTTGGTGCTACGTCCTCCATGTGAAGGATCCAGCCAACCTCCAGGCAGATAGAGAACACCTTTCCAAAACTCCCTGTCAGTATGTGCCTTCCCTGGCCATCTCGCAGTGCTGATTTCCACTTCTCTTCCTTCCCAGCACCTCACAGTCAGTGTCCCAGGCCAGCAGCTGTGGATCCTGTCAGATAACGTGCCTACTGCGTTTCCTTTATCCTATCTGGCTACCTTTTCGGAGAAGATAACTGTGGTAGTTGGCTGTGGCCCCTAAAGTTGCCACAGCTGTCGGCTTTCTAGCTGAGTCCTGTTGTCCACTCCACTAGGCTAGGGGCCAAGACCCTTCTGCGACCTGGACTTCCCCCACCTGACATCCGTCATTGTGGAATGAGCCCCATGGGGTAGAACTTGCTCAGCCCGTGCCTCTGGGACTCCCTTTCCCCTTCAGGGAGCTTCCTTCAGTCCCTACCAGCAGCCCCTCAGACCAGGAGTCTGCTGCACAAATCTATCCCTTTCCTCCTTCCCCTATGGGAGGGTTGCCTATGCATGTCTTTCCCCTTTTTCCCTAAGGGAAGGCTCCTCTAACTTCCCTCTATTCTCCCGTTCTAACTCTAAAGGTCCACCCACCTTCTAACACCCTTTCCTAGCCAGCAGGGCTGGTGAAGCACAGCACCTGCTGCTATATTGTGTGATGGATGCAGTGTTGTGTCAGAGCTAGGTCAGGTGTCTCCATCTTACCTGAAAGGTGGGATACTACACCTCTGGGTGAGGTGCAGTACCGCTGTGACGACTGGACCCTCAGGGGTGCCACATTTAAATACCCCGGCAGAATTTTTGCTTTCTTGGCAGAGAATATGAACGATAACACCAAAACTTTTTCTCCACTCATGGTTAGTGGTTCGGTGAAGCCATTTATTGTCAAGCTACTGTGTTTTCTCTTTTTAAATCATAATAACAACCCAAAATATCCAAATGACCCTGATCAAAAGTTCACATACCCTGGTGATTTTGGCCTGATAACATGCACAGAAGTTGACACAAATGGGTTTGAATGGCTACTAAAAGTAACATCCTCACTTGTGACCTGTTTGCTTGTAATCAGTGTGTGAGCATAAAAGCTGAGTGAGTTTCTGGCATCCAGACAGACTCTTGCATCTTTCATCCAGCCACTGACATTTCTGGATTGTGAGTAATGGGGAAAACAAAAGAACTGTCAATGATTCTACAGGAAAAGGTAGTTGAACTGTATAAAACAGGAAAGGGATACAAAAAGATATCAAAGGAATTGATAATGGCAGTCAGCAGCATTCAAACTGTGATTAACAAATGGAAAATCAGGGGCTCTGTAAAAAGAAAGCCATGGTCAGGTAGACCAACAAAAATTTCATCCACAACTGCCAGGAAAATTGTTCGGGATGCAAGGAAAAACCCACAAATAACATCAGCTGAAATACTGGACTCTCTGAAAACTAGAGGTGTGGCTGTTTCAAGATACACAATAAGGAGGCACTTGTACAAAAATTATCTGCATGGTCGAGTTGCCAGAAGAAAACCATTACTTTGCAAATGCCACAAAGTATCTTTCATAAAATATGCAAAACAGCACAGAGACAAACCTCAGAACTTCTGGAATAAGGTCATTTGGAGCGATGA
Source organism: Dendrobates tinctorius (assembly GCF_039654945.1). NCBI lineage: Eukaryota > Metazoa > Chordata > Amphibia > Anura > Dendrobatidae > Dendrobates > Dendrobates tinctorius. The sequence goes on along the minus strand of NW_027361807.1, from coordinate 12,932,924 downwards.
CACCAAAATTGAACTTTTTGGCCACACCATAAATATTACATTTGGAGAGAGGTCAACAAGGCCTATGATGAAAGGAACACCATTCCTACTGATGTTTTGGGGATGCGTGAGCTACAAAGGCTCAGGAAACTTGGTCAAAGTTAAAGGAAAGATAAATGCAGCACGTCATCAGCAAATACTGGAGGCAAATTTGCAATCTTCAGCTTGGAAGCTGCGCATGGGACATACTTGGACGTTCCAACATGACAATGATCCAAAACACAAGGCCAAGTCGACCTGTCATTGGCTACAGCAGAACAAAGTGAAGGTTCTGGAGTGGCCATCTCAGTCTCCTGAACTCAATATCATTGTGCCACTCTGGGGAGATCTCAAGTGCGCAGTTCATGCTAGACAGCCCATTAATTTACAGGAACTGGAGGCTTTTTGCCAAGAGGAGTGGGCAGCTTTACCATCTGAGAAAATAAAGAACCTCATCCAAAACTACCACAAAAGACTTCAAGCTATCATTGAGGATAGAGGGGGCAATACATGGCATTAAGAAATGGGGTATGTGAACTTTTGATCAGGGTCATTTGGATGTTTTGGTTTGTCATTATGATTTAAAAAGAGAAAACACATTAGTTTGACAATAAATGGCTTCACCCAACCACTAACCATGAGTGGAGAAAAAGTTTTGGTGTTATCATTTATATTCTCTGAAAAAAGGACAAGAAAGGAAAAATCTGCTGGGGTATGTAAACTTTGAGCACAACTGTACATTGGAATTCATATATTTATTTTCTATCTGTTAGGCGTCGGATTCCTGGCACTGCACAGCGGGAATCCAGAGCCAGACATCCTGCGGTCTCCCATTCCTCTCCGACCGCTCGGACTCCTGCTCAGCAATCTCGGCTGGCCAGGCATCTCCCTCTGACTCGTTCTGTGAGCCTGGATGTTGCTGCCACCTCTGGTGCAGCAATGGTGACGCAACCTGCTTTGCAGGGAACTGCTCCCGAGGCTAAGTCCTCATGCCGTGCTACTAGGCATGCCCACAACTTGTCCTCTCAGTGGAGAGCAGGGGTCACATGTGCAGGTCCTATGTCGGATCTGATTGGTCCTTCCTATAGTACTGGAAGGTCCCGGAAGCGCATGGCTATAAAAAGCCCGCATGGCGGCTCGGCCATGCGCTAGTGTAGCATATTATGCTGTGTTTGTATGGTGATGGATGCATGGACTGGTGACTGACTCATTTGAAACCCCTTCCCTCGGTTATTACGAATGGTGACAGATTGTTGGGTAGTCAGCTCCAGGTTGTGGCCAGCTACACGCCACTGTGCCTCCTGCACGATACACTAGTGTCCGACGGTGCTCGGTCGTTCCGGCGCCGTCGCTCAGCAGCGATAGTTATTGCCGTGCTGCGGTTGCAGCGTTCTTGGCGTCTGCGGTTGCAGCGTCATTCGCTGGGTATCCTGTGGAGTAAACAGGGCCAGCGTCCTCATACAACTCTGTTGTTTTAGCGACTCTGTGTGTGAACAGAGCCGCACTTAGCGTTCGGGTGACGTTAACCCGAGCGCAGTACCTCACCTTTCGGTGCATCCGCCATTACTCAGCAGCGGTCTTGTCACCTACCGCACGGTGGACCCCGGGCGGCGAACGCACCTCCTATTATTTATATCTGGTGCGTTCCGCCGACCCTAACACTATCTACTTTATGGGACAACCCATTTAAGTTTTTAAACATCTCGGTCTAGATGCTGAAACTCCCATTTATTACAGAATGAAGGGGTGGAAGGGCTTGCTTGACTTAGTATTGTGGATTTTTGGTGGCCGTCCATTCAATAAGTTAGCTGGAAATTGTAAGTCCCATAAGATGCTTTTAGAAGCTTGGCCCCAAATCAATGAAACATAGTTTGAATCGTTTATAGTTATTTTATTATGCTGTTAGATATTACAGCCTTGTTCTGCTCTCACCATTCTATTGGGTTCTGTTTAAATATTTTTTTTTTTCCTACCTGAAGCCTGTATTAATCCACCCTGAACAGATTTCATCCCCCACTTTGCATCTATTTTAATTATTCTATGTTGCAGATGCTGAAAAAGATACATTAACACGATGAGTTGTAATTAAATGTCAATCAGTGTTGCCTCCTGTTTTCATTTCTTCAAACAAAGAAACGAATATTTGACATTGTTATAATTAATGAATGTTGTGCTTGATAACATCGGAGTGATCAGCCGGTTACAGAATCTGATTGTAGAATGTAAATAATATTGGCTCCATTGTGATGTTTTCGTGCCAGACCTACAATGTGATACTGATTAGTAAATCAGAGCTAAGATGCCAGGAGCTGCCATTAGAATCCTTTTTCTCTTTCTCATTATGGCATTAGCACATTTTCTAATAATGTTAATATCTGTGCTGAAAGATAATGTGAAGATTAAAGGGAATCTGTCACCAGGTTTTTCCCATATTAAGCAGGGCCAGCATCTATTCGCACTCTGTTACAGCATTCTAGAATTCTGTCTATAAGTCCCCAGTGCACTCTCTATATTACAAAAAATAGCTTGAGTTATACTCACCTCCGGTCCGATGGCCATCGCTGTTCTTGATGCAGAGCCTCCTCATTTCTTGTGGTCGTTGTCCTACTTCTGGCTTCACGTGGATGTCCTCCATCGCGTTCCTGCACAGGAGCAGTTCTCTCTGCCCTGCGCATGCGTGGGGAAAGGCCAAAGAGGGCAGGCGCATGTGCACTACAATACTTTGCTCTCCCCTCAGCAGGGCAGAGAAGTACACCTGTGCAGGAGTGCGATGGAGGACACTGTGTGGATAATGCAGAACACATCATCCACACTAAGCAAGAAGAGAGAAGGTGCCGGATCAAGAACAGCGACATTCATCGGAAAGGGACCGCTCTTTGGGTGAGTATAATAAAATATATTTTCTGTTTTATGGAGAGCGCATTGGGGACTTGTATACACAGCCTTCTAGAATGCTGTAACAGAGAGCATACAGGTGCTGGACATACTTTATATGGGAAAAACCTGGTGACAGGTTCCCTTTAAGGATGATATGATAGATTGCAGTAAAAGTGATGTACATGTTACAATTTTTTAAAATTAAATCCGATACTATCGTTAAAACTGTGTGGTTCATAGAGTAGATGTCCTACTTATCAATGCCATTAAAACCTATCAATGAAATTAAGAATGGTTTAAAATTTTCAAAAGTGTGTCATTCATTGTCTAGGGGACGGTCAGAGATAGCCAAGTCATGTGAGTCCCATACACAATGACCGTCAGCATGCATTTTCAGCCATGAGACCCATGTTTTAGTGATTGATGTGACCCTCAGGAATCCATTGAAACCATGTTTTATTCATTCTTTACAACTAAAAGTAAAAAAAGGAGCAACTTGGCAAACAGCCATGATTAGAATATTAGAATAAGTCTCTACTACAGGCTGCACGCATCACAATTTTCAGATTTATATTGTGAAAATATTTAGAAAACCATGTATCGTTTCCTTTACTCTTCACAAATACTTGCTTCTTTGTGTCGGTATATCACATAAAATGAGACTCTTTTTACCAAACTTTCTCTTGTTGCAGGCTTTAATGTCAACCATCTGGACATCGCACCAAGATATGCCAGTATTCTTATGGGGATATCTAATGGTGTTGGAACCTTATCTGGAATGGTGTGCCCACTTATTGTGGGTGCTATGACCAGACATAAGGTAAAAGTCAGCAGTGCAATGTCAATGTAAATGGAAAACGTGCTAATAGTGTCACAGCTTTGATCGTATAGCAGCAGTATTAGATTCTCGAATGTAATTGTGTAAGTTATACTGCTTTACAGGAACCATGGAGGTATACACTAATATGCAATTTATACATCCCTTTATATACCAATGGTTCTACGGATACATGATTTTTAGGATAACATAAAACATTTGTTATCCTCTTCTTAGTTTAGGGGGCTTTTATATGTTACAAACCACCTATATAAAATTGACCCGTGTCAGGACTATCAATGATCCATTTTCACCATTGGAGATAATTTTTCTTGTTTTGATTAAAGCTACTTATGTGGGCTTTGATTTTTCTTTGCATTTCTGCTTGTTTTGGGTAGTCGGTTTTATATTATGCTACTTGTGTCGCTGCAATAATTTTATGTAATATTTATTAATGATTATTATAGTGCTTGAAAAAACCACTTTATTGTAATCCGAGCGCTGCTAACTTATTCTTACTATTCAGTTGATTTTCCGCAATTAATGCGGCCCGAACCGCTACACGCACAGACTCCGTTGAGGTGTCATTTCAAAGCCAGCGTCCATGAGTGGTGTGCTAAGTATTTTTTGTGTCGATCGGATTTGTAGTTTTTGCGCAATTTGTGTTAGAAATTTTTTTTTCCCGTCATTGGAATGCTTTTCAATGGGGAAATGTTGCCGTAGACAAAACATGCCCTGAGGCGATAGAAATGACAGTTAAGCTCATTGATATGCGCAGGCAGTTACTATGCCAACGCCTACGAACTTCACATGACCTCTCCAGGACACAGATTCTGGCAGATAATATCAGCTCTTAAATCGAAACCCACAGCACAAATGCAAATCTAGCTTCATCACATGACGCATGCCCCTGAGAGAGAATGTGCGCCAAAGTGGATTTAGAAGCCCAGTGAGCCAAACTGGCTCTTAAAGGGCCGACGCGCCTAAGTGATTCTTAAAGGGCCGGAGCGCCAAATCGAAATCTGAGTGACCCCATGCTCCAAATCGGAGGCTGATCGACCCTGGCCTACAAATCGGAGGCTGAGCCACCCTGGCCTCCAAATCGGACCCAGAGTGGCCCCGCTCACCAAATCGGACCCAGAGTGGCCCCGCTCACCAAATCGGACCCAGAGTGGCCCCGCTCACCAAATCGGACCCAGAGTGGCCCCGCTCACCAAATCGGACCCAGAGTGGCCCCGCTCACCAAATCGGACCCAGAGTGGCCCCGCTCACCAAATCGGACCCAGAGTGGCCCCGCTCACCAAATCGGACCCAGAGTGGCCCCGCTCACCAAATCGGACCCAGAGTGGCCCCGCTCACCAAATCGGACCCAGAGTGGCCCCGCTCACCAAATCGGACCCAGAGTGGCCCCGCTCACCAAATCGGACCCAGAGTGGCCCCGCTCACCAAATCGGACCCAGAGTGGCCCCGCTCACCAAATCGGACCCAGAGTGGCCCCGCTCACCAAATCGGACCCAGAGTGGCCCCGCTCACCAAATCGGACCCAGAGTGGCCCCGCTCACCAAATCGGACCCAGAGTGGCCCCGCTCACCAAATCGGACCCAGAGTGGCCCCGCTCACCAAATCGGACCCAGAGTGGCCCCGCTCACCAAATCGGTCTCCGAGGGGCCCCGCCCACCAAATCGGTCTCCGAGGGGCCCCGCCCACCTATTCAAGCCCTGAGGAGCCCAGGCCGCCGAATTGGATCCTGAGGGGCCCCACCCACCAAATCAGACCCGGGGGGCCCCACAGGCCAAAGTGACCTCTGAGAGGCACCCACAGTTAAAGCAGATCTTGAGTTGAAAGTCTTGCAGGGGCAGCAGTCAAGTCTCTCTTAAAGGGGCAGCCCGGGCACCATTTCAAAGCACTATCTGTACTTCCTTCAGGAAATGCACATCTAGTTCTGCTTCTTCTTCTTATTATTATTATTCAGTTGATTTCCACAAGTAAGGCCGGTTTCACATTAGCGCATTTTCAGCGCGCGCACGGCCGGGGGTAGCTCCGCCCCCGAGCCGGCTCTCTGCCCGGCGTGCCCGCCCCTTGCTTGTAGCGCCGCCTCCTAGCGGACAGCGGCGCCTGCGATCGGCGCACCCTATCTTTAGCATAGGGTGCGCCGATCGTGCGCAGGCCGTGCGCTAGTTGCGCTTTGACCTGCGCTGCGCACTTTTGACGGTGCGCCGTGCGCGCCAAAATCAAACTTTTCGGATTTTGGCGCGCACGGCGCACCGTCAAAAGTGCGCAGCGCAGGTCAAAGCGCAACTAGCGCACGGCCTGCGCACGATCGGCGCACCCTATGCTAAAGATAGGGTGCGCCGATCGCAGGCGCCGCTGTCCGCTAGGAGGCGGCGCTACAAGGAAGGGGCGGGCACGCCGGGCAGAGAGCCGGATCGGGGGCGGAGCTACCCCCGGCCGTGCGCGCGCTGAAAATGCGCTAATGTGAAACCAGCCTAATGCGGCCCGAACCGCTACGCGCACAGACTCCGTTGAGGTGTCATTTCGAAGCCAGCGTCCACGAGTGGTGTGCTATTTTTCGTGTCGATCGGATTTGTAGTTTTTGCGCAATTTGTGTTTGAAAAAACATTTTCCCGTCATTGGAATGAATTGCCTCAATGCTTTTCAATGGGGAAATTTTGCCACAGACAAAACATGCCCTGAGGCGATTGAAATGGCAGTTAAGCTCATTGATATGCGCAGGCACACCCAGTTACTATGCCAACGCCTATGAACTTCATATGACCCCCCAGGACACAGATTCTGGCATATAATATCAGCTCTTAAAGCGAAACCCACAGCACAAATGCAAATCTAGCTTCATCACATGACGCATGCCCCTGAGAGAGAATGTGCGCCATAGTGGATTTAGAAGCCCAGTGAGCGAAACTAGCTCTTAAAGGGCCGACGCGCCAAAGTGATTCTTAAAGGGCCGGCGCACCGAAATGAGGCTTAAAGGGCCGGCACGCCAAATCGAAAGCTGAGTGACCCCAGGCTCCAAATCGGAGGCTGATCCACCCCGACCTCCAAATCGGAGACTGAGCCACCCCGGCCTCCAAATCGGAGGCTGAGCCACCCCGGCCTCCAAATCGGAGGCTGAGCCACCCCGGCCTCCAAATCGGAGGCTGAGCCACCCCGGCCTCCAAATCGGAGGCTGAGCCACCCCGGCCTCCAAATCGGAGGCTGAGCCACCCCGGCCTCCAAATCGGAGGCTGAGCCACCCCGGCCTCCAAATCGGAGGCTGAGCCACCCCGGCCTCCAAATCGGAGGCTGAGCCACCCCGGCCTCCAAATCGGAGGCTGAGCCACCCCGGCCTCCAAATCGGAGGCTGAGCCACCCCGGCCTCCAAATCGGAGGCTGAGCCACCCCGGCCTCCAAATCGGAGGCTGAGCCACCCCGGCCTCCAAATCGGAGGCTGAGCCACCCCGGCCTCCAAATCGGAGGCTGAGCCACCCCGGCCTCCAAATCGGAGGCTGAGCCACCCCGGCCTCCAAATCGGAGGCTGAGCCACCCCGGCCTCCAAATCGGAGGCTGAGCCACCCCGGCCTCCAAATCGGAGGCTGAGCCACCCCGGCCTCCAAATCGGAGGCTGAGCCACCCCGGCCTCCAAATCGGAGGCTGAGCCACCCCGGCCTCCAAATCGGAGGCTGAGCCACCCCGGCCTCCAAATCGGAGGCTGAGCCACCCCGGCCTCCAAATCGGAGGCTGAGCCACCCCGGCCTCCAAATCGGAGGCTGAGCCACCCCGGCCTCCAAATCGGAGGCTGAGCCACCCCGGCCTCCAAATCGGAGGCTCATCCACCCCGGCCTCCAAATCGGAGGCTCATCCACCCCGGCCTCCAAATCCGAGGCTCATCCACCCCGGCCTCCAAATCGGAGACTCATCGACCACGGCCTCCAAATCGGAGGCTCATCGACCCTGGCCTCCAAATCGGACCCAGAGTGGCCCTGCCCACCAAATCAGACTCTGAGGGGCCCTGCCCACCAAACCAGACCCTGAGGGGCCCCACTCACAAAATCGGACCGAGAGGCCCCGGCCACAAAATCTGACCCTGAGGGATCCCGTCCACCATTTCAAGCCCTGAGGAGCTCAGGCCACCGAATCAGATCCTGAGGGGCCCCACTGTTCTGAGTTCATTTTCTGGTCTACCAGTTGTGAGTTCTCCTTCCAGGCTCCCTCTGGTGGTAACAGGAGGTAGTGAGGCTGATTTAATCAGTAGAGATCTGCCACCTGATAATGAGGATGATTATTGGACCTCAGGAACCTCAGATTGGATTTAAGACAGCCGACGCCCTACTCTGGTGCTGGTGATTCCTTCTGCTTGTCAGGTCTTGGTTCTCAGCTCTGTTCCAGTCAGCTCAAGCTAAGTTTTTCTGCTATTGTTCACACTTGATTTTGTTGTTCTATTCAGTTTTTTGTGTGGTCAGCCAGCCCCAGCTGGTGCTGTGCTGAATTTCCACTCTTATTTATCTGTATTTGCCAATTTGCTTTTTGTCCCTTATTAGATTGGCCTCTTTTTGCTCTGTCTCAGAATATTTCAGAGTGCTGATATAGTGGGAGAAGTCTAGTGACTTCAGGGTTAATTTTGTTATCAGAAGTGTTGGACATTATTTTGTAGGGTTTTGAGCAGATTGCAGACAGTGTCTCTCCTTTCCACTCCTTTCTAGTTAGTTTGGGCCCCATCGTTTGCTCAGCCTATTTTCCTGCCCATGTTTGTGTTTTCATCTTGTTTCACCGTCAATACATGTGTCGGGGCTGTCTATTGCTTTGGGGTCTGCTCTGGGGCAGTTAGTTTTCCCCTTTTCTTGCTTTAGGCTTATTTAGTCCTCCGGCCGTGACGAGGCATCTAGGTTCTTTGTAGGATGCTCCACGGCTGCTGCTAGTTGTGTGGTTAGGATTAGGGATCTGCAATCTGCATAGTTACCAACCTCTCTGGTTTTTCTGGGCTTAGCTTGTTTAGGTTTTTTCCTCCTCGGTGACCCATTCATAACAGAATCACCAGCCATACCGCAGATCCTAGGGTACTCAAAAGCAGGAAAAAGTTGTTAAAAAAAAAAAAGTGTCAGAATTTTTTTTTATATGTATTTTTTCCTCTTTTTCTCTGGGGCCGTAGGAGGATTTTTCCCTACTGGAGATTAAGCAATTGTCTGATCGTGTGGAGCAACTTGCTGCTGAAGTGCAGGGAATTTCCACCTACCTCATTCAGTGACATACTGCTGAACCTAAGATCCCTACTCCTGATGTGTTTTCTGGGGATCGGTCTAAATTTCTGAATTTTAAGAATAATTGTAAATTATTTCTTGCCTTGAAGCCTAACTCATCGGGGAGCTCTGCGCAACAGGTTAAAATTGTCATCTCTTTGCTGCGCGGCGATCCCCAGGATTGGGCTTTTTCTCTGACACCTGAAAATCCTATTCTGACTAATGTGGATGCATTTTTTCAAGCCTTGGGGTTGTTGTATGATGAACCTAATGCTGTTGATCAAGCTGAGAGAACCCTGTTGGCATTAAACCAGGGTCAGGATTCTGCAGTTATACTGTCAAAAATTCTGAAAGTGGGCGGTCCTTACTACATGGAATGATGGTGCCTTGGCAGCTCTCTATCGGAAGGGTTTAGCAGAGACCATAAAAGATGTTATGGTGGGATTTCCTGTTCCCTCTGGTCTGGATGATTCTATGTCATTAGCCATTCAAGTTGATCGGCGTTTACGTGAACGTAAAACTACATGGGAGGCGCTGCCACCTTTTGAACAAACGTCTGAACCTATGCAATGTGATGGGGTTTTCTCTAGGGCGCAATGTCAGGAGTTTAGAAGGCGTAATAAGCTGTGTTTTTTCTGTGGAGATGCCTCTCATACTATTTCTGTCTGCCCTAAACGAGAGAAACGTTTTGCATACACATTTGCTGTGGGCAGTGTACAAACTAAGTTTCTTTTGGCAATTACTCTGATCTGCTCCTTATCCACGTTTTCCACTAAGGCTTTTGTGGATTCAGGAGCAGCGTTGAATCTGATGGATTTGGACTTTGCTAAACGTTGTGGTTTTTCCATGACGCCTCTGCAGACGCCTATTCCTTTGAGGGGTATTGATGCTACTCCTTCGGCAGAGAATAAACCTCAGTTTTGGACCCAGGTGATAATGCGAGTTACCCCAGACCACCAAGAAAATTGTAAATTTTTGGTGCTGCATAATTTGCATGATACTATTGTTCTGGGTTTTCCCTGGTTGCAAACTCATAATCCAGTTTTGGATTGGAAATCTGGGTCTGTGGTGAGTTGGGGTTGTCAGTGTGTTCTTAGAGATGCTCCTGTTTTCTCCACCTCTCCTCAGTCTCATGATATTCCTGATTATCTAGCCGATTTTTCTGATGTATTTAGTGAGAGTAAGTCTGCATCTTTGCCTCCTCATTGGAGTTATGACTGTGCAATTGAGTTGATGCCTGGGTGTAAATTTCCCAAGGGTCGGCTTTTCAACTTATCTGTACCTGAATATGATGCTATGCGATCCTATATTAAGGAGTCATTGGAGAAGGGTCATATAAGACCATCCTCGTCACCTTTAGGTGCTGTTTTTTTTTGTGGCCAAGAAAGATGGTTCATTAAGACCGTGTATTGATTATCGTTCCCTTAACAAAATGACGGTTAAATATCAGTACCTGTTACCTCTGATGTCTGATTTATTCTCCAGAGTTAAGAATGCCTGCTGGTTTACTAAGCTTGACCTCAGGGGGGCGTATAATCTTAGTCGCATCAAGCACAGGGATGAATGGAAGACGGCGTTTAATACTCCGGAGGGACATTTTGAGTACCTGGTGATGCCTTTTGGGCTCACTAATGCCCCTTCTGTCTTCCAGTCCTTTATGAATGATATTTTCCGTGACTTTGTGGATAAGTTTTTGATCATTTATCTGGATGATATTTTGATCTTTTCTAGTGATTGGGATTCTCATGTGGAACACGTCCGGACTGTGTTCCGGATTTTGAGGGAGAATTCCCTGTTTGTTAAGGGATCAAAATGCCTCTTTGGTGTACAGAGGATTTCATTTTTGGGATTTATCTTGTCTCCATCGACTATTGAAATGGACCCGGCCAAGGTACAGGCCATTTATGATTGGGTTCAGCCTACTTCTTTGAAGGCCCTCCAGAAGTTTTTGGGTTTTGCTAATTTCTATCGTAAATTTATAGGTAATTTTTCTGGTATTGTCAAACCACTGACTGATCTGCCCAAGAAGGGCGCTGATGTGCTGAATTGGTCTCCTGAGGTCTCAGCATTTCAGGAGCTTAAGCGGAGATTTACTTCAGCTCCGGTTTTACAGCAACCTGATGTCTCACTTCCATTTCAGGTGGAGGTAGATGCTTCTGAGATTGGTGCAGGAGCTGTTTTGTCCCAAAAAGACCCTGTGACTTCTAAGATGAATCCCTGTGCTTTCTTTTCCCGAAAGTTCTCCCCATCCGAACGTAACTATGATGTGGGGAATCGGGAACTGTTAGCCATGAAATGGGCATTTGAGGAGTGGAGACATTGGTTGGAGGGAGCTAAACATCAAGTCGTGGTCCCTACTGACCACAAGAATTTGATTTACCTGGAGTCGGCCAAATGCTTGAATCCTAGACAGGCTAGGTGGGCCTTGTCACACGTTTTGATTTTGTGGTCTCTTTTCTTCCGGGCACTAATAATGTCAAGGCAGACGCCCTCTCTAGGAGTTTCTTTGCTGATTCTCCTGTTGTGACCAAGCATGCTACCATCTTAGGTGAGGGGGTAGTTCTTTCTGCCATGTCGCCCAATTTGAGACGTGCTCTGGAAGAGTTTCAGGAGGACAAACCTGAGTGTTGTCCCATTGGAAAATTGTATGTTCCTGACCAGTGGAGAAAGAGAGTGATGTCTGAAATTCATTGCTCCGCATTGGCTGGTCATCCAGGTATTTTTGGTACCAGAGATTTGGTGAGTCGGTCCTTTTGGTGACCTGCCTTATCTCGTGATATCAGGAATTTTGTACAGTCCTGTGGGACTTGTTCTCGGTCTAAACCCTGTTCTCGTTCTAGTGGGTTGCTGATGCCCCTGCCGGTGCCCAAGAGGCCATGGACCCATATCTCAATGGATTTTATTTTTGATCTTCCTGTCTCTCAGAGAATGACTGTTATCTGGGTGATTTGTGATAGATTTTTGAAGATGGTCCGTCTTGTACCACTCCCAAAGTTGCCATCTTCCGCTGAGTTGGTGCCCTTGTTTTTACAACAGGTGGTTCGGTTACATGGGATTCCTGAGAACATTGTGTCCGACAGAGGAGTTAAGTTTGTTTCCAGATTCTGGAAAGTCTTTTGTTCCAGTCTGGGAATTCAGTTATCCATCTCCTCCGCGTTTCATCCCCAGACCAATGGACAGACTGAGAGAACAAACCAGACCTTGGAGTCTTATTTAAGATGTTTTATATCTGCCGATCAGGATGATTGGGTCTCATTTTTGCCCTAGGCAGAATTCGCGCTGAACAATAGAGCTAGTTCTGCCACTTTGATGTCACCCTTTTTCTGTAATTTTGGGTTTCATCCTCGATTCTCTTCAGGGCAAGTGGAATCTTCGTCCTGCCCCGGTGTGGACACTGTGGTTGAGAGAAGGCAGCAGATATGGGACCAAGTGGTGGATAAGTTGTCACTCTCTCAGGAAAAGGCCCAATGATTTTCCAACCGGCATAGGACCATTGGTCCCCGGTTTAAAGTGGGTGATATGGTTTGGTTGTCATCTAAGAATATTCCTATGAAGGTTGCATATCCAAAATTTAAGCCAAGATTTATTGGACCTTATAAGATTTTGGAGATTCTTAATGCTGTTTCTTTTCGATTGGCTTTTCCAGTTACGTTCAAGATCCATAACGTATTTCACAAATCTCTGTTGAAGAGGTTTGTTGAGCCAGTGGTTCCTATGGCAGCACCTCCTGACCCTGTGTTGGTTGAAGGCAATGTGGAATATGAGGTAGAGAAAATATTGGATTCTTGTTTGGTTAGACGGAGACTCCAGTATTTGGTCAGATGGAAGGGTTATGGCCAGGAGGATAATTCTTGGATCTCTGCCTCTGATATTCATGCCAATAGATTGGTTCGTGCTTTTCACCGGGCCCATCCTGACTGGCCTGGTGGCATGGATGAGGGTTCGGTGACCCCTCCTCAAGGGGGGGGTACTGTTGTGAGTTCATTTTCTGGTCTACCAGTTGTGAGTTCTCCTTCTAGGCTCCCTCTGGTGGTAACAGGAGGTAGTGAGACTGATTTAATCAGTAGAGATCTGCCACCTGATAATGAGGATGACGATTGGACCTCAGGAATCTCAGATTGGATTTAAGACAGCTGACTCCCTACTCAGGTGCTGGTGATTCCTACTGCTTGTCAGGTCTTGCTTCTCAGCTCTGTACCAGTCAGCTCAAGCTAAATTTTTCTGCTATTGTTAACACTTGATTTTGTTGTTCTATTCAGTTTTTTGTGTGGTCAGACAGCCCCGGCTGGGGCTGTGCTGAATTTCCACTCTTATTTATCTATATTTGCCAATTTGCTTTTTGTCCCTTTTTAGATTGGCCTCTTTTTGCTCTGTCTCAGAATATTTCAGAGTGCTGATATAGTGGGAGAAGTCTAGTGCCTTCAGGGTTAATTTTGTTATCAGAAGTGTTGGACATTATTTTGTAGAGTTTTGGGCAGATTGCAGACAGTGTCTTTCCTTTCCTTTCCTTTCTAGTTAGTTTGGGCCCCATCGTTTGCTCAGCCTATTTTCCTGCCTGGGTTTGTGTTTTCATCTTGTTTCACCGTCAATAGATGTGTGGGGGCTGTCTATTCCTTTGGGGTCTGCTCTGGGGCAGTTAGTTTTCCCCTTTTCTTGCTTTAGGCTTATTTAGTCCTCCGGCCGTGACAAGGCATCTAGATTCATCGTAGGTACGCTCCACGGCTGCTGCTAGTTGTGTGGTTAGGATCAGGGATCTGCAATCTGCATAGTTACCAACTTCTCTGGTTTTTCTGGGCTTAGCTTGTTTAGGTTTTTTCCTCCTCGGTGACCCATTCATAACACCCCACCCACCAAATCAGACCCTGAGGGGGCCCACAGGTCAACGTGGCCCCTGAGAGGCACCCACAGTTAAAATGGATCCTGAGTTGAAAGTCTTGCAGGGGCAGCAGGCAAGTCTCTCTTAAAGGGGCAGCCCGGGCACCATTTCAAAGCACTATCTGTACTTCCTTCAGGAAATACACATCTAGTTATTATTCAGTTGATTTCCCGCAATTAATGCGGTCCGAACCGCTACACGCACAGACTCCGTTGAGGTGTCGTTTCGAAGCCAGCGTCCACGAGTGGTGTGCTATGTAACTTTCGTGTCGATCAGATTGTAGTTTTTACGCAATTTGCGTTTGAAAAAACATTTTCCTCAATGCATTTCAATGGGAAAATGTTGCCACAGGGAAAACATGCCCTGAGGCGATTCAAATGGCAGTTAAGCTCATTGATATGCGCAGGCAGACCCAATTACTATGCCAATGCCTACAAACTTCACATGACCCCCCCAGGACACAGATTCTGCCAGATAATATCAGCTCTTAAAGCGAAACCAACAACACAAATGCAAATCTAGATTCATCACATGACGCAAGCCCCTGAGAGAGAATGTGCGCCAAAGTAGATTTAGAAGCCCAGTGAGCCAAACTGGCTCTTAAAGGGCCGACGCGCCAAAGTGATTCTTAAAGGGCTGGCGCACCAAAATGAGTCTTAAAGGGCTGGCGCGCCAAATCGAAAGCTGAGCGACCCCAGGCTTCAAATTGGAGGCTGCGCCACCCCGGCCTCAAAATCGTAGGCTGATTGACCCTGGCCTACAAATCGGAGGCTGAGCCACCCTGGCCTCCAAATCAGACCCAGAGTGGCCCCACCCACCAAATCGGACCCAGAGAGGCCCTGCCCACCAAATCGGACCCTGAGGGGCCCCGCCCATCAAATCGGACCCTGAGGGGCCGTGCCCATCAAATCGGACCCAGAGTGGCCCCGCTCACCAAATCGGACCCAGAGTGGCCCCGCCCACCAAATCGGACCCTGAAGGGCCCCGCCCACCAAATTAGACCCAGAGTGGCCCCGCCCACCTAATCGAACCCTGAGGGGCCCAGCCCACCAAATCGGACCCTGAGGGGCCCCATCCAAAAAATCAAACCCTGAGGGGCCCGCCCACCAAATCGGACCCTGAGGGGCCCCGCCCACCAAATCAGACCCTGAGGGGCCCCACCCACCAATTCGGACCCTGAGGCGCCCCGGCCACAAAATTGGACCCTGAGGGGCCCCATCCACAAAATCGGACCCTGAGGGGCCCCAGCCACAAAATCAGACCCTGAGGGGCCCCGGGCACAACATCGGACCCTGAGGTGCTCCACCCACAAAATCGGACCCTGAGGGGCCACACCCACAAAATCGGACCCTGAGGGGCCACACCCACAAAATCAGACCGTGAGGGATCCCAGCCATTAATTCAAGCCCTGAGGAGCCTAGGCCACTGAATCGGATTCTGAGGGGCCCCACCCACCAAATCAGACCCTAAGGCCAAACTGGCCCCTGAGAGGCACCCACGTTAAAACGGATCCTGAGTTGAAAGTCTTTCAGGGGCAGCAGGCAAGTCTCTCTTAAAGAGGCAGCCCGGGCACCATTTCAAAGCACTATCTGTACTTCCTTCAGGAAATGCACATCTAGTTCTTCTGCTTCTTCTTATTATTATTATTCAGTTGATTTTGTGCAATTAATGCAGCCTGAACCGCTACACGCACAGACTCTGTTGAGGTGTCCTTTCGAAGCCAGCGTCCATGAGTGGTGTGCTAAGTAATTTTCGTGTCGATCGGATTTGTAGTTTTTGCGCAATTTGCATTTGAAAAAACATTTTCCTCAATGCATTTCAATGGGAAAATGTTGCCATAGGGAAAACATGCCCTGAGGCAATTCAAATGGCAGTTAAGCTCATTGATATGTGCAGGCACACCAAGTTACTATGTCAATGCCTACGAACTTTTCATGACCCCTCCAGGACAGAGTTTCTGGCAGATAATATCAGCTCTTAAAGCGAAACCCACAGCACAAATGCAAATCTAGCTTCATCACATGACGCATGCCCCTGAGAGAGAATGTGCGCCAAAGTGGATTTAGAAGCCCAGTGCGCCAAACTGGCTCTTAAACGGCCGACGCGCCTAAGTGATTCTTAAAGGGCCGGCGCGCCAAATCGAAATCTGAGTGACCCCAGGCTCCAAATCAGAGGCTGATCGACCCTGGCCTACAAATCGGAGGCTAAGCCACCCTGGCCTCCAAATCGGACCCAGAGTGTCCCCGCCCACCAAATCGGACCCAGAGTGGCCCCGCCCACAAAATTGGACCCCGAGGGGCCCCGCCCACAAAATTGGACCCTGAGGGGCCCCGCCCACCAAATCGGACCCAGAGTGGCCCCGCCCACTAAATTAGACCCAGAGTGGCCCCGCCCACTAAATTAGACCCAGAGAGGCCCCGCCCACCAAATTGGACCCTGGGGGGCCCCGCCCACCAAATTGGACCCTGAGGGGCCCCGCCCACCAAATCGGACCCTGAGGGGCCCCGCCAACCAAATCAGACCCTGAGGGGCCCCACCCACCAATTCAGACCCTGAGGGGCCCCGCCCACCAAATCGACCAAAGTGGCCCCTGAGAGGCACCCACAGTTAAAAAGGATCCTAAGTTGAAAGTCTTGCAGAGGTAGCAGGCAAGTCTCTCTTAAAGGGGCAGCCCGAGCACCATTTCAAAGCACTATCTGTACTTCCTTCAGGAAATACACATCTAGTATTTTATTTACCACTCACATCTTGCTGACATAATACATGCAATTTTAAAGATCAACATTTTGATACGGAGCTCTGAATAACCTCTCACATAGATATATTGTACATTTGTAAAAAAAAAAAAAATTCTGGGAAACCACCACAGGGGGAACATAGTTATATAGGTAAAAAAAAAAAAAGACCTACCGTATTTTTCGGACTATATAAGACGCACCGGACCATAAGACGCACCCCAAATTTACAGAAGAAAAATAAGGGATAAAAGTAGTGTGTCAAATGGGGGTCCATCTTACAGTCCAAATTCAGCTTACCAGGGAATGGATCGGCACAGGTGGAGGAGAGGTCACAGGGGTCGTTTGGTGGTCTGGGCTGGTGCGGTGGCCTCCAGGAAATCCCATCCCAAGCTGATGCGGTGGTGGCGGCTCTGTTGGGGCAGGGGTGGCAGTACTGTTCTGGACAGAGGGGCTCTGTGCTGGGGCAGGGGCTCTGTGCTGGGGCAGGGGGGCTGTGCTGAGGCAGGGGGGCTGTGCTCCGGTGCAGGTGCTGTGCTCCAATGCAGTGGCAGCGGCTCTCTGTGCTCCGTGGGGGGCTCCATTGGTATTTCCTCAAAGCCCAGAGGCTGCCGCACATCCATTGCTGCCATTTTACAGTGGCTTCTGGAAACATGGCCGTTGGCAACATGGCCGCCGAGAACATGGCCGCCGGGCTGGGGCGGCGCATGCTCAGATTCAGATCTGTCTCCCAAGATCTCAGGACGAGATCTGAATCTGATCATGCACTGCCCCTGGCCTGGCGGCCTTGTTCCCGGAGGCCACCGTAACATGGCGACAATGGATGTGTGTAGGCCTCCCGGGCTTTGAGGAAATGCCGGTGGAGTCCCCCACGGAGCACAGAGAGCCGCTGCCACTGCCCTGGAGCACAGCTCACCTCCAACACACCACAGAGCCCCGCCGCACTCACACCAGCCACAGGATTGTAAGTACCGTATATACTCGAATATAAGTCGAGATTTTCAGCCCAAAAAATTGGGCTGAAAGTCCCCCTCTCGTCTTATATTCGAGTCATATACACCGGGGGGTCGGAGGGGGAGCGGGGGTGTCAGGTCATACTTACCCATCCTGACGCTGTGTCTTGAGCCCCCAGCTTCTCCCCGTGCTCTCTCTTCCTGCCTTCACTGGTCACGTGGTGCCGCTCATTAAAACTCATGAATATGTGCATATTCATGAGTTTTAATGAGCGGTACCACATGACCGCTGAAGGCAGGAAGAGAGAGCGCGGAGAAGCTGGGTGCTCAAGACACAGCGTCAGGAGGGGTAAGTATAGCGATACTCACCTGTCCTGCGTCCATGGCTGCTTGCTGCTGTCTGTCATCGGTCAGTGACTTCAGACAGCAGAGGGCGCGGTGACGTGGTTAGTGCGCGCCGCGCCACCTGCAGTCTGAACGTCACTGACTGATGATGTGGCGGATAGCGGGGAGCAGCCATGGACGCAGGACAGGTGAGAATCTGACACCCAGCGACGGAGAGGTGAGTATGTCATTTTTTTATTTTTACATGCAGCACCAGCATGGGGGCAGCATATGGGGGAATCATCTATGGAGCTTCTTATGGGGGCAGCATATGGGGGGCATAATCTAAGGAGCTTCTTATGGGGGCAGCATATGGGGGGCATAATCTAAGGAGCTTCTTATGGGGGCAGCATATGGAGGAATAATCTATGGAGCATTTCCCACCCTAGACTTACACTCACTGGCCACTTTATTAGGTACACCTGTCCAACTGTGTGTTAAGACTTAATTTCTAATCAGCCAATCACATGGCGGCAACTCAGTGCATTTAGGCATGTAGACATGGTCAAGACAATCTCCTGCAGTTCAAACCGAGCATCAGTATGGGGAAGAAAGGTGATTTGAGTGCCTTTGAACGTGGCATGATTGTTGGTGCCAGAAGGGCTGGTCTGAGTATTTCAGAAACTGCTGATCTACTGGGATTTTCACGCACAACCATCTCTAGGGTTTACAGAGAATGGTCCGAAAAAGAAAAAAAATCCAGTGAGCGGCAGTTCTGTGGCCGGAAATGCCTTGTTGATGCCAGAGGTCAGAGGAGAATGGGCAGACTGGTTCGAGCTGATAGAAAGGCAACAGTGACTCAAATTGCCACCCGTTACAACCAAGGTAGGCAGAAGAGTATCTCTGAACGCACAGTGCGTCGAACTTTGAGGCAGATGGGCTACAGCAGCAGAAGACCACACTGGGTACCACTCCTCTCAGCTAAGAACAGGAAACTGAGGCTACAATTTGCACAAGCTCATCGAAATTGGACAGTAGAAGATTGGAAAAACGTTGCCTGGTCTGATGAGTCTCGATTTCTGCTGCGACATTCGGATGGTAGGGTCAGAATTTGGCGTAAACAACATGAAAGCATGGATCCATCCTGCCTTGTATCAACGGTTCAGGCTGGTGGTGGTGGTGTCATGGTGTGGGGAATTTTTTCTTGGCACTCTTTGGGCCCCTTGGTACCAATTGAGCATCGTTGCAACGCCACAGCCTACCTGAGTATTGTTGCTGACCATGTCCATCCCTTTATGACCACAATGTACCCAACATCTGATGGCTACTTTCAGCAGGATAATGCGCCATGTCATAAAGCTCGAATCATCTCAGATTGGTTTCTTGAACATGACAATGAGTTCACTGTACTCAAATGGCCTCCTCAGTCACCAGATCTCAATCCAATAGAGCATCTTTGGGATGTGGTGGAACGGGAGATTCGCATCAGGGATGTGCAGCCGACAAATCTGCGCCAACTGTGTGATGCCATCATGTCAATATGGTCCAAAAACTCTGAGGAATGCTTCCAGCACCTTGTTGAATCTCTGCCACGAAGAATTGAGGCAGTTCTGAAGGCAAAAGGGGGTCCAACCCCTTACTAGCATGGTGTACCTAATAAAGTGGCCAGTGAGTGTATACTTGAGTCAATAAGTTCTCCCAGTTTTTTGTGGCAAAATTAGGGGGGTCGACTTATACTCGGATCGACTTATACTCGAGTATATACGGTATATTGCGACCATAAGACGCACCCCCTTTTTCCCCAAAAATTTTTGGGAAAAAAGTATGTCTTATGGTCTGAAAAATACAGTAGGTTCATCAAATTGAACCTTTCTCCATCAATTGTACATTTTGCCACTAATTTAACTATAAATCTCAATGTTATGTGTATTGAGAAAATCATCCAGCACTTTTTTTGGAATGCTGTTATAGTGTCTGCCGTTACTACCTCCTGTGGTCGGCATTCCACAGTCTGACTGCTCTAACTGTAAAGAACCCTTTCCTGTTCAGTTGTCAGAATCTCCTTTCTTCCACCCGTAATGAGTGCCCCCTGGTCCTTAGTATGGTCATTGGAAAGTATAAGTCCTGTGCCCGTCCTTTGTATTGACCACACATATATTTATACATGTAAATGAGATCCCCTCTGGCGTCTTTTTTCTAAGCTAAACAAGCCCAACTTTTCCAACCTCTCATCATATGAGAGGCTTTTCTGTGCTGGCAAAGATTGGTGTCAGGCACAATAGGCAGGTATGTAACAAGTACCTGTCTGTTAGTTTATGGACAATATTAAGAAAAAAAAGGTCCTGGATAACATCTTTAAGAACTTTCTGCTCACTGTGTTACCAATGTGTATATTTTACAATCAGTATATGGTAAATGGTTATGGCAAAACAAACATTTTTTTTCTTTTTGCTTTTTTTTAATCTCTGAATGGGATTTGGAGTTATGTATCAGAATTATGAGCTTCAACTGTTATAAAGACAAATTGCTACATAATCGTTACTGAACATTATGTCACTTTGACGTGTTACATTTTAATTTAAGCCTTTTTGTCCAATATTTCAGCATTTTTATAGTGCAAAGTTAATATTAGATACAAAGGCTTCTAATATCAGCCCCAGGAAGAAATTCTGCCTTCTTATTTCAGCACATGGATTATTAACTCTTGTCACATTGGTTAAAGGGAATCACTGACAGGCAGTTGAGTAACCAAGAAAGAGAAGTATTAACCTGGTAGCGTAATTGACGGTGAATTTGGTTGGGTGTAAGAGTGTTAGATGGGAAACCACAAAGAAAGATATTGCAATAATCCAAAAGGGGAAGATGAGTGTATAGACAGCACCAATTCAAAAGAAAGTTGGGCATTGTGTAGAAAGTAAAGAACACAAGATTGAATTGATTTAGAAATCTCTTGTAGCCGTATTTTATTCACAGCAGAACACATATCTGGGAAACATTTTGAGGTGAAGGCAACAGAAGGTTGTCAGGACTGAGATGTACAGTCCAGTTGATGACAGTTTAATTCAAGGTTTCTTTGCGAGATTCTAATATAGACCACTTACTGCTAATTCATTAGTTATAAGATATTTTAATGATGTTGCCTTTACTTTCTTTGTAGACTCGTGAAGAATGGCAAAACGTATTTCTGATTGCTGCTTTAGTCCACTACAGCGGTGTTATTTTTTATGGCATCTTTGCTTCCGGAGAAAAGCAGGACTGGGCAGATCCGGAGAGTCTTAGTGAAGATAAATGTGGTATTATAGACAATGATGAACTAGCAGAAGAAACCGAATTAAATAATGAATCGTTCACCAGTCCCAGTAAAAAGAGCACGTATGGTGCTACCATTCAAAGCAATGAAATCCGCAAGGCCGGCTGGAGGAAACAGAAAGGCATGACCCAGGACTTCGATGAGCAGGCAGCCTATCAATATGAGAATGGAAATTTTCAGGACTCCTAATTCTGCAATTGCAGTAGTTATATTCAAGTGACGTATTGTTAAGAGGACCTCCATTAAGTATTGCTCAGTTTATATGTTTACCAAACATATTGATTCCCTATACCATCCCATGGTATAGTGCACTTTGATAGTCATCTGACTTTTCATGCTATGCAACATTAATCTGCATGACTGTGATAATCATTATTACTATATCTCTTATAAAATATTTTTATGTTTAAGAATGAGCCCAGTTTAAGAACTTAAACTTTCTACCCATATTTACTACTTAATTTTAGCTTCTAGATGTGTGGATGTTTTATTTCAACTTTTAAAGATACAGTACATCAAAATTCAGTATTTATTTCAATAATTATTAACAATAGTATAATATCTTAAAATAGTTAAAACAGCCCATATGTCTTCATATATTAATGGCAAAGGATATTTGTGACTCATCTCAGATTCCTATTTTTGTATTTCATGTAAAATAGGTATTACTTGAAGTAACTCATTAAACATGATCTGTTTCAACATTTTTCTTTTTATATTTAATATATAGGCCTTTATTTCACATAATATATGAATATCTGCTATTATGTTAATTGTCTGTGTCATGGTTCCACCCCTCAGTGTGTCCAGTCTGGTGCAGGGGCATGCTAAGCAAACGATGTGTTGATTGACAGCTCGGCCGTCCAATCTGAGACTGGGAGGCGCTGGTTGTCTCCAGGTGTTCATTGTCCCAGGTGATTGCCAGGCTACTTGACTGGGCTGTTTCTTCCAGACCTCTGCCAGATGTACACTCAGCTACTGTGTGGTTGGTCTCTTCCTTCTGTTTGACATACCCTCCTGGCTTCTGACCTTGGACTCCTTGACTATCCCATCTCATGGCTTGGCCATGGGATGTGACCCAGTGTCACGGAATCATAATCCTGTTGGAAGTTCCAATGACACCCAAGCATCAGCTTCCTCACTGAAGGCAAGACCTATTCTCTGTGAATTTCCTGATACTTGATTTAATCTATCTTTCCTTTCAGAGACGAGTCTAGGAACAGGCCAGGTGTCAGGATCAGCAATGATGCGGCCAGAGCAAGTTACTAGTTTTTGAAGGGCCAATATAGGGCACAATATGGCCAGCCTACAGTGGGTGGGTGCGCCATTCGCAGTTCATTTTAGCATGCCCACTTTTGCAGCAAGTCAATGACTTAGATCAGGGTACAGTAGGGTGTTTGAGGACTTATATAGTTCTTACCGTGATAAAGTTTACCCTATGTAGCAGTGATACAGAACACTGACTGACATGGATCTGTTGCTTTACATACAGTGAGACTGATGAACACTTTACCCGTGTATAACTGACATATTCTGATTGGAAAGGACATGGTGTAACCTGTGTATAACCAACATAGATGCAGATTTATCATGTCTCCTTAAAGCCCCACGTGACAATTCTGTTACTGACACATCCTGATTAGGGGAATGTTGATCATTTTTTGTCTGTCTAGTGAGCCCTGATGGTGTCACAAGACCCCCACTGTCTTGCTAACCTCCTGTTCCTCCATTGTAAGGAACCTACTATATGTCTATGATACTTCAATAGTTATACTTATCCTGGTCTTTTTTTTACTACTTTGTGTGTGTTTGGGCAGTAAGGTCTGCAGTTACTACAGGAGCCTAGTGTAAAAGGAACTATGCTGCGTTGGCCATTATGCAATTGCCAGGAGGACCTTCCCTGTTTTAAATATGCCTCTAGGCTTCAATGTTGTCCAGTTGCCATGTCAAGTGGTCCTTCTAGACAGTGATGTCATGGTCATGCACTGCCTAGCAATACAGTGTAGCCACTGTGAGGGTGCAGGAGGTCAGTTCTTGGTCCTGGGGCTAGCGAGTACCTAGTGATAAACGTTGTGTGAGATAATAATAAGTTCTCGATTTAGCTTTAAATATTATTTCCTATCTGACTATCATGTATATAAAGAACACTGGTTCCTCTAATGGTTGATTACTTTTTGTATCCATGACTAAATCTTGTATACAATTTATGTCAGCGACGGATAAGAGATTATTTGTCTTGGGGTTTGTTTTATGCAGTCCTTGATTTAGTTAAAGGGGTTGAGGAGTCAAAACAAGTTATGGATAGGTAATAACTTATTGATTGGTGGGCGTCTCAACCACTGGGACCGTTCAACAGATTGGGGAACGTTTAGCCTCATTAGGATGGAGCGGCAGTGTCCATGTTCAACCACCACTCCAGTGATTCCCTATGAGGCTGCTGAACGCTGCGCTCAACTATTTCCAATAGACCCAAAGAGGATGAATGGATTGGTGATCAGGCATTCAAACTGCTATTCCATTTTGTAATGGGGATAAAAATTCCTTGTTCTGTTGATCAGTGTCGGTCTGAGTGGTCAGAACTCCACTGATCAGCAAGTGATCACTGATCCTACGGATATGTGATAATTTGTTTACATCTTTAAATGTATACATAAATAAACTGGGTAATAACTCAAAATATTGTATATAGCTGTGTAGGAATTCACGTTTTCAGGCAGGCATTAGACAGCATTCACACAAGCAATGTGGTTTGGTCTAAACAGGTGCAGTTTTATTGTTTTCATAAAACTCCAAGTGATTCAAAACCAAAAACAGCCTCTTCTTGGCACAAAGGTATCACGGCAAATAAACAATTCATTTAGCAGGCACATATATGTCAGTGTGGTATCACCCCAACAGATTACAGCACAAACATCATACAGAGAATAGGCACAATCTCACCAGTCTCGGTATCCCCTTCTTGCCGGGTTCAAGCAGCCTCCCGCGAAAAACAGAATTGTTCAAGTCCAGGCACAGTTTACTCTGAACAGGCTACAGCTTCCACACAGTTCTCTGCAACTCCAACACAAATAATCCTCAGCTTTCCTGACTGACATGTGCAGTCTCCATTCAGAGAGACTCTAACTTGTCTCTTTCCCAGCCACAGCTCACATTTTTGCTGGTCACTTACCAGCCTCAGCACAGCTGACCAGGGGTGTATCTAGGTTTCTGGCACCCGGGGCAAGAATACAATTTGCGACCCCCCAGCACATATGTCGTTTGAACACTTAGGCCGGTTTCACATTTGCGCTTTATAGCGCAGCGACGGCCTGCGCACGGCCGCCGCTAAGCCCCGCCCCCTGCCGACTCCCTGCCCGCCCCTTCCGGTCATTGCCGCCTACTAGCGCACATGGGCGCTTGCGATCTGCGCACCCTATCTTTAGCATAGGGTGCGCAGATCATGCGCTGGCCGTGCGCTAGCAGGATTTTGCAGTGCGCTGCGCACTTTTGAAGGTGCGCCGTGCACGCCGAAATGCAACATGCTGCGTTCGGCGCACACGGGTGCACCTTCAAAATTGCACAGCGCACGGCAAAATCCTGCTAGCGCACGGCCAGCGCACGATCTGCGCACCCTATGCTAAAGATAGGGTGCGCAGATCGCAAGCGTCCATGTGCGCTAGTAGACGGCGATGACCGTAAGGGGCAGGGAGGGGGCGGGGCTTAGCAGTGGCCATGCGCAGGCCGTCGCTGTGCTATAAAGCGCAAATGTGAAACCGGCCTTAGTCTCGCGCCGACGAGCTGGTCTTCCTAATTCTCTCAATGTTCAGTGAAAAACTGAGGGAAGCAGGAAGAGAAGCTCGTTGTCACATGACAGTAAGTATGAAAATCGCATATGAGTGAAATGGCCATGTGATGACTCCTGGAACCTGAAACCAGAGTTGAATCCTGACAGGATATTACATGTTGTTAGGATTGGCTACAGGGCTTCATTTTATAATTTAAGGTCTCATACAGGTTTGAGATGAAAGTCTGCAGTGATTTTATGTGACTGCAGGCTTCTGAATTCTCACAGCACAAGCACTGCACACTTTTAGGATTCTCCCTTGCCGGCGGCGGGAGTACACGGTCATATGTCAGCACAAGCATGTGATTTGTATACTTCTAGCCACATTCTGACTAGACCTGCCTGACCTCAGTCAATTCATTTTCATTGAGTGAGGCCACATGTCAAGTCCGCAAGTGACCACATGTATGCAAATCGCCAACACCAGAGAATCCTGACAGCGTGCAGTGTGCGCTGTAAGAATTCAGAAGTCTGCAGTCACATAGAATAACTGCAGACCTATCACAAACTTGGACAACCCCTTTAATGTTCCTAACATAAATGACAATATGAGAATTAGTCAGTATCACAAAAGAAAACATTTACATCCATGAACCCTATAGATGATTTTGTCTCTGGAGTCGCCTCTTTCTTTTCATCTTCATCTTGTCCAGATGCCATGATGATGACTCTTCTCATCCACAGCCAGTGCTCATTTCTGCAGACTTCCATCTTCTCCGGTCTTTTGCAGCACAACCCAACACAACGCCCTTAAAGAGCAGTGTTATTATAATGCTCCTGAATAAAAATATCTGCCCTAAGCTGAGCCCCTAAGTAAATAATTGCCCCTCACTATATTCCCAGCATAAAATATGACTCTCACTGTCCCTCTTATGGTACATGCCCTCCATACTGCCCTCTCTCTTTTCCATACTTCACACTGTCTTCTCATACTGTGTCAATTCTGTAGAGCCCAGTCTCTATACTGTGCTATACTCTATACTGTGCTATACTATACTCATTACACTCCTCCTACTTGGCATACTGTCTCCTCCTGGCTGTTACCCTCACACTACTCAGTATCTATTCTGTGCCCACTCACACTATCCTCCCCCCATACTGTCTGCACCCATTTCTTGTTCCCTCCTCATGTACATCCCCCCTGCTAACTATACTATCTCCTCACTTATTTACCCCCTCGCTCTCCATATTTCCTCCTCAGACATCCCCCCCGACTCCCCATACTGTGTCCGCACACATCCAATTACCCTCGTTCCCCATAGTTCATCCTCACACATTCCATCACCCTAGCACCCAATACTGTGTCAGCACACATTTTTCCCTTCGCTACTCACCGTGTCCACCCCCATCTCCCTACTCACCCCCCACAGAATATATCCACTCCCCTTCCAACACAATAAATCCATCCCCCTCCACACAGAATAAATGCACCCTGCCCCACACACACTGAATTCACAAACCCCTCACACACTGAATAAATCCTGATCCCCCAACACACAGACACACACACACACTGAATAAATCTCCACCCCTCCCCCCACACACTGAGTAAATGAACAATATATGATAAGCTTAATAGATCAGGAATAAATCATTTGTGTGTCTCTATCTGTGCAGCATCTACGGCAGGCTGCTTCTCTCATACACAGATAAAGGAAAAAAAACCCCAGAAAATACAGTCACATGCTCTTCCTGTGTGAGCCTCTGGGAGTTTTTTTTGTTCTAATTTTATGAACAGCATGCAAATCTAGCAACTAAACACTCATAGACAGGAATGGAGTTGTTGCACCAAACATATTCCAACACCCCCACTCAACAACTACTTATCCTGTTAGTCCCATTGCAGTTCTGAAGTCCTCAAACTTGTCTCTTGATAATGGCTTTGTCAAAATGTCTCACTGTCATCTGTTGAACTGCAGCTATGGACATTAAAGTTTTGAATGTGGTTTGCTTTGCAACTGGAGAAAATGTAGCATCATAATCTTCACCATACTTTAGCGAGTACCCTTTTGCGACCAATCGTGCCTTAAACTGGTGAACTTTACCTTCTGAGTCATATTTGTTTTTGAAGACCCACTTACATTCGATAGCTCTTTTTCCTTGTTGTAGCTCAGTAAGCTCCCATGTCTGGAGTTGGTGAAGGGACTCCATCTCTTCATTAGCGGCATTTATCCACTTCTGCTTCTCGTGAACAGGCAGTTTTTGTATCTCTTGCCATGACTGTGGCTCTAGTACAGGAAGTGTTCTGACCATATAAGAAGGGCGTCTAGCTGGGATACCTTTCAGATCTCCTGACTGGAGGTTGACTTGGTTCTTCTGTATCTTCTTTGGTGGCTTCAGAGTTTATCCACACTTCAGTGTTTTCCTTTTTGGCATCTGGGTTTGGTGATTGAGATTCTTGTTCTTGCTTCATAGGTTGAATAACTGGTGTAACTTCATGGAATTTAAGCGATACAGAGTTTTCATCAATCGCTACATCTCTGCTGATTGTTACTGTGTTGGTCTCTGGGTGCAGGATTCTGTATCCCTTTTGAGTTTCGCTATAGCCCACCAGGACTCTTTTCTTTGCATGTGATTCCCACTTGGAACGTTTTTCTTTGGGAACATACATAAACGTTTTGCTTCCAAACATCCTGACGTGCTTCAGGTTAGGCTTCTCGCAGTTCCATAGCTCATATGGAGTTTTATTTGTCGCTATACCTGGCAGTCTGTTTTGAAGATAGCAAGCTGTCATGATGGCTTCTCCCCAATACGTTGTAGGTAGATTCGCATCAAACAACATACTACTTCCACTTTCACAGAGATTACGGTTCTTTCTCTCTGCAATGCCATTTTGTTCTGGGTTGTATGGAATGGTCGTCTGGAACATGATTCCATCCTTTTTCAAAATGATTTCCACCTTACCACTTGTATACTCGGAATAATAAACAAAACGACGGAGTGTAGATCCAATACAATGTGACCAGAGTAGAAAAAAAGTCAAATTTATTCAAAATAGAAAAAACATCACATCACAAAAATGTCATAAGAAATCTACAAGACAGGTAAAATACAGGGGAAATAGCAAACAATCAAATGTCAATGTATATACTGGGTCTTCTAAAAATATAAAAAGGTGGGTAGGTGGTAACAATGACTATATCTCTCACATAGATCACGTTCACCGCAGCATAAAGTGCAAAAATTACGGGCTAGTATAATAGAAAAATTCTTGTGCGAGAAATCCTCTATAATGGAGAATATTCCCAATTATAAAAACTGTCTAAGCTGCTGCAGAAAAGGTGAGTATCCAAAAAATGTCATTAAATCAGGCAGTAAGTACCACACTTACCCATAGTCCCTCTCTAAGAAACCCGGAACACGTAGCCCCAATGCGCATTTCGCGAAACGCGCGTTGGGGCTGCGTGTTCCGGGTTTCTTAGTAAGGGAAATTTGGATCTACACTCCATTGTTTTGTTTATTAGTAGTAGGTGGGTGTTCCAAATTGGAAATTTCCTTTGTCCCGGTACAAATTTTATTAGAGGACCAACTATGGCGCAGTGATGATGTATTCTGTTCTTAATTGTATATATATCCTTGTATATTCAGTTCCATTATCTGCACGCAGGGCTTTTGGCATTCTTCCAAATTTCTTAAAGGGAACCTGTCGCCCCCCCAGGCATTTTTAAGTAAAAGAGCCACCTTGTGCAGCACTAATGCTGCATTCTGTCAAGGTGGCTCTTTTATTTATCGTCCATTCCACCACCAAAATAATCGTTTTTAAAATTGGTCAGACATACCTGAAGTTTGACCGGGGGCAGGTCTTTCCCCCCCCCCCGGACACAGACACCTCACATCTGTCAGTTATGTCCTGCTTTTGAATTTGGTGCCGCCTCCTCAGTGTTCATTTCTTTTTCTCACGCCTGCGCTGTAATATTCTTTCTTGGGCATGCGCAGTTAGCGCTGCCCGTCCTATGACATCACATGATGTGACACCATGTGACCAGGAGGGGCGGTGCTAAGCAGAACAGTGGTGCAGTAGGATCTGTGATGACGTCAGCACCATGTGACCAGTAGGGGCGGAGCTGAGCAGGGCAGTGGTGCAGCAGGACCTGTGATGACATCAGCACCATGTGACCAGTAGGGGCTGAGCTGAGCAGGGCAGCGGTGCAGCAGAACCTGTGGTGATGTCAAAATATTACAGTGCAGGCGCAAGAAAAAGAAATGAATGCTGAGGAGGCGGCGCCAAATTGAAAAGCAGGACATGACTGACGCATGTGAGGCATCTGTGTCCAGGGGGAAAGACCTGCCCCCCGGGTCAAATTTCAGGTATGTCTGATTAATTTTAAAAACAATTATTTCGGCGGTGGAAGGGATGCTAAATAAAAGAGCCACCTTGACAGAATGCAGCATTAGTGCTGCACAAGGTGGCTCTTTTACTTAAAAACGCCTGGGGGGGTGACAGGTTGCCTTTAAACTGTGAAGCAGGTAGGCGACTGTATATCTGGAGTAGTCATCAATAAATGTGAGAAAATATCTCTTCTTGCTAGGAGTTTGAACACTCATTGGACCGCACACATCTGTATGTATCAGATCCAGAGGCTGGGCAGATCTAGTAGTGCTTATTTTAGGAAAGGATTTTCTGGACATTTTCCCTTTAAGACAGCTAGTGCACTTCATGATTTGACTACACTTGTTGATTTCAATACCATTTGCAAGTTGAGCTAGCTTCCTTACTGCTTCTGGGTCTCTGTGCCCAAGACGTCTGTGCCATACTTGGATACAGTTCTTATGTAGATCTTGTCTAGCACTGTACACTCTTTCTTAGAATTTTAGCTGATAAAGTTCATCTTGGATTTTTCCTTCTGCAAGAGCGTGACCCTTCTCTGAGATGATGCAGCTGTTATCTTTAAAAGTCACTACAGTCTCCTGTTGCGTGAGATTCTTTACTGACAGAAGATTGCTTTCAAGGCTGGGAACATAGAGAACATCCTTTATTGGCATCTTTCTACTTTGAGCTGAGGAAACTAGACAGTGGAGGTAACATCTTCTACTCCTTCTGAAGTCATATAGTGACTGTTAACTAAGATGACATTTTCTGACTTGCTTTCGCTAAGGTCAGTGAAGAAATCCTTGTTATTTGTTATATGGCTGCTTGCACCAGAATCTATACACCATATATGCTTTGCAGATGGGCCTGTACTGGCATTAAATGCAGTTTCAACACATGCAGAATCTTTTACAGCTTTTTTTAACCCTTTCATGACTGTTCTGCTTTTTTAAGCTGACTCATTCTTGCTTTCCAAATGCTGTAGTCTGCTTTAAAGTGGCTTGGCTTTTTACAGACAAAAAATTCACGAGTTTCTCTTAGATTGCTCTTATATTTAGGGAAATCCTGTGTATTTAATGCTGCTTCTGCTATGAATTCAATACTGCTGCTTACATGCTGTGTTTTTCTTTTGAATTCATCCAGCTTGCCTTTAACCTACTCTAGTGTCAGCTCGTCATCTGGCCGTGCATCTAGTGCAGTCACAAGTGTGTCATAACCTTCTGGAAGACCACTTAATAGAAGTGCAGCAACATGAAAATCTTTAATTTCTTCTCCAATACCAATGAGACGCTCCAAAATCTCTAGGGTGTTTCTTATATAGTCCTGCGTATTCTGTCCATCACTTAACTTAGGCTACTTTCACACTTGCTTTTTTTGCAGCGCGTTTTTCCCGCAAATAAACGCATGGAAAAAACGCATACAAACACATACAAATGCTGCGCTTCTTTCAAGCATTTTTATGAGCATGCATGAAAAAACGCAGCGTTTTTATGCGTTTGTATGCGTTTTTAGTGCGTTTTTACAGCGTTTGCGGTTTTTTCCAACATCAGTTGGCCCCTTACACTAACCCAAACCATGACTTTACTAACCCTAACCCTAACTCTGACCCTAACCCAAACCCTAACCCTTAACCAAACCATACCCTAACCCTAACCCTGACCCTAACCCTAACCCTTAACCAAACCATACTAACCCTAACCCTTAACCAAACCCTACCCAAACCCTAACCCTATACCCTAACTAACCCTAATCCCTAACCCTTAACCAAACCATACTAACCCTAACCCAAACCCTAACCCTAAACCCCCTTAACTAACCCTAACTATAACCCAAACCCCTAAATTCCATTGTCTAACTAATGGTCAACAAAAAAACGCATGCGCAAAAAAACGCATACATGAGCATGGCAATGCGCACATATGCGCACCCATAGACTTATAATGGGTGTCTTGCTGTAAAAAAACGCATTGTGCGCGCATGCGTTTTTTTGAGGCAAGTCGGACGCCCAAAAAATGCAACAGGATGCATTTTGTGCGCCCGAGCGCACACCACAAAAAAACGCATGCGCGGAAAAATGCATACAAACGCATGTGTATGCGCACATAAGCGCATCCAATGCAAAATATAGGAAAAAAACGCATGCGTTTTTTAGTGCTAAAATCCAGCGCAAAAAGCCGCAAGTGTGAAACCAGCCTTAGACTGATACAGCTTTCTCATGATTTAAAGCTTACTGCTGAGATTTGATCTTTCATGCACTTTCTGTAACTCATCCCACATCTCCTTTACAGTTGCACACTTGCATATATGCACAATCTGATTATCATCTACACTGAGGGAGATCGCGCTTTGTGCTTTCTGATCCTTCACTAGCCAATCATCTGGTAATGGATGAGGCACTTGTTCCTGAGTATATTTCCACATACCTTCTCTTATGAGCAGCATCTTCACCTTGAATTCCCAGGACTGGTAGTTCTGTTTAGAGAGGCTTGACACTGAGAACTTAACAGGATTACTGCTAGTGGACATCTTCTTTGTTGCTCTGTGCTGCTTTTGCTCTGGGCTTCTGCTGCTGTGTTATGCCTGGGTTCTGTGTCACTCTGGGTCCATAACCTGTTGGCAGCAGATTATTCAGGATACTCTCCAAGTGTGTGACAGCAGAGCTTCTTTATTCAGGATCAAACTAGAACAATTTATGATAAACTTAATAGATCAGGAATAAATCATTTGTGTGTCTCTATCTGTGAAGCATCTACAGCAGACTGCTTCTTTCATACACAGACACAGGAAAAACAGGAAATACAGCCACATCCTCTTCCTGTGTGAGCCTCTGGGAGTTTGTTTTGTTCTAACTTTATAAACAGCATGCAAATCTAGAAACTAAACACTCAGACAGGAATGGAATTATTGCACCAAACATAGTCCATCAAAATCTCTCACACACACACACACTGAATAAATCCCTGACCCCCTCCTCCACCCACACACATAGAATAAATCCCGACCCCCTCAACACACAGACACACACACACGGAATAAATCCTGGCCCACTCAACAAACACACACACACTGAATAAATTCCCCCAAACACTGAATAAATAAAAATAAACACACACACTTAATAAATATTCACATACATACACACACCCATCCCATGTGGAATCATCGGTGTCTTCAGCTCCACAACTACAGGAGCACTTACCATTGAGTCTTTTCTCTGTTCTGCGCACCAGAGAGTGACATCAGCAGTGTGATCACATGACCTGATCACGCCGCTGGTGTCGCTCTGACCCAGCAGTCAGAGCCTCAATTGTACTCGCATCTGTAAGACATGAGTACAATTGATCCCTGGGAGCCGGAGTACTGCAGCTTCCCTGTGCCGGCTGTCAGCTTGACAGCCGGCTTGGAGAACTGCCAACTCCCAGTCCGGGGGGGGCGGCAGAATGCAGCCACAGGGGGAGACACTTTGTAGTGCCGCATTAGGCAGCTCCACTGTGCCCCCCCTGCCAGCTGCACCTGGGGGAAAAGCCCCGGCTGCCGCAGCTGCCCCCCAACATACTCCTCTGCAGTCGACTCTACTTTATTCAGCAGACTCACAAACCTTGTAAACACAGGCCCTGGTTCTAGTAAAAGCTAGACAGGAAGTTACCTCTGGAAGTGTGTGAGCTCTGAGCTGGTAGGCTCCTCTAAGCCATTTCTAGGACAGCTTGATGTGAGGAGAATAATCACTTAACTTTCATATACAGTTTGGCCAATAGATGGCAGCAAAGCACATTTATGAATTGTCGGTATACAATGCAATGTATTACATCTTCTAACTCACAGTGCCCCAACTAATCCTGACACACTGGGACAAGTCTACTGCCACATGACAACTGCCTCATTAAGCAGAAGAAAGGGTACTGGGATACCACAAACTCCCCCTCTTAAGAAAAGCCGTCCTCGGCGTACAGTTGGAGGGTGAAGCCTTGAACAAATGACAAAGTTAAGGATACAGAGGAAAATGTCCTATACAACTGTATGGCAAAATGGAATAATTACTAGTAAAACCAATGTAGGATGTGAACATGAGAAATATTCAGAACATTTTTGGGATAGAGTCCCTAGGCATTTGATGCAAATGTCAAAACCTAGAAACAATGCAATAGTAGATAAACATTAGCATAAACAACATTCTTAATAATAACTATAATACTGTTACATGTAAATGGGGTAAAAAAGAACATATATTAATCTGGCAAATCTGAGTATATAAATGCCAAGAGGGCATATCATTCAAGAAGGATATATGGTGTTACCTAGTCCCTGTACCGAGCAGGTAGGATACCTTTTGTACTCCGCTCAGAGCGTCTCATAGGTACTGTCCATTGACTGGGGATCAGTTCAGCTTCTGTGGTGTCCTCAGGTAGAAGAAAAGTAATTTGTGTTGAGGTAGGAATGAACTGATAATATCCTGTAGACTGTGAGCCCTCGCGGGCAGGGTCCCCTCTCCTTATGTACTTGTGTGACCCTTGTATTACACATGTTTATTATACTTGTCTATATTTCCCCTTTTCACATGTAAAGCGCCATGGAATAAATGGAGCTATATAAATGCATAATAATAATAATAGCCAGGAAACACAAACTGTGATGCAAAGATAAGTTCAGTGAGGCTCGACAGTCTTTCAGATAAATCTGGAGGTTTTTGTGTTCCAATCAAAGTTGACTTGGATAGTGGTGACTCCTCTAGAGTCTTTCATTGATACACAGTTTTAGTCAATTTCTGTGTACCGTCTGGGGTTTCCAACCGGTTTTGGATATCTCGTACACATCAGACGATGGACCGGGTAAAGTAGTTATTGTGTACGGTTCAACTTCCCAAAGTGGATCCAATTTTCCAGTTCGATGGTTGTTTTGGAGTATGACCAGTTGAGCAATAGGTAGTGTTATTGTAGACGTGGACAAGATCTTTCAGAATCACAGGCCACTCAGTTCCCTTTGTGGCAGAAGCGGTACGCAGAATACCGATGATGACTTGGTTCACTCTTTCACATAGTCCATTACCTTGTGGATGGTAAGTGATGGTACGCAGTTTCTTGCAATCTCTGTACCTGCACTGCTTGTGGAAAAAGTTGAGATTCAAAGGCAGGTCCATCCGCGATCAGTGAGGATGTGGTCTGGACATCCATCCATATTGTTGGATGAACTCGGCATAGAAGACTTCAGCTGCAGTTTTGGCTGTAAGATATATGACAGGAGCAATAGTGGCAAGCTTTGCGTAACGGTCCACCATTGTGAGGGCATATATATAGCCAGAGCAAGTTGAACCCAATTTCACATGATCAAGAGCAACAATTACTCCTGGTTTTTGAGACGTGATAGGGTGTAGGGGTACTTTTTGAAATCTACATCCATCTATTGTGATGTTACATGGGGGACATTCTCGGCACCAACTTTCAATGTCTCCTCTCATATTGACCCAGTAAGACCTTCGGCAGATGGTAGCTTCAGTTTTCTGGACACCAAAATGGCCAGAGCAATCCTGATGGGCTTCAAGGATGACTCCTGCATCACTCCATGGAATGAGTATTTGGTGAAGTCTGTCACCTGAGACAGGGTCCAAAGTGTTTATCATTATGATCCCTTTCTGGACAAATAGGCATTTTCTCTGTCTCCAGAGGCTGGTAGGTTCCACATCAGGATAAGCTTGTCGTAGCCGGATTGGAACTCTTCTAGTAGTAAGGAAGTCATGGAGTTTTTCCCAGGACTCTGCTCTCTTCTTGTAATTTCTCCCACAGGGAAGGTTCTTGAAGACGTTCAGCAGGTGGCTTGGAAAGAGATTCTTCCTTTTTAGGAGAGGCAGTGAGGGCACTCTGTTGTCAAACCTTGCATAGAAAGAAGGCATTTCTTCCTCTTCCCAGATGTAATCTCGAGGTGGTTCCTCTCCAAAAGGCAGTCGGGACAACACATCGGCATTGAGATTTGATTTGGCACTGCGGTATTTGACTGTGAATTTGTAGTTCGCTGAAAACCCACCGTTGTTCCATTGGCAGTATGCAGGTGTGCTAGCGGATTATTGTTTGTGTAGACAGTGAAGGGCGTGGCAACCAGGTAATCCTTGAATTTTTCTGCAACAGCTAAGACAAGCGCAAGCAATTCAAGCTTGAATGAACCATAGTTGTTGTCATTCTTCTCCATTCCTCTGAGGCTGCGGCTGGCATAAGCAATCACACGCTCCTTGTTGTCCTGAACCTGGGACAAAACAGCACCTAGCCCTTGGAGGCTAGCATCTGTATACAAAAGGAATGGCTGAGTGTAATCAGGATAGGCCAAAATAGGTGGTTGGGTAAGAAGGGTCTTCAGTATTTGGAATGCTTGTTCTTGATGGTTTGTCCAGTCAACTGGAAGCCTTCGGTTGTAATTTTCCTTGGGACATCCCAATAGCAACTCAATGAGTGGTCCAGACACTTGAGCAAAGTGAAGAATAAAGCGGCGGTAGTAGCCTGAAAATCCCAAAAAGCTTCAGACTTCTATAACAGTAGTTGGTGTTCTCCAGTTTTGAACTGCAGCAATTTTGTCTGGGTCAGGTTCTACCCCTTCTGCACTTACCACATGTCCAAGGTAGTGTTAGGAACGGCGGAACGCACTAAATAAAAATATAAATAAAGTGCGTTCGCCGCTCGGGGTCCACCGTGCAGTAGGTGAAATAACCGCTGCTAAGTGGTGGCAGGAGCAATATGGCAGAATTGCACACAGGGTTAAACTCCACCCAGGTGTGCAGAGCAATCTCAGTTAAACTCACGGAGATGCCAAAAGTACAAACACAAATAACTGAGACTGTTGTAGTCACAGTACCCAGTAAAAAACGCACACACGGTATACGGTCACAGGAGTAGCCCAAGACGGTGGCACTACGTCCGTCTAGACCTACCATGTGTGTGGCGTTGCAACTGCGAATGCAAAGGAAGCTGCTACTGCAGCGCGGCGTGGACACTGCCGCCAAACGACAAAGGCAAGGCGCAAGCGCAATGTCGGACGCTAGCAGCTGTGCAAGTTGAAGCAGAGGAGCACTGGCGCTGAAACTAACTCAGTCCCTATTCACATGCGCAATATCAGAGGGAAGGGGTTTCAAATGAGTCGGTCACCAGAATCATGCATCCGTCCTCATACACACAGCAGCAAGTATGACTATACTAGCGCATGGCGGAACAGCCATGCGCGCCTTTTATAGCAGCCGGGACCTTCTGCATGCTTCCAGATCTCTGAGATGGACCAATGAGAATTGGAGCGGGACCTGAGCACATGACTCCCGATCTCCAATGGGAGATAGTCCCATGAGCATGCCCAGTAAGAGGACAGAAGGACTTAGCCTCAGGAGAGATTTGCTGCAAGGCAATCTCCTCTGCAATCTCCTCTGCAGTGGATAAATAGGAGGAGAGTGCAGAATGTGAGGATCTGGATCCCTGCTGAGTAAACGCAGGAATCCGACTCCTAACAGGTAGTTGACTCCTGGTTTTAGCAAGTGGCATTTGGAGGGCTTGATTTTGAGGCCATGTTCGCTTAGTATCTTGAAGATGACTCAAACAGATAATGAATGTGGTCTTCATATGTCCATGAATAGATAATGACATCATCAAGGTAAAGGAGGACACTCTGGAAATTTTTGTGGCCAAAACATATCTCCATTACTCTCCATTAGCTGTTGGAACTTAGCAGGGGCATTGCAAAGCCCAAAAAGCATAAAATTAAATTCAAAAAGACCCACTGATATGGTAAAAGCAGTCTTTTCTCTGTCCTCTAGCGTCATGGGAACTTGCTAGTATCCGCAGGTTAAGTCAAGAGTAGAGAAGTAGGAGGCAGATCTGAGAGCAGTCAGGGACTCTTCAATTTGTGGCAAGGAGTAGGCATCCTTGTTTTTGATGTTGTTCAATTTGTGCTAATTCATGCAGAAACAGATGGAGCAATCTTTTTTTCACAAGTACAAGTGGTGCAGCCCAAGGGATTTCTCTTTCACCTAATACATCAGCCTTTTTCATGTCTTGAAGCATTTTCTTGACAGGCTGACACTTCGCAGGGGGTATGGGACTATGTTGCTCCCAGATGGGAGGATGATCACCTGTGAGGATTCGAAGCTGAATCAGAGTAGTCTTACCGAAATTCAATGGGTGCTTACTGAATACTTGATGATAACACTTGGCAATGTTCAGAACTCCATTGATTCTCTCTACTGGAGTAGTGGCACCTCCTACATTCAGATCTGTCCAAAAGGGTCTAAAGTAGCCTTTTTACTGTCTTGGACAGCTTCAGTGGAATATTGATTAGCTGTTTCCTCACTTGAGACGATATCTTCTTTTCATAGATGAGACAACTGCACTACTGGATTAAATTTTTGGAGGTTAACAGGTGCGTCACTTAAGTTAGTCAATCAAAGTAGCACTCTTTTGTTACAATGCTGCGAGCAGCTTTCACTAATGGTTGTCCTTCTAGCAGAATTGGTTCAGGGAGAGCCTAATAATCTTGATTTTCAACACCTCGTCGGGCGCGGCACCTTACCATGGTCTCTGAACTAGGCTGTAGAATCACCAGTTGGGTGTCTCAGATGCGAACACGACAAATCTCACCTTTGCTATTTGCAAACTTCTGCTGGGTGACAAGCACATGGATGGCATGCCGAATGGTCCACTTTTCAGAAGATGTAGCTGTAGGGAGAGAGGCATGCAAAGTAGACAACACTTCTGGAAAACAATTTCTAAGAACATTCATGCCTAGAACCATTACAGCAAAACCCTCATCCTCTACATTAGTTACAATGACACCCTGTCTTTGGAGCTTAATGTCCCCAATCTGAATAGTGGTCTCCCAGTAACCCTGGTGAGGTATGAGTTGATCTTTACTTGCTATAATGTTCACCTAAACATCTGGAGGGTTATTTAAGTCATTAAAGTCCTAATGTTCAAGATATTCCCGCTTCTGCAAAGCAGTTACCTGTGAGCCGGTGTCGACGAGAGCTTCCAGAGGAACTTCGTTTACCAGGACAGTTACAGTGGGGAAAAAAAGTACTTAGTCAGTCAGCAATAGTGCAAGTTCCACCACCTAAAAAGATGAGAGGCGTCTGTAATTTACATCATAGGTAGACCTCAACTATGGGAGACAAACTGAGAAAAAAAAATCCAGAAAATCACATTGTCTGTTTTTTTTTTCATTTTATTTGCATATTATGGTGGAAAATAAGTATTTGGTCAGAAACAAAATTTCATCTCAATACTTTGTGATATATCCTTTGTTGGCAATGACAGAGGTCAAACGTTTTCTGTAAGTCTTCACAAGGTTGCCACACACTGTTGTTGGTATGTTGGCCCATTCCTCCATGCAGATCTCCTCTAGAGCAGTGATGTTTTTGGCTTTTCGCTTGGCAACACGGACTTTCAACTCCCTCCAAAGGTTTTCTATAGGGTTGAGATCTGGAGACTGGCTAGGCCACTCCAGGACCTTGAAATGCTTCTTACGAAGCCACTCCTTCGTTGCCCTGGCGGTGTGCTTTGGATCATTGTCATGTTGAAAGACCCAGCCACGTTTCATCTTCAATGCCCTTGCTGATGGAAGGAGGTTTGCACTCAAAATCTCACGATACATGGCCCCATTCATTCTTTCATGTACCCGGATCAGTCGTCCTGGCCCCTTTGCAGAGAAACAGCCCCAAAGCATGATGTTTCCACCACCATGCTTTACAGTAGGTATGGTGTTTGATGGATGCAACTCAGTATTCTTTTTCCTCCAAACACGACAAGTTGTGTTTCTACCAAACAGTTCCAGTTTGGTTTCATCAGACCATAGGACATTCTCTCAAAACTCCTCTGGATCATCCAAATGCTCTCTAGCAAACTTCAGACGGGCCCGGACATGTACAGGCTTAAGTAGTGGGACACGTCTGGCACTGCAGGATCTGAGTCCATGGTGGCGTAGTGTGTTACTTATGGTAGGCCTTGTTACATTGGTCCCAGCTCTCTGCAGTTCATTCACTAGGTCCCCCCGCGTGGTTCTGGGATTTTTGCTCACCGTTCTTGTGATCATTCTGACCCCACGGGGTGGGATTTTGCGTGGAGCACCAGATCGAGGGAGATTATCAGTGGTCTTGTATGTCTTCCATTTTCTAATTATTGCTCCCACAGTTGATTTCTTCACTCCAAGCTGGTTGGCTATTGCAGATTCAGTCTTCCCAGCCTGGTGCAGGGCTACAATTTTGTTTCTGGTGTCCTTTGACAGCTCTTTGGTCTTCACCATAGTGGAGTTTGGAGTCAGACTGTTTGAGGGTGTGCACAGGTGTCTTTTTATACTGATAACAAGTTTAAACAGGTGCCATTACTACAGGTAATGAGTGGAGGAAAGAGGAGACTCTTAAAGAAGAAGTTACAGGTCTGTGAGAGCCAGAAATCTTGATTGCTTGTTTCTGACCAAATACTTATTTTCCACCATAATATGCAAATAAAATGAAAAAAAAAACAGACAATGTGATTTTCTGGATTTTTTTTTCCTCAGTTTGTCTCCCATAGTTGAGGTCTACCAATGATGTAAATTACAGACGTCTCTCATCTTTTTAAGTGGTGGAACTTGCACTATTGCTGACTGACTAAATACTTTTTTTCCCCACTGTATGTGCGGGTGAGATAAAGCGAGGCACCCATATACATGCTCCCTCTGGATGTTTTCTTCTTCTTCCCGAGGGGGAAGTCCTCAGCCTTGGGGGTGGCCCGTTTAGTCGATAACACTGGGCCTTGGTGTGTCCATATCTGTGGCAGTAATTACATTTTGCCAATGATGGCAACTGATCCCTAACTAAAGACAGCTAAAAATTAACTTTTAGTGAACTATTTAAAGAATAAGAAAAGGTCTCTTATGGTGACCAGCTTTGTCTGGAGGTAATCTTCTGGGTGGAGGCTCAGTGGAGAGAGTACTGTCCTGGGTTTGCTCCCTGGAGTGTGAAGGTGGAATAATCAGGATATGATGGAAGACCTGCTTGAGTCCCGTGGCAATATCATCTACACGGTCTTCAAGGAATACCTTGGCGTACACAGCGGAGTCTGCCCAGCTGTGTAGCTTGCATGGTACCTGGTAATGTCATCTGGAAAGTTGGAGGGGTAGCAGAAATAGACCCAGCTAGAGGAGCAAGGGTGACAGAGTTTCCCTGTGTATATTCATTGCCGAGGACACAAATGGCTAGGGTCTTGAAGTCTGCAAAGGTGAAGCTGGGATGTTGTGCAGCAAGCATGTGGAGTTGGCTCTGCAACAGTTCAGAACCCGCCCACTCTATGAAGCGGTATATCAGGATTTTGTCAGAGTCCACACTTTCACGGGGTCAACCTGTACAACAGTGAATAAAACCTCTTGGGGGATAGAGCATAGTCCCGTAGAGTCCCACCTGGCTGTCGTCTTGCAAAGAATCTTATCTTGACCTCAGAGATGGATGTAACTTCAAAGACATCCTTCTGTTTCACAAGGATTTGCTCAGACGTTCTCTTCTCTGATGGGGGTCAGGGTCAAACTTCCCTGGAAGCAGCACCTTCAAGCTGTCGCAGCAGGCTCTGCACTTGCTGTTCTGGAGAGAGGGGGTAAAATAGAAAGAGAGCAAGCAACTTGTCACTGAAGTCCCTGAATGTGTGTGGCTCCCCCCTGTAGCGTGGCAACCAGGGTACCCCAGGATAAAATGGACAGAGTCTTTAATATAGGCACACAGATGAATCCTGTTCGTAATGCCAAAAATTGTGGCGGGCCACTGGGGAGGTGCCAGACGTTGCTGAAGGGCCAGCTGGGGCATGTAGTCCCACTAGCAGCAAATAATGATGTCACGGTAGCTGAAGAGGGTCCCTGGATCCCTCAACACTTCCCTTGTGTCCACAACAGTTGTCAATAGTGGGAGGTAGCACTTGTGGATGCTATAGAACCCCCCGGGGGCACTCCTGTGGTGGTGGTGTCTGGGTGCAGGTTTTGGAGCGCCCGTGGTGTTTGTGCAATCTCTAGCAGCCAGACATGCAAGTGAACTTGTAAACTTATCAATTGTACTGAACGAGGTAATGGGGTAATTCACTCTCTTAAAGGCAAAGTTCATAGCATATTGTGCATATGAAAGTAATGGATCTCTCCTCATGAGACAAGCGAGGTTATGGCCTTTCAGAGTGGCTGGAGCAGAGTTCTCCTTACTTGCTATTAGAGGAAATGCTATGTGCAGTCCAAGAAATATTACACTGATGGAGGGATCTTCACAGATTGTCTCTCCGTGGAAACACGCTAAAGTTTTGAGCCTACCATTCCCTTTTGCAGGGGTTAAGTTAAACAAAGTCAGTGGCATGGAAGCCACGTGGATCTGGTCCTGGCTAGAAGCAATCAGGATAACCAGCATGCAGGAGAGCACATGTGCAGCTTTATCTCTCCTGACTAAATGAGGTTTCACTCTTTTGTGGAGGAGATTATGTGGGGAAAGATGTTCCCCCAAGGTGGACTGGCACAGAGACAAAAACAATCCTGGGAGCAGTAGTGTCTGCTTCTACTGCCTTCCTTAGGCAGCTTGAAGCTTGTTGTGAAGAGAATAATCACTTAATTTTCATATATACACATTGGCTGGCCAGTAGTAAATAGCAGCAAAGCACATTTATGAATTGTCGGTACACAATGCAATGTGTTACATCTTCAAACTCACAGTGCCCAAACTAATTCTGAGACACTGGACCAAATCTACTGCCACACAACAACTGCCTCGTTCAGCAGCAGTAGAACGGGTACTGGGATACCATACTATCCTATAGGGAATAACATACTAGCTTAGTATAATCTCTTTAACTTTGCTTAGTTTTGTGTGTGTTTTTGGTACTTAAAATATTTTCTTTGAGAGCTTTTACATCGGGAGATTATAGTTTAAAAAGTCATTTGATTGAACAATGGTTCCCATCCCAATCATTGTGTAGTTTAAACATATAACACAATAATATCCCCCAATCATGGGAACCAAAATTTATAGCACAACTCAAAATTCAACATAATATACCAAATTCCCTTTATCAAGACAATTATGCAAGAACTAGGGATTCAAAGAGTTTTTGCAAAAACCAAATAAATTTTATTACAAAAGAATTAAAAAACAGAGCATCATTGCTAATGCAGGCATACACGGGCATAAGTAACAACAACTGCACCTTAACAGATGTAAACAATCAGTAAAAGATCTTATTGTGGCACAAAAAATAACAAAAAATCCCCTATTTAATATTATAACCTACTATAGGCAATTTTAACAATAGATGAAAGACAGGGGATAAAATGTCCTAGTGCTAAATAAAGTGCATCAGTGCTGTACTACATGCATAGCTCGCTAATTAACAAAATTAGCATAAGTAAAGAGTGCACACAATAGCAGGGATTAACCCACTGTTATAGAAGTAAAGGCATAAATGCAGTAAACAGAAAGTGCAGAAGGTATTGGGAATTACCCACCATCAAAAGCATAAAGTGCATTGAAAAAGTCAGATAATTTAAGGTGCTAAAGTTAACTTACATGAAGTAATGGAGAGTGCTGCCCCAGCCTGCCGCCCCTATGCGCGTTACGCTGTAGCTTCTTCAGGAGATGTAAACATATGTAACAATTGCACAATCACTGAGAATTCATGCATGGAAAACTGGAAGAAAAAGAAAACAATGGATCCCAAAGGTGATGGAAAGTACAACAGAATATATGACTATTGCTACAGTACATACAGTGTGGAAAAAAAAGTATTTAGTCAGCCACCAATTGTGCAAGTTCTCCCACTTAAAAAGATGAGAGAGGCCTGTAATTGACATAATAGGTAGACCATAACTATGAGAGTCAGAATGAGAAAACAAATCCAGAAAAGCACCTTGTCTGATCTGGCAAGATGTATTTTTCAAATTATGGTGGAAAATAAGTATTTTATCACCTAAAAACATGCAAGATTTCTGGCTCTTACAGACCAGGAACTTCTTCTTTAAGCGACTCCGCTGTCCTCCACTCATTACCTATACTAATGGCACCTGTTTGAATTTGTTATCAGTATAAAAGACTGCTGTCCACAACCTCAAACAGACACACTCCAAACTTTACTATGGTGAAGACCAAAGAGCTGTCAAAAGGACACCAGAAACAAAATTTTAGCCCTGCACCAGGCTGGGAAGACTGAATCTGCAATAGGCAAGCAGAATGGTGTGATGAAATCAACTGTGGGAGCAATAATAAGAAAATGGAAGACATACAAGACCACTGATCTCTCTCGATCTGGGGCTCCATGCAAGATCTCACCCCGTCGGGTCAAAGTGATCACAAGAACAGTGAGAAAAAAATCCCAGAACCACAAGAGGGGACCTTCTGCATAGAACTGGGACCACAAAGGCTACCATCAGTAACACACTACACCGCCAGGATCTCAGATCCTGCAGTGCTAGACATGTACCCCTGCTTAAGCCAGTACATGTCCGGGCCCATCTGAAGTTTGCTAGAGAGCATTTGGATTATCCAGAAGGGTATTGGGAGAATGTCATATGGTCTGATGAAACCAAAGTAGAACTGTTTGGTAGAAACAAAACTCGTTGTGTTTGGAAGAGACAGAATGCTGAGCTGCATCCTAAGAACCCCATACCTACTGTGAAGCATGGGGTGGCAACATCATGCTTTGGGGCTGTTTCTCTGCAAATGGACCAGGACGACTGATCCATGTACATGAAAGAATGAATGGGGCCATGTATCGTGAGATTTTGAGCGCAAACCTCCTTCCATCAGCAAGGGCATTCAGACCTACAGATGACTACCCATTCCTGCTAATACATGTGGGGACAAATGACACAGCAAGAAATGATCTGGAAACCATCTGCAGTGACTTTGAAAACTTAGGTAAGAAAGTGAAAGAACTGGAAGTGCAAGTGGTCTTCTCTTCCATCCTCCCAGTGGATGGCCATGGAACAAGGAGGTGGAATAAGATTCTGCAGGTGACAACTGGCTACGTCATTGGTGCCATCCGCAAGGATTTGGATTTCTGGATCATGGAGTGAATTACCTATACAATGGACTACTTGCTAGAGATGGGGTGCACCTTACGAAGACTGGAAAACATGTATTTGGAAGTCGCCTTGCTACACTCATCAGGAGAGCTTTAAACTGGAACAATGTGGGAAGGGAAGCAAAAGGCCAGAAAAAGCCATACACCTAACAAATGCTATTGAGAATTCTGCTATTTGAAGTGGGAGGAAAGAACAAAGACAAAAAAATCTAAATAATAAAAATATTGGAGAAAAAGAAACTAATCACAAACTAAAATGTTTCTATACTAATGCACAAAGCATGGGCAACAAACAAAGAG
Organism: Dendrobates tinctorius; assembly: GCF_039654945.1. NCBI lineage: Eukaryota > Metazoa > Chordata > Amphibia > Anura > Dendrobatidae > Dendrobates > Dendrobates tinctorius. Next base: position 12,888,316 of record NW_027361807.1, on the reverse strand, counting down.
AATTGGAACTACTAACGCAGGAAAAGAAATATGTCATTGGAATCACTGAAACTTGGAAAACAAGGCTAGAAGGATACAACTCATTTGCAAGAAACAGACTTGATAAACGAGGAGGTGGTGTCGTATTGTATGTTACAAACGCGTGCACAGAGATTGAAGCTTCAGAGACTGGGAGTTCTGTGGAAACTGTTTGGGTAAGTATACAAGGACAGAACAATGGAAAGGACACCATTGTAGGCAAGGCATTTACTACAGGCCGTTTGTGCAAGCTGAAGATATGGATGAACTCTTTATGCATCAAATGGCCAAGTTCTCAAAAAAAATATGACAAACAGTTAGGTCCATATATATTTGGACAGAGACAACATTTTTCTAATTTTGGTTCTAGACATTACCACAATGAATTTTAAACAAAACATTTCAGATGCAGTTGAAGTTCAGACTTTCAGCTTTCATTTGAGGGTATCCACATTAAAATTGGATGAAGGGTTTAGGAGTTTCAGCTCCTTAACATGTGCCACCCTGTTTTTAAAGGGACTAAAAGTAATTGGACAGATTAAATAATTGTAAATAAAATGTTCATTTCTAGTACTTGGTTGAAAACCCTTTGTTGGCAATGACTGCCTAAAGTTTTGAACTCATGGGCATCACCAGACGCTGTGTTTCCTCCTTTTTGATGCTCTGCCAGGCCTTCACCGCGGTGGTTTTCAGTTGATATTTGTTTGAGGGCCTTTCTGTCTGAAGTTTAGTCTTTAACAAGTGAAATGCATGCTCAATTGGGTTGTGATCAGGTGACTGACTTGGCCATTCAAGAATATTCCACTTCTTTGCTTTAATAAACTCCTGGGTTGCTTTGGCTTTATGTTTTGGGTCATTGTCCATCTGTAGTATGAAACGACGACCAATCAGTTTGGCTGCATTTGGCTGGATCTGAGCACACAGTATGGCTCTGAATACCTCAGAATTCATTCGGCTGCTTCTGTCCTGTGTCACATCATCAATAAACACTAGTGAGCCAGTGCCACTGGCAGCCATGCATGCCCAAACCATCACACTGCCTCCGCCGTGTTTTACAGATGATGTGGTATGCTTTGGATCATGAGCTGTACCACGCCTTCGCCATATTTTTCTCTTTCCATCATTCTGGTAGAGGTTGATCTTGGCTTCATCTGTCCAAAGAATGTTCGTCCAGAACTGTGCTGGCTTTTTTAGATGTTTTTTAGCATAGTCCAGTCTAGCCTTTTTATTCTTGATGCTTATGAGTGGCTTGCACCGTGCAGTGAACCCTCTGTATTTACTTTCATGCAGTCTTCTCTTTATGGTAGATTTGGATATTGATACGCCTACCTCCTGGAGAGAGTTGTTCACTTGGTTGGCTGTTTTGAAGGGGTTTCTCTTCACCATGGAGATTATTCTGCAATCATCCACCACTGTTGTCTTCCGTGGGCGCCCAGGTCTTTTTGCATTGATGAGTTCACCAGTGCTTTCTTTCTCAGGATGTACCAATCTGTAGATTTTGCCACTCCTAATGTTGTAGCAATTTCTCGGATGAGTTTTTTCTGTTTTTGCAGCTTAAGGATGGCTTGTTTCACTGGCATGGAGAGCTCCTTTGACCACATGTTTCCTTCACAGCAAAACCTTCCAAATGCAAGGACCACACCTCAGATCAACTCCAGGCCTTTTATCTGCTTAATTGAGAATGACATAAGGAAGGGATTGCCCACACCTGTCCATGAAATAGCCTTGGAGTCAATTGTCCAATTACCTTTGGTCCCTTTAAAAACAATTTTAATGTGGATACCCTCAAATGAAAGCTGAAAGTCTGAAATTCAACTGAATCTGAATTGTTTTGTTTAAAATTCATTGTGGTAATGTCTAGAACCAAAATTAGAAAAATGTTGTCTCTGTCCAAATATATATGGACCAAACTGTATTTGTCATTGCAGATTTCAACTATCCAGACATTTGTTGGGAATCGTTCTTAGGCAAAACTAACAGGTCAAGGAAATTTTTATCCTCTCTTGCTGACAACTTTATCTTCCAAAAGATAGGGGAGAAAACAAGGGGAACTGCTACCTTGGATCTAATCCTCATAAACAGGGAGGAAATGGTTGAGGAGGTAAGAGTGGCTGGGACCCTAGGAGGTAGCGACCATGCTATTTTAGAATTTTGGATAACTAGAGGAGGAAGACCTGTGAAGACTCAGACGTCAAGGTTAGATTTCAGAAAGGCAGATTTTAAAGGATTCAGAAAGAGAATTGGAGGGATCCAATGGCTGGATATCCTTAAGGACAGAAATGTCCAGCAAGGATGGGAAATCTTGAAAAATGAAATTCTCAAAGCACAATTGTTAACAATTCGGAAAAGACGGAAGAATAGGAAGCATTTAAGGAAACCAGGATGGATGAACACAGAACTTAAGCACATGCTAAAAATGAAGAAAGAAATGTTTATAAAATAGAAAGAGGGAGGCATATCTAAAGAAGAATATAATGCTATCTGCTGAACCCGCAGAGCAAGAATCAGATTATCTAAAGCTGACAATGAATTGAGGCTTTCAAGAGACGTAAAAAGCAATAAAAAAGGATTTTGGGGATATGTCAAAAGTAAAAGAAAAGTCAAAGATGCTATAGGATTTTTACAGGTTGAAAATGATGAAATGGTAAGACAGGATGTTGAGAAGGCCGAACTTTTAAATTCCTATTTTGCATCTGTTTTCTCTCAGAAAGGAAATGTAACATCAACTGTTCTTCACTGTCTTTTTAAGGGAATAGAATAATCCAGGATATCTATAAACAGAAAGATAGTGAGGAAACACTTAGCTAACCTAAATGAATTCATGTCTCCAGGTCCAGATGAATTATACCCCAGAGTACTGAAGGAGATAGCAGAAGAAATTTTTAACCACTCTCCATAATCTTTGAAAATTCTCGGACAGCAAGACAAGTCCCAGAAGACTTGAGAAGAGCAAATGTTCCTATCTTCAAAAAGGGAAGAAGGTGGACCCAGGCAACTATAGGCCTGTGAGTCTGACTTCTATACCAGGAAAGATCTTTGAATAAATTATTAAACAACATGTATGTAAGTATGTGGATAAGAATGAAGTGATTAAACAGAGTCAGCATGGGTTGTAACTAATAAGTCATGTCAGACTAACTTAATTTCCTTCTATGACAGAATCACTGACTGGGTGGATCAGGGAAATGCTGTAGATATAGAATATCTTGACTTCAGCAAAGCATTTGACAAAGTATCTCACACCATTCTTATTGAAAAAATGACTAAGTATGGAATGGACAAGGCAACTGTTAGGTGGATTCATAACTGGCTTAGTGATTGGACCCAAAGAGTATTCATAAATGGCTGCATATCCAGTTGGAAGAATGTCTCAAGTGGGGTACCACAGGGCTCTGTCCTGGGCCCTGTATTGTTCAATATCTTTATCAATGATTTAGATGAAAGAATTGAGGGTAAACTGATTAAATTTGCTGATGACACAAAGCTAGGAGGGATAGCTAATACTAGAGAAGAGAGAGAGAGGATTCAAAAAGATATAAATAAACTAGAGCAGTGGGCAGCAACTAACAGAATGGTTTTTAACAGGGAAAAATGCAAAGTACTACATCTGGGCAATAAAAATCAAAAAAGCATATACAGAATGGGATGAATAGGACTAAGCAACAGCACATGTGAAAAAGACTTGGGTATACTAATAGATCACAGACTGAATATGAGTCAGCAGTGTGATGCATCAGCAAAAAAGGCAAATGCAATTCTAGGATATATTAACAGAAGCATACAGTCTAGATCACGGGAAGTCATTATTGTCCTCTACTCCTCTTTGGTCAGACTTCATCTGGAATACTGTGTCCAGTTTTGGGCACCAAATTTTCAAAAAGACATCAACAAACTGGAGCAAGTTCAGAAAAGAGCGACCAGAATGGTGACCGGTCTGCAAACCATGTCTTCTGAGGAAAGGTTGCAGGATTTGGGAATGTTTAGCTTGCAAACAAGAAGACTGAGATGAGACTTAATAGCTGTCTACAAATTTCTCAAGGGCTGTCACATTGTAGAAGGATCATCTTTATTGTCATTTGCACAAGGAAAGACTAGAAGTAATGGGATGAAAATGAATGGGAGGAGACACAGATTAGATATTAGAAAAAACTTTTTGACAGTTAGAGTGATCAATGAGTGTAAAAGGCTGCCACGAGAGGTGGTGAGCTCTCCTTCAATGGAAGTCTTCAAACAGAGGCTGGACAGACATCTGTCTGGGATGATTTAGTGAATCCTGCTTTGAGCAGGGGGTTGGACCAGATGGCCCATGAGGTCCCTTCCAACTTTATGATTCTATGAAAGGTGGATGGGTCTTTCAGCATGATTATGGTCACAAGCACACTGCCAGGGCAATGAGGGAGTGGCTTCGTAAGAAGCATATGAAGGTCCTGGAGTGGCCTAGCTAGTCTACAGATCTCAACCCCATAGAAAGCATTTGGAGGGATTTGAAAGTCCATGTTGCCCAGCGACAGGCCCAAACCATCACTCCTCTAGAGGAGATCTGCATGGAGGAATGGGCCAACATACCACCAACAGTGTGCACCAACCTTGTAAAGACTTTGCTGAAAACTTTGACCTCTGTCATTGCCAACAAAATATTGAGATGAACTTTTGTTAATGACCAAATACTTATTTTCCACCATAATTTGCAAAACAAATATTTCCGAATCAGACAAGGTGATTTTCTGGATTTGTTTTCTCATTTTGAGTCTCACAGTTATGGTCTATCTATGATGTCAATTACAGGCCTTTCTCATCTTTTTAAGTGTGAGAACTTGCACAATTGGTGGCTGACTAAATACTTTTTTCCCCACTGTATAAATGCAAGTGTTTAGAATGATAAAACCTGCAGCATCATTCATTCCACCATATGTCATTCACAGTTACATTGTACCAATGTTCAGAAAATATTAATCTAAGAATTTTAACAACATACTCACTAGTTTTACTGAATATTTGGTACTGGATAAAATGAATCAAATCATTAGTTTTATTTAGTTCCTTTATTATAGGCTGCTCAAGGAAGAGCCTAAACATATCCAAAGTACAGTTCTATCCGGTATGTCATTTTTATGTGAAATTTTAACTTGTATATGTCAAATTGTTCTACAAAGCACAGTATGTGCCACCGATAGTGATGGCTGGTAATAATGAATAGAGTTCTGTCTTACGGCCAATGGTATCAACAATCTTTTAAGACTTATCTAGCAGAGATAACCAACTAATCCCACAAGATAAGATCTTGGTTTCACAATCAGATTAAATGTATCAATTTAGTATAGATAATGAAGGGTTTGTAATCATTGATTTGGACTTTGACCACCTTTAGATTTTTACATTTATGATGCAATTACAATCAATTTATAATTCAATCATATTTTTACACAAGAATATTTTTAACTCCTATATACATAAGGATATCCTATAATACTTCATTATTTGTATCATACAGGGGCATATGACAGTGCAACAAGCACCCGGTGTTCGGGGGCCGAACCCGACCAGTAACACGGACTTCCTGATGAAGTCTGTGTTTGGTGTCCGTGCCTGAAGAGTAGGTGTTCGGTATGGATGCTGAACTTTACTGTTCGGGTTCGCCCATCTCTAACCGCGATGTTATCGCGGGATCCGATCACTGCCATGGGGACACAATGTAATCATGACGACATCGGGGTCACTAGAGCTAAGAAAGTTGCTGATCAAGCGCAGAGCATGATCAGCAACTTTATCTGTCAGTGCAGTGCTGACAGGTTGCATAGCATAGGGAGGAGGCTGCATCCCCATGCTGTACATGCAATCCGCCTGCAAGAAATGATAGTCCCATAGTGGGACAAAGTAAAAAAGTTTTAAAAAAGTTAGAAAAAAGTTTTTAAAAAATTGTAAAAATATTTCAAAAAATAATAAAAAATCAAAATATATGGTAAACATGAATGAATATTTTTGTAAACAAAATACTCCCAGAACAATAAAAGTACACATATTTGGTATTGCCGCATCCGGAACGACCCGACCTACGAAACTGTCCCACTAGTTGACCCCTTTAGTGAACACCATAAAAAATAAATTAAAAAGGCAAAAAACAATGCTTTATCATCATATCTCTGAACAAAAAGTGGAATAAAATGCGATCAAAAATGTAATCTTGTCCTGCAATAAACAAGCCATCATAAAGCTCCATCAGCGGAAAAATATAAAAGTTATAGGTCTCAGAATAAAGCGATGCAAAAATAATTATTTTTTTATATAAATAGTTTTTATTGTGTGAAAGTGCAAAAACATAAACGCTGCAATTGTACTGACTCGAAGAATAAAAATGCCTTATTAATTTTACCACAAGTGGAACGACATAAACCCCCCTTCCCCTGAAAAGATCCTGAATTGCTGGTTTTTGTTCATTATGCCTCCCAAAAATTGGAATAGAAAGCAATCAAAAATTGTCATGTGATTGAAAATGGTACCGCTAAAAACATCAATTTGTCCTGCAAAAAACAAGCCCTCACATGACTCTGTTAGCCAAAATATGAAAAAGTTATAGCTTTGCTTTTTGAAATAAAAAGCGTCTTTTAGTGTGTGACAAATAGAGAAAAAGACCAGCACATGCAAGCTAGTGTGAACAGGTGCCAACTAAAAAAGCATATAACTTGAAAAATTATAAAGGTTACACCATGAATTACCAAAAATGATTACTCTACTGTAGAACATTGAAACTGCATTACTGCCATAGAAAATGGGTAAAAAAGGTGCTATATATTGTATATGTCAGCAAATACGTGGGATGCAGTGACAGACAGGAGGCAGAGCAAGAGTTAACAGATTTATTAACAGGGGAATACACCACGCAGGGAGGAAAAGGGTTAAACAGTGGGTTAAACAGTATAAATGGCAAAGGATATTGTAAGGTGAAGGATAAAGGATCAAGTATGGAATTTTCTGTGTAGCACTGGTGTCAGAAGTTCCTCAAACTGAACTCCTGCTGGGAACTCAATAGTGCTGGCAACGCCTGGTGCGGTGTCTTTTCCAGGAAGGTCCTGTGAACAACAATGTCTAGAATTCTGGCGGCAACGGTTGGTCTCCGGTACCTTCCGCTGTGCCTAGTCCATATACTGTAGTGGCTGACAAGGGTATGGGCCACAGTCCTGTACGAGCCCAACGTGGCTCTGCTAATATTCTCTGGTGATGTCAGGGAGCAAGAGTCTGGGCAAACATTCTTTGGAAACGTCAGGGTGCAAGTGTCAGTCCCGCATGCGGTCACTCCTATGGGGCACGTGTACTGTACTCACAGACACTGAACGTACGATGCCTTTCTCTCTGGTAGTCACTGTCACACTGCACCTCTCTCTGTAGTCACTGGGCACACTGCACCTCTCTCTGTCTGGTCTCCGCTGCTGCCGGCGGGAGATGGTGGACGCTGAACTTCACAATGCTGGTGCTCCCCGGACGGAGTACTCCTCTGCCTGGCTGCTGCTGCTGCTTCCCTGTCAGTGGTCCCTCTCTGGACTACTGCAGAACACTGGGCTCACTTTCTCTGCGCGCTGCCCCAGGTTCACGCCAAAATTCTCTTGCTTTGCGCTCTTTTCCCTTTTATCTCCCCGCTGCTGGGTGCGCTTTTCCTCTGTCTCTCCCTGCCGCCTCAGGTCAAGAGGTTGCTCTGGCTCCTTTCCGCTTTCCTCTGGGAACAGGAAACGCAGCACTGACCGTTCCGGCCCCGGCTTCGGCACGCAGGTACCCACAACGAGGTCCTCCCCCTTACATATATATGAAATATACATCTGCAAAATTGTTATTAAAAATACAGTAAAAAAGAAGGTACTTAGTGCATTGACATGGCAGTTGGGCTCATATATATTGGCCAATCTATGCACTAAGTACTTTATTTTTTACTGTATTTTCATAGCAATTTTGCAGTTGAATATTTCATATATGCGCTGTATAGCGCTTTTTTTCCCCTTTTTTTCCTTTTTCCCACTTTCTATGGCAGTAATGCAGTTTCAATGTCCTAGAGCAGGGTTCTCCAACTCCAGTCCTCAAGGCCCCCAACAGGTCATGATTTCAGGATTTCCTTAGTATTGCACAGGTGATAATTCCATCACCTGTGCAATACAAGGGAAATCCTGAAAACATGACCTGTTGGTGGGCCTTGAGGACTGGAGTTGGGGAACCCTGTCCTAGAGTAATCATTTTTGATAATTCATGGTGCAACCTTTATAGTTTTTCAAGTTATTCATTTTAGTTTGTGACAGCAGCCAAACATAAAAATCCGATATAAATCTGGTATAGCTCGTAATTACACTGACCCAAAGAATAAAGTCATCTAATCACTTATACCACACAAAGAACAGCGTAAATAAATATAACCAATTCTTCACCTGTTTTGTTTATTCTGCCTCCCAAAGATCACAGTAAGGATCGGCGAACATTTATCTTGTGCTTTGTGCTGTGCGCTGACACAGTGGTTTCCATGTAAATCTCTGAAATATGTGATTCAGACGGGGCCCCTGGTGGAAGATTCCCTATGATGAGTCATATGGAGGCACTGTGGATGCTGTCTGACCTGTTATCCGGCGGTGTCCATCTTTTTAGGATTGCATAAAGGTGCCGTCGGCCACAGTTTTGTGCAATTTCTGCAAAGAAGGACACCTCTGAACAGAGGCCAGAAGGAGTCCAGAGTAACTCTACGGCCTCACTATAGTGAATGGATCCCTCGAGGGTTTCATCTGAATCACGTCACTCAGATTTAGATGGAAACCCCATAGTAAGTGCTTAGCGCAGAGCGCCAGATAAATGTGATCCCAAACGTTATGTAAAATGTTCCCAATTAAAGCTTCAAATCAATCCACAAAAAAAGCAAGTCCTCACTCATGTCCATCATCTGTTAGCGGAAAAATAGGGGGCTTCCACATTACTGGTAGCAAAAAGACTCTGAAAAAAAGTTAAATGGTTCCTCGCCCCTTAAAAGAAATTCTCTGCTCCCAAATCCAAATGCCCCACTCCCTTCTAAGCCCCACAGTGTGCCAAAACTACATACAGCGTCCACATGTTTGGCATTTCTGAAGCAATGAGAGCCTGCCTAACTTACGGGTGCATGTCTCCAGCAGCATGAGCTAGGCATAACATACTGGTGATTGCAACGTACTGGTCGCTACAGTGTACTGGTCACTACAACAACAGTTTGCAATTTTCACTCTGCAACATTTATTGCTGCTTGTTTCTGAAATACACCCATGGAGTCAAAATCGTCACTACAACTGTAGATAAATTACCAAAGGGGTATAATTTCCAAAATGGGGCCACTTGAAGGGGGATACTGCTCTTCTAGCAATTAGGGGCTTTGTATATGGTCCACAAACTATTATCGGAAAATCTGCGCTCCTGGAGGCAAATAGTGTTCCCTCGCTCCCGAGTCTCGCCGTATGGCTAAATAGTACTGTACAGCCATATATGGGGTATTGCCACGTTTAGTAGAAATTGTGGGACAAATTATGGTGCCATTTTTATCCACTTATTGTATAAAAATGTAAAATCTGGGGCTAAAACAAAATTTTGGTGGTAAAAGTTTAGTTATTTTTTCTTCACTGCCCAATGGTATAAAGTTCTGTGACACACCTGGGGTGTCATTATTATCACTGCATCCCTAGATGAATTTGCTGAGAGGGGTAGTTTGTAAAATGGGGTAATTTTTGGGGGTTCTGCTGTTCTGGGACGTCAGGGGCTCTCCCAGTGGGTCATGGCACCCGCAAATCATCACAGTAAAATCGGCACTATATATATGGTGCTCCTTCCATTCTGAGCTTTGCACTGTACCTGAAAAATATTTCTCGATTACATGTAGGGTAATGGCGTACTAAGGAAAAGATGGACCTCAGTTTGCTGTAAAAAAAAATCCTATTTTCCCTTAGACAAATTAAAAACTTGAGGCTAAAACAACATTTTAGTGGTAATAATGTAATTTATTCTTTTTTCACCACTCAAAGATTCCAGGAAATTTTGCATTCAAAAAGTCAAATGGCGCTCCTTCCCTTCTGAGCTCTGCTGTTCATCAAAGCAGTGGTTTTCCCCCACATATGGGGTCTCTGCATTTTTTTTCCACATTCCAAAAATTACTGTGAAGTACCTGGAGGGTTAATAAATTTATTGAATGTGGTTTAGAGCACCATGAGCGGTGCAGTTTTTAGAAGAGTGTCACTTTTTGGTACTGTCCATAATGTTGACCCCTCAAGGTCACTTCAAATATGAGGTGGTCCCTAAAAAAATGATTTTGTAAATTTAGTTGGAAAAATGAGAAATCATTGGTCAAATTTTAACCCTTATAATTTCCTAGCAAAAAAAGGTTTTTTCAAAAATTGTGTTGATGCAAAGTAGACGTGGGAAATGTTATTTATTAACTATTTTGTTTGACACATCTCTATGATTTAAGGGCATAAGAATTCAAAGTTTGAAAATTGCAAAATTTTCAAAATATTTGCCAAATTGTAATTTTTTTCACAAATAAACATACCGTATATACTCATGCATAAGCCGAGATTTTCAGCACATTTTTGGGCTGAAAATGCCCCCCTCAGCTTATACACGAATCATTGTCCAGAAAGCCAACAGGGGAGGGGAGCGGCGGAGCAGCGGCAGGAGCCGCCGGGGGTGATATCATACTCACCCTCATCGCGCCATCACTGAAGTCCCAGCATCTCCGTTGTCCGATGCGGCAGCTCTTCCCCTGTGCTGAGCGGTCACATGGTACCGCTAATTAAGGTAATGAATTTGCACGCGTCTCCACTCCCATAGGCGTGGAACGCATATTCATTACCTTAATAAGCGGTACCACGTGACCACTGAGCACAGGAGGCGCTGCCACGCCGGGACAATGGAGATGCAGGGATATGCAGCGACGGCGCGAGGAGGGTGAGGAGGACGGAGGAGTTCTGGGGCTGGGTGAGGCCTTATTTTTTGACATTTTTATTGATACAATTTTAGTGTAGATACAATTTTTTGATCGATCACATGTTATTGCATTTTATTGCAATGTAGCGGCGACCAAAAAATGTAATTCTGTCTTTTTGAATTTTTTTTGGTTACCCCATTTAACAATTGAGTTAACTCTTTTTTATATTGCTAAATCGGGCAATTCTGAACTCGGCGATACCAAATATGTGTATATTTGACTTTTTTATGTTTTACTTTGTATTGGGCAAAAGGGGGATGATTTGAACTTTTATATTTTCTTAATTGTTTTAATATTTTTAAAAACATTTTTTTTACTTTTTGCATGCTTCAATAGTCTCCATGGGAGACTAGGAGCTGCAGTACTTTGATCGCCTTTGCAATACACAGGCGATGATCAGATCGCTTGTGTGTAGCAGAAATGCTCTCTTGATATGAGCGCCGACCACGTTTGACATTCCTTTGCCGATATTTTGTCGTAGGCTGGCAAAATGGACAAATAATGGTTTTTAGGCCTGAAAGTAATTTAAGTCATCATCCAGCCCTATATTTATTGGCTCTACAACAGGTGTGAGCCTCCTAACTTTGCAATTGAGTCTGTGCTTGGATTTTGTTTGTTCTGCTTTGTGCTAGACATGACAGACAGACTGACTTTTAACACCACTGAGCGTGTTCTTTTCAGTTGGGTTATATCCCGATGTTTTGGTGAGCCATACCCTGTGATTGCGGAACTGAGGAGGCGGAGACGAATGTGGGTCCATCCGCTTTTGAGGCAAAGGATATCTAAAGGCCATTTCCACCGTCTCTATACATCTCTGCATAGCCATCTGGACAAGTTCTTTCAATATTGTCGGATGAGCCTTGCTACATTTGATATTTTGCTTGAGCCCAGGGATCACGTTTCAGGACACCAGGATATGCAATGCTATTTCTGCTTATCCTTACCTTACGGTATGTCTTAAAGCAATATGTTGATGATGTGTGAAGCAGCATAGTTAAATTCCATAACTTGGACCGAATTTATTCTTGCCATTTTTGAAAATATTGTTTCAAGCACATTTCGTAAGGTACATTATAAACTTGTGTATTAATGAACCAAGCCATGGCATGTAATTTAATGTTGAGCATGCATGCTTAATGTTAGGAGCGGTGGAACGCACTAAATAAAATTATAATAAAGTGCACTCACCGCTCGGGGTCCACCGTGCGGTAGATGGTATAACCGATGCTAGAGGATAGCTGAGCAAAGTAGCGGTTGTGTGCACAGGGTTAAAGGCGTCACCCAAGTGCACTGTGCAGGCTATGTACACACACAGAGCTGCAAGCTATAGCACACGCAGTGGTTACACTTGGAGCAGGCTCTGTTTCACACACAGAGCTGCAGCATAAACATATGCAATAGTAACGCTGGAGCAGGCTCTGTTTCACACACAGAGCTGCAAGGGTAAACATATGAAATAGCAAGGCTGGAGCAAGCTCTGTTTCACACACAGAGCTGCTGCATAAACATATAAATACAACACGCTGAGTCTATTAACCACTCACAGAGGCTCAGCGAGACAGACGCGGTAATCGGTCACAGGAGTGGCCTATGCTGGCAGGATACACTCCATCTAGACCTACCGGGAGTCTGTAACAGAGACGTTGCAACTGCGAACACTCTCTGAACTGCGTACGCAGTGCGGCGAGGATAGTGCCGCGGGGAGGCACCGCTGTACAGGAAGCGCGATGCAAGACGCTTAGCTGCTGCTAAAGCTGAAGCTTGAGCGCGCTGGCGCTAATACTGGCTGAACACAATCACTCACACAAGCGTAATAACCAAGGAAGGGGGTATGTTGTGAGTTCACTTTCCCCTTCACCATTGAGGTCTGATGAACTCCCTCTTCTGGTGAAGGAAGGTAGTGAGGCTGATTACCAAACAGCTGAGCATAATGATGATGACTGGGTGACTGGAATTGCTGACTGGATATAAGGCAGCCGACGCCCTTCTGCCTTGCGGGTGATTTCTCTGAGGGATTCTTGGAGACCAGTCTGATTCCTGCTCCTCAAAAGCTAAGTTTTCTTCTCTGCTTTTTGCATTTGTGTTTTGGTTTTGTTTTGCCTTGTTTTTCTGGATTTCTGCCTTTCCCTGCTGGGTGAGCTGAATTCCTTTTTGCTCTGTCTTCAGAAAATACCTGGGTACTGATATAGTCTTTTTGAAGCCTAGCGTCTTCAGGGCTTTTTTCCGATCAGTCTGTTGGCTCTTTTTTCGATAGGGTTTTGGCAGATTGCAGACAGCAGCTTTTCTATCCTGTCCTATTTAGTTAGCTTGGGCCCCATCATTTGCTCAGCCTATCTTTCTATCTGTGTGAGTGTTTTTTCATCTTGCTTCACCGTCATTATATGTTGGGGGCTGCCTATTGCTTTGGGGTCTGCTCCGGGGCAGTTTAGATTTCCCTTTCTGTCTTTAGGCTATGTAGTTCTCCAGCTGTGATCGAGGGGTCTAGGGCACCGTAGGAACCCCCCACGGCCACTGCTAGTTGTTGTTGTTAGGTTCAGGGGTCTGCAATCCGATAGCTGCCAACTTCTCTGGTTTTCTGGACTTAGCTACTATTTCTGTTTTTGCCTCCTACGGTGACTCATTCATAACAGAATCACCTGCCATACCGCAGATCCTAGGGTACTCAATAGCAGGAAAGAATTGTAAAAAAAAAGAAAAGAAAAAAAAAAGGGTGTATATTTTTTCCCTCTATATCTCTGAGGCCGTAGGGGGAATTTTTTTTCTCTCTCAATGGAGATAAAGCAATTGTCTGATCGTGTGGAGCAGCTCGCTGCGGAAGTGCGGGGAAATTCCGTCTACCTTGCTCATTCACATGCTGCTGAACCAAAGATCCCTACTCCTGATGTGTTTTTTGGGGATCGGTCTAAATTTTTGAATTTCAAAAATAATTGTAAATTATTTTTTGCCTTGAAGCCTAACTTGTCAGGGAGCTCCGCACAGCAGGTTACAATTGTCATCTCTTTGTTGCGTGGCGATCCCCAGGATTGGGCGTTTTCTTTGAAACCAGATGATCCTATTCTGACTAATGTGAACGCATTTTTTCAAGCCTTGGGGTTGTTGTATGACGAACCTAATGCTATTGATCAGGCTGAAAAGACCATGTTGGCATTGAGCCAGGGTCAAGATTCTGCAGAATTGTACTGTCAAAAATTCCGAAAGTGGGCGGTCCTTACTACCAGGAATGATAATGCCTTGGCAGCTCTCTTTTGGAAGGGTTTGTCAGAAGCCGTAAAAGATACTATGGTGGGATTTCCTGTTCCCTCTGGTCTTGACGATTCTATGTCATTAGCCATTCAGGTTGATCGGCGTTTACGTGAACGCAGGACTGCACGAGAGGTATTGCCACCTGTTGAACAAGTGTCTGAACCTATGCAATGTGATAGAGTTTTGTCCAGGGAGCAACGTCAGGAGTTCAGAAGGCGTAATAAGCTGTGTTTTTTTTGTGGAGATGCCTCGCATATTATTTCTGTCTGTCCTAAACGAGAGAAACGTTTTGCACACACGTTTTCTGTGGGTGGTGTTCAACCTAAGTTTCTTCTGGCAATTACTCTGATCTGCTCCCTGTCCACATTTTCCGCCAAGGCTTTTGTGGATTCGGGAGCAGCCCTGAACCTAATGGACTTGGATTTTGCTAAACGTTGTGGATTTCCTATGACACCTCTGTGGACGCCTATCCCTTTGAGGGGGATTGATGCTACTCCTTTGGCGAAAAATAAACCTCAGTTTTGGACCCAGGTGGTAATGCGGGTCGCCCCAGACCATCAAGAAAATTGCAGATTTTTGGTGTTGCATAATTTGCATGATACCATTGTTCTGGGGCTTCCCTGGTTGCAAATTCATAATCCAGTTTTGGATTGGAAATCTGTGTCTGTGGTGAGTTGGGGTTGTCGGTGTGCCCTTAGTGAGGCTCCGTTTTTTTCCACCTCTCCTCAGTCGCATGATGTTCCTGACTATTTGGCAGACTTTTATGATGTATTTAGTGAGAATGAGTCTGCGTCTTTGCCTCCTCATAGGAGTTATGACTGTGCAATTGAACTTAGCCCGGGGTGTAAATTTCCCAAGGGTCGGCTCTTCAATTTATCTGTACCCGAGCACGAGGCTATGCGATCCTATATTAAGGAGGCGTTGGAGAAGGGTCATATTAGACCATCCTCTTCACCCTTAGGTGCCGTTTTTTTTTCGTGGCCAAAAAGGATGGTTCATTAAGGCCTTGTATTGATTATTGTGCCCTCAACAAAATTACTATTAAATATCAGTATCCGTTACACCTGATTTCGGATCTATTCTCCAGAGTTAAAGGTGCTTGCTGGTTTACCAAGCTTGACCTCAGGGGGGCGTATAATCTTATCCGCATTAAGCATGGGGATGAATGGAAGACGGCGTTTAATACTCCGGAGGGACATTTTGAGTACCTGGTGATGCCTTTTGGGCTCACTAATGCCCCTTCTGTCTTCCAGTGCTTCATGAACGACATTTTCCGAGACTTTGTGGATAAATTTTTGATTATCTATCTGGATGATATTTTGATCTTCTCCAAGGTTTGGGATTCTCATGTGGAACATGTTCGGACTGTGTTCCGGATCTTGAGGGAGAATTCCCTGTATGTCAAAGGATCGAAATGCCTTTTTGGGGTACAGAGGATTTCATTTTTGGGATTTATTTTGTCTCCGTCAACTATTGAAATGGACCCAGCCAAGGTACAGGCCATTTATGATTGGGTTAAGCCCACTTCTTTGAAGGCCCTCCAAAAGTTTTTGGGTTTTGCTGATTTTTATCGGAAATTTATAGCAAAATTTTCTAGTATTGCCAAGCCATTGACTGATCTGACTAAGAAGGGTGCTGATGTGTTGAATTGGTCTCCGGAGGCTGTTTCTTCCTTTGAGGAGCTGAAGCGAAGATTCACTTCTGCCCCGGTTTTGCGTCAACCTGATGTCTCACTCCCGTTCCAGGTAGAGGTGGATGCTTCTGAGATTGGTCCAGGAGCTGTTTTGTCCCAAAAGGATCCTGTAACATCTAAAATGAATCCCTGTGCTTTCTTTTCCCGAAAGTTCTCTCCATCTGAACGTAACTACGATGTGGGGAATCGGGAACTGTTAGCCATGAAATGGGCATTTGAGGAGTGGAGACATTGGTTGGAGGGAGCTAAACATCAAGTCGTGGTCCTCACTGACCACAAGAATTTGATTTACCTGGAGTCGACCAAACGCTTGAACCCTAGACAGGCTAGGTGGGCCTTGTTTTTTACACGTTTTGATTTTGTGGTCTCTTTTCTTCCTGGCACTAGGAATGTCAAGGCAGACGCCCTCTCTAGGAGCTTCTTTGCTGATTCTCCTGTGGTGACCAAGCCTGCTACCATCTTAGGCGAAGGGGTAGTTCTTTCTGCCATCTCGCCCGATTTGAGACGTGCTCTGGAAGAGTTCCAGGAGGACAAACCTGAGCGTTGTCCCAGTGGAAAGTTGTATGTTCCTGACCAGTGGAAGAAGAGAGTGATGTCTGAAGTTCATTGCTCTGCATTGGCTGGTCATACAGGTATTTTTGGTACTAGAGATATAGTGAGTCGGTCATTTTGGTGGCCCGCCTTGTCTCGTGATGTCAGGAATTTTGTGCAGTCCTGTGGGACTTGCTCCCGGTCTAAACATTGTTCTCGCTCTAGTGGGTTGTTGATGCCTTTGCCGGTCCCCAGGAGGCCATGGACCCATATTTCAATGGATTTCATCTCTGATATGCCTGTCTCTCAGAGAATGACTGTTATTTGGGTGATTTGTGATAGGTTCTCTAAGATGGTTCATCTTGTACCACTCCCTAAGTTGCCATCTTCCTCTGAGTTGGTGCCCCTGTTTTTGCAACAGGTGGTTCGCTTGCACGGGATTCCTGAGAACATTGTATCTGACAGAGGAGTTCAGTTTGTGTCTATATTTTGGAGGACTTTCTGTTCCAAGCTGGGAATTCAGTTGTCCTTCTCCTCTGCTTTTCACCCTCAGACCAATGGGCAGACGGAGAGAACAAACCAGACCTTGGAGTCGTATTTGAGATATTTTATTTCCGCTGATCAGGATGATTGGGTTTCATTTTTGCCCTTGGCCGAATTTGCTTTAAATAATAGAGCTAGTTCTGCCACTTTGATGTCACCTTTTTTTTGTAACTTTGGGTTTCATCCTCGATTTTCTTCAGGGCAGGTGGAGCCTTCTGCCTCCCCAGGTGTTGACACTGTGGTGGAGAGAATGCACCAGATCTGGGACCAAGTGGTGGATAAGTTATCTCTCTCCCAGGAAAAGGCCCAGCGGTTTTCCAACCGACATAGGACCATTGGTCCCCAGTTTAAGGTTGGTGATATGGTTTTGTTATCATCAAAAAATATCGCTATGAAGGTGGCTTCTCCTAAGTTTAAGCCTAGATTTATTGGACCTTACAAGATTTTGGAGATTATTAATCCGGTCTCTTTTCGTTTGGCTCTTCCTATCACATTTAAAATCCATAATGTGTTTCATAAGTCCTTGTTGAAGAGGTTTGTTGAACCAGTTGTTCCTGGGGTGGCACCTCCGGACCCTGTATTGGTTGAAGGTAACATGGAATATGAGAAGATACTGGATTCCCGTCTGGTTAGACGGAGACTCCAGTATTTGGTTAAGTGGAAGGGTTATGGTCAGGAGGATAATTCCTGGGTCTCTGCCTCTGATATTCATGCCAAAATATTGGTGCGTGCCTTTCATCGGGCTCACCCTGATCGCCCTGGTGGTGTGGATGAGGGTTCGGTGACCCCTCCTCAAGGGGGAGGTACTGTTGTGAGTTCATTTTCCCCTTCACCATTGAGGTCTGATGAACTCCCTCTTCTGGTGAAGGAAGGTAGTGAGGCTGATTACCAAACAGCTGAGCAGAATGATGATGACTGGGTGACTGGAATTGCTGACTGGATATAAGGCAGCCGAAGCTCTTCTGCCTTGCGGGTGATTTCTCTGAGGGATTCTTGGAGACCAGTCTAATTCCTGCTCCTCAAAAGCTAAGTTTTCTTCTCTGCTTTTTGCATTTGTGTTTTGGTTTTGTTTTGCCTTGTTTTTCTGGATTTCTGCCTTTCCCTGCTGGGTGAGCTGAATTCCTTTTTGCTCTGTCTTCAGAAAATACCTGGGTACTGATATAGTCTTTTTGAAGCCTAGTGTCTTCAGGGCTTTTTTCCGATCAGTCTGTTGGCTCTTTTTTCGATAGGGTTTTGGCGGATTGCAGACAGCAGCTTTTCTATCCTGTCCTATTTAGTTAGCTTGGGCCCCATCTTTTGCTCAGCCTATCTTTCTATCTGTGTGAGTGTTTTTTCATCTTGCTTCACCGTCATTATATGTTGGGGGCTGCCTATTGCTTTGGGGTCTGCTCTGGGGCAGTTTAGATTTCCCTTTCTGTCTTTAGGCTATGTAGTTCTCCGGCTGTGATCGAGGGGTCTAGGGCACCGTAGGAACCCCCCACGGCCACTGCTAGTTGTTGTTGTTAGGTTCAGGGGTCTGCAATCCGATAGCTGCCAACTTCTCTGGTTTTCTGGACTTAGCTAGTATTTCTGTTTTTGCCTCCTACGGTGACTCATTCATAACAGGGGTATTTAATGAGTCATTCACCAGTCCAAGCATCCATCAGCAAACCCACAGCAGCAAGTATGAAAATACTAGCGCATGGCGGAACGGTCATGCACACTTTTTATAGCGTACGGGACCAGCCGGAAATCTCCAGAGCCTTGAGCAGAACCAATGGAATCAGGAGCAGGACCTGAGCATCCGACTCCTGAACTCCAATGGGAGCTCGACCCGTGGGCATGCTCAGAAGCTGGGAAGAAGGACTTAGCCTCTGGAGACAAATGTGAGGATCTGGATTGCTGCATAGGCATGGTATAAACCAGATTCCTAACATTACCCCCCCTCCTAGGGCCCCCTCCTCCCTGAAACCTCCAGTCCACCATCCTGTACCCAACAGTGGCATAGGGCTCAAACTCGTCCAAAGGCGAGCTTAGTGTCCTGGTAGGTGTTACCGTGAACCGGGACACTTGGATGCCATTAGTGGAATCAAGGTCACCAGGTTTCAGAAGGGAAACTTGAGAAATAACGGGAGCAGGCGCTGTAGCAGAGCGCCGCCGTGAATCGGCGACCCGTCACCGGTCTCCGCCTAGGAAGGGTGTTGTGAGCACAAGAGGTACAGGCCTGGATACATTTTTTGATGTCCCGAGCCCTATGGGGCCACCAATACGCTCCGGCCAAGAGCTTCGAGATTTGCATGTAGCCTCGATGGTGAGACGTATTGGACGCATGCTCCCAGGCGAGTACCTGAGCCCTAAGATGAGGAGGGACAAAGGTCTTGACAACCGGTTCAGACTCCGACCATTGCGGGGGGCTGGCTTCCGGAGAAGCCGCACATACGTGTTGACAACCGCAAACGGATTCCTGGTCTGAGTCCGTATTAAAATTAGTACGAGACACCTCCATGGGCTCAGGGTTAGGACCTCCGGCTCAAACAGCTCAAGAGGTTCAACAAATTTAGGAGCTGAAACAGCTCTTCGCTTGGAGTGAGCCCGCTCCATACCGCGCTCCGAGAAACGGAGGTCGATACGTGAGGACACAGAAATCAACTCCTCCAAGCTGGTGGGGATCTCTCTAGTGGAGAGAGCATCCTTCATGTGCTCGGCTAGACCTCGCCAAAAAACGGGGATAAGGGCCTTGTCGGACCATTCCAACTCGGATGCCAGTGTCCGAAAACGAACGGCATACTGGCTAACCGAGAGTGACCCCTGAGTAAGGGCGAGTAGTTGCAGAGACGTGTCGTGCGTGACCCGCGGACCGAGAAATACTTGCTTGATGGCAGATAGCAAGTTGGCAGCGGTCCGAATCTCGGTGTCACCACGTTCCCATAGCGGCGTAGCCCATTCCAGCGCCTTGCACGACAGTAGGGATATAATGAAGGCCACTTTGGCCCGTTCCGTAGGGAATTGCACAGCCAGCAGCTCCAGGTGGATCGAACACTGGCTGATAAAACCCCTACAGTAGGCCCCATCCCCAGAATATTTTTCGGGTAACGGGAGGCGGGTAACTGTCGGCGCAAGGGCGGACATGGACATACGCCCTACCGCATCTGTAAGTGCTTGAACAGCAGCATCCGTGGCCTGCGAAGCTGCAAGAGCCCTCTCAAGGGTAGCCAAGCGAGCCTCGAACTGTCGCACGCATTGTAACAATTGCTGCTGATCAGCCATCTCCAGCCAGACCCTGGCGCTAGTATTATGTTAGGAGCAGTGGAACGCACAAATAAAATTATAATAAAGTGCGTTCACCGCTCGGGGTCCACCGTGCGGTAGATGGTATAACCGCTGCTAGAGGATAACTGAGCAAAGTAGCGGTGGTGTGCACAGGGTTAAAGGCGTCACCCAAGTGCACTGTGCAGGCTCTGTACACACACAGAGCTGCAAGCTATAACACACGTAGTGGTTACACTTGGAGCAGGCTCTGTTTCACACACAGAGCTGCAGCATAAACATATGCAATAGTAACGCTGGAGCAGGCTCTGTTTCACACACAGAGCTGCAAGGGTAAACGTATGAAATAACAAGGCTGGAGCAAGCTCTGTTTCACACACAGAGCTGCTGCATAAACACATAAATACAACACGCTGAGTCTGTTAACCACTCACAGAGGCTCAGCGAGACAGACACGGTAATCGGTCACAGGAGTGGCCTATGCTGGCAGGACACACTCCGTCTAGACCTACCTGGAGTCTGTAACCGAGACGTTGCAACTGCGAACACTCTCTGAACTGGGCATGCAGTGTGCCGCGGGGAGGCACCGCTGTACAGGAAGCGCGATGCAAGACGCTTAGCTGCTGCTAAAGCTGAAGCTTGAGCGCGCTGGCGCTAATACTGGCTGAACACAATCACTCACACAAACGTAATAACCAAGGAAGGGGGTATTTAATGAGTCATTCACCAGTCCAAGCATCCATCAGCAAACACACAGCAGCAAGTATGAAAATACTAGCGCATGGCGGAACGGTCATGCGCACTTTTTATAGCGTACGGGACCTGCCGGAAATCTCCAGAGCCTTGAGCAGAACCAATGGAATCAGGAGCAGGACCTGAGCATCCGACTCCTGAACTCCAATGGGAGCTCGACCCGTGGGCATGCTCAGAAGCTGGGAAGAAGGACTTAGCCTCTGGAGACAAATGTGAGGATCTGGATTGCTGCATAGGCATGATAGAAACCAGATTCCTAACATTAATAATTTATCCACTATAACATTGCTCAATTCTTTACCTGTTGTTTGTTGGGCTGTGTACTCATGTTTTTTATTTCTGTTGTTTTTAGCTTCCTTTCCACTGGGCTTTCTTATGCTGTTCTGCATTTAGAATTTTTAATCGGAAAATCCACAATATCTGGCATTGTCCGGTCTACCTGCTCAGAAATCTGGTCCAGACTCCATCAAGAGGTCATGCCAGAGCCAAAAATGGCTGACTGGTTGCGTATATCCCATGGATTTGAGGACACGTGCCACTTTCCACAATGTATTGGAGCCCTGGATGGGAAACACATCTGTGTGCGTAAGCCGCCGAACTCAGGGTCCCAATTCTATAATTATAAACAATATTTTTCTGTAGTATTGCTGGCCCTGGTCGACAGTCACTACAGGTTTATAATTGTAGATATTGGGGCCTATGGAAGAACTGGAGATTCCCGAGCAGGGGCGTAACTACCGGGGTAGCAGCCGAAGCGGTTGCTTTGGGGCCCAGCCCATATAGGGGCCCGGGTCCCCAGTTCCCGACCACGCTGGCAGCCCGGTCTGTGCTAGGGCCTCCCTACATTTTATTCAGGCATCTGCTCTGCAGCTTTATTTTCAATGAATACCCAGTGCCTGCCGGTCCCCCCCCCCCGCACCATGGTCCAGCCAGCTTTGCAATCCCCCCCTGCACAATGGTCCAGCCACAGCACCGCCCTTACCTGACGTCACACACTGCTCTGCTTCACTTCCTCATTCGGTCAATGTGTGCCAAGTGGGACTGGGAGAGAGACGGCCAGGTAACAAGAAATTCTTTTTTTTTGAGAGCGGCGATCCGGGGGGCCTGGGGCAGACTGTGAGATGGGGGCAGAATGCTGGGCATGATGGGGCAGATTGCTGGTCATGATGGGGCAGAATGCTGGGCACGATGGGGCAGATTGCTGGACACGATGGGACAGATTGCTGGACACGATGGTGCAGATTGCTGGACATGATGGGGCAGATTACTGGTCACGATGGGGCAGATTGCTGGTCATGATGGGGCAGAATGCTGGGCACGATGGGGCAGATTGCTGGTCATGATGGGGGCAGAATGCTGGGCACGATGGGGCAGATTGCTGGTCATGATGGGGGCAGATTGCTGGGCACGATGGGGCAGATTGCTGGTCATGATGGGGGCAGATTGCTGGTCATGATGGGGCAAAATGCTGGGCACGATGGGGCAGATTGCTGGGCACGATGGGACAGATTGCTGGACACGATGGGACAGATTGCTGGACATGATGGGGCAGATTGCTGGACATGATGGGGCAGATTGCTGGACACGATGGGGCAGATTGCTGGTCATGATGGGGCAGAATGCTGGGCACGATGGGGCAGATTGCTGGTCATGATGGGGGCAGAATGCTGGGCACGATGGGGCAGATTGCTGGTCATGATGGGGGCAGATTGCTGGTCATGATGGGGCAGAATGCTGGGCACGATGGGGCAGAATGCTAGGCACGATGGGGCAGATTGCTGGTCATGATGGGGGCAGAATGCTGGGCACGATGGGGCAGATTGCTGGTCATGATGGGGGCAGATTGCTGGTCATGATGGGGCAGAATGCTGGGCACGATGGGGCAGATTGCTGGACACGATGGGACAGATTGCTGGACACGATGGGGCAGATTGCTGGACATGATGGGGCAGATTGCTGGACACGATGGGGCAGAATGCTGGGCACGATGGGGCAGATTGCTGGTCATGATGGGGGCAGATTGCTGGTCATGATGGGGCAGAATGCTGGGCACGATGGGGCAGAATGCTGGGGGCCTAGGCCAGAATGCTGGACATGGGGCAGAATGCTGGGCACGATGGGGCAGATTGCTGGTCATGATCTGGCAGAATGCTGGGCACGATGGGGCAGATTGCTGGGCACGATGGGGCAGATTGCTGGGCACGATGGGGCAGATTGCTGGGCACGATGGGGCAGATTGCTGGGCACGATGGGGCAGATTGCTGGTCATGATGGGGGCAGAATGCTGGGCACGATGGGGCAGATTGCTGGTTATGATGGGGCAGATTGCTGGGCACGATGGGGCAGATTGCTGGACACGATGGGGCACAATGCTGGACACGATATGGGCAGAATTTGACGGTGAGACACAGGAGGGGACTGAATGGACACAGGGGCTGAATGTGACAGTGAGACACAGGAGGGGGCAGAATGTGAGGCACAGGGGCAGAATGTGACAGTGAGACACAGGAAGGGGCACAATGAGATACAGGGCATGATTGGAGACACAGGGGGCAGGATCAAAGACATGGGGGCATGACTGGAGACACTGGGGGCAGGATTGGAGACAGATGGGGCAGGGTTTGGAGACAGATCGTGCAGGATCATGGGGCAGGATGGATACAGTGGAGACAGATGGGGCAGGATGGAGAGATCATGTGGGGCAGAATGGATACTTATGAGGGCGGGATGGGAGAATGGACTGAAGCCAGGAATGAGACACACGGGGGTCAGGATGGGGGATATTATTACCACAGGGTCTAATTAAGGGATATTATTACTGCAGTGATGTATTTATTTTATTTTTTGAGTATACAGTTTTAAATGGGGGGGCGGTCCTGTTACTGTGTAGAGTGACACTATGTCGCCTTTTTTTCTTCATGTGATGTAATGTAGAAGTTGGGAAAAATAAGTAATGTGTTATTTCCTGCAGAGACGAGCCCTGGCTGGAAGACGTGATGGTGATCTGTGCTGGATGAAAGATGAAAAACAAAGATTAAGGACTTCACCTAGAGATGTCACTGGTGAGTTAGTGTGTTACCTGTACACTGACACTATACACTGTATAGAGGCCCTGTGTATAATGTCATTGATCACTGTATTACCTGTACACAGACACTGCATACTAAGTACAGATCTCCTGTGTATAATGGCACTTATGGCGATAGTATCGTGTTTTTTTTATTACTGATCAGTATTGTAGTATTCAGTCACTGTGGTGGTAATATGTGGTCTGGTCATGGTGCGATGGTGTTCCTTGTATGTGATATTATTCGGTCACTGTGGTGGTAATATGTGGTCTTGTCATGGTCTGGCGGTATTTGTTCCTTGTGTGTGGTATTATAGGTCACTATGTGGTCTGGAGGTATTTTTCCCTTGTATGTGATATTATTGGTCATTTTAAAAATTGAAAAATAAAAAAAAAACAAATTGTATCACATATTTTAACAAATATTTAATAGGCTACAGTAGAGTAGGGCTCGGCCAAAAGAGTCTACTGTGTTATGGTGGCGGCTTAAAAAATCTTTTGGCCAAAACAAAAGCTGCCGGCTATATGTGTGATCTGGTGATGGGAACTGTTAATGTGTGATTGGTGAGAAGTGGAGTTTTTCCAAGCGAGAGCGGTGGGGCTTTGGACAGTTCGAGGGGTGGAGGCGAGGCAGGGGTGGAGCTTGGGCGGAGTCATAAGGGGGCCCTGAAAATTTTACCAGTATGGGGCCCTGAAATTCCTAGTGGCAGCCCTGAGTGCAATTAAGTAAATTACTGCGGCGCTCCAGTGGGTGCTGTGTCCAACGCTGTCTTGGGGGCCCACCGGCCCGGTGCGTGTAGGGGATCCGGGGCCCCGGCAGAAAAAATGTACACTATGATTTCACAGCCTACAGTGCATTTCTGTGCCTGCTGTGTGGAGCGAAGCACATATTGGGCCCGCCTCCCTGCCTGCAGCCAGTGTATTGCTTCAGTTCAGTCCCACCCCTTCCCTGAGCCCTCGCGTCTTGAAGGGGGTGTGTCTTGAAGGGGGTGTGTCTTGAAGGGGGTGTGTCTTGAAGGGGGTGTGTCTTTGAGGAGGCCCAGTTTAAAAGTTTGCTATGGGGCCCAATCAGTTCTAGTTACGCCCCTGCTCCCGAGTCTTCAATTCTTCCATTATGGGTCGGTGGCTACGTACTAATCAGTTGGACCTACCACCACCACATCAGCTTCCAGACTCCAATCTTGAACTGGTGCTTTATGTCCTTGTAGCAGATGAGGCCTTTCAATTGACCCGACATGTCATGAGGCCATATCCCCATAGAAACCTTGACCACCGGCATCGAATATTTAACTTGCGCCTATCACGCGCACGACGACAGGTGGAGTGCGCCTTTGGTATTCTTTGTGCCAAATGGAGGATCCTCCAGTCAGCCATTCAGCTGAGTGAAGCCAACGTTAATGAAGTTATCAAATCCTGTGTGGTCCTACATAACTTCACACGAATTCATGCTTGCTCCTCACCTGATAGTGCTAAAGTTGAGTCTGGCAATGTGTGTAGGCCTAGGACACATGTGATGCCAACTTACTAATTTGCTCCTGCTCCTCCCGAGATCTGTCCGCATAACCAGGGAACATCTGTGAACAGATTCTTCTCCACGCTGCCTCCTTGCGTGCCCGGTCCGCATTGTGGGGATCTCTCTGGTCCCATAGTTCTGGCCTCTCTTGGACCAGAACTATGAGCATTTCGACGTTTATATGCGTCGATCTGCTGGAGCAATCCATGGAGGAGTTCTTCCAGGTTTTTTTTTGTACTGGTGCCAGTGTAATTTGCATTCCAAAGCTTCCTGACAATGCTTGATGCAATTTCCTGTCACCTGGAGAAGTCTTGCGATTTTATCGCTAGTCACACTTGTGTTCTGTTTGTAATTCGATTTTTTTATCGCACCCATAGACTTGCATTGGCGAGTCCGGTCCGATAATCGGTGACAATTGCAGCGTGCTGCGATTGTCTCAGACCGAAGAAAAGAGTCTGCAAAATATCGGATGATGGGAGCTGCCCCATAGATTAACATTGGGACGATTGCAATGCGAATTTTTATCGCATTGCATTCATCCGTTTTTGTCGCCAGTGTGACTCTGGCCTAATTCCTAAATCCTTACTCCGGTTAGGATGTGAATACCCTTAAATTAAAATTGAGAGCAGGGCTGCCACTAGGAATTTTCGAGGCCCCATACTGGTAAAATTTATGGGGCCCCCTCTTGAGACTCTGCCCAGGCTCCACCCCCAGTTCCGCCTCTACCCTAGCTCCTCCTCCACCATGCGAACCTTCCAAATTCCATCCACCCTTTTTAGGAAAAACTTCACTTCTGCACCACGCCCTAACCAATCACACATTAACACCATATCACATACATAGCCATGAGCTTTTGTTTTGACCAAAAGCTTATATATACATTGCTATTGGGGAGTCGAAGGGGGAGAGGGAAGGAATAATTATACTATCATTCCTTCCCTGTCCCCCTTCGACTCCCCAATAGCAATGTATATATAAGTACAATCACATTCTAAAATGGTGGACAAATGAATACATGGATTTGTTATTTACTCACACAGCCGGTGTTGCCGCTGCGCCCACCACCCAGTCAAGAAGAATCTAATGGTCGTCTCAGCCTGCCCACCAAATAAATGGAAAGTGTATATTACTGCATATATAATCACTGATTATACACTGCAAAAAAATCATCTTTATTGGCATTTATTAAAAACTGATCAATTATAGAACATAAATACACCTCAAAACGTAACTCTAAGTGATTATGTAAAAAAGCAAAAATAAATAATAGGAGTCAAGAGTAAAGCGCTGATCACCCCATTTATTTAGTTTACTAACTTTTATACAGTAATAATTCCAATACTCTTTAGGGCATGTTCCCACGGTCAGTAAACGCTACGGTAAAGTAGACTCCTTAAGGAACTTATTTAGATGTGTGGTGAGCACTTTGAACCCCCACGTGCTTGACAGAAGTTTATAATGTAGAGCCATAAAAATAAAAAATCTTATTTTTTTATCACAAAAATAATCTTTTCACCCTCAATTTTTTACTTTCCCAAGTGTAGCATGAGAAATTGGACCCTAACAGTTGTTGTGCAATTTGTCTTGAGTACGCTGGTACCCCATATGTGGAGGTAAACCGCTGTTTAGGCGCATGGCAGAGCTCAGAAGGGAAGGTGCGCCATTTGCCTTTTTCAACGCAGATTTGCTGGAATTGAGGTCAGACGCCATGTTGCATTTGGAGAGCCCCTGATGTGCCTAAACAGTGAAAACCACCAACTCTAACTCCAACACAGTCAGCAGCATGCTGGTACTGTGCAGCACAGTCTGTGCTGACTAAATGGATAGGACAACGGCTGAGCTGCAGGTGGAGACAGTCAACATGCGCTGGTACTGGTCAGCACAGTCTGTGCTGAATAAAAGGATAGAACTACGGGCTGAGCTGCAAGTGGAGACTGTGGAGACAGTCAACAATGTGCCTACTAATCATGGGTGCTGGAAATTTGTCCCACTGGGCCCTGGCTCACCCCATCATCAGCTGGGCCCCTGGCTCCCTCATCATCAGCCCCCTGACTCACCCCATCATCAGCCGGGCCCCCTGGCTCCCCCATCATCAGCCCCTGGCTCACCCCATCATCAGCCCCTGGCCCTGGCTCACCCCATCATCAGCCCCTGGCTCACCCCATCATCAGCCCCTGGCTCCCCCATCATCAGCCCCTGGCTCCCCCATCATCAACCCCCTGGCTCAACCCATCATCAGCCGGGCCCCCTGGCTCCCCCATCATCAGCACGGCCACCACAGAGAGAGACCCTGGGGCCCTGTGCTGTGGCAATGCTGCAGTGTGGGCACCCCCCCACACCTGGATCCCCCCTGCCTACCCTGGGGCCCTGTGCTGGGGCAAAGCTGCAGTGCGGATGCCCCGCATGCCTAGGCCCCCCTGCCTGCCATTGGGCCCTGTGCTGTGGCAATGCTGCAGTGCTGATGCCCCCCCCATGCCTGGGCCCACCCTGCCTGTCCTGGGGTCCTGTGCTGTGGCAATGCTGCAGTGCGGATGCCCCCCCACGCCTGGGCCCTCCCTGCCTGCCATGGGGCCCTGTGCTGTGGCAATGCTGCAGTGCGAATGCCCCCCCATGCCTGGGCCCACCCTGCCTGTCCTGGGGTCTTGTGCTGTGGCAATGCTGCAGTGCGGATGCCCCCCCGCGCCTGGGCCCACCCTGCCTGTCCTGGGGCCCTGTGCTGTGGCAATGCTGCAGTGCGAATGCCCCCCCACACCTGCCCTGACTACTCACCCTGCTCGCTCTCCTGCCGACTCCACGTCCGGTCTACATGCCGCCGCCTCTTCTCTCCTGGAGTCCTGGTGACCGTCCGTCCGCCGAGCCAGACCGCCACCCATCCACCAGTGCTTCCAGGCATGTGACATGCTGACACCGCACACGCTGCTCGCTCTGCTCCGGAATGAGAAAGTGGAGCAGAGCAGCATGTGACGATTGACGTCACAAGAGGCTGGCTGGACCAATCATGCACTGGGGCAGGCCATAGCTTAAAGCTACAGTGCCTGCCCATTTCATGTTGACAGCCGGACCCGGGGCGATGTGAATAAAAGCGCGCCTGCTGCCAGAACAAAATATCGGGGGGCCCCGAGGGCTCGGGGCCCCCCTAGTCACCGGGCCCCATACACCAGTAAGGGCTGTAATGCCCTGATGGAGGCCATGATTGAGAGTCTGCACTTTAGGCCCATATTGAGTAGTGGTGAACGAGCACTAAAATGCTCTAGTGCTCAATACTCAAGTCAAGCAGGTCGGCGGACGCTCATATGAGCTCGACTTGAGTAACGAGTATAATTGAAGTCAATAGGAAACTTGAGAATTTTTCCAAAAGACCCTAATAGGAGGGCAGGAAAATAGCTGAAATGGATGAAAACAGTGCTCAAATGGAATTAGACAGGATGGATAAAATGCATCTCTGACTCACAGTTAGCTACTGGGAACAATGTTGCCAAAGTGTTACTCCAATTTTATGGACTGACAATAAAACATATAAAACTAAAAATAAATGGATTATACAGGAAAAAATGTTAGGAAACATTATTTCTTTATAATGACTTGTATATAAAGTACAATTAACCCCTTTACCCCCGAGGGTGGTTTGCACGTTAATGACCTGGCCAATTTTTGCAATTCTGACCACTGTCACTTTATAAGGTTATAGCTCTGGAATGCTGCAACGGATCCCGGTGATTCTGATAATGTTTGTTTTTTCGTGACATATTGTACTTCATGATAGTGGTAAAATTTATTCGTTATGACTTGCATTTATTTGTGAAAAAAACGGAAATTTGGCGAAAATTTGTAAAATATCACAATTTTCAAACTTTTAATTTTCATGCCCTTAAATCACAGAGATACGTCACAAAAATAGTTAAGAAATAAAACATTTCCCACACGTCTACTTTACATCAGCACAATTTTGGAAACAAAATTTTTTTTTGTTAGGAAGTTATAAGGGTGAAAAGTTGACCAGCGATTTTTCATTCTTCCAACAAAATTTACAAAACCATTTTTTTAGGTACCACCTCACATTGCAGCTGGGTCAGCTGTTGTGGGCATTGACCACTCCCACCATCCTTTAAAAGGTCACCTGATACATCAACTGACTGTTGGTATTAGAGCAATCTGCAATGACCAAGCTGGAGTAAGGAGCTCTCTGGGTGCAGTGGTGCTTCTGCTGAATTCGCTTATCTGGTGCCTAAAAATAGACCCCAAAACCTTTGTAATTTCCCCTGAGCATGCTGATACCCCATATGAGGGAGAAACCACTGTTTGGGTGCATGGCAGAGCTCGCAAGGGAAGGAGCGCCATTTGACTTTTTAAATGGAAAATTTGATGGAATTGGTGGTTGCCATGTCGCATTTGGAGAGCCACTGATGTGCCTAAACAGTGAAAAGCCCCCACAATTGACTCCATTTTGGAAACTAGACCTCTCAGGATACTGATCTAGATGTGTGGTGAGCACATTGAACCCTTAGGTGCTTCACAGTTTATAATGTTGAACCATAAAAAGAAAAAGAAAAAAAATGTCCCCACAAATGTTTTTAGCAGAAAATATTGCATTTTCATAAGGGTAACAGGAGAAATTGCATATGCCGATATTTCATATGTGGGGGAATACTAGTTTTGAGGCACAGTGCAAAGCTCACAAGGGAAGAGGTGCCATATCGGAGTTCAGATTTTGCTGGAATGGTTTGAGGGTGCCATGTCACATTGGCAGAGCCCCTGAGGTGCCAGAGCAACAAAAAAAACCCTATATGTGAACTCATTTTACAAACTACACCTCTCAATGAATTCATCTAGGGGTGCAATGATCATATTGACACCACGGGTGTGTCACAGAATTTTATACCATTGGACAATGAAGAACAAATAATTACATTTTTACAACCAAAATTTGGTTTTAGCCCTAGGTTTTACATTTTCACACAAGAAATGAGTAAAAATGGCACCAAAATTTGTCCCGCAATTTCTATTGAATGTGGCAAAACCCCATATGTGGCTGTACAGTACTACTTAGCCATATGGCGAGATTAGGGAGGAACGGAGCGCTATTTGCCTTCTGGAGCGCAGATTTTCCTAGAACAGTTTGCGGACTCCAAATACAGATCCACTAATTGCTAGCAGAGCAGAATCCTCCCTCAAGTGACCCCATTTGGGAAACTATACCCCTTGAGGAATTTATCTACAGATGTAGTGACGATTTTGACTCCATGGGTGTTTTCCAGAAACAAGCAGCAATGAATGTTGACAAGTGAAATTTTCAAACTGCTGTTGTAATGACCAGTACGCTGTAGTGACCAGTTTGTTGCAGTCACCAGTATGATATGCCCAGCCCGTGTTCTGGAGGCATGCACCCGTAAGTTAGGTGGGCTCTCAATGCTTCAGAAATGCCAAACGTGGATGCAATATGTGGTTTAGGTACACTGTGGGGCTCAAAAGGGAAGGGGTCATTTGGATTTGGGAGTGGAGAATTTGCTGAATTTCTTTTGGTGGGTGAGGAGCCATTTCAATTTTCCTGAGCCTTTGTACTACCAATAACGTGGAAGTCCCCTTTATTTCCGTTAACAGATGACAGTCCTGAGCCAGGGCTTGCTTTTTTGTGGATTGAATTGAAGCTTTTATTGGGAATATTTTACATAACATTTGGGATCACATTTATCCAGAGCTCTACACTGGCTCCTTACTTTGGGGTTTCCATCTAAATCTCCTAGTGACGTGATGCAAATGAAACCCCCGAGGGATCCATTCCCTATAATAAGGCAGTAGAGTTACTCTGGATTCTTTATGGCCTCTGTTCAGCTGTGTCCTTCTTTTCAGAAGTGCACAAAACTGTTGCCGACAGCACCTTTATGCAATCCTAAAAAGATGGACACCGCCGAAGCACAGACACGCGTTTCAGAGATTTACACAGAAACCTCAGTGTAAGGCTAGTTTCACACTAGCATTTTTCTGCGCTGCGTTTGGTACGCACATCAAAAGCGTGGCAAAAACGTATACACGCATGTAAACGCTGCTTTTTTTTCGCATCATCGTGCGTGCTAAGGCAAAAAAACGCAGCGTTTGTATGCGTATGCAAGCGTTTTCCATGCATTTGCTTTTTTTATGTGCATGATATCACAATCACAGGAGGATAAATCCTTGACCAATTAGTGCAACAGACTCCACCAATTGGACAGCAGTGGGCGTGTGTTATGGGAATTTGTTATATAGTCCCTGTTTTCAGCGTAATTCTTCACATTTGCTTGCTTTTTATATTGACGACATGGATCTGCGCTGGAAGAGTTTTCACTTCAACTTGGATCTGGACATCAGGATGGCTCAGGCTTAGGGTACTTTCACACATCAGTTTTTTCCCGTCAGGCGCGATCCGGCTTTTTATTTAAAAACCGGATCCAGCTAAATCTGAAGCCGGATCCGGTTTTTACCCATTGACTTGTATTAGCGCCGGATCGTGCCGCATGGCCTTGCGTTTCGTCCGGTTTTTGCCGGATCCGGAGAAACATTGCATTCCTGCGTCTGGAAAAAACGGCAACAGTAACGTTTTTTTGTCTCCGGCAAAAAAGCCGGAAACGCCGGATCCGGCGATTCCGTTTTTTTTCTACAATTGAAGTCTATGGACGCCGCAATGCGCCGGATCCGGCAAAAGAAGGATCCGGTGGCCAGATCCGGTTTTACGTCTGAGCATGCTCAGAAGTTGGCCAACCCCCAGGAAATATATATTATGCCAGTGGGGTCCTCACCCTCAGCCACTACCATGGAGCCTGTCAAGGAAGCATCCCAAAGGCCATCAAGGCATCAGCCTGCCAGCAGTGGAGGCCGCAAGCAGCAGCAGATGCTGCCAGCAACAGTTGTAGACGGCGGCCAGAATCTATCGCCGCCGCCAGCAGCAGACACCGCGCAGCTGAAGTGCATGCCGCCAGCAGCAGACGCCTCGCAGCTGAAGAACACGCCATCCAGCATCAGCCAACGCCACCAGCAGCAGACGTCGGGCAGCAGCACGAGACACTCCCAGCACAAGACGCTGCACAGCAGCAGACGCCACCAGCATCAGACGCTGGCCACCATCATCACACGCCGCCAGCAGTAGTGGAAATGTCTTCTTCTTCTGGGAGCCCTCCCTCGCATCGACAGCACTTACAGGTAAAAAATGTTTTATTTTTTTATATTTTTTGGTAAAGTAGATTCAGCTTCAATAGTTAAAGATAGGATCTAAACATTTTTTAAAAATTATATACTCACTATCAGATGGCCTCCGGACTCTTTCTGTTCTCTTCACACTCCTTGCATCTTCTGTTCCAAGTAATGCTTTGCGCCAAAGACTGATCATGACATTGGGCAAGAGTGACATCATCAGCGTTTTGAGCAAAGCATATACTGTGACTGGAAGATGCCTGCTGCGTGGTGAGAGTAGGGACAGAGTCTGGGGGCTGTTGGATGGTGACTATATTCCTTTTTTGTTTTGTTATTGTATGTTTTTCTAGCGCCGCTGATCAACCGACGTTAGTGGTGGTGTGCGTCTTTAGAACTCCGGACTGCGTCTGCGTCTGTCACTGATTTGTCGCGCCCTAGCGGAACCCAACCAAGTACCTACGTGTGATTTTTGTGACAGACAGACAGACCTGACATGATAAGATGAATATATATATATATTTATATAGATTAATATATTCTTTTGATGTTTTTTTAATTTTTTTCTTGAAAGGATTTTGAAGATAAAGAGGTGGCTGAAGAGGTGCTCCCAGAAGAAGAAAGAAGGGGTGGAGAGATACCTGGAGTGTCCTCGCAATTCGTAAGTTTCTTGCATACATCACAGAAGCACAATATCACAGTACACTCAACACATATAAAACTATTTAGTACAGACACCACACTGCAGACAACAAATAAAAATAGATGATTACAGATATCACACAGCACATATGCCTACATCCAAGCACAAATGTATTTTGTTTTATGTTTTTTATTATAGTCTTCGGAATCTTTTGGCCGTTCAAGAGGTCCTCCAAGTGCCTCCTAGGGCAGTCGGCATGTGCAACACGGCGGTCGTCCTCGTGTAAGTACCTTTTTTTTTTCTTCACCTTTATTTTAATTATTTCTAAAAAATGTTTCGCCTTATTATTTCCCCCTTTTTTTTTTTCAATTTATTCAAAATTTTTAGTTTAACCCCTTAGCGACAGAGCCAGTTTGCAGCTTAATGACCAGGCCAATTTTTACAATTCTGACCACTGTCCCTTTATGAGGTTATAACTCTGGAACGCTTTAATGGATCCTGCTGATTCTGAGATTGTTTTTTCGTGACATATTGTACTTCATGTTAGTGGTAAAATTTCTTCGATAAGTCTTGTGTTTATTTATGAAAAAAACAGAAATATGGCAAAAAATTTTAAAATTTTGCAATTTTAAAACTTTAAATTTTTATACCCTTAAATCAGAGAGATGTGTCACATAAATTTCTTAATAAATAACATTTCCCACATGTCTACTTTACATCAGCACAATTTTGGATGCAAAATTTTTTTTTGTTAGGAAGTTATAAGGGTTAAAAGTTGACCAGCGATTTCTCATTTTTACAACAAAATTTACAAAGCCATTTTTTTTAGGGACCACATCATATTTAAAGTCATTTTGAGGGGTGTACATGACAGAAAATACCCAAAAGTAGCACCATTCTAAAAACTAGACCCCTCAAGGTGCTCAAAACCACATTCAAGAAGTTTATTAACCCTTTAAGTGCTTCACAGGAACGAAAGCAATGTGGATGGAAAAAATTAACATTTAACTTTTTTTTGGAAAAAAATTACTTCAGAACCAATTTTTTTTATTTTCACAAGTGTTAAAAGAGAAAATCAACCACAAAATTTGTTGTACAATTTCTCCTGAATACGCCGATACCCCATATGTGGGGGTAAACCCCTTTTTCAGCACACGGCAGAGCTCGCAAGGGATGGAGCACCGTTTGACTTTTTCAACGCAGAATTGGCTGGAATTAAGATCGGATGCCATGTTGCGTTCGGAGAGCCCTTAATGTGCCTAAACAGTGGAAAACTCCAACAAGTGACCCCATTTTGGAAACTAGACCCATTAAGGAACTTATCTAGATGTGTGGTGAGCACTTTGAACCTTCAAGTGCTTCACAGAAGTTTATAACGTAGAGCCGTGAAAATAAGAAATCCATTTTTTTTTCCACAAAAATGATCTTTTCGCCCCCAAATTTTTATTTTTACAAGGGTAACAGGAGAAATCATACCCCCACAGTTATTATGCGATTTGTCCTGAGTACGCTGATACCCCATATGTGGGGAGGAACCACTGTTTGGGTGCATGGGAGAGCTTGGAAGGGAAGGAGTGCCATTTTGGAATGCAGACTTTGATGGAATGGTCTGCGGGCATCATGTTGCGTTTGCAGAGCCCCTGATGGGCCTAAACAGTGGAAACCCCCAACAAGTGACTCCATTTTGGAAACTAGACCCATGAAGGAGCTTATCTAGATGTGTGGTGAGCACTTTGAACCTTCAAGTGCTTCACAGAAGTTTATAACGTAGAGCCGTGAAAATAAGAAATCCATTTTTTTTTCCACAAAAATGATCTTTTCGCCCCCAAATTTTTATTTTTACAAGGGTAACAGGAGAAATCATACCCCCACAGTTATTATGCGATTTGTCCTGAGTACGCTGATACCCCATATGTGGGGAGGAACCACTGTTTGGGTGCATGGGAGAGCTTGGAAGGGAAGGAGTGCCATTTTGGAATGCAGACTTTGATGGAATGGTCTGCGGGCATCATGTTGCGTTTGCAGAGCCCCTGATGGGCCTAAACAGTGGAAACCCCCCACAAGTGACCCCATTTTGGAAATTAGACCCCCTAAGGAACTTATCTAGATGTGTGGTGAGCACTTTGAACCCCCAAGCGCGTCACAGAAGTTTATAAACGCAGAGCCGTGAAAATAAAAAGTCTTTTTTATCTCCACAA
This sequence comes from Dendrobates tinctorius, assembly GCF_039654945.1. NCBI lineage: Eukaryota > Metazoa > Chordata > Amphibia > Anura > Dendrobatidae > Dendrobates > Dendrobates tinctorius. The sequence goes on along the minus strand of NW_027361807.1, from coordinate 12,852,738 downwards.
AAGTGATTTTTTAGACCCCAATTTTTAGACCCCCAAAGTTGGTAAATAGTGGAAACCCCTCAATTCTTGCTCCAACCCTAACCCCAACACACCCCTAACCCTAATCCCAACCCTAATCCTAGTTCGCCCTAACCCTAGCCCAACCCTAGCCCAACCCTAGCCCTAACCCTAGCCCAACCCTAACCCTTAACCCTAGCCCAACCCTAACCCTTAACCCTAGCCCAACCCTAACCCTAGCCCAACCCTAACCCTAGCCCAACCCTAACCCTAGCCCTAACCCTAGCCTAGCCCTAACCCTAGCCTAACCCTAACCCTAGCCTAACCCTAACCCTAGCCTAACCCTAACCCTAGCCTAACCCTAACCCTAGCCTAACCCTAACCCTAGCCTAACCCTAGCCTAACCCTAGCCTAACCCTAACCCTAGCCTAACCCTAACCCTAACCCTAGCCTAACCCTAACCCTAGCCTAACTTTAACCCTAACCCTAGCCTAACCCTAACCCTAACCCTTATGGAAAACTGAAAAAAAAAATATTTTTTTTATTTCATTATGTGTGCCTATATAAGGGGGTGATAAACGGGGGGGTTATGTACTATTTTTATTATTTTGATCACTATGATCGTTTATCATAGTTATCAAAATAATGAATGGAATCTGCCTGCCGGAGCCAGCAGATTCCCGGCGGGCGCACTGCGCATGCGCCTGCCATTTTCAAGATGGCGGCGCCCATCGGATGACGCCGGCGGGCGCTGGACCACCGGGAGGGGACGGAGGACAAGGGAGAGGTACCGGGAGGGGACCGGGGGGATCGGGGACCCTATTTCTCTATCCTCTGATGTGCGATCACATCAGAGGAAAGAGAAATTAAATGTAAAATCGCGGCTTTTTTTTTTTGCGGTCGCCGTTATAGGGTTAATAACGGCGATCGCAAAAGCAGGGGTCGGTAAAAACCGACCGATTCATGTTCTCTGGGGTCTCGGCTACCCCTGGCAGCCGAGACCCCGGAGAAAATCCGACACTGGGGGGCGCTATTCACTTAAATCACAGCGCCGTGAATTAACGGCGCTGTGGTTTAAGTACCCTTAATTACCGCCGTTAAAAGGCGTATCGGCGGTCGTTAAGGGGTTAAATAGTATTGGCATTTTTAAAAAAAATTTTTGGCCTTTTTTTCCAAATAATTTGTTACAAATTTTATTGGCCTTTTTTCTAATTTTTTAAAAAATTTTTTACACCCTTTTTTTGATACTTATTTGTAAAAAATTTTTTTTTTGTCTTTTTGGTAGAATGTTTTTTGATGGGTTTTTTTGGTCTAGTTTTGAGGGTAACATTTGTTTTTTTTTTCCTTTAACAGGATTCGCAGCGTGCTCCTGACTCGGACAGTGAGCTGGACATTGACCTCCTCATTGATCTGGTCCAAGAAAGGGAGCCGCTGTGGAACATGGGGGACTGCCGACATGCCGATCTCATAGTGACACGGAAGATGTGGGAGGAAATCTGTGCCCAACTTGTGGCCAACTGGGAGGACCTCGATGCTCGGGCCAAGATTCAAAACTGTAAGTATACACATTTCCGTAATGTGGCTGCATGTAAACCAGTGTTTCCTAAACTTCAGTCCTCGTGGACCCTATTTGGGTTCTGTTTTCAGGATTTCATTTGTATTGTGCAGATGGTGGAAGTATCATCAAGGCACCTGTGATTATATCACCTGTGCAACACTATTGGAATCCTGTAAACATGACCCGTGGGGGACTTGAGGAGTGGACTTTGGGAAACCCTGATGTTGTATAATAACCAATTTGTGCTTTCTCTTTTCAGGGGAGAGAATTGTGAAGCGGTGGCGGTCTATCAGGGATCGCTTCAAGTAGGAGTTCAACAAAGAAATGCAGGCCCCGTGTGGCTCTGGAGGACGCAGGAGCAAGTACAAGTATGCGCACGCCCTGTCGTTCCTCCGGACAACAATGGTGACCAGAAGGTAAATATTGAAAACCCCATGTAGAAAAAAATGTAACATGTATAACTAATTTTTTTTTTCCAGCCAGGGACATGCAATAGCAATATAATAATTTTGTTTTTTCTCTCTTTCTTCATCAGCACCGTGAGCAGCACTCGGGAGCCTGCACAGTTGGACCCTTCTGGGGCGATCCTTCACGAGACCGCCACCGAGGTACACTTCGACTGCCCTCGCCCATCTGCACCTTCACAGCCTGCCCTCACAAGTGATCCCACCAGCGCTGGAGCATCGTGGCCAACTCCATTCCATGAATCTGCTGGTGAGGAAATAGCTTTCCCTTTACCCCACCCTTCTGCCGCTGCCACCTCTAGTACACCTGCAGGTACTGGGCGGCAGCAGCAGAGGGGTCAGGAAAGGATCTATGCACCAGAATTCTTGCATCTGAATGCATCTTTTCAAAACTGTCTCAAAGTGTTGTCTGAGCAAATTGCCGCAGGCTTTAATATGCTCAGCAACAGCATTCTTGAGGTCAAAACACTTTTGCAAAGCATGCATTCAGATGCAAGACAAACTCCAAACAACACATTTTTCTGGTCTGTATTGGAACGCATAGATGGACTATCTCCTGACCAGCAGATGCATGTAATGCAGTCGTGCCACACTGCTCTAGCGCAGGTTACCTCCAAAGCTCCTCCACCCACCCCGGTAATTCCACCCACACCTGCCCTCCCTTCAGCCTCTGTCCCCCCTCCCCCTCATATTCAATACCAGCAGCCTCCCCAGTACCAGCAGCCTCACCACTACCTGCAACCTCCCCAGTACCAGCAACCTCCCCCGTACCACCAACCTGCTACATTTCAACATCCTTCCCCGTACCATTTCCCAACCACATCTTCTGCGCCTCCAGTCCCTGCCCAACCATCCTCTCCACCACCCACCACCTCTTCTGCCTCCCACATGTCCTCCCATTCTTATTCTTTTTCAACCCCTTCACCTCTTTTACCTACCGATCCTTCACCACCACCACCACCATCCCTGTCCTCTCTCCACACTCCCAATGTCGAAGTGTCCCAAAGCCCCTCCAGCATTATCTCCACCCAACATTATGTTAATTTATAGTTTTTTGCAATAAAAAAATCATAATTTTTTCTGAGAATTAAAAATAATGTTTTCAGAAAAAAATGATTAATAACAATTCAATAAAAACATTTTGTTGGTTCAAAAAGTTGTCTGTCTTTTATTTCAAAGGTTAAATAGTAAAACAAAGGTTAAAAAAAGTCTTTACATAGGGTTAAATTGATTGGGTATCCACAACCAGGTACATAACTTTAGGTAAAGAAGTTAAAATACTTTGTATAATACACAACCAGGTACACAACTTTGCCAACAAGGTAAAAATATTGTGGTAAAATATACATCCTTGTACCCAACTTTGGTTAAAAGGTGACATCATGTAGGTAACAGTAAGGTACAACAATTTGTTAAAAATTTCAAATAATGTGGTTACACAAGGTACATGAATTTGGGTAAAAAAGGTAAAAGAAGAAGTTTTCAAACTCTGTCATCCTGCCAGTCGATTCATCCTTCAGGTGAATTAAAGTATTCAGCAAATTTGTCCCTAATTCTGGAAACAGCCACAGAACTTCTAAAGGTAATGTTCTGGTAATCATGCAAGGTGGTTTCTTCAGAGTGGTCCTCACTGGAAATGTGTTCGTTGCAGATAACAAAATTGTGTAGGACCACACAAGCTTTGATCACCTTGTCCACAGTTTCAGTCTTGAGGATGGTCGCGGTCAATAGAACACGCCATTTTGCTGTAAGAATACCAAAAGTGCACTCCACCATTCTTCGTGCTCGTGTGAGGCGGTAATTAAAATTCTTCTTGTAGGTGTCAATGCACTGCTGGAGTACGGCTTCAATGGGTGTTCTGAGAGCTGGAAGGCTTCATCCCCTACACAAACAAAAGGCATTGGTGGGCCTGATCTTTCAGGCAGTGGTCTAGGGGGTGAGAATTGGACGTTGTTTCCATAGAGATGCCGACCCATTGCTGACAATTTAAAGACTTGGGAATCATTGGACAGCCCATAGGCCCCAATATCAACCGCTATAAATTTGTATTCTGCATCAACGATGGCCATGAGGACAATGGAAGAATACTTCTTGTAATTAAAATATTCCAATCCAGATCTAGCAGGTTTGATGATGCGGATATGTTTCCCGTCCACTGCACCCAAGCAATTAGGAAACTGACATATTTTTTTGAACTTGTCAGCAATTTCAAGCCATCTCTCCATTGTGGGCTCTGGTATATTCGTCAACTAAAGAGTCCCACAATGCACGGCATGTGTACTTCACAATTCCAGATATGGTGGAAATCCCAAGTTTGTACTGGAAATAGAGTGACGAAAGGGATTCTCCAGTTGCAAGGAATCTGTGCAAAAAGCAAAAGTTTAAAATGATTTCCAATTCACAGCAATAACATAACATATAAGTCAAATACAACAGTTGGGAAAGTTGTGGGAAGCAAGATGTGTTACAGTCCGCGCTGCCGAGATTCACAGATCACCTGGGATGCAAGATGTTATAACAATGTACTCCTTTATTTCCTCCTACGCGTTTCGGCACCCTTCCTGGCACCTTCCTCAGGGATATTACATCCCCTCCTTTCTCTGCTGCAGTCACCAGGCAGGCAAAGTTCAGCACCAGTATCAGCAGTGGCTCGACACCTCAGAGCCCGCTGCTAACTTCACCAGGTTTCAGCAGTGGCTCAACACCTCAGAGCCAGCTGCTCACTTCACCATGGTTGGAATCCAAAAAGGAACTGCTATAACCAACCCATATATGTTGGTTATAGCAGTTCCTTTTTGGATTCCAACCATGGTGAAGTGAGCAGCTGGCTCTGAGGTGTTGAGCCACTGCTGAAACCTGGTGAAGTTAGCAGCGGGCTCTGAGGTATCGAGCCACTGCTGATACTGGTGCTGAACTCTGCCTGCCCGGTGACTGCAGCAGAGAAAGGAGGGGATGTAATATCCCTGAGGAAGGTGCCAGGAAGGGCGCCGAAACGCGTAGGAGGAAATAAAGGAGTACACTGTTATAACATCTTGCCTCCCAGGTGATCTGTGAATCTCGGCAGCGCGGACTGTAACACATCTTGCTTCCCACAACTTTCTGAAGGTTTTTCCACGTGCGAGTGGTTGGTGGAGGTCCTGCAGCAGCTGATTCTGTGATATGCTCTCAAGCCAGTTGTGGGTTACACAACTGGAATAGGTGAGTGGAACTGTATTATACCGCTCATACTTCAAGTGTCACTAGTGATAGGGCACTATTGCGCCTCTTGTTTCCCCCACCATTTTTGTATAAATACAACAGTTGGGGATCCTATAAAAACAATTATCCCAAACGACCCTCAACAACATTCCAGTGCAAGCAGATCAAATTAAATATGGCTTACCGAAGAGTAACCATCAGACGCTCCGCTGGTGAAATGGAGAAGCGGCAATATGTGTCACTTCTTCTGATGAGGTGTCCAATTCTTTCCAACAATAAATCAAAGTTCTCCATTTTCATCCTAACATATGCGAAAAATTTCTCAGGGTTTCCTCTTAGCTCCATGTAGAGTGTAGAATAAACCCCACGTGTCATTCTCTGGGCTGTGATGGGGTGGATCCACAAACGTCGTCGGCGCTGACGCATGATGCGCTGCTGTCTCTTCTCTCCTTCTCAAGAACAATTGCTTTCAAACGATTCGCCTCAACAGTGAAATCCACCAAATTCTTCAGAATGTTTGCTATCACAACGTCCATCTTCGCCAGCCAGCTACTTTCTCTTCTCTCTCTCCAATCTGCACTTGCTCCTCTACAAACTGTGAAAGATGGGCTGGGAACACTGTAAAAATAGGTTTTCCGTAGCCAATCATGTTTTTTGAGCACCCCATGGGCGTTTTTACAAAACGGATCCGTCGTAATCCGACGAAAAACGGATTAAAAACCGAACGAAACGGAAGAAACGGATCCGGGTTTTTGCCGGATCCGTTAGATGAATGCGGCAGAAAAACGCATCCGTTTTTTCCGGTTGTCGCCAGATCCGGCACTCCGGCGACACGCCGGATAGCGCCTGACAGGAAAAAACTGATGTGTGAAAGTACCCTTATGCAGTTGCTTGCCATGAACAAAGGGAGAGAGAGACAGCGAAGACGGCAGCGCCGGCGTTTGTGGATACATCTGTGATGGTTACGTGTGACTAGACACACCGCCTCCAGCAGGGCAAATTTCTCTGACACACGTGACCCTGGATACACCACCTCCAGTAGGCGAATTTAAATAATATAATGTGCAGCCGAATACACGGCCTCCAGCAGGCGAATTTCAGTATTACACGTGAATCTGGATACCCCGCCTCCAGCAGGGCGAATTTAAATAATAAAGGGAAACACCAGGGAAACCGATACAATGGAGGGCCCTGCAATAGGGAACGGGGATGTGGAGACCCCTGCACTCCCCTGAGTCAGTGTCTCTACACTCCTGACGGTCCCTATGCAGGTTACGCACCTGGCGACGAGCAGGATAACTAAAAACCCTAGCTCACCCTGCACCTAGCCCTTTCTAGTGAAATGACCGGTGCAGAGACTAATCCCACCACTGCACTGAAACACACAAAAGGAAAGGTACAAACAGGGATAACACCACTTAGCTTTGCTCTGTTGCTCTTGCTCCCAGCAACAGAGTACGACACCCGAATTCAGCTTCCACCTGAAGCTACTACACAGAGCTCTGACTGAGCTGCAAGGAACTCCTCTGAATAGCTCCTTCCTTCCCCAGACTTGGTTGGAAATGACCAATATCACCAACAGTGAGTGAGAGCACATGACACACCTTTATAGTTAAGCCAGAGGAATCACACCTGTTACTGATTCTCGTGTAATAACGCTAACCACCACTGGGGGCAAACTAGAACAAAAGACACCACTGTGTAATGACCCTAATGGCCACCAGGGGCAAAACTAACTTTAAGCAACCAGCTTAAAGAAAAAAAAGGTTACAAGTGCTTTTATCTGTCACAATCCAGCATGGATCATGACAACATCCGATTGTTGAACTCTGCGAGAGCCGTGGAGCGTACCACACCCTCTACAGCAAGCTACAGGCAAACCCGGAGAAATTTATGGACTATACATGGATGTCCCAACAAAGCTTCATGTATTTGCTTGGTCGTGTCCAAGATGTCATCCGGAGACAGGACACACAGCTCCGTCGTGCGAGTCCTCCCGAGGAATGGCTCCTGGTCACATTACGGTATGTAGTATTTAAAAACCAATGCCTGCATTATTTTATCTGTTCTCAGATGTAATATTCCAAAGCTTGCTGAATTCTTTATCTGTCATGTACTTAACCAAAGGCTGCAGCATTATTTTTATGCCAGTAAAGAAAAGGCTGAAGATTTATTTTTTAATGCCCTTTTTTTTGTGTTAAAGTTTTTTGTTTATGGTGTGGTACAAAACAATAAGCACAGATATTAATTTTTGTTGTTTCTTTGTGTCTCAGATTCCTGGCAACTGGAGAGACCCTCTCTTCACTGCACTTCCAGTACCGGCTTGGAATATCCACCTTGTCTGGAATAGTTGTGGACACCTGCCGGGCTTTGTGGGACGTTCTCTGTCCAGAATTTCTGCCCCTGCCCACCGTGGAAAAGTGGATTGAACATGCAGAAAGATTCTGGACAGTCTGCAATTTCCCCAACTGTTTAGGTGCGGTGGATGGGAAACACATCTGGATTATAAAACCCAAAAGAACAGGCTTGGAGTACTGTAACTATAAAAAGTACTTCTCTACTGTTCTCATGACCATTTCTGATGCAGACTGTACGTTTGTTGCAGTGGACATTGGTGCATTTGGCCGTGGGAATGACTCCCAGGCTTTTAAGAACTCTGACATGGGCCGGAGGTTGTATGGCAACCAGTTCAATTTTCCCATGCCACGGCCTCTTCCCAACACCGAAGGTCCGCCACAGCCCTTTGTAATGGTTAGTGATGAGGCATTCCAGATGTGCCAAAACCTCCACAAGCCCTACTCCAGCCGTGACCTGGACCACACCAAAAGAATTTTTAATTACAGGCTGACCAGGGCAAGAAGAACTGTAGAGTGTGCCTTTGGAATACTTCTCTCCAGATGGCACATTCTCAGCACAGCCAATAATCTTAAACTGGAAACAGTGGATGAGGTGGTGAAGGCCTGTGTGGTTCTACACAATTTTGTTATGGTTAGAGAGCACCCGAATTTTGAACTCGATGATGCCGCTCCTAACCCCTTGCCTGAATTTAATCAGCACCCTCTCAGGTCATCCGTTGAAGAAGGCCAAATGAGGGACTAATTTGCTGCCTACTTCAACTCAGATGTAGGACGGGTGGCCTGGCAAGAGCAAATGGTGTAACCAAGTTTACTTTCGTGTGTATGTTAATAAAAAACTTGTGTTGATACCTGTACTGAGTGCACTCTGTCTTTTTACACTTCAATACAATAATCAACTGGCCAGGTGTAAGAGTGAATTCACGATGCTGGGTTTTGTGCATCATGAATTTACTAGTACTCCTGACCAGGTGACTATACATACACACAAGTTATTACACCGAAAAAAACGAAGTACACGTCCAATGTAGATAGAAATACAATTTATTTACCACATCAAATTTTAATAATGACATAACAATATATAAAATACACGAATAAAGGATCCCGTAAAAGAAGCTGCTTTTGTCCAGAACAAAATATATATATAAAGTGCTTAGTGCATGCAATAATGATGGGCCAATTATAAAGAACTCTAAAGTTAGAGGAGGTCACAAACAGGTGAGCAATCTGAATGAAAAGACCCCATAATCAAGCGCAATTGTGCTTACCCATCTTCAATCAAACAGGACAAATGCAGCGCCGCCACCTAATTTACGCGCGTTTTGCCTCTTTCTCAAGGTGCGGTGATGTTTTGTGTGGTGGATCAGGCTTATATATCCTGTCAGCAGGTGCTCATTAACGGCGCATGTATCCGGTCCTGCATCCTGGAAATTGCATCACCAACGGCGCGCGTGTCAGGAGACGTCACATTGACGTCACTGGCACGCAAACGTCATAACAAGGTGCCACCGGCAATGTTCCAAAAGACACAGACCGCAGACATGGGCACTGGTGCACAAAACCAGAGGACAAACCTGAATGAGAAGGGGAAAAGTGTAGATAGTGACATATTATAAAACTGTGTATATGATATCCAAAAATACTGTGCAACTAACAGAATGGTTTTTAACAGGGAGAAATGCAAAGTACTACATCTGGGCAATAAAAATGAAAAAAGCATATATAGAATGGGAGGAATAGGGCTAAGTGACAGCACATGTGAAAAAGACTTGGGTATACTAATAGATCACAGACTGAATATGAGTCAACAGTGTGATGCAGCAGCAAAAAAGGCAAATGAAATTCTAGGATGTATTAACAGAAGCATACAGTCTAGATCACGTGAAGTCATTATTTCCCTCTACTCCTCTTTGGTCAGACCTCATCTGGAATATTGTGTCCAGTTTTGGGCACCACATTTTAAAAAAGACATCAACAAACTGGAGCAAGTTCAGAAAAGAGCGACCAGAATGGTGACCGGTCTGCAAACCCTGTCTTATGAGGAAAGGTTGCAGGATTTGGGAATGTTTAGTTTGCAAAAGAGAAGACTGAGAGGAGACTTAATAGCTGTCTACAAATATCTAAAGGGCTGTCACATTGTAGAAGGATCAACTTTATTCTCATTTGCACAAGGAAAGACTAGAAGCAATGGGATGAAACTGAATGGGAAGAGACACAGATTAGATATTAGAAAAAACTTTTTGACAGTTAGAGTGATCAATGAGTGGAACAGGCTGCCACGAGAAGTGGTGAGTTCTCCTTCAATGGAAGTCTTCAAACAGAGGCTGGACAGACATCTGACTGGGATGATTTAGCGAATCCTGCTTTGAGCAGGGGGTTGGACCAGATGGCCCAGGAGGTCCCTTCCAACTCTACGATTCTATGATTCTATGATTCTATGATTCTACCAATGTATATCAGTTAATCGGGCCTAGCTATTTAATAATAAAAGAAAAAAATTAAATAATAACATTACAAAAGTGTGTATTGTGAAGACTGTGACATTATAAAAAATATACATATTAAATATATAAACAATGTTAATCAGAAACATGAATATATTACACAAATTAAGTACCAGTATGTGCACAATTATAATGAATGAAAAAATAAAAAATAATAAATGTAATTTTTCCGCTTCATCACATCTTGATTCGTCCTTGGAAACATGGATCATTATCCACCCAGATCTTCATCACTCAAACGTCATGATGATGCAAATCCAATCACGAGACCATACTAACATAGGAATACAATACAAAAACAATAAGTAACCAAAGCAAAGAAGATTAAAACAACACAAAACACAAGACAATTTATAAAAGTGAACTGAAACTCAAATTCTCATTGAGACCTGCCGGTGTCACGGTATCATAGAATCATAGAATCGTAGAGTTGGAAGGGACCTCCTGGGCCATCTGGTCCAACCCCCTGCTCAAAGCAGGATTGGCTAAATCATCCCAGTCAGATGTCTGTCCAGCCTCTGTTTGAAGACTTCCATTGAAGGAGAACTCACCACTTCTCGTGGCAGCCTGTTCCACTCATTGATCACTCTGTCAAAAAGTTTTTTTCTAATATCTAATCTGTGTCTCCTCCCATTCAGTTTCCTCCCATTGCTTCTAGTCTTTCCTTGTGCAAATGAGAATAAAGATGATCCTTCTACAATGTGACAGCCCTTTAGATATTTGTAGACAGCTATTAAGTCTCCTCTCAGTCTTCTCTCTCAGTCTTCTAGTACCGTGATCCATCGGCATTCCCTCTGAGTTAACGCACGCTTTGTGTCACCACCCCTTATTCCTGCACGGATCCTGTCAATTCCCCAAGCTCGAAGACCACTTGGATCACATTTAAGTTTCAAGCGAAAATGTCTAGGAATGGATTTGAGGCTGTTTAAATCTTCCACTTCACGTGCGGCCATGATATCTCTAAATGTGTTCACGTATGCGAACACATAGTTTGCGTGTTGTAAGTCCCACATATATTAACCCACATGGGCATACTGCATAGTACACCACGTATGTGGTACTGCAAGTGATGTACTCCTTGATTTTAAATTCACGGCAGCCATCAGATGATATGAAAGACAACGATCTCCTCAGATTTTTACATGCCAGACATCCACCACATGGAAAAAATCCATTTCTGGGTGTACCCGCTTGAAAAGGGTCTGGTTTCTTACAAACGTAATGACTTTTAACTAACATGTCCTTTAGGGTATTGCACCTCCGCGCAGTCATAAGGAGGCGCTCAGGAAGACATTCACTTAGAATAGGATCAGTTTTTAGGACAGCCCAATGTCTATTCAGGATTGATCTCAACATGTCCCACCTATGATTATAGGTTGATATATATCTTACCTCTCCATTAGTTTTAGTTTTAGGTGTTCTCCACCTGTTCGCCAAAAGATCCGTCCTATAAGCTTTTTTTTTAGCTCTCCAGTATCCCCTCCTTATGCATCTCCCACTATAACCTCTTTGGGAGAATCTCTCCCCAAGATCCACAGCTTGTGCCTCAAATAAAGCCTCGGTGGTACATATCCTCCTGGCACGAAGAAATTGTCTGACTGGAATTGATCTGATCGTGGAATGCGGATGTGATGATGATGCATGTAAGAGGGCATTCACAGAGGTCTCCTTTCTATATAGATCCATTTGAATATAACCATCATCCTGTACCTTTAACATCACATCAAGAAATGTAATCTGACGATGGTGAAAAACATATGTGAGATGGATGTTGGAGCCATTTCGGTTCAGCCCCCCCACAAAATCATGTAACTCAGAGACAGGGCCCTGCCAGATGAAAAGGATGTCATCAATATATCTAAACCATCCTACAATTTGGGGAGTGGCATGTGAGCCATCTGAGAAAATCTCACGTTCCCAGTATCTCAAAAATAAATTTGCGTAAGATGGTGCACATGCCACCCCCATTGCAGTGCCCTGCCTCTGTAAGAAATATCTATCCTTAAAACTAAAGAAATTGTGGGTAAGGATGAACTCCAATAACTCCAACACCAGCTCACGCATGTCCGGATCTAAATTGCTTGTTTCAAGGAAAAATCTGGCTGCCCTCAATCCATCCTCATGACGAATGTTGGCATAAAACGATACGATTCTACATCAGCTATCACTAAAGTCATATCCGCATCCACAAACAGACCATCCAGTCTCCTAAGAATATCATTTGTGTCTCTGACATAGGAGGGTAGTGTCTCGACCTGTGGATGTAAATAATACTCAATGAATTTACAAGCCGGGTCACATAACACCCCTATGCCAGACACAATAGGACGTCCAGGAGGAGAGACAGGATCCTTGTGGACCTTGGGGAGAAGGTAAAAAGTGGGGACAACTGGAGTATGGACCAAAAGACCATTCAACACTTTCTTTGTTATAATCCCCCTTTCGTATGCCATTTCAAGGATATTGTGTAATTGACTCTGAAAGGTATTAAGAGGACTATTTGTCAGCTGGGAATATGTTTCCTTGTTCTTCAGCTGTCTCAAAGCCTCCTTCTCATATTTATCCACAGGCCAGAGCACCACGTTTCCCCCCTTATCCGCAGGTTTTGTCACTATGTCATCCCAGCTCCCAATTTCATGCAGAGCCTGTCTTTGTTGTGGAGTTAAATTATCACTTTTTTTATAATTATTAATTGTTTTAAGATCTTCAGTTACCAATCGTATAAAAATCTCCACTTGAGGACATAATGACAATGGGGGGGACGTGGTACATCTGGCTGCTATAGGAGGTAATGGTACACTTACCGAATCTTTATTAGATTCGCTCTCCATCTCTATCAGAGTACGTAAAGCCTCAGCTTCGTGACAGAAAATCCCTGATCTGGCAAAGGGCGTGAGTGTAATCTTCTAAGGATGATCTTTCGGGAAAACAGGTGGAGGTCTTTTATCGCTGTAAAATAGTCAAAATTACTTACTGGAGAGAAAGACAAACCAAGTTGCAACACATTTTTCTGAAGATCAGAGAGATCATATGAAGAGAGGTTGATTACCTCCAATGTATTTGTACAAGCCTTTTTATCTCCTTTAGGTGAAGTCACTATTTTCCTTTTATTAGATTTCCCATTTTAGGTGGCGGCGCTGCATTTGTCCTGTTTGAAGATGAGTAAGCACAATTGCGCTTGATTATGGGGTCTTTTCATTCAGATTGCTCACCTGTTTGTGACCTCCTCTAACTTTAGAGTTCTTAATAATTGGCCCATCATTATTGCATGCACTAAGCACTTTATATATTTTGTTCTGGACAAAAGCAGCTTCTATTACCGGATCCTTTATTCATGTATTTTATATATTGTTATGTCATTATTAAATTTTAATGTGGTAAATAAATTTTATTTCTATCTACATTGGACATGCACTCCGTTTTTTTCGGTGTAACATGCTATGCAGGAGTGTCCACCCATGATCCCTTTCAGTCAGCACTACATAGTGCATGACTTTTTTGGGGTCTCTATGTTTGTGTTCAGTATGGTTTTGTTTTATACATACCCACAAGTTGTATGATCTTTATTATCTTTACACATTGAGTTCAATGTGATGCGACGGTGGAGATAATACAACTAATATTTGTGTCACCTGTGAGGATAAAAAAAATCTTCATTTTGGAATGCAGTATCATCCCAAAGTATGTATCATACAGAACGCTGTGACTATCGATATTAGTTGTATTATCATCACTGTGGCCAGTTTGAACTCAAGAATGTATACATAATAAAGTTGATACAACTTGTAGAATACCCAGGCCTGGTGTCATTCTGAAGTGAGGACGCCTAAAGCAACACATCCAGACTTCAGAAGGTTAACACACATTGTCAGGAGAATACACATAAGAGGTAAACTGCAGCATCGCTACAGTCTGATAGAAATATATGCAGACTGAAGCAACGCTGCAGTTTAAAACTCATGTGAATTCACCTGGCCAGGTGTGATAGTTACTTTCAAAGGCCAGAGTATTGCACATATGGCGTGTATTTTCAACATCATCTCCTCAATTTTTCAACATACACTGAATAGAGGGTGAGGTTAATTACAAAGTCTACCTAGAATAACCTTGGATTGTATCCCAAAAAGTTAAATGATGTTAAAACACACTATAGTCAATTAACTGTTTTGGATACAAGTCAAGGTAACAATAGATAGGCCTTGCACTCAACTCCATCCTCTATTCAGTATGTGCTATATTACCTTACTGAAGAGACTGTGGTGGAAAATAAAAGTCATATAGATTAGATAGCAAAAAAAGAGAAAAAAATATTCAGCCTACCGTACATCAGTGTCCATATAGCCCATAAGCGATCTGATGCCAGGATATGTCCAGTGCGGATCAACTGGCGCTATAAATCCAAATCCAAAGGAAAAAAGAGGGGGTCTCCAGCACAAAAATTAGTGAAAAAAGATAAAACTCACATTTATTAGGAAGGTTTTAAAATCATATTAATAAGCCACCATGACAGGCAAGGCTACCTTACGTGTTTCAGACAGATATTACCTGTCCTTAGTCATAGGTATATCTTATCAAAACTAGGAAGCTTAAATAAATGAACACATGAGGAGACTCCAGAGTGAACACCCAGTTTCAGGTAATTAATTAGCTCCACCCTAGTCAGACCTAAGCAATTAATGATGCTAAACAAAGCTAACATATAAATAAGAAATATATGTTTGCAGACATAAATGAATACATGCAAGAACAGCAATAAACCATAAATCACAATAGACGTAAATAGATGAGTATTGCAAGAAAAACAAACAAACCCATATTACATTATATATTGCAAATCTGATCTATAATTTAAACCCTTTTGTTGAGGGATAATGAACCAGGATTAGATGATAAAAATCAGCTTACATTTTCTACCCCATATAGTCTGGATTTTATTAACATAAAAAAGGCTTTTTCACTCATTTTGGTGCTGGAGACCCCCTCTTTTTTCCATGGGATTTGCATATAGATTAGAGTTTTTGACTACACATAGCTCAAAGATTGACACGCGAAGCATGTGTCAGAAGTGGAGCTATGTGTTGACAAAAATGCCAAATGTATGGTGCAGTGTGTGTACGCCGCAGTGTGTGTAGGCGGCGAAAGACACATTAAACAAACCTTTTTTTGAAACATAAAAATTGCACATTTATTTTTTTGTAAAAAAAAAAATTATTTTCCTTTTGAAGGATGTTTGGGGGAAGAGTGGGATACTTTGGGGGTGTGGAGAGACGAGAAACGGCTGGAAATTGAGGAAGGGGTTCTAGGGGAAGGGGCTACTAAAGTACTGGGGGAAGGTAGATCAGGTATGGAAACGGAGGCAGGTTGAGAAACATTGGAAGGAGAGGGGGGATTGGCAAACAAAGTCTTTTGTTTCTTCTTCTTTGGGGCAGGAGTCACTTGCCTGGAGCGACTAACACCGTATGACCGCCTTACATTGGCTGACCAACTAGAGATGGTGGACCGTGTCTTGGCAGTATAAAATACGGAATGTGGGTCTACCCTAGGCTGCTCGGTGGTGGCGCTGGCGGTGCACCTTGAAGGAGAAATTGTGGTGACCGTGCTCAACGAAGGAGAAGTGTGTGCGGGGCTTCTGGTGGGAGAAGTGGTGGCGGTGCTCCTATTAGGCGAAGTGGTGGCGGTGCTCTTCTGATGAGGAGTGTTGGAGGTGCTATGAGGAGGCGAAGCGGTGGCGGTGCTCCTGTGAAGAGTAGTGGTGGCGGTGCTCCTATGAGGAGATGTGGTGGCGGTGCTCCTCTGATGAGTGGTGGAGGTGCTCCTTGAAGGATGAGGATTTGTGCCGGTGCTCTCATACTGATGAGAAGTGGCGATGCTCCGATCCGGAGATGATGGTGACTCTGTGCTCCGAACAGGAGAAGAGGTGGCGGTGGACCAAGCAGATTTTGCGCTTGTGGTGCGCCAAGATGAGGTAACGGTGGCAGTACTGGTGCTCCAGACAAGAGCAGCGCTTGACATGGTGGTGGCGGGGGTGGAGTGTCCAGCAGCACTCGGCATTGGTGTTGTATAGTGGTGTCTGGCTTGGCTAGGAATGCATGTGGCCGTGCAGTGATATGCAGCAGAAGTCGGTACTGTGGTGAAGCGAGACAGTGGTAGCACAGGTGGGAATGACAACACTGACTGTTGCACGTACTGATTCTGCTGCATAGCCTGCAAGAAAGCAGTGTAGCAGGCGTGTAACACATTCAGCTGTTGCTCAGGACTAAGGTGATCCACCATGCCTCGTTCAATTTTACTAAAGATATGGTGCGCTGGTCTATTGAGGTCAGCCTCCAGTCGTTCAAGGCGCTGGTCGGAAGAGTGGATGAGGTGTTCCATGTGGTTAAAACCACGTTCCATTAGTGAGAAACCACTTTCCACTCTTTCGGACAGCGTCTTGAGACTGGCATGAAAGGCATGAACTCGGGCAAGACAGGCCTGTCCGAGGCCCTCTGCCGCTGGTGCGTAGTGCCCGCATAACCAGTGGCAGAGACCAGGGACAGGGGAACACCTGATTGACCAGCTTCCTGGTCACCAGCTATCTGTGTTGCTGACCTGCCACTTGCTTCCTGGCTGTCGGATGGCTGGGACGGGTTCGAGGTCGATCGATGAAGAACCGCTCCAGGGACAGATTGCAGGGTGCTGCTCCATGGGCTGTGGAAACAAAAGTAAAACATTAGTATCATGCATTATCGCAAAGAATTAGCTGTGGAATATAAAAGCACCAATTATGTTCAATTAAAAACATTATATACTTATGCTCTGGTGGCAAGGACCGGTCGTAAGAATTCCAAAGAGCGATGGTAGCGGTACTTTGTTCTTATCCTTGCCACTCAGCCACTGCGAACCTGTCCCTCAGCCCGAACATCAGTGTTCAAGCGGTCCTTGATCGAGCGCCAACGTGTGCGGACTTTGTTCACTGTTGAAAAAATTATAAAAAAAAAATTATACAATGCAATGACATATGTATAAACACACAAACCTGAGTGACCTTGTAAAACAGTCAATGCAGCCTCCCAAATAATTCTATACACAAAGCATACACTATTGAACCTGAGGACACTGGTGTGTTTACTGTAAGTATATGACTTGCACTAAACACACAAGTATCATCACGAACAAGAGTGTAGCATGAAATATACCGCATGACAATACACAAGGAATACACTATTGAACCTGAGGACACTTGTGTGTTTACTGCTAGTATATATCTTGCACTACACACACAAGTATCATCAGCAACAATAGGGTAGCATGAAATATACCACATGACAATACAAAAGGAATACACTATTGAACCTGAGGACACTGGTGTGTTTACTGCAAGTATATATCTTGCACTACACACACAAGTATCATCACGAACAAAAGTGTAGCATGAAATATACCGGATGACAATACACAAGGAATACACTATTGAACCTGAGGACACTTGTGTGTTTACTGCAAGTCTATATCTTGCACTAAACACACAAGTATCATCATGAACAAGAGTGTAGCATGAAATATACAGCATAACAATGCACAAGTCATACACTATTGAACCTGAGGACACTGGTGTGTTTACTGCAAGTATATATCTTGCACTAAACACACACGTATCATCACGAACAGGAGTGCAGCATGAAATATAACGCATGACAATACACAAGTCATACACTATTGAACCTGAGGACACTTGTGTGTTTACTGCAAGTATATATCTTGCACTAAACACACAAGTATCATCATGAACAGGAGTGCAGCATGAAATATAACGCATGACAATACACAAGTCATACACTATTGAACCTGATGACACTGGTGTGTTTACTGCAAGTAAATATCTTGCACTAAACACACAAGTATCATCATGAACAAGAGTGTAGCATGAAATATACAGCATGACAATACAAAAGTCATACACTATTGAACCTGAGGACACTTGTGTGTTTACTGCAAGTATATATCTTGCACTACACACACAAGTATGATCAGGAACAAGAGTCAATACAGCATCACACAACAGAGAAATATTTACTGAACGCCATTTTTAAAGTTGCAGAGGCGCTGTCCCAGCCCTTCATCAATGCTGCGGCCACTTCAATCCAGAGCTACCAGGTCCCCACAATGTCTTTGTACTGCTGGTCACGGCTGTCCCACAATGGGACACGCTCCTGGACAAGGCTGATCATTTGCTCGTTGTCAATATACAGGTCTTCATCCCGTTGTGGAACCTAGAAAACAAATACATTTAGAATCTTGGAAATTGTGGCGAATGATAGAGATAAGAAATAAAAAAAAGAGAGAAAAGCGGGGCAGAAAAACAGGAATAGAAAAAATTATTGAACCAAAAAGACAGGTAGAATGTATCCTTACATGGCGTCTCCTCCCCACCGTGCCTTGTGTACGCTGCTCCGGCTGTTCCCGCTCACTTGCCTGGTCCGATTCCGAGGTCTGTAAAAGAACAGAAATTATTAGCCATTTGTAGAGGCAGGTATACAAAGACAGCAAAATACTCACCTCACACTCTGCCTCTTCCAATTCTTCTTGTGGAAGAGCATATTCTGATCCAGAAGACATGCTGGGGAAAAAAAAAAAATTAGTACATTATATATTTTAAAGGACAGCCTCACAAATTGTTTTTAGAATACTCACATTAAAGCTCCTGTGTTCTCTAAAGTTGTGGATGGTCTCTGGCTGGGTTGGTGTTGTCTTGTCTTCTTGCTGTCTGTCTGGAGAGTGATGATCTGGTACTACAAAGCCCTTATTTTATCTACCTTCCTTCCAAACAATGTTGCTTGTTTAGGGGGTGGATTTACCAAGTGTCTAGACATTGTTTACTCTGAAATCGCGCATGCTCACAATGCGCTGACATGCGCAGTATACAGCGCACGTCAGCGCCACCATAGACTCTAATGCTATTTTTTGCGCATTGCGTGCGCTGACGTGCGCATGCGATTTTTTAACGACGTGGGCCGGAACAAAAAATGCAACATGTAGCGTCCGGCGCGTCTGATTGCACACCAGGAAAATGCGCAGCGCACTGAAACGCTGAGGCATGCGTGCAGTCGCTGGACACTGCGCCCGCCATTTTAAAGATAGGGGACAATTGCGCGTGCGATCGTTAGCGCACGATGCGCTGCGTGATAAAACGCTAGTGTGAAACCAGCCTAAGAGCTCAATGCAGAGCGCAGGATCAATGTCCGCCGATTCTTACTGCGATCTTTGGGAGTCAGAATGAAAAAATCAATGGCATGTGAAGAATTGGTTTTACTGTATTTATTTTTACGCCATTCCTCGTGCGGTATAAGTGATTAGACGACTTTATTCTTCGGGTCGGTGTAATTACAGCGATACCAGATTTATATTGTGTTTTCATGTTTGGCTACTGTCACACACTAAAAGACGCTTTTTATTGCAAAAAAATAGTTTTTTGCACCATTTTTCCTTATTTTGGCCCAACAGAGTGATGTGAGGGCTTGTTTTTGCGGAACGAGTTGATGATTTTATTGGTACCATTTTCTAGCACATGATATATTTTGATCGCTTGCTGTTCTGATTTTTGTGAGGTAGAACGAACAAAAACCTGCAATTCAGAAATTTCTTTTTTTTTTGGGGGGGGGTTATGCCGTTCCGTGTGTGGTAAAATTGATAAGGCAGTTTCATTCTTTGGGTCAGTATAATTACAGCGATACCTCATTTCTATGTTTCTTTTTATGTTTTGTCTCTTTTGTACAATAAAATCTCTTTTACAGAAAGAAATAATTATTTTTGCATTGCTTTATTCTGAGAGCTATAACTTTTTTATTTTTTTGCTGATGGAGTTGTATGGTGGCTGGGTTTTTTTGGGACAAAATGACATTTTCAGTGGTACCATGTTTATTTATATCCATGTTTTTCCACTTTTTGTTTGGCGGTATGAAGATAAAGCATTGTTTTTTTGCCTTGTTTTTTATTTACCGGTATTTTTTTATGGTGTTCACTAAATGGGTTAACTAGTGGGACAGTGTTATAGGTTGGGTCATTGCAGAAGCAGTGATCCCAAATATGTGTACTTTTATTGTTTTTTTTCATTCAAATATTTGTTTTGAAATACAATATCTTTTGATTTTTTTATTATTATCTTTGATTTTTTTATTTCACCATTATTTAAATTTTTTTTTACTTTTTTGTAACTTTTTTACTTTGTCCCACCTTGGGACAATCATTTTTTTCAGGCTGATCGCTTCTGCAGAATGGAGATGAAGCAGCATCCCCATTCTGCAAAAACTGTAAGCTCTGCACTGACAGAGAGACTTGCTGATCATGCACTATGCATGATCAGCAAGTTTCCTAGCTTTGGTGACCCGGATGTCGTCATGACAACATCGGGTCACCATGGCAACGATTCGGACCCTGCATCACGCCGCGGGGTCCCGATCGCAGCATTTCGGGGGTTAAAGTGCGGGGAGCTGTCTGTGACCACTCCTGGCACTTAGTGTCGGGTGTCAGCTGTGAGAGTCAGCTGACTCCAGGCAACAATTGACCGCACACTGCCCTTGTGCGCGGGCCATCGCTCAGACGTAATATCCCGTCCATGGTCAAATAGGCCCAGGTCACATTTACGGATTGTTGCGTCTGGCAGCGGCGTATCTAGGGGGGCAGCCGGGACATTTGCCCCAGGCGCAGCCAGCAGGGGGGCGCAGTCGGGCCGCCTAATGCAGCGGTCCGCAGTGTCCTCATTGGCGGCTGCGTTCTGCCGCCCCCCGGTCTGGGAGTCGGCGGTTCTCTGTGTCAGCTGTCAAGCTGACAGCCGGCGCAGAGGAGTGCATGCCGGCTCCCAGGGAGCAATTGTACTGGCGTCTATACAGACCCCAGTGAAATTGCAGCTCTGACCGCTGGGTCAGAGCGATGTTAGCAGCGTGATCAGGTCATGTGATCACGCTGCTGACGTCACTCCCCGGTGCCCAGAGAGAACCCTAGTGGTAAGTGTGCTCCACTGTGGAGCTGAAGAACCACCGAAGAAGGGGGGATGTGTAGAGGGGATGGGGGTTAATGTGTGGGGGATTTGCAGAGGGCATGGGGGTTAATGTGTGGGGATGGGGGTTAATGTGTGGGGGGTTAATGAATGGGGATGGGAGTTAATGTGTGGGGGGCGTTAATGAGTGGGGATGGGGGTTAATGAGTGGGGATAAGGGTTAATGTGTGGGGGGTTAATGAATGGGGATGGGGTTAATGTGTGGGGGCGTTAATGAGTGGGGATAAGGGTTAATGTGTGGGGGGGTTAATGAATGGGGATGGGGGTTAATGTGTGGGTGGGTTAATGAATGGGAATGGGGGTTAATGTGTGGGGGCGTTAATGAGTGGGGATGGGGGTTAATGAGTGGGGATAAGGGTTAATGTGTGGGGGGTTAATGAATGGGGATAAGGGTTAATGTGTGGGGGGTTAATGAATTGGGATGGGGGTTAATGTGTGGAGGCGTTAATGAGTGGGGATGGGGGTTAATGTGTGGGGGGTTAATGAATGGGGATGGGGGTTAATGTGTGGGGGGTTAATGAGTGGGGATGGGGGTTAATGTGTTTGGGGGTTAATGAGTGGTGATGGGGTTAATGAGTGGGGATGGGGTTAATGTGTGGGGGTATTTGGAGTGGGGATGGGGGGTTATTTAATGTGTGTGGAGTGATTTGGAGTGGGGATGGGGGTTATTTAATGTGGGTGAGGGATTTGGAGTGTGGATGGGGGTTATTTAATGTGCATGTGGGGGATTTGGAGTGGGGATGGGGGTTATTTAATGTGTGTGTGGGGGGATTTGAAGAAGTGGGGATGGGGGATTTAATGTGTGTGAGAGGGATTTGGAGTGTGGATGGGGGATTTAATGTGTGTGTGGGGGATTTGGAGTGGGGATGGGGGATTTAATGTGTGTGGGGATTTGGAGTGGGGATGGGGGATTTAATGTGTGTGGGGGGATTTGGAGTGGGGATGGGGTACTTAATGTGTGTTGGGGATTGGGGATGGGGGGATTAGGAGTGGGGATGGGGGGATTTAATGTGTGGGGAGATTTGAGGACACAAAATGAAGAGTATGTATGAGGAAACAGTATGGGGGATTGGTGCAGACAGTATCGGGAGCGAACGGGTTAATGTAAGTGGACACAGTATGGGGAGTGAGGGTGATGGGATGTGTGCAGACACAGTATGGGGAGTTGGGGGTATGTGTGCGCAGACAGTATAGAAAGTGAGGGGGTATATATATGAGGAGACAGTATGGTGAACAGGAGGGATGTTAGAGGAGACAGTATGAGGAGGGAGGGAAATTGTGTGAGGCGACAGTATATTGCAGATATTTGTATTTAGGGGCATTATAATGAAACTTCTATCTTTAAGGGGATCGTGTGGAGATTTGCTGCAGAAGATCAGAGAAGATGGAAGTCTGCAGAGATGGCTGGTGATGAGAAAACTCATCATGGGGTCTGGAAAAGAAGGAGAACGACTCCAGAGATGATGACATCTATAAGGTACCTGTATGTAAATGTTATTTGTGACACTGACTAATTCTCAAGTTTTTATTTATGTTAGGAACATTAAGGGGTTGTCCAGGTTTGTGATGAGTCTGCAGTCATTCTATGTGACTTCAGACTTCTGGATTCTCACAGTGCTCACTGAACGCTGTTAGGATTCTCTTGTGCCGGTAATTTACATACATGCGGTAACATGCTGACTAGATATGTATGGCCTCACTCAATGAAAATGAACAGAGCGAGTTTGGGCACATCTAGTCGGAGTGTGGCCAGAAGTATGCAAATCACATACTTGTGCTGACATGATTGTACATTGGCAAGGGAAAATCCTAAAAGTGTGCAGTGCATTCGTTGTGAGAATTCAGAAGCTGCAATGTCAGGATTCAGCTCTGCAGGTTCCAGTAGTCATTACATGGACACTTCACTCATATGCGATTTTCATACTTATGGTCCTGTGACAACGAGATTCTCTTCCTGCTTCTCTCAGTTTTTTGCTGAACATTGAGAGCATTAGGGAGAGCAGCTCGTGGGTACATGGCTAAGTGTGCAAGTCGCATATGTACTTGGGGGGGGGAAGGGGGGGCGCCATACCGAATTCTTGCCCCGGGTGCCAGAAAGCCTAGATACGCCTCTGATGTCTGATGTCAGAAAGGGTTAAAAAGAGAAAAAAAACAACAAAAAACAAAATGCCTCCTCCATCCTTTAATAGCAGGGCCATCTTTCACAATATTTCCCCATCGCATATGACTACAGTAGATGACATAATAGATAAGGAAATAAAACTACACCCACTGGTAATTACTGGCAAATGTAATTTTAACATTTTACTACGGTAAGACAGAGACCTGGAGAGGTGTACAAGCCACAGTGTCTTTCACCGACTGTGAAATTTGGTGGAGGATCGGTGATGATCTGTGGATGCTTCAGCAAGGCTGGAATTGGGCAGGTTATTCTTGGCGAACGACGTATGAATCAATCATACAAGGTTATCCTGGAAAAACAGTTGATTCCTTCTGCTCAGGCAATGTTCCCCAACTCTGAGGACTTGTATTTCCAGCAGGACAATGCGCCATGCCACACAGCTAGGGCAATCAATGTGTGGATAAAGGACTACCACATCAAATCCCTGTCATGTTATGAACTAAATAAGCCTAAAGCAATCATAACAGCCAGCCCAATCTCCAGACCTGAACCCCATTGAAAACCTCTGAAATGTAATAAAGAGGAAGATGGATAGTCACAAGCCATCAAGCAAAGAAGAACTGCTTAAATTTTTGTACCAGTAGTGGCATAAGGTCACCCAAAAGCAGTGTGAGACAGGTGGAAAGCATGCCAAGATGCATGAAAGCTGTGTTTAAAAATCATGGTTATTTGGCCGGGATCACACACAGCGAGATACGGCCGAGTCTCTCTGGTTAAAACCAAGCTCTGGCGCCGGCACTACGGAGCGTAGCGTGCAGCCGCACAGCAATACATGGAGCAGCACGCTCCGCTCCGGAGTGCCGGTGCCAGAGCTTGGTTTTAACCTGCGAGACTCAGCCGTATCTTGCTGTGTGTGATCCTGGCCTTCCACACAATATTGATTTCTGAACTCTTCCTGAGTTAAAACATTATTATTATTGTTTCTAAATGATTATGAACTTGTTTTCTTTGCATTATTTGAGGTATGCAAGCACTGTATTTTTTTTTGTTATTTTGACCATTTCTAATTTTCTGAAAATAAATACAAAATTTAATGCTTGGAAATTCGAAGACATATTGTCAGTAGATTTTAGAATAAAAGAGCAATTTAGATTTCACTCAAAAATATACCTACAAAGAGAAAAATCAGACAAAGAGAAAAATCAGACAAACTGAAAATTTTGCAGTGGTCTCTTAATTTTTGCCATTGCTGTATATGTACAGTGGGGAAAATAGGTGCATTTGATACACTGCCGATTTTGCAAGTTTTCCCACCTACAAAAAATGGAGAGGTCTGTAATTTTTATCAGGTACACCTCAACTGTGACAGAATCTAAAAAAAAATCCAGAAAATTACATTTTATAATTTTTAAGTAATTAATTTGCATTGTATTACATGAAATAAGTATTTGATTCAATAGAAAAACAGAAATTAATGTTACAAAAATCTTTGTTTGCAATTACAGAGGTCAGACATTTCCTGTAGTTCTTGACCAAGTTTGCAGACACTGCAGCAGGGATTTTGGCCCACTCCTCCATGCAAATCTTCTCTAGAGCTTTCAGGTTTCTGGGCAACATTGATTTTCACCTTTCTCCAAAGATTTTCTCTTGGGTTCAGGTCTGAAGACTGGCTAGGGCACTCCAGGACCTTGAAATGCTTCTTACGGAGCCACTCCTTAGATGCCCTGGCTGGCTGTGTGTTTCGTGTCATTGTCATGTTGGAAGTCCCAGTCATGACCCATCTTCAATGCTCTTACTGAGAAAGGGGGGTTGTTGGCCAAAATCTCATGATACATGACGCCATCTTTCACGGTTGGGTCAGTGTTCTTGGGGATGTACTCATCCTTCTTCTTCCAAACATGCCGAGTGGAGTTTATACCAAAAAGTTCTATTTTGGTCTCTGGATCATCCAGATAGTCACGGGCGAAATTCAAACCGATTGTGTCCGGTAATGAAGGACTAAACAAACTTATCTGTAAAATTATTGATTATTATCTTAAACCTATCGTGGCCTCTCTACCATCACATATTTTGGCTACTTCTGCAGCAGTTAGGAGATTAGATCAACTCCACGTAGATGAAAATATGATCCTGGTGACAGCAGACATTGAGGCTCTTTATACTTCCATCCGGCATGCTCAAGGACTAGCTGCTGTTTCTTGGTTTTTGTGTAACAAAAACCTGGATTCTTCTTTGATTACATTTGTCATGACTCTACTGGAATTCATATTGACCCATAATTGCTTTACATTTAAAGATCAGGTGTTTCTTCAATTACAGGGTACAGCTATGGGGGCAGCTTGTGCACCCTCATATGCTAGTCTATTTTTAAGGTTTTGGGAACGTGACATTTTTCAGTGCTTCTCTATCCCAGGTATAGATAAGATCCAAAATGGGATAAGATATATCGATGACATCATGTTTGATTTGGGAGGGCACTGTGGATGAACTTAAGCATCTGATGTCAGCACTAAATAATAATGACATGAATATTCATCTTATGCCAATGGATGTAGAGTCACCTTTTTATACATTGATAAAGCGGTCAAGGAGGATGGCTCAATTTTGACTAATATTTATAGGAAACCGACCGCCACAAACCCAATTTTGGATGCTAAAACATCTCATTTACGGCCCACTATAAGATCCATTCTGGTGGGACAATACCTGAGGGCTAAAATAATTTGTTCCACTGAACATGCCTTTCAAGAACAAGCATCTGATCTCTATTCGAGATTCCGGGAGAGAGGGTATGGGCATAGACAGATCAGATATGCCTACAGTAAAGCACAAAATGTCACGAGAAACCATTTACTTTATCACAACCAAAACAGGAATAGAGAGACTGATATCTCCAAAGTAAGGTTGATTACGCCTTACAATGAACAATGAAAGGAATTGAACCAAATCATTAATAACCGATGAAGTATTCTACTTATGGATCCTGCTTTGAAAAAAAACACCCACCCCTAGACCTCTCATTACAGCTAAAAGATCTAAGAATTTATCTGATTTTCTTGTTAAAAGCCATTATTCCTCTGAAAAGTCTCTTCAAATCAAATTCTTTGGTGAAAACTAAGGTTTTTTTTTCCCTGTAAACAATGCAAAGCTTACGCTAATACAGTCAAAGGCAAGGAATTCCATAATTCGGATCATACCAAGACTTTCCAGATTAGAAAACATCTAACGTGTGTATCCCTTGGGGTAATCTATTATGTGAGTTGCCCCTGCAATAATATATATATATATATATATATATATATAGGGATGACAACCAGGGAACTCCATGTCAGAATTCACAAGCACGTATGGGATATAGAAAAATCTAAGGATGACAAAGATGGTGATGGGGAGTGACTCTTCCTAGACATTTTCAAGCATTTCATAATTCTGATGCAAAGTGCCTCCGCATCATGGCCATCGATCAGGTATCACTGGGTGTGAGGGGTGGCAATTTGTTCAAAATTTTGTCCCAGGTTGAGAGTCCGTGGATTTTTAGGCTTAACACCTTGTTTCCTGAGGGTCTAAATGAGAATCATGGCTTTGGGACTTTTCTCTAATTTTCTTTCCTATGGGTATCTGTTTTTATTATTTTTTATTCTATGTTAGTAGGTGTTAGTTTTAACTCTTTTTTTTGTCTTTTAGATTTATGTACATACCTTTCGCTATGGGCCCTGTGTCCTTTGTGGATCGGGATCTGTGTATGAATATATTGGGACCAGGAGTCCTCTTGGACTTTTTTTTGAACCTCTCCAGGGTCATAATCGGCATAACTGCTGTTATAAAGACTTTTGGGATCTCTCCCTTATTGCGCTTTATTCCCTTCATCTTGATTCACCAGATGGGTTCTTGTCTGGTCAGCTTAGTAATGGACATTTGTGTGGATTTCTGTTCTCTTATAAATGTCTTTTCTTATTTTTCTTATTTACATTTTTTGTTCATTTTATATTTTTTTTATTTTTCACTGCTTCCATGTGTCATCCCATATATATTTTTTTCATTTCATTTTCATTTTTTATATTCTTTTTTGTTTGTCTATCACCCCATGCCCTAGTATTGTAATAATTTTAATTGTATAATCACTGTTACACTGTCATCTGTTGTTCTATTTTCCATTAATGTCTGTGGTATCTTTATAATGGATCAACATTTTTTGACACATTCAATTTTAATTATATATTTATTCATATTTATTCATGTAGTAGTTTACACTTTTGTCATACATTTATTTACACCTAATTTTACCTTTTGGTACCTACCCATACTTGTCTATACACATCTATTCTCCTATTTTGCACTTCATACTCTCAATAGGGCAAACAAAAATACCTTTTTTAATTTATTTCATCATTTTTTCTAAATTTTTCACAATATTTAATTATCTAATTGAAATAATTTTTGTCCTTTATGTGTTTTGGAGGACAATTTAAATACATTATTAATTCCATTTTTTAAATATTCATTATTACCCCTTGGTCCATTACTACCTTGGTTCATCCATTCCATTTCCTGTTTTCTCTAATCCCTTTTAGGTTTTGTTCCCCACACAGATACTTGGCCCTTTAATTGTCCTACAGGTCCTGTGTGCATGCCCGGTCCCGGCCTCAAATGGGCCTTCCCGATGCGTCGCTGGGTTCGCAAGTGATCGTGGCTGTGTGGCAGCGGTGGATCGCTTGCGTTCCACTGACGCAATAGGAAGTGCCCCCACATGGTGCAGCCGCACTCGCGCATGCGCCGCCGATGGACTAGACGTTACGGTATGATGGAGCACTTGATTGACCCATCATACATATATATACTAGCTTCCGTATGGGTGTTAACCATGCCTCCTGGCAAAGAAAAGGTGAAAAGCGCGTAGGGACGCCAGTCGGGGGTCCATTCATTCCTATATCCTTAAAAGTATTGGCTTTATTTGGCACTGTCACTTTACTTTTTATGCACAGCAGGCACTTTATTTTGCACAAGCAGACACTTTGGCTTCTTTTTTTGTCTAAGGGTGTGCACACGTTGCAGACTTTTTCTGCATAAAAATCCACATCGCTTGGCAGAAACCGCAGGGTAAAACGCATGCAGTTTTGCTGCGGTTTCATATCTTTTGTCCAGCGGAATTGATGCAGATTCTTGTGCGGTTTGGGCTGTGCAGAATGTGGAAGGAGAAAGAGAGAGAGAGACAGTACCATTCTAATCAATGAAAAACCAAAACCGCTGTGCACATGTTGCGGAAAATTCCGCACAGATTTGCTGCGGTTTATTTTCCGCAGCATGTCACTTCTTCTCTTTCTCTCTCCCTTTCCACATTCCGCACAGCTAAACAGCACAAGAATCTGCATCAATTCCGCTGGACAAAGGATAGGAAAACTGCATGTGTTTTACCCTGCGGTTTCTGCCAAGCGATGCAGATTTTTATGGCGAAAAAAATCTGCACCGTGTGCACACACCCTTTAACTTGTTCCCACCTGACATGAGGATGCTGCACATTATTGTGTACATATGAAGTAGCCGTTGGATTTTATTAGTGTCTTTGGCCATATGGCAATCTTGAATTTCATTGTGCTGCTTCATATATTTAACTCTCATGAATTATTCAAGGTTTCACATGCATGTGTAAAATTTGTCCGTTGCTAAATACTGATTTTTGCACTCCATTCTAGTAATTCTTGGATTATTTTGTTTGCCCTATATCCAACTCTTAATGAATTAATTAGAATTTGGCATACATGTGTGATCAAGCACTTAGTTTGCACTTTATCTGAGTGGCATTGGATTGTCTTTTTTTATTTTTGCCATACCTTTACTATGTAAACCCCTTCATGTTTCCTGCATTTGGTAATACTACTCTGTTTATACGATTTTAATTTAATTGTATCAATAAACTTCCCTTTACGGTTAAATATACTCTTTAATCCTATCTTGCTTTAATTATGCTAAGTTAGGCTGTTGTGTTTATGATAGTTTTTATCCATGATGGCGTAGTGTGTTACTAACGGTAATGTTTTTCACTGTGGTTCCACCTCTCTTCTCTGACCTTCCTGAGAATCAGCCTTAACCCACGAGGCGAGCTCCAGACCAAGAAAGACTGACAGTCATCTTGTGTTTCTGTCATTTTCTAATAATTGCACCAACAGTTGTTGTCTTATTACTAAATTGCTTGCCTATTGTTCTGTAGCCCATCCCAGCCTTGTGCAGATCTACAATTTTGTCCCTGGTGTCCTTAGAAAGTTCTTTGGTCTTGGCCATGGTGGAGAGGTTGGAGTGTGATTGAGTGCGTGGACAGGTGTTGATACAGGTAATGAGTTCAAACAGGTACAATTAATACAAGTAATGAGTGCAGAGTAGGAGGGCTTCTTAAAGAAAAACTAACAGGTCTGTGAGAACCACAATTCTTACTGGTTGGTAGGTGATCAAATACTTATTTCATGCAATAAAAGGCAATTTAGTTATTTAAAAATTATACAATGTGATTTTCTGTTTCTTACAGTTAAAGTGTACCTGCGATAAAAATTACAGACCTCTCCATTCTTTGTAGGTGGGAAAATTTGCAAAATCGGCAGTGTATCAAATACTGTCCTTATTTTCCCCACTGTAAATATACACAACTTTACCTAAGAACTTCATAATTTGCAGCTAAGAGCATCAGAAAGTCTTCAGCTTTATCTGTGTATAGTGGCCAGTTTGATAAGATTGCTTGAGATCTGCAATAAAATATTGAGATATGGAGAAAGCGATAATCCTGGGACTATTGTTAAAGATATTTTTATCTTGGCTGATTAGATGTGGCTTTCCAGAAATTCTACATCATGTGTCCGTACTTTTAAGTTGGCAAAAAATGTGAACTTACTGATGTCATTCCAGTGCCTGTTGTCCCCATTAGCATGTTGTGCATTAGTCATGCCCTGGTATAGAGAAATTGTTTTACATATGGCTCTATGATAAACATTGACCAGATATTAGCCTGCAAGTATTAGCAAGATTTTACATAAAAACCTCGTCAATTCCACTTTTAAGTTGAATCAGTTTTCATTAGGTTTTAATCAATAAACAAATAAGAGTTAAGGTACTGTCACACTTAGCGATGCACCAGCGATATGACGCGGTCAGGATCGCTGGTGCATCGCTAAGTGGTCGCTAGTGAGCTGCCACACAGGCAGATCTCACCAGCGACATCGCTGGGGACGGGGGTCGCTACTTACCTGTCACACTAGGCGATCCTGCGTCCTCCCGCCCGGCTCCACGCGTCGCTCGTCTTCACAGCAAGAAGCGCCGCAGGAAGCTGACGACGAGAAACGGTCCTGGATGTTCTCTCGCGATCAGCGATAACCAGCGGGGGAGCGGGTCGTTGGTAAGTATCAGACACAGCAATGTCGCGAGCAATATCGCTATAACGTCACAAGTTATAGCGATATTGCTAGCGATATCGCTTAGTGTGACAGGCCCTTAAGAGTATGTGCCCAGGATCAGGAAGAAGCAGCGCTGTGGACACACCGTATTTTCACTGCTTCCAAAAGGCTGCGTTATAATCGCGCAGGTAAATACGCATGTGACCACTGTGGATTTACCACATCCAATATATTCTATGTGTGGAAATTTCTGTTGCGAAGACTAGAAATGAACATGCTGCGGCTCGTAAACTTGCGGTGTGGGTGAGTTTACGCAGCGGTAAATAGAAACACAGTGGGCATGAGATTTCTATAAATCTCATCCACTGTGCTTGTAATGTAGAACGCAGGATTTTGGACACAGTGCAGGTGAGCTGCATCCAAAACGCTGTTATTACGGATCGTGGGCATGTGCCCTTAGGCACACAGGACCATCACATTATTAATATGCAATAGAAATAACACCAATTGCCATACAGGCTGGAACTTCTTTCAAGTATCTTGATAGGTAACTATGATGCAGGTGTTTTCCATTTCAGCACAGACTTTTCCTTTTCTGCCTGTCTGCATTGTTTGTGTGTGTCTGACCTATATTGGTGGGAAAGCACAGCTTATTATGCTCTCAGAAATGCTATCGGGGTGTTACGACTCATGATCCAGCCATCTAATCAACAACTCTGTGGTCAACATTGATTGGCGGTACCTCAGGCATTAAACTGCTACCTAGCAAAACTCGGCAATAGGCCTTTCTGACCTGTGGTATATGCTTCAAATAAGTACATGCTCTAATTTGATTACTCTCTTGAATCACTAATCAAGAGTAGCACTCACAGGTAAGAATTGTTGAAAATCTTTCACATCACAGAATAAGCATTAATCATCCATAAGGCTGTGTACCCACGTTGCGATTCTTATGCATTTCCGCCACGTTTTTGCAGCAGTGGAAACGTTTTAAAAATGGTAATAAAACGCATCCCCATGCAATCCTATGGGATTCCGCAGTTGCTGTGCCCATGCTGTGGATTTTACCGCTGCGGAATCGCATAGCAGTAAAAATCCGCAGCATGTCCATTATTTCTGCCGAATTGCTGTGATTCTGCCGCCGTAGGATTGCATTGAAACGCTATGCCCACCATGCGTAAAGTGAGCGCTTCATGTGCGGATGGTACCCAGGGTCTGGAGGAGAGGAGACTCTCCTTCATGCCCTGGGTACCATATTCCTGTAAAAAATAAAATTAAAATAAAAAATCGCTATATACAGTGGGGAAAAAAAGTATTTAGTCAGTCAGCAATAGTGCAAGTTCCACCACTTAAAAAGATGAGAGACGTCTGTAATTTACATCATAGGTAGACCTCAACTATGGGAGACAAACTGAGAAAAAAAAATCCAGAAAATCACATTGTCTGTTTTTTTTTCATTTTATTTGCATATTATGGTGGAAAATAAGTATTTGGTCAGAAACAACCAATCAAGATTTCTGACTCTCACAGACCTGTAACTTCTTCTTTAAGAGTCTCCTCTTTCCTCCACTCATTACCTGTAGTAATGGCACCTGTTTAAACTTGTTATCAGTATAAAAAGACACCTGTGCACACCCTCAAACAGTCTGACTCCAAACTCCACTATGGTGAAGACCAAAGAGCTGTCAAAGGACACCAGAAACAAAATTGTAGCCCTGCACCAGGCTGGGAAGACAATCTGCAATAGCCAACCAGCTTGGAGCGAAGAAATCAACTGTGGGAGCAATAATTAGAAAATGGAAGACATACAAGACCACTGATAATCTCCCTCGATCTGGTGCTCCACGCAAAATCCCACCCCGTGGGGTCAGAATGATCACAAGAACGGTGAGCAAAAATCCCAGAACCACGAGGGGGGACCTAGTGAATGAACTGCAGAGAGCTGGGACCAATGTAACAAGGCCTACCATAAGTAACACACTACGCCACCATGGACTCAGATCCTGCAGTGCCAGACGTGTCCCACTGCTTAAGCCTGTACATGTCCGGGCCCGTCTGAAGTTTGCTAGAGAGCATTTGGATGATCCAGAGGAGTTTTGGGAGAATGTCCTATGGTCTGATGAAACCAAACTGGAACTGTTTGGTAGAAACACAACTTGTCGTGTTTGGATGAAAAAGAATACTGAGTTGCATCCATCAAACACCATACCTACTGTAAAGCATGGTGGTGGAAACATCATGCTTTGGGGCTGTTTCTCTGCAAAGGGGCCAGGACGACTGATCCGGGTACATGAAAGAATGAATGGGGCTATGTATCGTGAGATTTTGAGTGCAAACCTCCTTCCATCAGCAAGGGCATTGAAGATGAAATGTGGCT
Organism: Dendrobates tinctorius; assembly: GCF_039654945.1. Classification (NCBI taxonomy): domain Eukaryota; kingdom Metazoa; phylum Chordata; class Amphibia; order Anura; family Dendrobatidae; genus Dendrobates; species Dendrobates tinctorius. The sequence continues at coordinate 12,819,753 of NW_027361807.1, read as the reverse complement.
GGGTCTTTCAACATGACAATGATCCAAAGCACACCGCCAGGGCAACGAAGGAGTGGCTTCGTAAGAAGCATTTCAAGGTCCTGGAGTGGCCTAGCCAGTCTCCAGATCTCAACCCTATAGAAAACCTTTGGAGGGAGTTGAAAGTCCGTGTTGCCAAGCGAAAAGCCAAAAACATCACTGCTCTAGAGGAGATCTGCATGGAGGAATGGGCCAACATACCAACAACAGTGTGTGACAACCTTGTGAAGACTTACAGAAAACGTTTGACCTCTGTCATTGCCAACAAAGGATATATCACAAAGTATTGAGATGAAATTTTTTTTCTGACCAAATACTTATTTTCCACCATAATATGCAAATAAAATGAAAAAAAAACAGACAATGTGATTTTCTGGATTTTTTTTCTCAGTTTGTCTCCCATAGTTGAGGTCTACCTATGATGTAAATTACAGACGCCTCTCATCTTTTTAAGTGGTGGAACTTGCACTATTGCTGAATGACTAAATACTTTTTTCCCCACTGTACTTACCCTCTGTTGCCCCCCTGGACTTCTCTCGCCTCGCCTCTCAGCCACACTGCCAGCATCTTCCGTTCCCAGGGATGCATTGCGCGGATTACCTCTGATGACGTAGCATTCTCGCGTGGTGCTATGTCATCAGAGGTCATTGTTGCAAGGCATCCCTGGGAACGGAAGATGCCGGCAGCGTGGCTGAGAGGCGGGAGAAGTCTGGGGGCCGACAGAGGGTAAGTATATCCCAATTTTTTTTTTTTTTAATTATTTTTAACAATCTATCTTTTACTATTGATGCTGCAGAGGCAGCATCAATAGTAAAAAGTTGGTCACACTTGTCAAGCACTATGCTTGACAAGTGTGACCAACCTGTCAATCACTTTTCCAAGTGATGCTTCAAATCGCTTGGAAAAGCGCAAGCGTTCTGCAAGCTAAAAACGCTTTTGTTTGCAGCAAAAAGCATGCGAATTCAGCATGTGTTTTACCCGCGGAAGGGAGTTGCGGAAATGCTGCGGACATTTCCACAGCATTTCTGCAACGTGGGGACTTACAAAACAAGGGTGGAAAAACCACTATTGTGAGACTACAGATCCAGTATAAAATATATATCTTTATTAGACAGGTACATAAAACCAGACAAAAACAGTGCTCAGTAGTACATTATAAGACAATCCACGCAAACATGGGAAGCATAGCAGATCCCCCTAGGAACCTCAAAAATAGTATAATACAGCTTTGAACCAGAATTATATGGCAAAATGACTCATGTCACCTAAATAATTCCATACATGGTACTATCACTATTTTTATCTTTATTATGTGACTATAACCTTAATAGTAATGTATATCTGGACCAAAACCAACCCCAATTATATCACACGGAAGGTAAAACCATATAAGAAAAAGAAATATAGATACACACATGTGGCGCTACAATATATCACTAACAAAATAGCGATAGATAGGACGCTTTATATAGAAATAGTAACCACATGTGAGTATTAACCCCTTAGCGACAGAGCCAGTTTGCAGCTTAATGACCAGGCCAATTTTTACAATTCTGACCACTGTCCCTTTATGAGGATATAACTCTGGAACGCTTTAATGGATCCTGCTGATTCTGAGATTGTTTTTTCGTGACATATTGTACTTCATGTTAGTGGTAAAATTTCTTCGATAAGTCTTGTGTTTATTTATGAAAAAAACAGAAATATGGCAAAACTTTAAATTTTTATGCCCTTAAATCAGAGAGATGTGTCACATAAATTTCTTAATAAATAACATTTCCCACATGTCTACTTTACATCAGCACAATTTTGGATGCAAAATTTTTTTTTGTTAGGAAGTTATAAGGGTTAAAAGTTGACCAGCGATTTCTCATTTTTACAACAAAATTTACAAAGCCATTTTTTTAGGGACCACATCATATTTAAAGTCATTTTGAGGGGTGTACATGACAGAAAATACCCAAAAGTGGCACCATTCTAAAAACTAGACCCCTCAAGGTGCTCAAAACCACATTCAAGAAGTTTATTAACCCTTTAAGTGCTTCACAGGAACGAAAGCAATGTGGATGGAAAAAATTAACATTTAACTTTTTTTTGGAAAAAAATTACTTCAGAACCAATTTTTTTTATTTTCACAAGTGTTAAAAGAGAAAATCAACCACAAAATTTGTTGTACAATTTCTCCTGAATACGCCCATACCCCATATGTGGGGGTAAACCCCTTTTTCAGCACACGGCAGAGCTCGCAAGGGATGGAGCACCGTTTGACTTTTTCAACGCAAAATTGGCTGGAATTAAGATCGGATGCCATGTTGCGTTCGGAGAGCCCTTAATGTGCCTATACAGTGGAAAACTCCAACAAGTGACCCCATTTTGGAAACTAGACCCATTAAGGAACTTATCTAGATGTGTGGTGAGCACTTTGAACCTTCAAGTGCTTCACAGAAGTTTATAACGTAGAGCCGTGAAAATAAGAAATCCATTTTTTTTTCCACAAAAATGATCTTTTCGCCCCCAAATTTTTATTTTTACAAGGGTAACAGGAGAAATCATACCCCCACAGTTGTTATGCGATTTGTCCTGAGTACGCTGATACCCCATATGTGGGGAGGAACCACTGTTTGGGTGCATGGGAGAGCTTGGAAGGGAAGGAGTGCCATTTTGGAATGCAGACTTTGATGGAATGGTCTGCGGGCATCATGTTGCGTTTGCAGAGCCCCTGATGGGCCTAAACAGTGGAAACCCCCAACAAGTGACTCCATTTTGGAAACTAGACCCATGAAGGAACTTATCTAGATGTGTGGTGAGCACTTTGAACCTTCAAGTGCTTCACAGAAGTTTATAACGTAGAGCCGTGAAAATAAGAAATCCATTTTTTTTTCCACAAAAATGATCTTTTCACCCCCAAATTTTTATTTTTACAAGGGTAACAGGAGAAATCATACCCCCACAGTTATTATGCGATTTGTCCTGAGTACGCTGATACCCCATATGTGGGGAGGAACCACTGTTTGGGCGCATGGGAGAGCTCGGAAGGGAAGGAGTGCCATTTTGGAATGCAGACTTTGATGGAATGGTCTGCGGGCATCATGTTGCGTTTGCAGAGCCCCTGATGGGCCTAAACAGTGGAAACTCCCAACAAGTGACTCCATTTTGGAAACTAGACCCATTAAGGAACTTATCTAGATGTGTGGTGAGCACTTTGAACCTTCAAGTGCTTCACAGAAGTTTATAACGTAGAGCCGTGAAAATAAGAAATCCATTTTTTTTCCACAAAAATGATCTTTTCGCGCCCAAATTTTTATTTTTACAAGGGTAACAGGAGAAATTATACCCCCACAGTTATTATGCGATTTGTCCTGAGTACACTGATACCCCATATGTGGGGGGGAACCACTGTTTGGGCGCATGGGAGAGCTCGTAAGGGAAGGAGTGCCATTTTGGAATGCAGACTTTGATGGAATGGTCTGCGGGCATCATTTTGCGTTTGCAGAGCCCCTGATGGGCCTAAACAGTGGAAACCCCCCACAAGTGACCCCATTTTGGAAATTAGACCCCCTAAGGAACTTATCTAGATGTGTGATGAGCACTTTGAACCCCCAAGCGCGTCACAGAAGTTTATAAACGCAGAGCCGTGAGAATAAAAAGTCTTTATTTCCACAAAAGTGATTTTTTTAGACCCCAATTTTTAGACCCCCAAAGTTGGTAAATAGTGGAAACCCCTCAATTCTTGCTCCAACCCTAACCCCAACACACCCCTAACCCTAATCCCAACCCTAATCCCTAATCCTAACCCTAATCCTAGTTCGCCCTAACCCTAGCCCAACCCTAGCCCAACCCTAGCCCTAACCCTAGTCCAACCCTAACCCTTAACCCTAGCCCAACCCTAACCCTTAACCCTAGCCCAACCCTAACCCTAACCCTAGCCTAACCCTAGCCTAACCCTAACCCTAGCCTAACCCTAACCCTAGCCTAACCCTAACCCTAGCCTAACACTAGCCTAACCCTAACCCTAGCCTAACCCTAACCCTAACCCTAGCCTAACCCTAACCCTAGCCTAACCCTAACCCTAACCCTAGCCTAACCCTAACCCTAACCCTTATGGAAAACTGAAAAAAATATCGTTTATCATAGTGATCAAAATAATGAATGGAATCTGCCAGCCGGAGCCAGCAGATTCCCGGCGGGCGCACTGCGCATGCGCCCGCCATTTTCAAGATGGCGGCGCCCATCGGATGACGCCGGCGGGCGCGGGACCACCGGGAGGGGACGGAGGACAAGGGAGAGGTACCGGGAGGGGACCGGGGGGATCGGGGACCCTATTTCTCTATCCTCTGATGTGCGATCACATCAGGGGAAAGAGAAATTAAATGTAAAATCGCGGCTTTTTTTTTTTGCGGTCGCCGTTATAGGGTTAATAACGGCGATCGCAAAAGCGGGGGTCGGTAAAAACCGACCGATTCATGTTCTCTGGGGTCTCGGCTACCCCTGGCAGCCGAGACCCCGGAGAAAATCCGACACTGGGGGGCGCTATTCACTTAAATCACAGCGCCGTGAATTAACGGCGCTGTGGTTTAAGTACCCTTAATTACCGCCGTTAAAAGGCGTATCGGCGGTCGTTAAGGGGTTAAATTGAGACTGGCAATTGCCAGAATTACTCTGTAGCCATCTTGGTGTGGTGACATAGGCGTCTATATTCAAGTATCACCAGAGTTGTTTTGTTAGCGATATATTGTAGCGCCACATGTGTGTATCTATATTTATTTTTACTTATATGGTTTTACCTTCCGTGTGATATAATTGGGGTTGGTTTTGGTCCAGATATACATTACTATTAAGGTTATAGTCACATAATAAAGATAAAAATAGTGATATAGTGATAGTACCATGTATGGAATTATTTAGGTGACATGAGTCATTTTGCCATATAATTCTGGTTCAAAGCTGTATTATACTATTTTTGGGGTTCCTAGGTGGATCTGCTATGCTTCCCACATTTGCGTGGATTGTCTTATAATGTACTACTGAGCACTGTTTTTGTCTGGTTTTATGTACCTGTCTAATAAAGATATATATTTTATACTGGATCTGTAGTCGCACAATAGTGGTTTTTCCACCTCTGTTTTGTATTAGCTTTTTAGCGATTGATCTATACTTTGGTCTGACACAAAAGCGGAGGCAACTAGGTGTAATTTATTATGCCAGGAATATGTCCTCTAAGTCTGATTGTGTTTATGAGTATCTCTTTTGTTTTAATGTGGGGACTTAGACTAATACTTCCTAACAATAACATTTACACAGTTTTCCAGGTAATATTACAACAATAGCATATACCACAGTGTAACATTAGTTAATGTAGCAGTGAATGGCACACAGGGCCGGCGTGAGCATCTGGCACACCCAGGAAAGTGCTGGCACCCTGAACAGGTGGGGGACCTACTCGCCGTCGGGGACACTGGTGCACTATGGGGGCCCGGCGCCTGCTAGTGGGCCCCCCTTGTTTAGGGCCCCGGGACTTGTGATACTTCTCCTTGTTCTGCCACTAGGGTGTCTTCCATCCTTTGACTGTGACGTTCAAGTCAGAGGGCGCGATGATGTCACATCTGTGTGCCCTCTTCCTCAACAGTCACAGCGCAGAGAGCCGGAAGACGGCAACACTGAGGAGTCCGGAGCAGAGCAGTAACCAGCAAGTAGAGGTGAATAATTCATTTTTTTTAATGTTTGGAGCAATATATGGGGCAAATTATATATGGAGCATCTTATGGGGCCAATTACATATGAAGCAGTATATGGGGCCCATCATATACTGGAGTATTATATGGCGCCTATCATATACCATATGGAGCATTATATGAGGCTCATTGAACTGTATTCAGCATTATATGGGGCTCATTATACTGTATGGAGCATTATATGGGGCTCATTATCCTGAATGAAGCATTATATGTGGTTCATTAAACTGTATAGAGCATTATGTGGGGCTCATTATACTGCATGGAGCGCTATGTAGTGCCCATAATACTGTATGGAGAAATAAAGGGGGCTCATTATTCTGTATAGAGTGCTATGTGGTGCCCATAGTACTGTAAGGAGGACTATACTATCCGGTTTCTGAGCTATCGATATCACTCATGTAATGTAAGAAGTACGTGAAATCTTTGCCATTGTACTATACCTAGATTACTCTGCTGTATCTGTGCATCATGAATTGTATGTGTTAAAGGGGCCAACCGAGATTCTTACACCCGGGGCCCATGAAAACCTAGAGCCGGCCCTGATGGCACATATAAGACATCAATATGACATTTGCAGAATTATATGCCAATAAAGGATATGACAGTCTTGAACACAACAGTGGGGTCCATGCAATATTTGAATTCTTACTTATTATAAGATAGCTTGCACCAACTCAACCTTATTACTGGTTAATTGACTTCCCTTAGATGTCAGCACATGCTGTGCCTAAAGTGACATACATGAACCCTCTGCAGTCATATCCATTTCAGATTGAAGAAAGTATAAAACAGCACAATTAGTAACATCTATTTGCAATTTTTGGGGGGATGAAGTAACAATATTTAGCTTAAAGCACATATTAAAAATGGATAAAATAGGAAAAGGAATCAGTGAAAGCTTTTCATGAGAAGGAAATGGAGGAGAGAGCCCGCCAACCTTGACATGATAAGAACATAGCTCAAGGTAACTATATAATAATTAAAGAAGAAATGTCCAGTAAACTGTTTTAGCCTCGCTCTCTTCACATTGGCTTCTAGCCCCGTAACCATGTTCTTTCGGAGAATTCCAAATCTGTTTATACAAGTAAAGTCACCAGTTAATGAGTAATCCATGTATCTGCTGGACACAAACAGTCGTATGAGGCCGTCAGAAATGCAGTCTCATTTTTGCACATAGATTTCTGAACTTCAGATACAAAGTATTTATGACGGCAACCAAGTTATACTCTGGAGCTGAAAAGGCAATTTAGGTAAGTAAAGTTGAACTTTTGGATTTATTGAATTATTCTTGTTGAAGTAGTAGTTTCTGTTTTAATCTTTTCTTTTCTTTTTATAGACACATTAGCATAGTGCTCCTATTACATTTGGTTTTGGCAGTTGCTACTTTTTGCCACCACTACTATTGCTGATATATCAGTGTCAATGGAATATAACTAACTTTATTTCCAATGTATCATTCAGTAGCCTACTTGTCACTACTAGATATTTAATGTGAATACTGTCATATTACAGGAAATGATGAATAAAAAAATGTGCTAGCATTTCCCTCGTCAGTATTACCACTCCATTATCATAGGATAGCTTTACTGCTAATAAAGGCAAAATATATGCCATCACCAGGCTGAAAGAATCACTAATTACTTAACATTATGGATACTGATTACATGTAATTGCATTTTTACAATGTAAAATAGGTGAGATCTAATTCTTTGGATCCATTCATATCAGCACAAGCCTATTACATTTTAGCAGATTGCTTACACGTGTAATTAAGACAATCTACCTTTTTTAGGGTCTTACGAGTCATTATTTAAAGCAAACAGCCAAATAATCATTTTGTATAACTCCAGCCTAAAGCCCCTCTTTCACATAGCGAGATCGTAAGCGATATCGCTGAAACGTCACAGATTTTGTAACACAACAGCGATCTCGCTACATGTGACACGCAGCGGCGACCGGGCCCCAGCTGGATATCACTGATCGTGCTCGAATGTCTTGGGCCATTTTTTAATTGTTGGTCTCCCGCTGGCCAGCATGCATCGCTGTGTTTGACGCCGAAGAGCGACCTCGTTGGCGACTCAGAACTCATGGACACAGGCGCGAGTCGTCAGAATAGCCGCTGAGTGACAAGGTCCCAACGACCGCCGAGGTCGTTATACGGATCACTGGATCTTTGCTGCATCGTTGACTACATCTGCCTGTTTGACAGCTTACTAGCGACCATGTAGCGACGCTCCAGCGATCCTTACCAGGTCGTATCGTTGTCGGGATCGCTGGAGCATCGCTATGTGTAACGGGACCTTTAGACCAGGGCTTTGCTTCTCCTGCACTGTCCAGCGGAGAACATGTAGCTTCATTGTTATAAGTCTTGAATGAACAATGATTTCGAAACTACTCTAGATAGATAAAGTGAGATACAGTTTTTCCCACTAGTATTTAAGGTTATTGTTCCTCTGTCAGGTTTTTAAAATTCTGAATTTAGCTTGGAATTATTTCCTGATTGCATTGACTGAAGCTAGTTACAGTAAGAAGAGAGCGTAGCTGCTGTAATGTGTTCGTGTGTGTACTTGACAACATGCAGAATACTGACCTTGAACTCTACCTTACAATTCTATACTAAGTACTCTACCTTAGCAGGCTGTAACAGAACATTCCCAGCATATTAAAATATATAGAAAATCCCCATTCTACACACCTGATTTACAAAACCATATAATCTATAAGCCATTATTGTATTATTTAACTTTCTATTGCCTACCATAATACTTTGTTTATAATGGAAAGATCTTTCTTTGAGCCAAGTTCCAAAACTTAGCCATAAGGTGCCTTTACACTGAAAGATTATTGTGAACGAGCATTTTTAGAAAAGCTTATTTCACAATAACCTTGCAATGTAAACAGACTAAAAAGATCCTAACATGAGAAGCATGACCAAGACCATACATAAATGTAAAAGTGAATAACTTTTTTGAAAAATATAGTAAAAACATAAAAAATACAGTACAAGGAATCCATTCAAGGTTAAGAACCAGACAAAAGGAAAAATGGGCAGAATAGTTAGAGACTCCAATGGATGGTACAATGCAGATGGACATGCATAAAAGAATGATGAGTAAGTAAATGTAGTATATTTAAATAAAAAGAAGGTGCAATAGTCAAAGGGGAATGATACCAGTAATAAAGATTAAGTACATTGTGGTGCCAGAAATAATCATTAAGCATAACTTACCATAGTAATGATTGACATCTAACATAACTTACCATAACCATACCATACCATACCATAACCTTACCATAAAATGGTGACTAGAATCACACACAGCAGAAAATAGCACCAACAATGTAACAGTTTTACAGCATGGTCAAGCACATGGTACCAACCTAAGAAGAGGAGGACTCTAAGTGAGATGGTTTTTGGTGAACTTCAAATGGGCCTTGACATGTGCTGGCATGAGCAGGGAACTTTGCTTGCCCAGCAGGATTTTTAATCCATGATGGTGTAGTGTGTTACTAACGGTAATGTTTATGACTGTGGTCCCAGCTCTTTTCAGGTCATTAACCAGGTCCTTCTGTGGGCTGGGCAGATTCCTGACCTCTCTAGGAATCATCCTTACCCCACGAGGTGAGACGTTGCATGGAGCCCCAGACTGAGGAAGATTAACAGTCATCTAGTGTTTCTTCCATTTTCTAATAATTGTGCCAACAGTTGTTGACTTCTCACCAAGCTGCTTGCCTATTGTCCTATAGCCCATCCCAGCCATGTGCAAGTCCACAAATTATTTCCCTGGTGTCCTTAGACAGCTCTTTGGTTTTGGCCATGGTTGGAGTGTGATTGATTGAGTGTATGGATAGGTGTTTGTTATACAAGTAATGAGTTCAGACATGTGCAATTACTAAGGGTACTGAGTGCAGAGTAAGAGGCCGTCTTAAAGAAAAACTAACAGGTCTGTGAGAACCAGAATTCTTGCTGCTTGGTAGGTGATCAAATACTTATTTCATGCAATAAAATGCAATATAATTATTTAAAACTCATACAATGTGATTCTTTGCTTTTTGATTTTTAGAATGTCTCTCTCTCACAGTTGAAGTGAACCTGCAATAACAATTACAGACCTCTCCATTCTTCGTAGGTGGGAAAACTTGCAATATCGGCAAAGTATCAAATACTTATTTTCTCCACTGTATGGTCTTACTCATGGTTCTCATGCTAGGGTCTGTATTATATGCTGCATGTAACCTTTGCTTATACATGGGACCAGATCAATGTAAAAAGACTGATAAGCACTTCATGAACGAGCTAGAATGCTTATTTGAAAACAATTTTTAAGCTTGCTTAAAAATCATGGTTCTCGGCAGCATATTGTCCTGAGTAAATAGGACTTGCACTGCTGAGAACAATGGTAGCTTGTGTGCATTAAACTACCAACTACAGATTGCTCAGGTTCTCTGCCTGTGTCAACAAACTTTTAACCTACCACCAATCAGTAAATATTTACCGATCTGTGGTCTATTAGTACTAACGGTTTGACTAATGTAAATGGACCCTTATACATAAAAATAACCGTCTTTTCTTAATTCCCCTTAAACATGTACATTGTTTTTCAATATGGAGGGGATAAGCTGATAACTGGTGCCACTTTTCTCTATGGGAAGTAAAGGAGGGAAAAAAATAAGGTGAAATGAAGGATAAATCCCACATACCTGCTGCCCAGTCAAATAGGATAGCGTTAAAGTGGTGCCCATACAGGGGACAACGTGAATCACAACCTGGCTACATTGGATTTCAGAAAAATTATGCTTTGGAGAGCTAGTTTGGAGCCTCCCCCGGCCGGCTCTGCTAGCACCGATGCGAGTGCTTGACAAGAATCTCTCTATGTACACAAAAAGGAGAGACCTGTCAATAACCTGGAGTGACACCACTAGGAGAAGCTGGCAGAGGCATCACTGGACTTGTCTGTTCTGGCTATGTACCCATCAAAATCTTTAACACCTTTCCGACGTTGGGTGTAATAATCAGAGTCCCTCCCTTTGATGTGGGCTCCGGTGCTGAGTCCACATCGTTCTCGTCACATGTCAGCTGTTTTGAACAGCTGACATGTGCCTCTAACAGCCACGGGTGGAATCGCAATGCACCCACGGCTGTTAATCTGTTAAATGCTGCTGTCAATCTCTGACAGCGGCATTTAACTCGAGCTTACCGTAAGTGAGCCGGAAATCCCGCCCATTGGTGACCCTGTCACGTGATCGCGGGTCACCGATGGGTTGGCATGACAACCAGAGGTTTCCAGCAGATCTCTATGGTTGTCATAGCCTGGTGGTCGGCACTCATAGCAAGTGAGCATTTCTGCTACACACAGGCGATCTGATCATCGCCTGTATGTAGTAGAGGCGATCAGACAACTGCAGCTTCTAGTCTCCCATGGAGACTATTGAAGCATGCAAAAAGTGAAAAAAAAAAAAAGTTTTTAAAACTATTAAAAAATATAAAAGTTCAACTCACCCCCCTTTTGCCCCATTCAAAATAAAGCAATAAAAACAAACCATACACATATTTGGTATCACCGCGTTCAGAATCACCAGATCTATCAATATAAAAAAATAACCCAATTGCTAAACACCGTAACGAGAAAAAAATTAAAAACGTTAGAATTACATTTTTTTAGTTGCTGATACATTGCAATAAAATGCAATGATGGGAGATCAAAAGATTGTATCTATAACAAAATGGTATCAATAAAAATGTTAACTCAACGTGCAAAAAAAACCCTCACACAACTCAAGATAACGGAAAATGGCGCCTTTTTTTTTTTTTACCAAAGTTTGGATTTTTTTTAACCACTTAAATAAAAAAGAACCTAGACATGTTTGGTGTCTACGAACTCATAATGACCTGGAGAATCATAACGGCAGGTCAGTTGTAGCATTTAGTGGACATGGTAAAAAAAAAACAACAAGCAACTGTGGAATTGCACTTTTTTTTGCAATTTCACCTCACTTGGAATTTGTTTCCTGCTTTCTAGTACAAGATATGTTAAAACTAATGGTGTTGTTCAAAAGTGCAACTTGTCCTGCAAAAAACAATCCCTCCCATGGCCATTTTTACCAAAAAATAAAAAAGTTATGACTATGGGAAGAAGGGGAGCAAAAAACGGAAACTCAAAAAGAAAATACCTCCAGTCACAAAGGGGTTAAAGTAGTTAAAGTATATTCTCTCTTTAGCATTTTGGAGAATGATATATCTGGCTGCAATCATGTTGCCCGACTCTGCATGAATCGCCCAACGGGTTCACTTTAAAATTGAAGGGATTGATTGTCAATTATCTAGTGTGCAAGACTAAGGGTATGTTCCCACGGTCAGGATTTGCTGCGGATGGGACGCTGCGCCCAATCCGCAGCAACCAGATGTTCCAGTTTCTAGACCGCAGCATGTCTATTTATCTTGCGGAGACGCACGATCTCCGCAAGATAAATAGCACCGTTTTATGTATAGAATGCGGTGATTCCGCAAGTGTTCAATGAGCACATGTGGAATCACCGCCCGTACAAAAGGGGGCGGAGCTTTGGGCAGAGCAGGGTATCTGCTGCGTCCAAAGCGCAGCAAATACTGAACGTGGAGACATACCCTAGGCCGATACTTTCACTTTGTGTACAGACAGACAGGAAAATGCCCAGCTCAAAACTCACCTTCAATAAAAGGTTTGAGAAAATGTTATGCTAGTTGCCATTTCCTGCCATTAATCCCAACACTGCAATCTGTTGAGAATGAGCATGTAATAGAAATACAATAAGTGTTACATTTTACCCACTGACTTCCTGCATATTTCTCTGCCCCATATTCCCATTGCCATTCCAAATTCCACACACAAGTTGTTGTGTAATCAATCGATTTTTCTTTTCATCATTTTCCTCCCACACATGTTCAATATGTTTTCCTGCCAAGTTCAAAAGCATTGTGTCTATATATTTCTACAGTGACTGTTTTATTTTTTAATTCCTTATTTGACTGGAAAAAAGCAATGACAAAGAACAATAAAAAACAGAAACAAACCCCAGCTATTGCTAGACAAAAACAATTTCACAAAGTAAATATAAGGTGTGACGGATCCCACAAGGGAAGGGGGTGTCAACTTCGCTCACCTCATGGGAGGGGAGAGAAGGACCTAGCAGGGATAGGCTCTCTGGCACCACCACTTGCCCCAGGTCAGTCAGGGAACTGCACCGAGGGCAAATAGTCATCGTAAAGGCTTCCCTTATAGGTACGAGTTAATGAGGCGCTCTCAGCGAGAGGGGATATATACAGTGCCTTGCAAAATTATTTGGCCCCCTGGATCTTTTTAACCTTTTCCCACATATCATGTTTCAAACATAGAGATGCCAAATGTAAATTTTTGGTGGAGAATCAACAAGTGGAACACAATTGTGAAGTTGAACGAAATTTATTGTAATTTTTGTGGAAAGTCAAAAGCTGAAAAGATAGTGGGCTCAAAGTCAAAAAAGGTAAAAAGAAAGAAAATAGAAGAGAAAAGAGGGATACAGAGAAGTAGGGGAAAGATGTAGATGGTAAAATAGGTGATGAGTAGAGTTGAGCGATACCGTCCGATACTTCAAAGTATCGTATCGGATGGTATCGGCCGATCTTTAAAAAAAGTATCGGTATCGCCGATTCCGATACCGGAAGTCCCATTCAAGTCTATGGGACTTCCGGTATCGGAATAAGAAAAACCCTTTCCTGCCCTTGTACAGCCTCTCTGGGGTCTGTACGGGCCTTTCGGGGGGCTGTGCCGGCCTGCCAGGGGGTCTGTGCAGGCTCCGGTGGTCTGTGCCGGCCTGCCGGTGGTCTGTGCAGGCTCCGGGGGGCTGTGCCGGCCTGCCGGGGGGCTGTGCCGGCCTGCCGGGGGGCTGTGCAGTCTCCGGGGGGCTGTGCCGGCCTGCCGGGGGGCTGTGCCGGCCTGCCGGGGGGGCTGTGCCGGCCTGCCGGTGGTCTGTGCAGGCTCCGGGGGTCTGTGCAGGCATCGTCCGATGGGACTACAAGTCCCATCGGGCGATGCCTGCTACCATGACAGTGATTGACACATTAGCCAATGATGGGACAGTAGTAGTCCCATCATCCGGCTAATGTGTTAAATGTAAAAAAAAAAAAAAAAATTACATGCTACATACATACAACATGCATACTACATACATGCTACATTCATACTACATACTACATACATGCTACATTCATACTACATGCAACATACATACTACATATATACTACATGCATGCTACATACATACTGCATGCTACATACATACCACATATATACTACATACATACTACATGCATGCTACATGCATGCTACATGCTACATACATGCTACATATATACTACATGCATGCTACATACATACTACATGCTACATACTACATATATACTACATGCATGCTACATACTACATGCTACATACATACTACATATATACTACATGCATGCTACATACATACTACATGCTACATACATACTACATGCTACATACATACTACATATATACTACATACATACAATACATTCACACAATACATACATAGACATACAGTACATATAACATAGAGTAACATACTTACCAATACTTGTCACATTGTTCCCCGAAGCCATTGTCTTTCCGGAATAAATATTAACATAACAAACCACAAAAATACTCACCCACGATCCGAAGCAGTCCACGAGTGTGTCCCACGACGATCTTGGGTAGAGAACGGCAGCATCAGATGATGCTGCCGTTCTCTACGGGCTGCAGGAATCCAATGACGGAAGGTAGGTATCCTTCCGCACTGTATTCCTCCGCCACTTAAAAAAAAAAAAAGTCCCTAGTCTCACTTTATGCCATTGCTGTGTGGGAAATTCCCACGCAGCAATGGCATAAAGTGAGACTAGGGACTTTTTTTTTTTTAAGTGGCGGAGGAATACAGTGCGGAAGGATACCTACCTTCCGTCATTGGATTCCTGCAGCCCGTAGAGAACGGCAGCATCATCTGATGCTGCAGTTCTCTACCCAAGATCGTCGTGGGACACACTCGTGGACTGCTTCGGATCGTGGGTGAGTATTTTTGTGGTTTGTTATGTTAATATTTATTCCGGAAAGACAATGGCTTCGGGGAACAATGTGACAAGTATTGGTAAGTATGTTACTCTATGTTATATGTACTGTATGTCTATGTATGTATTGTATGAATGTATTGTATGTATGTAGTATATATGTGGTATGTATGTAGCATGTAGTATGTATGTAGTATGTATGTAGCATGCATGTAGCATGTAGTATGTATGTAGCATGCATGTAGTATATATGTAGTATGTATGTAGCATGCATGTAGTATATATGTAGCATGTATGTAGTATGTATGTGGTATGTATGTAGCATGTAGTATGTATGTAGTATGTATGTGGTATGTATGTAGCATGTAGTATGTAGCATGTAGTATGTATGTAGCATGCATGTAGTATATATGTAGCATGTATGTAGTATGTATGTGGTATGTATGTAGCATGTAGCATGTATGTAGTATGTATGTGGTATGTATGTAGCATGTAGTATGTATGTAGCATGCATGTAGTATATATGTAGTATGTATGTAGCATGTAGTATGTATGTAGTATGCATGTAGTATATATGTAGTATGTATGTAGCATGCATGTAGTATACATGTAGTATGTATGTAGTATGTATGTGGTATGTATGTAGCATGTAGTATGTATGTAGCATGCATGTAGTATATATGTAGTATGTATGTAGCATGCATGTAGTATGTATGTAGTATGTATGTAGTATGTATGTAGCATGCAGTATGTATGTAGCATGTATGTAGTATGTATGTAGTATATATGTAGTATGTATGTAGCATGTAGTATGTATGTAGCATGCATGTAGTATGTATGTAGCATGTATGTAGTATGTATGTAGTATATATGTAGTATGTATGTAGCATGTAGTATGTATGTAGTATGCATGTAGTATGTATGTAGTATTTTTTTTTTTTTTTTTTAACATTTAACACATTAGCCGGATGATGGGACTACTACTGTCCCATCATTGGCTAATGTGTCAATCACTGTCATGGTAGCAGGCATCGCCCGATGGGACTTGTAGTCCCATCGGACGATGCTTACACAGACCCCCGGACATCAGCACAGCCCCCCGGCAGGCCGGCACAGCCCCCCGGCAGGCCGGTACAGACCCCCACAGGGTGCACAGACCACCGGCAGGCCGGCACAGCCCCCCGGCAGGCCGGCAGAGACCCCGGGCAGTCCACACAGCCCCCCGGCAGGCCGGCACAGCCCCCCGGCAGGCCGGCAGAGACCCCCGGAAGGCCCGAAATGACGGCGCATCATGATGCGCACACACCGCGCATCATGATGACGTCAGGCCGTCAATCAACTGAACTTCCGATTCCGATGCCGAATTCCGATATTGAAAAAATATCGGAAGTCGGTATCGGAATTCCGATACAGCAAGTATCGGCCGATACCCGATACTTGCGGTATCGGAATGCTCAACACTAGTGATGAGCACCCAAGCCCAACTGAACACCATAGGGAACAGGACCTTATAACGGTTAGAAGATATTTTTGCACTTCTCAGTGTTTTGACTTCCATCCAGTGAAACCAAGTGCTATGGAACCTGTCATGTCTATTTTTTAGGAAGCAAGGTTCTCCATGTGCACAAGACCATTCACTTTGGCACCCAGAGTGAGAGAGTAGGAGGTTCTCTCCTCTTCCCGTACAGAGGAACAAGTGAGTGTGCGGGTATTACCAGAATGATTTAACCAGTTCAAAACCTGGCCATTTTTCCCGTTGATGACTAGGCACATTTTAGTTTTTTTTTTATACGTCCAAATTTAAATTTCTTGTAAGGAAATGTAATTTACTTTTGCTACTTTTTTGTGATGCAATTGGCTTATTTTTTGTCATTCTTATACAAAAATATAACGATAAAATAGAAATACATTCTAGTTTTTCGCTTTTTCTACGTGTCAGTGCTAGAAACAGAGATTCGGATTGGCAGAGGCTTTTTTTGTTTCATTTTTTTCCTTGCTTTTTAAAAAATGATTTTTGAATGTATTTCAAAAATTGTGCCCTATAAAGTCATAAATATCCATTGGTGGATATTACAACATATAAATGATTTTTTTAATCTATCATTTTCCCTGTAAGGCCAGGGTCACACTAACCGATGATAAATACGGTCCGTACTTTCCATGCGTAATACAGAGAAATGTCCCCTAAATAGTGATCCGTATGTCATCTGTAATCAAGGTGTGGTCGCGTTTTTTGTGCATGTAAGCATCCGTATGTAATCCGTATGGCATCCGTATGCCAAGATTTTCTCGCAGGCTTGCAAAATGGAGCCCAATGACAGGTTAAAACCAAAACGAAAGAATAGATATATACACATAGAATACAAATATATATACATGTCATTGAGACACACACATATATATATATAAATTTATATTTCATACAGTTCTACACAGCAGAATAGCCGCTAATTCAATTGCCGGCTTCTGAAAAATCATTCCGAAACCCGACATGAAATGACACATGGTTTACATACAGTAAACCATTTCATTTCATGTATTTTTTTATATGTCCCTGACTAATATTTAGTTTATAGTTTGTGTGTAAAATTTGGGACGTCTAGGTGTTAAATTAAGGGGTTAATTCGTTGGAAAAAAATGTGTGGGCTCCCGAGGAAAAATCTCAACCAGAGAGGTAAAGCAGGTGAGTGAGGGCAGATTTTAATAGCCTTGAGAGAGACCATTGTTTTTGCCCCCCCGTGGCTACAAAAATCTGCCTCCAGACACCCCAGAAAAGGAGCATCTATAAGATGCGCCTTTTCTGGCCCTTATCCTCTTTATTCCCATTGCCCTGTAGCGGTGGCTAATGGGTTAATATTAATGTCACCTTGCAATTAGAAGGTGACATTAAGCCGATTAATAATGGAGAAGTGTCAATTAGACACTTATCCATTATTTACCCTAGACTATTAAACAGTTAAAAAACACACACAGACTTCATTAAAAATTATTTTAATGAAATAAAGACACCTAGTTTTTGACCATATTTATTCCTCTGCTAATCCAAATAAAAGAAATCGACCTGTAAAAAATAAAACAAAAAAGCAACAATATCCTTACCTCTCCGCTGTTCAGTCACGTCCCCCGCTGCAATCCATCAGAAAGGGTTAAGTGGTTTCACAGGGACTGGTGCTAATGCGACCAGCCCCATGTAAACCACTGCCAGAATGAATTATTTCATCTTTGCGCAGCCTCCCTGGCTGACTGGAGATGAACTAATTAGCGTGGGAAAGTTTTTGCATTTTTTCCCACGCTCATCAGTTCACCTCAGCTCAGCCTGGGGACTCCGCGCAGCCTCACTGATGTCACTGGCTGACCTGAGGTGAACTAATGAGCGTGGGAAAAAATGCAGAAACTTTCTCACTCTAATTCCAAAATTTTACACACAAACCCTAGTCTTATTAGTCAGGGGCATATAAAAAAAATACATGAAATGAAATGGTTTACTGTATGTAAACCATGTGTCATTTCATGTCGGGTTTTGGAATGATTTTACAGAAGCCGGCAATTGAATTAGTGGCTATTCTGGTATGTAGAACTTTGTGAAATATAAATATATATATATGTCTCAGTGACATATATATATATGTAGTAGAAAAAGACAGCAGGATGGCACTCACGGTTCTCTTGAAATGTTTCACTTTATTTCATGTTAATAAAGCATAGGCGTTGGCACGGGAGAAATGCAAAAAGACGGACGACAGCCGTTTCGTGCACAATGCACTTCAACAGGTCCCATGCTCAGGCTCAAGGAAACACTAATTTATACCACATGTGTGAACAAAAGAAACTCCACCCTTTACCTGAACGTGTCTTAAAAAAAGCCCCAAAATAAAAACAAGCATAATTTACATACACCATATGCAATAAAACTAGCAATCATAACCGCTTCAGAGAAATACGGACATATCCACATTTTCATTTAGTCCCAAAGGACCTGTGGCTTTTGTACGGAGGATCCATTTAGCCTCTATTTGTAAAAGATGTTTTTTATGACTCCCTTGACACTGCGGTGCAGACACCCTTTCAATGCCAGTAAACCGTAATGCTTCCGCATTCCCCCCATGTGCCTTCCTCATGTGTTCTATAAGTCTAGGGACACCCTTTCCTGTGCTGATGGAATTGAAATGTTCCCTGAATCTTACACAGAGAGGCCGGATAGTTTTCCCAATGTAGAAAAAACCACATGGGCAAAACAATGCATACACTACAAAGGAGATCCTGCAAGTAATGAATTCCGTGACTTCGTGAAATATAGGTCCCATTTTTACAGATTTGCCACTTAATTTAACCCCTTCCTGACATCCGACGTACTATCCCGTCCACGGTACCCGGGCCCGTATGACCGTGGACGGGATAGTACGTCTACCGCGATCAGCGGCGCCCACGTGGTGAGCGCCGCTGATCGCGGCCGGGTGTCAGCTGATTATCACAGCTGACACCCGGCACAATGTGTCAGGGGCGGTCACGGACCGCCCCCGACACGTTAACCCCTTGCACACCGCGATCAAACACGATCGCGGTGTACCGGGGGTTAAAGGGAAGCATCGGCAGGGAGGGGGGCAATGTGCAGCGCTGCTGCGGGGGGCTCCTTTCCTCCAGGCCCCCAAATCCAAGATGGCGACGGGGGCCTTCGGGGGCCTGAGGAAGCTGGCTTCCTCAGTGCCTGCAAAGCGCAGGCATGAGGAAGCCTTCTGCAGTGCCTGTGACAGATTGCTGATCTGTTACAGTGATCTGTGATGTGACAGATCAGCGATCTGTCACAGGACAGTGATGTCCCACCTGGGACTATTTAATAAAGTAAAAAAAAAATAAAAAAAAGTGTAAAAATAATTTTAAAAAAAATCGCCAAATATATTAGAAAAAAAAAAAATATTCCCCCAATAAATCCATTTTTTGGAAATAATAAAAAAACAAAATAATAAAAGTACACATATTAGGTATCGCCGCATCCGTAACGACCCGCCCTATAAAACTGTCCCATTAGTTAACCCCTTTAGCGAACCCCTTAAAAAATAAAAATAAAAAACGAAGCAAAAAATAATGATTTATTATCATACCGCCAAACAAAAAGACGCATATAAATATCCATGGTACCGCTGAAAACGTCATCTTGTCCCGCAAAAAACGAGCTGCCACACAGCATTATCAGCGAAAAAATAAAAAAGTTATAGCTCGTTGAATAAAGCAATGCAAAAATAATTATTTTTTATATAAAATAGTTTTCATTGCATAAAACCGACAAAAACATAAAAAAACGACCTAAATGAGGTATCGCTGTAACCATACTGACCCGAAGAATAAAACCGCTTTATCAATTTTACCGCACGCGGAACGGTGTAAACGCACCCCCCCCAAAAGAAATTCATGAAACGCTGGTTTTTGTTCATTCTGCGTCCCAAAAATCGGAATAAAAAGCGATCAAAAAATTCCACGTGCCCGAAAATGGTACCAATAAAAACGTCAACTCGTCCCGCAACAAATAAGACCTCACATGACTCGGTGGGTCAAAATACGGAAAAATTATAGCTCTCAATATGTGGTGATGCAATAACTATTTTTACAATAAAAAGCGTCTTTTAGCGTGCGACAGCCGCCAAACATAAAAACCGCCATAAATAGTAAATCAAACCCCCCGTTATCACCCCCTTAGTTAGGGAAAAATAATAAAATAAAAAAAATGTATTTATTTCCATTTTTCCATTAGGGTTAGGGCTAGGGGTGTGTTGGGGTAGGGTTAGGGCTAGGGCTAGGGTTAGGGTTAGGGCTAGGGTTAGGGTTAGGGTTAGGGCTAGGGTTAGGGTTAGGGCTAGGGTTAGGGTTAGGGGCGTGTTGGGGTTCGGGTTGGAGTTAGAATTGGGGGTTTCCACTGTTTGGGCACATCAGGGGCTCTCCAAATGCAACATGGCATCTGATCTCAATTCCAGCCAATTCTGAGTTGAAAAAGTCAAATGGTGCTCCTTCCCTTCCAAGCTCTGCTATGCGCCCAAACAGTGTTTTACCCCCACATGTAGGGTATCAGCCTACTCAGGACAAATTGCAAAACAATTTTTGGGGTCCAATTTCTCCTGTTACCCTTAGGAAAATAAAAAATTGGGGGCAAAAATATCATTTTTGTGGAAAAAAATGATTTTTTTATTTTCACGTCCGAGTGTTATAAACTTCTGTGAAACACTTGGGGGTTCAAAGTGCTCACCACACATCTAGATAAGTTTTGTGGGGGGTCTAGTGTCCAAAATGGGGTCACTTGTGGGGAGTTTCAATAGTTTAGGTACATCAGGGGCTCTCCAAACGCACATGACACCCTCAGACCATTCCATCAAAGTCTGCATTCCTAAACGTCACTACTTCCCTTCCGAGCCCCGACGTGTGCCCATACAGTAGTTTTCTCCCACATATGGGGTATCAGCGTACTCAGGACAAATTGGACAACAACTTTTGGGGTCCAATTTCTCCTGTTACCCTTGGGAAAATGAAAAAATTGGGGACTAATTGATCATGTTTGTGGAAAAAAATACGATTTTTTTATTTTCATGCCCGGGCATTATAAACTTCTGTGAAGCCCTTGGGGGTTCAAAGCGCTCACCACACATCTAGATAAGTTCCTTAGGGGGTCTCGTTTCCAAAATGGGGTCACTTGTGGGGGTTTCCACTGTTTAGGTACATTAGGGGCTCTCCAAAGGCAACATGACACCCGCAGACCATTCCATCAAAGTCTGCATTCCAAAACGTCACTACTTCCCTTCCGAGCCCTGACGTGTGTCCATGCAGTAGTTTTATCCCACATATGGGGTGTCAGCGTACTCAGGACAAATTGGACAACAACTTTTGGGGTTCAATTTCTCCTGTTACCCTTGGGAAAATAAAAAAAATTGGGGACTAATTGATCATGTTTGTGGAAAAAATACGATTTTTTTATTTTCATGCCCTGGCATTATAAACTTCTGTGAAGCCCTTGGGGGTTCAAAGTGCTCACCACACATCTAGATAAGTTCCTTGGGGGGTCTAGTTTACAAAATGGTGTCATTTGTGGGGGGTTTCCACTGTTTAGGTACATTAGGGGCTCTCCAAAGGCAACATGACACCCGCAGACCATTCCATCAAAGTCTGCATTCCAAAACGTCACTACTTCCCTTCCGAGCCCCGACGTGTGCCCATACAGTAGTTTTCTCCCACATATGGGGTATCAGCATACTCAGGACAAATTGGACAACAACTTTTGGGGTCCAATTTCTCCTGGTACCCTTGGGAAAATAAAAAAATGGTGACTAAAAGATCATGTTTGTGGAAAAAATACGAATTTTTTATTTTCACGCCCGGGCGTTGTAAACTTCTGTGAAGCACTGGGGGGTTCAAAGTGCTCACCACACATCTAGATAAGTTCCTTGGGGGGTCTAGTCTACAAAATGGTGTCATTTGTTGGGGGTTTCCACTGTTTAGGTACATTAGGGGCTCTCCAAAGGCAACATGACACCCGCAGACCATTCCATCAAAGTCTGCATTCCAAAACGTCACTACTTCACTTCCGAGCCCCGACGTGTGCCCATACAGTAGTTTTCTCCCACATATGGGGTATCAGCATACTCAGGACAAATTGGACAACAACTTTTGGGGTCCAATCTCTCCTGGTACCCTTGGGAAAATAAAAAAATAGTGACTAAAAGATCATGTTTGTGGAAAAAATATGAATTTTTTATTTTCACGCCCGGGCGTTGTAAACTTCTGTGAAGCACTGGGGGGTTCAAAGTGCTCACCACACATCTAGATAAGTTCCTTGGGGGGTCTAGTTTACAAAATGGTGTCATTTGTGGGGGGTTTCCACTGTTTAGGTACATTAGGGGCTCTCCAAAGGCAACATGACACCCGCAGACCATTCCATCAAAGTCTGCATTCCAAAACGTCACTACTTCCCTTCCGAGCCCCGACGTGTGCCCATACAGTAGTTTTCCCCCACGTATGGGGTATCAGCATACTCAGGACAAATTGGACAACAACTTTTGGGGTCCAATTTCTCCTGGTACCCTTGGGAAAATAAAAAAATGGTGACTAAAAGATCATGTTTGTGGAAAAAATACGAATTCTTTATTTTCACGCCCGGGCGTTGTAAACTTCTGTGAAGCACTGGGGGGGTCAAAGTGCTCACCACACATCTAGATAAGTTCCTTAGGGGGTCTAGTTTCCAAAATGGTGTCATTTGTGGGGGGGTTCCACTGTTTTGGTACATCAGGAGTTTTCCAAACGCGACATGGTGTCCGATCTCAATTCCAGCCAAAAACGTCAAATGGCGCTGCTTCCCTTCCGAGCTCTGCCATGCGCCCAAATAGTGGTTTACCCCCACATGTGGGGTATCAGCGTACTCAGGACAAATTGCACAATAACTTTTAGGGTCCTGTTACCCTTGGAAAAATAAGAATTGAGGGTGAAAAGATCATTTTTGTGGAAAAAATATGATTTTTGAATTGTATGGCTTTATGTTATAAACTTCTGTGAAGCCCATGGGGGTTCAAAGTTCTCACCACACATCTAGATAAGTTCCTTAGGGGGTCTAGTTTCCAAAATGGTGTCATTTGTGGGGGGTTTCCACTGTTTTGGTACATCAGGAGTTTTCCAAACGCGACATGGTGTCCGATCTCAATTCCAGCCAAAAACGTCAAATGGCGCTGCTTCCCTTCCGAGCTCTGCCATGCGCCCAAATAGTGGTTTACCCCCACATGTGGGGTATCAGCGTACTCAGGACAAATTGCACAATAACTTTTAGGGTCCTGTTACCCTTGGAAAAATAAGAATTGAGGGTGAAAAGATCATTTTTGTGGAAAAAATATGATTTTTGAATTGTATGGCTTTATGTTATAAACTTCTGTGAAGCCCATGGGGGTTCAAAGTTCTCACCACACATCTAGATAAGTTCCTTAGGGGGTCTAGTTTCCAAAATGGTGTCATTTGTGGGGGGTTTCCACTGTTTTGGTACATCAGGGGTTTTCCAAACGCGACATGGTGTCCGATCTCAATTCCAGCCAAAAACGTCAAATGGCGCTGCTTCCCTTCCGAGCTCTGCCATGCGCCCAAATAGTGGTTTACCCCCACATGTGGGGTATCAGCGTACTCAGGACAAATTGCACAATAACTTTTAGGGTCCTGTTACCCTTGGGAAAATAAAAATTGGGGTGAAAAGATCATTTTTGTGGAAAAAATATGATTTTTTAATTGTACCGCTGTACGTTATAAACTTCTGTAAAGCCCTTGTGGGTTCAAAGTTCTCACCACATATCTAGATAAGTTCTTTGGGGGGTCTAGTTTCCAAAATGGGGTCACTTGTAGGGGGTTTCCACTGTTTAGGTACATCAGGGACTCTCCAAACGTGACATGGCGTCCAATCTGAATTCCAGCCAATTTTGCATTGAAAAAGTCAAACGGCGCTCCTTCCATTCTGAGCTCTGCCATGCGCCGAAACAGTCGTTCCCCCCCACATATCAGGTATCTGCGTACTCAGGACAAATTGCACAATAACTTTTGCAGTTCAATTTCTCCTGTTACCCTTGGTAAAATAAAAAAAATTGAACCTGAAGTATTTTTTTTATGAAAAAAAGTTAGATGTTCATTTTTTTTTAAATATTCAAAAAAATTCCTGTGATGCACCTAAAGGGTTAATAAACTTCTTGAATGTGGTTTTGAGCACCTTAAGGGGTGCAGTTTTTAGAATGGTGTCACTTTTGGGTATTTTCTATCTTATAGACCCCTCAAAGTGGCTTCAAATGTGATGTGGTCCTAAAAATAAAATGGTGTTGTAAAAATGAGAAATCGCTGGTCAGCTTTTAACCCTTATCACTTCCTAACAAAAAAAAATTTTGGTTCCAAAATTGTGCTGATGTAAAGTAAACATGTGGGAAATGTTAGTTATCAAGTTTTTTGTGTGCCGTATCTCTGTGATTTAAGGGCAAAAAAATTCAAAGTTGGAAAATTGCGAAATTTTCAAAATTTTCGCCAAATTTCCGTTTTTCTCACACATAAACGCAAGTTATTTGAATGAAATTTTACCACTAACATGAAGTACAATATGTCACGAGAAAACAATGTCAGAATCACCGGGATCCATGGAAGCGTTCCAGAGTTATGACCTCATAAAGGTACAGTGGTCAGAATTGTAAAAATTGGCCCGGTCATGAACGTGCAAACCACCCTTGGGGGTGAAGGGGTTAAATGGACACCAAGAACAGTTTTTACATATATCATTTCCCTTTGGGGCACTAGATTCCAACCAATTATTTTGTTTGCTTTGAAATCTGTTCTTGACTAATAAATCTCGAAGGTTAGTACTTCTTTTACTCACAAATAAAGGACCCCTACTGACCACATCCGTGAGGTCTCTGTCACTTTCGAGTAGGTGCCAATTCTGTCTGATGACTGTTCTAATGTGTCTATCCATAGAATTATATGTAAAACTAAAAACAAACCATTTCTCTTTTCCTTTTTTGATCTGCCCGTTAATAACTGGTTCACTATTAACCCTCTGTAAGGCAGAATCTAGAACAGAATCAGGATATCCTCTTTTTTTGAAGATTCGAAAGATTTTGTGACAGTTCTAAAAGAAATTGATTGGCAGGATAATTTCCAGACGACATCCATAGATGTGGAAAATCTATACACTAGAATTCCACATGAGGGTGGAGTAGACGCAAGGGTGTCCCTAGACCTGTTGAAGTGCATTGTGCACGAAATGGCTGTCGTCCATCTTTTTGCATTTCTCCCGTGCCAACGTCAATGCTTTATTAACATGAAATAAAGTGAATCATTTCAAGAGAACGGTGAGTGCCATCCTGCTGTCTTTTTCTACTACGATAGTTCATGTTTTTTCTTCACATGGATAGAGCACCCGTTCAGCAAGGGTTACAGGTGTCACACTGATCGCGGTTATAAGTGACTTTGCGGGTATTTCTTTCTCAGGGACAGTGCCGGATGTTTCTTTTTTCTTTGCCTGATATATATATGTATTCTATGTGTATATATCTATTCTTTCACTTCTTTATTAAACCTGTCAGTGTGATTTTACTGTATTGCTCACTGAAGTGCCGGCTTTTCTAAAGGACACTGGGTGCGTATTTCTCACAAGTCACACGTCTGGTCCGTGTGTAATCCGTATTTTTTGCGCACCTATAGACTTGCATTGGCGTATTTCGGCCCGGAATACGCTGACAATCGCAGCATGCTGCGATTGTCTCGGCCTGTAAAATACGGCAGAGAAATATAAGGCTGATGGGAGCTGGCCCATAGATTAACATTGGTCCGTGTGCAATGTGTGGTTTTAATGCCTCTCACTCGTCAGTATTTCTCTCTAGTGTGACCCCGGCCTAACTGGTCTGTTAGGACTCAAGCTCCTATATACTTCAGACACCCGGCAATCGCATGATCAGTGGTCTTTCGTTGTGTATAAAGCAATCAGTTTATTACCATCTCTGCATCCTCTATGGCAGTCCTGGGCAAAGTGCGGCCCGGACTGAGACTGCCGTGGAGCTGGAAACCTGAAGTCCGTGGGCTGCACTATGCTGTCTCCCACCCGCTGTCAGCTGTCTACCGCCGGAGAGTCAGCGCACCGGAGGCAGATGCAGAGGCAGAAGTACGACGTCTGGAAGCAGCACGAGGTGAGTATGTGTTTTTTTTTGTGTGCTTTTTTTTTCATGTGTATGAATATGGGGGTGAACATGGGGATTCTTTGTGGGTGACAGCACATGGGCATTCTGTGTTGCACATGGGGATTCTATGGAAGGTGACATGCAGCTCCATTAGTATGCACAATTAAAAGAAATCAGAGGCACACCACTTATGGATCTGTGGAGTATGAAGGTTGGTGAGTAATTACATAAAAAGCTCACTTGAATTCGGTGGTGCAAGAATGTGAGAATAGCTTACCAAAGGCTGGTTGCAGCTCCACCTGCTGATTCCAAATTCCAAGACCCACAAGTTCCAGAATAAAGGAGGTAATTTACTTTGGAATGAGTGTGGTAGTTAATGGGCGCTGCCAGTGAAATCTTACAGGTGCGTCTCACAAAATTAGAATACCATCAAAAAGTTCATTTATTTCAGTTCTTCAATACAAAATGTGAAACTCAGATATTATATAGCGTCATTACAGAGTGATCTATTTCAAGTGTTTATTTCTGTTTATGTTGATGATTATTGCTTACAGCCAATGAAAACCCAAAAGTCATTATCTCAGTAAATTAGAATAAATAACAAAAAACACCTGCAAAGGCTTCCTTAGCGTTTGAAAAGTTCCCTTAGTCTGTTTCAGTAGGTTCCACAATCATGGGGAAGACTGCTGACTTGACAGATGTCCAGAAGGCAGTCATTGACACACTCATCAAGGAGGGTAAGCCACAAAAGGTCATTGCTAAAGAAGCTGGCTGTCCAGAGTGCTGTATCCAAGCATACTAATGGCAAGTTGAGAGGAAGGAAAAAGTGTGCTAGAAAAATGTGCACAACCAACCAGGGTAACCGCAGTCTTGAAAGGATTGTTAATAAAAGGACATTCAAAAATTTGGGGGAGATTCACAAGGAGTGGAATGCAGCTGGAGTCATTGCTTCAAGAGCCACCACACACAGACCTTTCCAGGACATGGGCTACACGTGTCGCAATCCTTGTATCAAGCCACTCATGACCAATAGACAATGCCAGAAGCGTCTTACCTGGGTCAAGGAGAAAAAGAACTGACCTGTTGCTCAGTGGTCCAAGGTGTTGTTTTCAGATGAAAGTAAATTTTGAATTTCATTTGGAAATCAAGGTCCCAGTGTCTGGAGGAAGAGTGGAGAGGCACACAATTCAAGCTGCTTGAGGTCTAGTGTGAAGTTTCCACAATCAGTGATGGTTTGGGGTGCCATGTTATCTGCTAGTGTAGGTCCACTGTGTTTTATCAAGACCAAAGTCAGTGCAGCCGTTTACCAGTAGACTTTAGAGCACTTCATGCTTCCCTCTGCCCACAAGCTTTTTGGAGATGGAAACTTCATTCTCCAGCATAACTTAGCACCTGTTTACACTGCCAAAAGTAAAAAACATGGTTTAAAAGCAACAGTATCACTATGCTTGATTGGCCAGCAAACTCGCCTGACCTTAACTCCATAGAGAATCTATGGGGTATTGTCAAGAGGAAGATGAGAGACACCAGATCCAACAAGCTGAAGGCTGCTATCAAAGCAACCTAGGCTTCTATAACACCTCAGCAGTGTCACAGGCTGATCGCCTCCATGCCACGCCGCATTGATGCAGTAATTGATGCTAAAGGAGCCCTGACCAAGTATTGAGTGCATTTACTGAACATACATTTCAGTTGGCCAATATTTTGGTTTTCACCTATGAAACAGGTGCTAAATTAAATGGCAGTAAAGTGACCTTGTTCCCTAATCCTAGTAAGACAAACCTAATCCGAAAGACCAAGAACCTTCCAAACTATGGACCTTACATTCCTGCAGGTAAACTATATGACCAAAAAGAAATTGGGTAGAAGACTTTGGGAAAGGTGTGTCTGGATGCTATGGGAGGTGTCTGAGGGTGTCTACCACGACGAACGGGAGTTCTGTACTCAAACTAGAAAATCCTAAGCAATTTGGCATTCAGAACACTCAGTCTGAGCTGATAAAGAAGTCAGCCCTAATAAGGAAAGACCAAGATTCCTTTGAAATGTGGAAAAGCCCAGATGTCTGCCACCTACCACGGGAAGCTCTACTGTAGGCAGTAAGCTACTGGGAGACCTTCAGCGGCCTAAGATCTCCAGACACCCTGGAGATCCAGGCAAAGTATTAAAGGTTGATCATCTGAATGACCTACCTTAACCCTCCAAGTGAGATGGATTTGGCCCGTGCTCCCATAGGAGGTAAAAAGATGGAAGCATTGCTAGTACTATGTGATCTTAAGGACTGTAGGTGAAAAGGACTAGGATAAGGTGGAGACCGAGACAGCATAAAGCAGTGTTCCCCAACTCTGGTCCTCAAGAGCCACTAACAAGTCATGCTTTCAAGATTTCCTTTGCATTGCCCAGGTGATGGGATTCATGCCTGTCCAGGAGATGCAATTACAGTGGGGAAAAAAAGTATTTAGTCAGTCAGCAATAGTGCAAGTTCCATCACTTAAAAAGATGAGAGGCGTCTGTAATTTACATCATAGGTAGACCTCAACTATGGGAGACAAACTGAGAAAAAAAAATCCAGAAAATCACATTGTCTGTTTTTTTTTTCATTTTATTTGCATATTATGGTGGAAAATAAGTATTTGGTCAGAAACAAAATTTCATCTCAATACTTTGTGATATATCCTTTGTTGGCAATGACAGAGGTCAAACGTTTTCTGTAAGTCTTCACAAGGTTGCCACACACTGTTGTTGGTATGTTGGCCCATTCCTCCATGCAGATCTCCTCTAGAGCAGTGATGTTTTTGGCTTTTCGCTTGGCAACACGGACTTTCAACTCCCTCCAAAGGTTTTCTATAGGGTTGAGATCTGGAGACTGGCTAGGCCACTCCAGGACATTGAAATGCTTCTTACGAAGCCACTCCTTCGTTGCCCTGGCGGTGTGCTTTGGATCATTGTCATGTTGAAAGACCCAGCCACGTTTTATCTTCAATGCCCTTGCTGTTGGATGGAGGTTTGCACTCAAAATCTCACGATACATGGCCCCATTCATTCTTTCATGTACCCGGATCAGTCGTCCTGGCCCCTTTGCAGAGAAACAGCCCCAAAGCATGATGTTTCCACCACCATGCTTTACAGTAGGTATGGTGTTTGATGGATGCAACTCAGTATTCTTTTTCCTTCAAACACGACAAGTTGTGTTTCTACCAAACAGTTCCAGTTTGGTTTCATCAGACCATAGGACATTCTCCCAAAACTCCTCTGGATCATCCAAATGCTCTCTAGCAAACTTCAGACGGGCCTGGACATGTACAGGCTTAAGCAGTGGGACACGTCTGGCACTGCAGGATCTGAGTCCATGGTGGCGTAGTGTGTTACTTATGGTAGGCCTTGTTACATTGGTCCCAGCTCTCTGCAGTTCATTCACTAGGTCCCCCCGCGTGGTTCTGGGATTTTTGCTCACCGTTCTTGTGATCATTCTGACCCCACGGGGTGGGATTTTGCGTGGAGCACCAGATCGAGGGAGATTATCAGTGGTCTTGTATGTCTTCCATTTTCTAATTATTGCTCCCACAGTTGATTTCTTCACTCCAAGCTGGTTGGCTATTGCAGATTCAGTCTTCCCAGCCTGGTGCAGGGCTACAATTTTGTTTCTGGTGTCCTTTGACAGCTCTTTGGTCTTCACCATAATGGAGTTTGGAGTCAGACTGTTTGAGGGTGTGCACAGGTGTCTTTTTATACAGATAACAAGTTTAAACAGGTGCCATTACTACAGGTAATGAGTGGAGGAAAGAGGAGACTCTTAAAGAAGAAGTTACAGGTCTGTGAGAGCCAGAAATCTTGATTGCTTGTTTCTGACCAAATACTTATTTTCCACCATAATATGCAAATAAAATGAAAAAAAAAACAGACAATGTGATTTTCTGGATTTTTTTTTCTCAGTTTGTCTCCCATAGTTGAGGTCTACCTATGATGTAAATTACAGACGCCTCTCATCTTTTTAAGTGGTGGAACTTGCAGTATTGCTGACTGACTAAATACTTTTTTGCCCCACTGTATCACCT
The DNA here is from genome assembly GCF_039654945.1 of Dendrobates tinctorius. Taxonomy (NCBI): domain Eukaryota; kingdom Metazoa; phylum Chordata; class Amphibia; order Anura; family Dendrobatidae; genus Dendrobates; species Dendrobates tinctorius. The sequence goes on along the minus strand of NW_027361807.1, from coordinate 12,789,206 downwards.
GGGCAATACAAAGGAAATCTTAAAACATGACCTGTTGGTGGCTCTTGAGGACCGGAGTTGGGTAACACTGGCATAAACATAGTAACATAGTTATTAAGGTTGAAGGAAGACTTTTTAGTAAATCTAGTTCAACCCATATCCTATCCTAACTTGCCCTAGCATGTTGATCCAGAGGAAGGCAAAAAAAACCCCATGTGGCAAAGAGTAAGCTTCACATTGGGGAAAAAAAATCCTTCCCGACTCCACATACGGCAATCAGACTAGCTCCCTGGATCAATGCAACATCAAGGAAACTAGTGTATATACCCTGTAATATTATACTTTTCAAGAAAGGCATCCAGACCCTTTTTAAATTTTAGTATGGAATCACTCATTACAACATCATATGACAGAGAGTTCCATAGTCTCACTGCTCTTACAGTATAGAATCCGCGTCTGTGAGAATGCAATTCTGACCAGTGTCCCTTTATGAGGTAATAACTCAGGAACGCTTCAATGGATCCTAGCGATTCTGTGATTGTTTTTTTCATGACATATTGGGCTTCATGTTAGTGGAAAATTTAGGTCGATAATTTTTGCGTTTATTTGTGAAAAAATGGAAATTTGGCGAAAGTTTTTTGAAAATTTTGCAATTTTCAAATTTTTAATTTTTATTCTGTTAAACCAGAGAATTATGTGACACAAAATAGTTAATAAATTACATTTCCCACATGTCTACTTTACATCAGCACAATTTTGGAAACAACATTTTTTTTTGTTAGGAAGTTATAAGTGTTAAAAGTTGACCAGCAATTTCTCATTTTTACAACAAAATTTACAAAACCATTTTTTTTAGGGACCACCTCACATTTGAAGTTACTTTGAGGGGTCTATATGGCAGAAAATACCCAAAAGTGACACCATTGTAAAAACTGCACCTCTCAAGCTACTCAAAACTACATTCAAGAAGATTATTAACCCTTCAGGTGCTTCACAGGAACTAAAGCAACGTGGAAGGAAAAAATGGACATTTTAATTTTTCCAACAATAATTTTCTTTTAGCATCAATTTTTTCATTTTCGCCATTTGACTTTTTGAATGGAAAATTAGTTCCATTGTTAGCGGATCCTAAAATTTGTTGGGCAATTTCTCCTGAGTACACCGATACCTCATATGTGGTCATAAACCACTGTTTGGGTGCATGGCAGGGCCCAGAAAGGAAGGAGCGCCATTTGACTTTTTGAATGGAAAATTAGCTCCAATTGTTAGTGGGTGCTATGTCCTGTTTGGAGAGCCCCTGTGTGCCTAAACATTGGAGCAACCCCACAAGTGACGCCATTTTGGAAACTAGACCCCCCAAGGAACTTATCTAGATGCATAGTGAGCACTCTGAACCCCCAGGAGTTTCACAAATTGATCCGTAAAAATGAAAAAGTACTTTTTTTCACAAAAATTTTCTTTTAGCCTCAATTTTTTCATTTTCACATGGGCAACAGGATAAAAAGGATCCTAAAATTTGTTGGGCAATTTCTCCTGAGTACATCGATACTTCACACACACACTACGTCAGGTTGGTGTGTGTGGTGTAGTGTATGTCAGGTTGGTGTGTGGTGTGGTGTATTGTACGTGAGGTTCATTTGTGTCGTGTAGTATACACCACACACACACCAACCTGACGTAAACTACGCCACACACACCAACCTGACACACTACGTAAGGTTGGTGTGTGTGGTGCAGTGTATGTCAGGTTGGTGTGTGGGCTGGTGTAGTGTACGTGAGGTTCATTTGTGTGGTGTAGTATACACCACACACACACACACACCAACCTGATGTACACTACGCCACACACACCAACCTGACGTAAACTACCCCACACACACCAACCTAACACACTACGTCAGGTTGAAGTATGTGGTGTAGTGTATGTCAGGTTGTTGTGTGGTGTAGTGTAGGTCATGTTGGTGTGTGTGGTGTAGTATACACCACACACTCACCAGCCTGACTTACACTATGCCACACACACCAACCTGACACACTGCGTCAGGTTGGTGTGTGCGGTGTAGTGTATGTCAGGTTTGTGTGTGGTGTAGTGTAGTGTACGTCAGGTTGATGTTTGTGGTGTAGTATACACCACACACACACCAACCTGACGTACACTACAACACACACACATACCAACCTGACGTACACAATACCACACCACACACCAACCTGATGTACACTACGCCACACACACCAACCTGACACACTACGTCAGGTTGGTGTGTGTGGTGTAGTGTACGTTAGGTTGGTGTGTGTGGTGTTGTGTATGTCAGGCTGGTGTGGGCGAGTTCTGTAGGGGAATGTCAGGATGTGTTTAGTCCCCGGACATGTGATGAATTCTGAAGCATTCATTCAAACACAGTCCAGGTTTGTCAGGACACGTTTCACATTGGAAACAAGTTGTTTTTCTTGTTCCCCTTTTATAGCACACCTGGCACCTTTTCTTGTTATCCCCTCACTGGGAAAATGTTGCTGGGTCGCCCTCCCAGGGCCATGGGGTACTCGGTACCCGGCCGGCGTCGACGGGAGGTGTCACAGCAGCGGTGACCCGGTCCGTGGCCCTGGGCGCCCAATTAACAGGGGAAGTTGAATGGTGGAATGTAATTAATGGAATAGTTCGTGACGCCACCTGCGGTGTTCGACAAGTGAGATGTTGAGCCGATGCTGTGTGCAGATCCTCTGGGGCTGGTGGTGTGTTGCAGCCAAGATGGTGAAGCTCCCCACAGGTGGAGCTGTAGCCCCAGGGCAGTGTAGATGTAGGGGTAGAGAAGAGGCACAAGCAGTGTAGAAACTGGTACCCCAATGTAGCGGTGCTGGGTGTGTTGGTGCAAGAATCAATGGAGGACACCAGGCTTGTAGTTCCAAAGCTTTACTCACAGTCTGTAGCACACACACAGGTGCCCGCCTCCGTGCCGTGTCCTCCGGGTCAGGGACTCAATCAACCTCCAAGCCAGATGGAATGCTCCCTTCCAACACTCCGCCAACATGTGCCTTTCTGAACGTCTCCTCTTATAGCGCCTTTAAGTGTGAAGTACTCCCAGTACTGAGATACACTGGAGGACCCCCTGACAGATGTTCCCAAGAACTCTACTTGTACGGCAGACAGCTGTAGCCTTCTTCGGGGACTCCTTACTCCTGAGTCCCGGCTCACTAACAAGGTTGCTGTTGTGCCCCCAAGTCTTAGATGGGAGTAGTGCATTTACAGCCCACTACTCCACCGGTGTCTGCTGTAGGACCATTAGTATCCATACAACCTCGGGGACCAGGCCCTGGCCTTGCGCTTAGAACTTCTAGGCTGGGTTCTTCCTCTAACCCACGTCCTCTGTTCCCGTTTACTCCGACGTTCCATACTAGTCTTTCCTTCTTATGGAAGATCAGGTTTCAGTTCAATGTCTTTCTCCTTCTTTCCTTTCCCTTGCCAGCAGACCCAGGTCACTGAGATCTGCTGCAGCACCTCCTTCCTCCATCCCTCTCTCAGGGATCTCCTTTCCTCACTCCTCTCTGAGTGACTCTCCGACTGACTCACCCCAAATCCTAACCCTTCCCGCTCTTGTATGTATTCTAACTCCACCCGCCTCCCAGCACGTTTCGTGTTCCAAGCAGGGAGCCACCAAAGGTGCTCTGCTGCACTCCAAGCATGGAGCCACAATGTGGCTTTGCTGAACTACCGTGTTGTGTGGGATGCAGGTGTTGGAGCGTGGTCAGGAGCCTCCAACTTACCTGGATGGTGGGGCACCACACCTCAGGAGGAGGTGCAGTACCTCTGGGCGACTGAGCTTCAGGGGCGCCACATTGCCCTGGTACCATACGGGAAACTTGAGTTCCACATGTACTGGGACGCGCTCCGTCCTCGTCTCCAAAAATCATGGCCTTTATCACCACCTCCTAGAACTGAAGGAAGGAGTGGGTCAGGCCTGCACATCGTGATAGCATGCATGCGTTATACAGTGCCATTTGTACGATGTGCACAGCCGGTTTTTTGTACAACACCTTCGCCTTCCGCATGGCACTACAGGGCTGGAGGACTTGATCGTAGCTCTGGCAGAGAGAGATTGAAAGAGTGGGATGTTTGTATAAAAGTTATCAACGTACAGATGGTAACCTTTATCAAGCAGAGGGTGGACCAAATTGTCCCACTCACCCCCAGAGCAGGTGGACATTCTGGGGGCTGGATCTTGGTGTTCTTTCCTTGGTAAACTCTAAATCTGAGAGTGTACCCTGAGGTACTCTCACACAGCTTGTAGAGTATTATTCTGTACCTCGCCCTTTTGCTGGGCAGGTACTGACAGAACTGAAGCCTCCCTTTGAAGTGGATGAGGGATTCATCCACACAAATTTCCCTTTCAGGAATGTACACTTCAGCAAACTTGTTGCTGAAGTGTTCGATGACCGGCTGAATTTTGAATAGTCTATCAAAATTCGGGTCATCGCGGGGAAGGCTGTCAGTGTTGTCCCCGAAATGGAGAAATTTATGAATCGCCTCAAAACGTCTGGGACTCATAACCATGCCAAATACCTGAGTTTGATATAAAATATCGGTACTCCAGTATTGGCGAATTTCCGGTTTCTTCACAATCCCTATGTGAAGGACCAGTCCCCAATATTTCATTATTTCTACAGAGTCAATGGGACTCCAAGTAGAAAATCAAGAAATTGGGTGTTCGGCCAAAAATTGCTGGGCATACAAGTTAGTTTGCTCTACCATGAGACTGACAAGTGACTCAGAGAAAAAGACTTTGAAAAAGTCTATTTCCTTGAAGTTGGCAGTCTCAAACTGGATTCCTCATTGGGGAACGAAATCAGGAATCCGTGGAGCTAAATTTTCAGGGACGGGGGTCCAGGAGGGAGAACTAGTGCTAGGTTGGGCGTGACTAGCACTAGGTTGGGGGAAACCCACACTTGGCTGTTGGACTTCCTCCAAGGACTCCGACTCGTCCTCTAAGGCCTCCGACTCTTCCTCCCTGGACTCCGGACGATTTCTCGTCCTGAGACATCTTGGTGGCGGTAAGTCTGTGTCGCTGGAGGAGGAAGAGTGGGAGGAATAGAGAATGGTGGGGTCCTCTTTCTCACTATCAGTTTCGGAGGCAATAATGTCATATGCCTCCTCAACTGAGTAGACCCTTTGGGACTGGGATGACTGGGATGAGCGGGACATTGTGCGTGTGGTGTGTGTGCATGTGTGTGTGTAAAAAAATCTAAACTTTATTATAGTGTGCGTGTGTATGTGCGAGTATTTGGTGAAACTTTCTACTGTGGGGGCTGTCAGGTGTATGTGGGGGGGCTGTTAGGCGCACGGGGGGCTGTCAGGCGCGGAGCAGAGGAGGAGATGCAGATGGAGCCTGCAGCAAGTGATCAGAGGGAAAGGGGGTGATCAGGGGAGCAGGGGGTGATTGGGGTGATCACTGGAGGGGGTAATCAACAGGGGAGGATGGGGCTATCAGGCACAGGGGGCAGGAGGGGAACAGAAGAAGAGCAGAGGAAAAGCTGCAGATGGAGGAGGCAGCAGCAGCGGGTGATCATAAGGTGATCAGAGGGTGATCACTGGGGGGGATGATCAACAGGGGAGGATGGGGCTATCAGGCACGGGGGGCAGGAGGGGAGCAGAGGAAGAGGTGTAGATGGAGGCGGCAGCAGTAGCCGGTGATCAGCGGGTGATTAGGGGGTGATCACTGGGGGGGGTGATCAGGGGGTGATCATTGGGGGGTGATCAACAGGGGAGGATAGGGCTATCAGGTGCGGGGGGCAGGAGGGGAGCAGAGGAAGAGCAGATGAAGAGGTGCAGATGGAGGCGGCAGCAGCAGGTGATCAGGGGGTGATCACTGGGGGGTGATCAACAGGGGAGGATGGGGCTATCAGGTACAGGAGGGCAGGAGGGGAGCAGAGGAAGAGGTGTAGATGGAGGCGGCGGCAGTAGCAGGTGATCATCGGGTGATCACTGGGGGGTGATCAATGGCGGGTGATCAACAGGGGCGATGGGGCTATCAGATGCGGGGGAGCAGAGGAAGAGGTGCAGATGGAGGCAGCGGCAGCAGCAGGTGATCAGCGAGTGATCAGGGGGTGATCACTGGGGGGGTGATCAGGGGATGATCACTGGGGGGGTGATCAGGGGGTGATCAACAGAGGAAGATGGGGATATCAGGCGCGGGGTGGCAGGAGGGGAGCAGAGGAAGAGCTGCAGATGGAGGCGGCAGCAGCAGCTGGTGATCATGGGGTGATCAGGGGGGCAGGGGGTGACCAGGGTGTCAGGGGGTGATTACTGGGGGGTGATCACCAGGGGAGGATGGGGATGTCAGGTGCAGGGGGGGGCAGGAGGGGAGAAAATAGAGCCGGCAGCAGCAGGTGATCAGGGGGGCAGGGGGAAATCAGAGAGGCTGGGTAGTGATCAGGGGGCTAGGTAGTAATCAGGGGGGGCTAGGTAGTAATAAGGGGGGGCTGGGTAGTAATCAGGAGGGCTGGGTAGTAATCAGGGGGGCTGGGTAGTAATCAGGTGGGCTGGGTAGTAATCAGAGGGGATGGGTAGTGATCAGGGGGCTGGGTAGTGATCAGGGGGGCTGGGGGTGATCACTGGGGGGTGATCACTGAGAGGGTGATCAGCAGGGGAGAAGGAAGCTGTCAGGCGCGGGGGAAGAGGGCAGGAGGGGAGAAAATGGAGCCGGCAGCAGCAGGTGATGAGAGGGGGCAGGAGGAGATCGCAGGAGCTGGGAGGGATCAGGGAGACAGGGGGGAGGGAGCGGAGGTTGGGAGGAGTGGAGGGCAGCAGAAGGGAGTACTGGGTATGGTCCTGTCCTCGGCGGCAGCAGCAGGGGCAACGGCAGCAGCAGCGGCAGCAGCAGCGGCGATTGCGGTCTCTGTGGGTCAGGTCAGCGTTCAGGCAATTCGCTCCTCAGCTTCCACAAACATGATGAAGCTGAAGGCAGCCATTGTTTTACTCCGCCCTCCACATCTGATTGGAGGACTAGCGTCACATGGATGCTAGCTCCAATCGGATCTGAGGGGGGTAACAAAAAGGTCACTAGGAGTGATCGTATCCCCGGGGGGGGGGCGAAGCCACCCCCCTGGGGTCAAGTATAGGTCCCCCTGTACCTGCGGGTTGGGTGACCTTTCATTGAACCCGGTCACCCGACCCGCAGGAGGGAGATCTATTCATGACACAGCGTATGCGTCACTGGTCGGATTTGCACCGACTTTCATGATGCATACACTGTGTCACTGGTCGGGAAGGGGTTAAACCCAATCTTTTCCATTGTAAGAAAGGCCTAACTGAAGAGATGCAGTCTGTTACATTGCAGGATAGCCATTGCTGCAGTACAGTAATCAAAAACCACCAAAAATGAGGTGCTGAAGATTTATCAGGAGAGTAAATAGGTTCTTTGTTATTTTACAGTATTCCCTCTCTTTTTGCAATTTTTTTTACAATCCTGGGAAACTCCTCTAAGTTATATCCAAACAAAGTTAAAATGAAGACTTTAAACAGTCAATATGATAATCTGGTTAATAAATAGTAACAAAGACTCTAATATCAGAGATCAGAGGTTATCTTTGCTGCAGGGACCAGATCAAACGAGGTCACAATTGTCAGAGCTCTGCAATAGTGAATAAACAAAAACAACACTGATTAAAAAGGAAATAGTAAGAAAGAGGGTCACAGTACAAATTCCTCAAAAACACAATCTTGTTTATAGTTTTTCCAAACAATAAAGCTAGTTATAGCCATGAGAAAGGGACCAAATTTATATATAGAATAGGATATTCAACTCATATACAGGCATGGCTGAAAGAATTGGCACCCTGGAAATTGTTTCAGATAATTAAGTATTTTGTTATACACATATTTATTTCATTTGTGTGTATTGGAACAACACAAAACAAAAATAGAGAAAAAAAGGCAAATATTAGATACGTTCAAACAAACCACCAAAAAGGGTTAGCCAAAATTGTTGGCATCTTTCCAAAATTGCAGGTAAACAACTTTGTTTCAAGCATGTGATGCTCATTCAAACTCACCTGTGGCAAATAGCAGGTGTGGGGCATATGAAAATCATACCTGAAACCAGAAAAAAGGGGAGAAGTTGATTCAATCTTTGCATTGTATGTCTGTGTGTGCCATATTAAACATAGAGAATGGAAAGAGAAGAGAACTGTCTGTAGACATGTGAACAAAAATTATTGAAAAAAAATCATCAATCTCAAGTTTACAAGTCCATCTCTAGAGATCTTGATGTTCTTTTGTCAACTGTGAGAAATATAATCAAGACGTTTACAACCCATGGCACTTTAGCTAATCTCCCTGGATGTGAACAACAGAAAAAATTATGAAAGGATGCAAGACAGGATAGTCTGGATTGTGGATATGCAGCCCCAATCAAGTTCCAAAGACATTTAGCTGTCCTGCTTGCTCAGGGTGCATCAGTGTCAGCACAAACTATCTGTCAACATTTTAATGACATGAAACGCTATGGCAGGATACTCAGGAGGAACCTACTGCTGACTCAAAGACTTTAAAAAGCTAGACTGCAGTATGCCAAAAATCCCTCTGGGAAAGCATTTCTGCTTGACAGATGAGACCATGATAAAACTTTTTCGTAAAACACTTCATTCTACTGTATCAAAATAAAACCTACAAAGAAAAGAACATCGCACCTACAGTCAAATATGGTGGGGGCTCAAAGTTATTTTGGGGTTGTTTTGCTGCCAATGTCACTGAGTGACTTGACTGTGACTTTGTGCAAGTTATCATGAAATCTGAAGACTTCCAAAGAATTTTGGGTTGCAATGTAGTGCCCAGGATCAGAAAGCTATGTATGAATCTTAGGTCATTATTCTTCCAGCAGGACAATGGCCCCAAACATACTTCAATTAGCACCCAAAAATGGATGGAAACAAAACACTGGAAAGTTCTGAAGTGCCAGAAATGAGTCCCATTGAACACCTGTGGAGAGATCTTGAAATTGCTATTGGGAGAAGACACCCTCCAAATATGGGAGACCTGGAGCAGTTTACAAAAGAGTGGTCCAAAATACCAGCTGAGAGGTGTAAGAAGCTGGTTGATGGTTATTGGAAGCAATTGATTGCAGTTATTTATTCCAAAGGGTGTAGAACCAAATATTAAGATGAGGGTTCCAACAATTAAAGAAAAAAAGAAGTTTTTGTTTTTTTTGCAATTATGCTTGCTGACCCTTCCCATTCTGGAGTGCAGCTACACAGTTACTCCCACCTGGTGTGTTTATCTCACCTGTTTGCAATTAGCACATATATACAAGAGTTGACCGCACTACACGTTGGAAGCTGTGGCAAAGAATGCCGGAGTCACGTTTGAAACACGTTGCTCTCCCCTCAGCATTTCTATTTTTTCACTACAAGGATGTATTTTTAAAAATCTATTTTTCAAATAAACACATTGGTTTTACCTGGAGCTGGACTTTCCTCTTGGTTTCTGTAGTTTCTATGTCTGGTCAGGACGACACCCAAGCTCCATACATGAACTATGGGAGGTGAGCTGGCTTTTTTTTTTTGCCAAGAATTTTGTCCAGGCATTTTTTCGGGTTTTGTGTGAAATTATATCCAATTTGCCTTTTTTTTCTCTGTTTTTTTTTTCGTGTGTTGTCCCAATACACACAAAAGAAATAAACATGTGTATAACAAAACATGTGTAATTGCAATCATTTTCTCCGATAAATACTTCATTGTTGGAACGATTTCAAGGATTCCAACATTTTCGGCCATGACTGTATTTGAGAAGATGGGGTGTCATGAATAGTTTTAGCAATACACTGTACAAACAGGAGTAACTTAAGAGCACTGATGCTGTTTTTTCCTATCCATCTCAGCTGTGCTATGGTATGCATGATTTTCCAGTGCATATAGAGCAGTAGATGTAACCACACTCCTAGCACTGATTGAAAGCAGCCCAGCATTAACCCCTTTACCCCTGAAGGTGGTTTGCACGTTAATGACCAGGCCAATTTTTACAATTCTGACGACTGTCACTTTATGAGGTAATACAGTAACTCTGGAACGCTTCAACGGATCCCGGTGATTCTGAGAATGTTTGTTTTTTTCATTACATATTATACTTTATGATAGCGGTAAAATTTCTTTGGTATGACTTGTGTTTATTTGGGAAAAAAATTGAAATTTGGTGAAAATTTTGAAAAGTTGGCAATTTTCAAACTTAGAATTTTCATGTCCTTAAATCACAGAGATATGTCTCACAAAATAGTTAATAAATAACATTTCCAACATGTCTACTTTACAGCAGTACAATTTTGGAACCAACATTTTTTGTTAGGAGGTTATAAGGGTTAAAACTTGACCAGTGATTTTTCATTTTTTCAACAAAATTTACAAAACCATTTTTTTAGTGACTACATCACATTTGAAGTAACTTTGAAGGGTCTATATGCTAGAAGATACCCAAAGTGACACCATTCTAAAAACTACACCCTTCAACCACATTCAAGAAGTTTATTAGGGCACGTACCGTAATGTCTGCACCCAAAGCCCCACCCCCTTCTGTATGCGCAGTGATTCCGTATGTGCTCATTGAACACATCCGGAATCGCCACAGTGTATCCATAGAGTAGGCTGTTTACCTTTTGGAGACTGAGCATCTCCGCAAGGTAAACAGACATGCTGCGGTCTAAAAAGACACGCCGCATGTCCGGTTTAGCGGGTGTGTCACCTGCGTATTTGGAAGCATAGAGGAGATGGGATGTCATAAAATCCCCTCCACTATGCTGTAACATCTGGCCGCTGTACGCAGCATCCAGTCCTCAGCAAATACTGAATGTTTCCGCTTCGTGGAAACATGCCCTAAACCCTTCAGGTGCTTCATAGGAATATTTGGAATGTGGAAAAAAAATGAACATTTAACTTTTTTTCGCAAAAAATTTATTTCAGATCCAATTTTTGTATTTTGACAAAGGTAACAGGAAAAAATGGACCCCCAAATTCTTGTGTAATTTCTTCTGATCATGCCGACACCCTATATGAAGGAAAAAAACACTGTTTGGGTACACGGCAGAGCTCGAAAGTGAAGGAGCGCCATTTGACTTTTTGAATGCAAAATTTACTGAAACAATTGGTGGATGTCATGTCGCATTTGGAGAGCCTCTGATGTACCTAAACAGTGAAAATTCCCCACAAGTTATATCATTCTGAAAACTAGACCCCTCAGGGAACTGATCTAGATGTGTGGTGATAACATTGAACCCCCAGGTGCTTCACAGAAGTTTATGATGTTGAGCTGTAAAAATAAAAGAATCTAATTTTCCCCACAAATATGTTACTAGCTCAAAATACTGAATTTTCATAAGGGTAACAGGAGAAATTGCACCATACAATTTGTTGAGCAATTTATTCTGAGTATGCTGATACCTCATATGGAGCACGGCAGAGCTCATAAGGGAAGGAGCGTCATTTGACTTTGAATGTTAAATTTTCTGGAATCATTAGCGGACGTCATGTCCCATTTGGAGAGCCCTTGATGTGCCTAAACAGTGGACATCCTCCACAAGTGACCCCATATTGGAAACTAAACCCCTCAAGGAATGCATTTAGATGCATGGTGATCACCTTGACCACCAGGTGCTTCACAGAAGTTTATAACTTTAAGCCGTGAAAATAATAAAATCACATTTTCCTCACAAAAATGTTGTTTTAGCTCCAAGGTTTGAATTTTTCTAAGGGCTAATAGGATTTTTTTCCACAAACTTAGGTCCAGTTTTTCCTGAGAACGCCAATACCCTACATGTAATGAATAAATATTTTTCAGGCACAGTGCAAAGCTCAGAAGGCAAGGAGTGCCAGATTTTACTGTTATGGTTTGCAGGTGCCATAACCCACTGGAAGAGCCCATGAAGTGCCAGAACAGCATAACCGCCTATAAGTGACCCCATTTTACAAACTACACCTCTCAATGAATTCATATAGGGGGGCAGTTATCATATTAACACCACAGATGTGTCACAGAATTATATACCATTGAGCAGTGAAGAAAAAATAATTGCATTCTTTCCATCAAAATTTTGTTTTAGCCCCAGATTTTACATTTTCACACAAGTGGATAAAATAGCACCATAATTTGTCCCATAATTTCTACTGAACGTGGCATTACCCCATATGTGGTGTACAATACTACTTAGCCATACGGAGAGACTTGGGAGGAATGGAGCGCTATTTGCCTCCTGGAGCGCAGATTTTCCTAGAAGAGTTTGATGACTCCATATACAGAGCCCCTAATTGCTAGAAGAGCAGAATCCCCCCTCAAGTGATCCCATTTTGGAAATTATACCCCTTTGAGAACTTATCTAGAGGTGTTGTGCCAATTTTGACTCCATTGGCATTTTCCAGAAATAAGTAGCAGTAAATGTGGCCAAGTGAAAATTGCAAACTGCCGTTGTAGTGACCAGTATGTTGCAGTCACCAGTACGTTATGCCCAGCCCGTGCTCCTGGAAACATGCACCTGTAAGTTAGAGGAGCTCTCATCACTTCAGAAATGTCAAACATGAGGACGCTATGTAAGGAGATGGCCTGCCCCCTCAGTTGCGCCCCTTCCTTCTGCCGTATGACCCCCTGTGCACTAAGGCCATGTGCACACGTTGCGGATTCTGCTGCGGATCCGCAGCGTTTTTGGCCCTGCGGATCCGCAGCAGATTTTGCTGCGTTGTACAGTACCATTGTATTCAATGGAAATCAAAAAACGCAGTGCACAGATTGCGGATTTTTCCGCGCTAATTTGCTGCGGTTTCAAATCCACAGCATGTCAATTCTTTGTGCGGAATCCACAGCGGTTTTACACCTGCTCCATTGTACAGGTGTCAAACTGCAGGGGAAAACCGCAGGCTAATCCGCAGGTAAACCGCAGGTCTTTTCCAAATCCGCAGCACCGTCCACAACGTGTGCACATGGCCTTAAAGTAATGAAGGTGTTTCTGTACCCATGTATATACAGTGGGGCAAAAAAGTATTTAGTCAGTCAGCAATAGTGCAAGTTCCACCACTTAAAAAGATGAGAGGCGTCTGTAATTTACATCATAGGTAGACTTTAACTATGGGAGACAAACTGAGAAAAAAAAATCCAGAAAATCACATTGTCTGTTTTTTTTTCATTTTATTTGCATATTATGGTGGAAAATAAGTATTTGGTCAGAAACAAAATTTCATCTCAATACTTTGTGATATATCCTTTGTTGGCAATGACAGAGGTCAAACGTTTTCTGTAAGTCTTCACAAGGTTGCCACACACTGTTGTTGGTATGTTGGCCCATTCCTCCATGCAGATCTCCTCTAGAGCAGTGATGTTTTTGGCTTTAACAGTTGTGGGCTGGGCTTGCCACCAGAGGTGGAAAGGAAACTATAACTTTAGTTCTGCCTGGATTCTTTACAGGTACAGACGCACAGACAGATGGGGCACTGCCAGACACCCCCAAATGGGAGAGGTCTGTTGCTCTGGGCTAAAGGACTGCAACACAGCCATCACTGAGGGGGTCTCAGGTGCCCTGATTCCAGCAAGTGGTTTTACTGTGAACTTTGGCTGCTGCGGACGTTGTGGGTGCAACTGCAGCAAACGTCAGGGAAAAAGCATCAAAGCCCGTGTTGTATTTTGTCTTCCATGATCATTCCTCAACTCTATACGATAAAACAAGTTACTATTCTCTGCTGGAATACAGCTGCATCCCTGGACTCTTAATTGCCCGGACTGCTGCGACCAGGAGAAAGAGAAGGTAACTCTGCTTGGGGGAAAGACTGAATCCATCCCAGGTTATATGTACAAAGGGCCGGGGTGTAAACAGACTGTGTTTAGTGGGTGAGCTCGGTCCTGACTACTACCCCGGTGCGCCTTGTGCTACAGCTATATGTGGTTTAGGTACTCTGTGGGGCTCAGAAGGGAGGGGACATTAGGATTTGGGAGCGCAGAATTTGCTGAATTTATTTTGGAGGGTTATGGAGCCATTACACTTTTCCAGTGCCTTTGTACTAGCAATAACGTGGAAGCCCCCTATATTTCTGTTAATAGTTGACAGAACTGAGTGAGGACTTGCTTTTTTTGAGGATTGAGTTGAAACTTTTATTGGGAACATTTTACATAACGTTCTACGCAGACCACTTACTTAAGGGTTTTCATCTAAATCTCTGAGTGACGAGATTCAGATGAAACCCCTGAGGGAGCCATTCACTATAATGAGACAGCAGTGTTACAATGCACTCCGTCTGGCCTCTTTTCAGCGGTGTCCTTCTTTTCAGAAGTGCACTCCTTCTGGCCTCTGTTCAGCGGTGTCCTTTTCAGAAGTGCACAAAACTGTGGCCGACAGCAGTTTTATGCAATCCTAAAAAGACAGACACCACAGACAAGGAAATTCTTATCCTCTCTTGCTGACAACTTTATCTTCCAAAAGGTAGGGGAGAAAACAAGGGGAACTGCTACCTTGGATCTAATCCTTATAAACAGGGAGGAAATGGTTGAAGAGGTAAGAGTGGCTGGGACCCTAGGAGGTAGCGACCATGCTATTTTAGAATTTTGGATAACTAGAGGAGGAAGACCTGTGAAGACTCAGACGTCAAGGTTAGATTTCAGAAAGGCAGATTTTAAGGGATTCAGAAAGAGAATTGGAGGGATCCAATGGCTGGATATCCTTAAAGACAAAAATGTCCAGGAAGGATGGGAAATCTTGAAAAATGAAATTCTCAAAGCACAATTGTTAACAATTCGGAAAAGAGGGAAGAATAGGAAGCATTTAAGGAAACCAGGATGGATGAACACAGAACTTAAGCACATGCTAAAAAGGAAGAAATGTTTATAAAATGGAAAGAGGGAGGCATATCTAAAGAAGAATATAATGCTGTCTGCAGAACTTGCAGATCACAAATCAGATTATTAAAGCTGACAATGAATTGAGGCTTGCAAGAGACGTCAAAAGCAATAATAAAGTATTTTGGGGATATGTTAAAAGTAAAAGAAAAGTCAAAGATGCTATAGGATTTTTACAGAATGAAAATGATGAAATGGTAAGACAGGATGTTTAGAAGGCCGAACTTTTAAATTCCTATTTTGCATCTGTTTTCTCTCAGAAAGGAAATGTAACATCAGCTGTTCTTCACTATCCTATTAAGGGAATAGAAGAATCCAGGATATCTATAAACAGAAAGATAGTGAGGAAACACTTAGTTAACCTAGATGAATTCAAGTCTTCATGTCCAGATGAATTACACCCCAGAGTACTGAAGGAGATAGCAGAAGAAATTTTTGAACCCCTCTCCATAATCTTTGAAAATTCTTGGAGAACAGGAGAAGTCCCAGAAGACTGGAGAAGAACAAACGTTGTTCCTATCTTCAAAAAGGGGAAGAAGGTGGACCCAGGCAACTAGAGGTGAGTATGTCAAAAGTAAAAGAAAAGTCAAAGATGCTATAGGATTTTTACAGGATGAAAATGATGAAATGGTAAGACAGGATGTTGAGAAGGCTGAACTTTTAAATTCCTATTTTGCATCTGTTTTCTCTCAGAAAGGAAATGTAACACCAACTGTTATTCACTGTCCTATTAAGGGAATAGAAGAATCCAGGATATCTATAAACAGAAAGATAGTGAGGAAACACTTAGCTAACCTAAATGAATTCAAGTCTCCAGGTCCAGATGAATTACACCCCAGAGTACTGAAGGAGATAGCAGAAGAAATTTCTGAACCACTCTCCATAATCTTTGAAAATTCTTGGAGAACAGGAGAAGTGCCAGAAGACTGGAGAAGAGCAAATGTTGTTCCTATCTTCAAAAAGGGGAAGAAGGTGGACCCAGGCAACTATAGGCCGGTGAGTCTGACTTCTATACCAGGAAAGATCTTTGAACAAATTATTAAACAACATGTAAGTCAATACCTGGATAAGAATGAAGTGATCAAACAGAGTCAGCATGGGTTTGTAACTAATAAGTCATGTCAGACTAACTTAATTTCCTTCTATGACGGTATCACTGATTGGGTGGATCAAGGAAATGCTGTAGATATAGTATATCTTGACTTCAGCAAAGCATTTGACAAAGTCTCTCATACAATCCTTATTGAAAAAATGACTAAGTATGGAATGGACAAGGCAACTGTTAGGTGGATTCATAGCTGGCTTAGTGATCGGACCCAAAGAGTGGTCGTAAATGGCTGCACATCCAGTTGGAAGAATGTCTCAAGTGGGGTACCACAGGGCTCTGTCCTGGGCCCTGTATTGTTCAACATCTTTATCAACGATTTAGATGAAGGAATTGAGGGTAAACTGATTAAATTTGCTGATGACACAAAGCTAGGAGGGATAGCTAATACTAGAGAAGAGAGAGAGAGGATTCAAAAAGATTTAAATAAACTGGAGAAGTGGGCAGTAACTAACAGAATGGTTTTTAACAGGGAGAAATGCAAAGTACTACATCTGGGCAATAAAAATGAAAAAAGCATATATAGAATGGGAGGAATAGGGCTAAGTGACAGCACATGTGAAAAAGACTTGGGTATACTAATAGATCACAGACTGAATATGAGTCAACAGTGTGATGCAGCAGCAAAAAAGGCAAATGCAGTTCTAGGATGTATTAACAGAAGCATACAGTCTAGATCACGTGAAGTCATTATTTCCCTCTACTCCTCTTTGGTCAGACCTCATCTGGAATATTGTGTCCAGTTTTGGGCACCACATTTTAAAAAAGACATCAACAAACTGGAGCAAGTTCAGAAAAGAGCGACCAGAATGGTGACCGGTCTGCAAACCCTGTCTTATGAGGAAAGGTTGCAGGATTTGGGAATGTTTAGTTTGCAAAAGAGAAGACTGAGAGGAGACTTAATTGCTGTCTACAAATATCTAAAGGGCTGTCACATTGTAGAAGGATCAACTTTATTCTCATTTGCACAAGGAAAGACTAGAAGCAATGGGATGAAACTGAATGGGAGGAGACATAGATTAGATATTAGAAAAAACTTTTTGACAGTTAGAGTGATCAATGAGTGGAACAGGCTGCCACGAGAAGTGGTGAGTTCTCCTTCAATGGAAGTCTTCAAACAGAGGCTGGACAGACATCTGACTGGGATGATTTAGCGAATCCTGCTTTGAGCAGGGGGTTGGACCAGATGGCCCAGGAGGTCCCTTCCAACTCTACGATTCTATGATTCTATGATTCTATACCAGGAAAGATCTTTGAACAAATTATTAAACAACATGTATGTAAGTACCTGGACAAGAATGAAGTGATTATACAGAGTCAGCATAGGTTTGTAACTAATAAGTCATGTCAGACTAACTTAATTTCCTTCTATTACAGAATCACTGATTGGGTGGATCAGGGAAATGCTGTAGATATAGTATATCTTGACTTCAGCAAAGCATTTGACAAAGTATCTCACACAATCCTTATTCAAAAAAATGGCTAAGTATGGAATGGACAAGGCAACTGTTAGGTGGATTCATAACTGGCTTAGTGATCGGACCCAAATAGTGGTCGTAAATGGCTGCACATCCAGTTGGAAGAATGCCTCAAGTGGGGTACCACAGGGCTCTGTCCTGTGCCCTGTATTTTTCAACATCTTTATCAACGATGAAGGAATTGAGGGTAAACTGATTAAATTTGCTGATGACACAAAGCTAGGAGGGATAGCTAACACGAAAAAAGAGAGAGAGAGGATTCAAAAAGATATAAATAAACTGGAGCAGTGGGCAGCAACTAACAGAATGGTTTTTAACAGGGAAAAATGCAAAGTACTACATCTGGGCAATAAAAATCAAAAAAGCATATACAGAATGGGAGGAATAGGGCTAAGCAAAAGCACATGTGAAAAAGACTTGGGTATACTAATAGATCACAGACTGAATATGAGTCAATAGTGTGATGCAACAGCAAAAAATGGTTTTATGTATTTGTTACGCTGTTCTTCGTGCGGTATAAGTGATTAGACGACTTCATTCTTCGGGTCGGTGCAATTATGAGCTATACCAGAATTATATCAGGTTTTTTTTGTTTGGCCGCTGTCCCACATTAAAAGACGCTTTTTATTGCAAAAAATAGTTTTTACATAATTTTGAGAGCTAATTTTTCCATGTTTTTGCCCACAGAGTCATGTGAGGGCTTGTTTTTTGCAGGATGAGTTGACGTTTTTACTGGTACCATTTTCGGGCACATGACATTTTTTGATTGCTTTCTATACCGATTTTTCGGATGCAAAATGAACAAAAACCAGCAATTCAAGATTTTTTTTTTGGGGGGGTGTTATGCCGTTCTGTGTGTGGTAAAATTGATAAGGCAAGTTTATTCTTCGCATCAGTATGATTGCAGCAATACCCGATTTATAACGTCTTTTAATGTTTTGGCGCTTTTACACATACACAATAAAAACTATTTTATAGAAAAATAATTATCTTTGCACTGTTTTATTCTAAAAGCTATAACATTTTTAATTTTCCACTGATGGAGCTGTATGGTGGCTTTTTTTACGGAACAAGATGATGTTTTCTGCAGTACCATGTTTATTTAGATCTGTCTTTTTGATCGTGTCTTATTCCACTTTTTGTTTGGCGGTTTGATGATAAAGCATTGTTTTTTGCATTTTTTTATGGTGTTCACTTGAGGCGTTAACTAGTGGTACAGTTTTATAGGTCGGGTCGTTGTGGACACAGCGATACCAAATATGTGCACTTTTATTGTTTTTTTCATACAAATATTAATTTATGAATACAATATCTTTTTGTTTTTTATTATTTTTTATTTTTTTAATATTTTTACAGTTATTTTACTTTTTTTTAACTTTTTTTCTTTTCCCCACTATGGGACTATCATTTTTTTTTTTTTTGCAGACTGATCGCTTCTACAGCATGGGGATGCAGCAGCATCCCCATGCTATGCAAACTGTCAGCTCTGCACTGACAGGGAAAGTTGATGACCATGCTTGATCAAGCAACTTTCAAGCAAGTTTCCTAGCTCTGTGACCCGGATGTCGTCATGACGACATCTGGTCACCATGGCAACAATCGGGACCCTGCGATCCAAAGGCAGAGAGGCTGTCAGCCCTCTGCCAGCTCCCACAATGCTACAGTGAATTTTATCGCAGCATTTAGAGGGTTAAAGTGCCGGAAGCGGTGCGTAACTGTTCAAGGCACTTAGTGCTAGGTGTCAGCTGTCAGCTGACACCCGGCTGCTATCGTCCGCGCACAGCCTTTGTGCACGGGCGATCGCATGGACATAATAATCCGTCCCTGGTCAGATAGGCCCAGGGCACATCGACGGATTATTACATCCGATGTCAGAAAGGGGTTAAAGCCGACTGTCAGTCAGTATGGGCGAGCGGGGTTACAGAGGCTGCTCTCCATGCACAGAGCAGTGACTGAACCCGCACCAGCATCACTCCTGTGACTGGAGATCAATCACTGCCGTGAGGAATAAAATTAATTTCCTCATGGCAGCAGGGAATCTGAATGTGTGTGCTGGGTAGGTTCAGAATGCTACTAACCTGCAGGTTCAACCCATGTCTACAGGTTAATAGAGTTCTTTTTTAAGATGAAATGTTTTTTTTTTTAACAGGGAACATTTTACTATGGATTCCTATGTAAGAAGAAATTTTTAGGGTCCTTTGAGACATGTGGTCACATGCACAAAAATTAATGTAGACTGAAAACACAGCAGTGCATCACATTATAAACCAATTATATCATTGTGTCATTTTCTGAATTATTCTCGGTAAATAAATTTGCCATACCCTGATTATAACTGTATTCTGACTTTAATGTGAGCAGTATTTAAAGAACCCAAAAATTTGAAAAATGTAAATCTTAGTGAGTTTTTTATGCAGTTATTGCTTTTTTGTCATTATTAGCACTAGAAAAATGACAGTTGGGTGTAAGCCCATGGTTCTGGTAACTAAAACCTGAGAGAATCTGCTAGTGATTCAGATTAAATGTTGTGAGAATCATGTGGGAATAGTGGATGAGGGCAGGTATATCTCGCCCAGATTCCTTTCCTATGTGGCCTAGTCTGGTCAGTATCGCACCTGGTTACTAATGAATAATGGGAGGCGGATATAAAAGGATGCCAGGTGGTTGTGTGAGTGTCTCAGCCTGGGAACACAGAGAGCCCGTCTGTGTGAGAGACACACGTGAATGAAAGCAGTGCCCACGGTAACTGTGGTTTGGCTGGACGGGAGAAGCCCACCAGTTGGTAGTTAGGTTGTACCTTGTTTAGTTAGTGCCGGACAGGCAAGGATTTGTTTTATGTTTTTTTTCCTTTATGCATTGTTTTCACCTTTAATAAACCTGACCCAATGTCAGTTATACCCGGACCCTGGCTGTGCGCCTGAGTTTCATGCTGAACGCACGTGACCTTTGACCCCAGCAAAGGCGATCCCGGAGTGTTTTATCACAATGTGTATATTATGCCTCATTCACATGATTCAGAAAATACTTGTGACGTACAAATTTCCAAATCCAAATCCACAACATGTTCTTAATCAATGTAGTTTTTATGTAAAAAGCCACAGATTAGGTCCATTAACCCACAAAGGAACATCCATGTGTGTTGATCTTCTGGCCAATCTAGGTCAGTTTCACCTGGACCTGTTGAAGCGTTCAGCACGCGAAACGGCCGTCGTTCATTTTTTCCCCACATGCCTCTGTACACCAGCCTGTCCGAAAAATCTTGTCTAAATCCGCGATGGCTCAATAAAGGACAACGTATTTTAAGCAATTTGGTGAGTGCCGCATCACTATTCTTTGATTCAATTCAGCTTCAGATATGTTCTGTAGCAAAATATCCTCAAAATCAAAGGTGCAAAGACCCCACAATACATTACATTTTGTTTCAAGAACACCAAAAATGGAGGTTCAAAGGCAGTAAGTGATCATATTTCTTTAGACATTATATTTTTATATCCTTTTATCTTCAACTTTAGGTGTTTACGACTGTGAACAAAGTCTTTCTGAAGAAAAAAAGAAACAGAAACATCAATTCTGGATGGAATCTGAAATTGATATTTCCGGGTACTGCCATCATTCTGTGGAAACAGGAATTTCGCTTTTAGATAGCCAGCAATTTGTTGGTAAGTCAAAATTGCTCATCATTATTCATTACAAAAATAAACATTTTTTGGTTAGGGAGATGTGATTATGACTGTTGGGGTTACTCTGTTTCTTTTCTTCATTGGTCAATAGTTGTGACAGTGCAGTGATACAAAATCCCCAGCGATAGGACAACATGTCAATGTTTCAAGTTGACTACTCATCAGGTACAACCGTGCAGTGCAATATTACTACAAACTATTACTGTGCAGGTGCACAAACCAAAAATAATGCAGTCCAAACACAACTGTCTGTCATGATCCCAGTGCAAGTTTTTGAGCTGCACGTCAGGGGTTAATGTCTGGGGCTCAGTGCAGGCTTTGACCTGCACACCTCGGGTTAATGATTGTGGCCTCTTATTGGTTCTGGGAGAGCTTCTTAAACCCCTGGGAAGCTCCAATCCCTGTCAGTTATACTTTTGCCTTTGGCCGAGTGTGGTGAACTCCATGTGCCTATGCCTGTTCGTTGTTATAGCTTGTTTATATGGTTCTGACCCGGTTTTGTTCCCTGTTGTGAGTTTGCCTGTTGATTCTGTACTGCGCTACCCTCTCTGTGTATGACTCGTTGCCTGTTATCTGACTACTCTATGCTCGCCCCTCTTGTACCTTGCAGCTATCTCTGTGTATGACTCATTGCCTGTTATCTGACTACTCTCTGCTCGCCCCTCTTGTACCTTGCAGCTATCTCTGTGTATGACTCATTGGCTATGTCCTGACTATCCTCACTTTCTATGCCCCTTGGTAACTTTGCCTCGCAGTTCCCTTGCTAGGAGTTCTCTTGCAGCTCCTAGCTCTCTGGAGTTTAGGCCACGCCCCCAGCAGTCACGTGCTTCAGGTCCTGCTGTTCTGAAGTACGCACCTATTCGGCTGCTGCCCGCTCCACAGGTATCTTTGAACACAGTTCGCTTTACTCAGGACACGTGCACTGGCTCAGTGAGCAAGCTCAGTGCGGTGTTCCTGACATTATAACTGACCTTGAATTTTTTTTCTCTCCTCACTTCTGCAGCATGGACCCAATGTGTGCTTTATCTGAGCAGGTGAAATACTTGACTCAGTCGCTGCAGAAGCTTAGTTTGGAACACCAAGCTCTGGCTCAGTCCCAACGGCGGGTTGAGTACTCAGTTCAGGGGGTGCTTACCGCAGGCTTTCAGCAGGTGGGGAATAGAGATGTCATTTTAGTCCCACCGAATCCCCGGTTAAATTGCCAGATACGTTTGCTTGTAACAAAGGTGAATTCAGAGCATTTAAGGAGGGCTGTAAGCTGTTTTTCTCTTTGAGACCCCGCTCCTCTGGGGATGAGAGACAAAGGGTGGGGGTGGTTATGTCCCTGCTTAGGGGGTCCCCACAAGCCTGGGCATTTTCGCTTTCCTCTTCTGCCCCGGAGAGAATGACTGTGGATGCGTTTTTTGAAGACTTAGGGCTTATTTACAATGAGCCTGATAGAGTGCGTTTGGCTGAGGACAAGGTGATGAGTGTCTGTCAGGGGGAGCACTTGGCCGAATGGTTCTGTACGGAATTCAGACGTTGGGCAGCCGAGATTTCTTGGAGTGGTGCCGCCCTTCGGGGGCTGTTCAGTAGAGGCCTGTGTGAACGTCTGAAAGATGCCTTGGCACTCCATCCTCCACCTGACTCCCTGGAGGATGCCATGACCCAACCGGTTCGCATGGATCACAGACTACGGGCTAGAGGCGTTATGCAACGGGAAACACCATTATTCTTCAGTGGAGATGAGACCCGGACTCTTCCTGTGGCTATGGAGGTGAGCGTTGTCACCTGTGAGGAAAAGGAAAGAAGACGCCACCGGGAGAAGCAGTTGTGCTTCTATTGTGGGGAATCTGGACACTGGAAGGACTGCCCCTCCTGTCCGTCATCCTCCAAGATGGCGGGAAACGACTAGGTCTGGGTAGTAGTCGAGGAGGCTACCCAGACCTTCAGGTACAATTTTCCTCACGTGCAAAAATGATGCTGCTGGTGGAACTGGAACTTGGTAATGGTCCGGTTCACACTACTGCTTTTGTTGACTGTGGTTCTGCTGTGAACCTGATTGATACCAAAATTATGACTCTTAATAAGATAGGGACAGTCAGGCTTCAGGATCCTGTTAAACTTGTGGCAATTGACTCGTCCCCTCTTACTCAGGAAGGTATCTGTTGCAGGTCTGAACTTTTTTCTCTAGAAGTGGGTTCCTCTCATGTGGAAAAACTAAGTTGTCTTGTGCTAGATAACTTGCCTGCAGGACTGGTACTGGGGATGCCTTGGCTTCAACGCCATAATCATACCATTGATTGGGTTACAGGGGAGATCACTCAATAGGGATGCAAGGATAAATGTGGTAACCTGGGACACCTTGTTAACACTGTTAAATCCATATCTGTGTCGTCTGTCAGTCTGGATGGTATTCCAGAGTACCTGAAGGATTTCGAAGACTTTTTTTTTTCCGAAAGTGAGGCTGAGGCGCTGCCACCACATAGACCCTACGATTGTGCCATTGATTTAGTACCCGGAGCCAAGTTACCTAAGGCTCGATTGTTCAATTTGTCTGGGCCTGAGCGCCAAGCCATGAAGTAGTACATAGCTGAGTCTCCGCAAAGGGCATATCAGGCCTTCTGTGTCACCTGTGGCAGCAGGATTCTTCTTTATAAAGAAGAAAGATGGTGGTTTGTGGCCGTGCCTCGACTTTCGGGAACTGAACAAGATAACGGTTAGGAACACTTACCCGCTTCCCCTCATCCCAGACTTATGTAACCAGTTAGCTGGGGCCCAATGGTTCTCCAAGTTAGATCTCCGGGGGGCCTATAATCTGATAAGGGTTCGGGAAGGGGACGAGTGGAAAACTGTGTTCCTCACATCAGAGGGACTCTTTGAAAACCTGGTAATGCCGTTTGGGTTAACTAATGCGCCCGCTATTTTCCAGAATTTCATCAATGTGGTGTTTTCTGACCTGATAGGCCGTTTTGTTATTATTTATTTGGATGACATTTTGGTGTATTCCCTGGACAGCCAATCTCACTTGCAACATCTACAGACAGTTCTGCAGAGACTCAGAGAGAACCAATTGTTCGCTAAATTGGAAAAATGTTTGTTTTTTGTACAGGAACTGTCTTTTTTGGGGTTGATTGTGTCCTGTGAGGGGTTTCGTATGGATCCTAAGAAGGTGCTGGCGATCGCTGACTGGGTTCAGCATCGAGATCTCAAGGGGCTCCAGCGCTTCTTAGGATTTGCGAACTATTATCGGAGATTCATTAAAGGTTTCTCACAAGTGGTTAAACCACTCATGGATCTTACCCGGAAGGGCGCTGATGTAAAAAATTGGTCTGCACTCGCTAAGGTGTCCTTCTCAGCTATTAAGAAATATTTCATGTCCCGCCCCAGTGTTGGTCCAACCAGACCCATCCAAACCATTCATAGTGGAGGTGGATGCTTCTGAAGTAGGGGTGGGGGCAGTGCTGTCCCAGGGTCCGGCAACCCTTACCAATCTCAGACCCTGTGCCTTCTTCTCCAAGAAGTTCTCTTCAACCGAGAGAAACTATGATGTAGGCAATAGATAACTTCTTGCGGTCAAGCTGGCGTTTGAGGAATGGAGGCACTTTTTGGAAGGGGCAGCTCACCCTATCATGGTTGTCACGGATCACAAAAATTTGGCATACCTTGAATCTGCTAAGAGGCTTACTCCTAGACAAGCATGTTGGTCACTTTTTTTTCACAATTTCAGTTCTCCATTACTTTTCGCCAGGGTTCAAAAATGTTAAAGTGGATGCCCTGTCGAGAAGTTTTGACCCGGTGTCTCCCCCCGAGCAGCTATCCTCCATTCGTCCCCCAGGGTTGGTAGTGGCGGGAGTTTCATCTGAGTTGGAACAAGAAATTCTAAGGGCTCAGGCCAGGGGATAAATTGTTTGTTCCAGATTTATTGCGGCCTAGACTTCTGCAGGAGTTTCATGAGTCTAGGCTGAGTGCTCATCCAGGTATCGTGGCCACTAGAGAGGCAGTAGCCAGGGTTTTTTGGTGGCATTCACTAAGGTCCGATATCAAGAAATTTGTTTCTGCTTGTAGTGTGTGTGCCTGTTGCAAAAGCTCGCAGAACTGGCCGGCTGGGGAACTCATACCTTTACCGGTTCCTGATAGGCCATGGACTCATCTTTCCATGGATTTTATTACCGGCCTTCCACCTTCCTGGGGCAATACCGTGATCTGGGTGGTAGTGGATAGGTTTTCTAAACAGGCCCATTTCATTCCCTTGGCATCATTACCCTCAGCAGAAACATTGTCAAGGTTGTTTGTGCAGCATGTGGTCCGATTGCATGGGATTCCCCTGAATGTGGTGTCTGACAGAGGTGTGCAGTTTGTGGCCAAATTTTGGAGGGCGTTCTGTATGAAATTGGGCATCTCACTCTACTTCTCGTCGGCATATCACCCGGAGAGTAATGGTCAGACAGAACGCACCAATCAATCCCTGGAACAAATTCTCAGGTGTCTGACCTCCGCCAGACAGGAGGATTGGTGTGATGCATTACTGTTGGCGGAATTCGCTTTTAACCACCGGATGAGTCAGTCCACCATCATGTCCCCATTCCTGATTAATTATGGGTTTAATCCACATTTTGGGGACTTTTCACGGGTGGATTCCGGTTGTCCAGGGGTAGAGGGGTCCGTTCAACGGTTAAAAAACCTCTGGGCTAAAGTCCAGCGTAATATCTCTTGGGCCCAAGGGAGGTACAAATATTTTGCGGACAAAAAGAGAGCCTCGGGAGACTTGTTTCAGGTGGGAGAGAAAGTTTGGCTTTCCACACGTAACATCAACTTAAAGGTACCATCAGCTAAGTTGGGACCCAAGTTCATTGGTTCGTACGAGATTATGGAGATAGTCAACCCAGTGGCATATAGGTTGCCTCTCCCCGCCTCCTTAAAAATATCCAATGTGTTCCATAAATCTCTGTTGAAATCCGTAGGTTCTGTCAAAGAGGACTCTGAGCCTGTTGTTCCTCCAGTGCTGGTGGAGGGTCAATTGGAGTATGAGGTCTCACATATTGTGGACTCTCGGCGGGTGCGCCGCTCTTTGAAGTATCTGGTCCACTGGAAGGGATATGCACCAGAGGAGCACTCATGGGTCCCTGCTCACTCTGTACATGCAGATCGCCTGGTTCGGGCTCTCCATGCCAAGTACCCGGGGAAGCCTGGGGGTCCAGAGGCCCCCCGTTGAGATGGGGGTACTGTCATGATCCCAGTGCAGGTTTTTGAGCTGCACGTCAGGGGATAATGTCTGGAGCTCAGTGCAGGTTTTGACCTGCACACCTCGGGTTAATGATTGTGGCCTCTTTTTGGTTCTGGGAGAGCTTCTTAAACCCCTGGGAAGCTCCAATCCCTGTCAGTTATACTTTTGCCTTTGGCCGAGTGTGGTGACCTCCGTGTGCTTGTGCCTGTTCGTTGTTATAGCTTGTTTATATGGTTCTGACCTGGTTCTGTTGCCCGTTGTGAGTTTGCCTGTTGATTCTGTACTGCGCTACCCTCTCTGTGCATGACTCGTTGCCTGTTATCTGACTACTCTCTGCTCGCCCCTCTTGTACCTTGCAGCTATCTCTGTGTATGACTCATTGGCTACGTCCTGACTATCCTCCCTTTCTATGCCCCTTGGTAACTTTGTCTCGCAGTTACCCTGCTAGGAGTTCACTTGCAGCTCCTAGTTCTCTGGAGTTTAGGCCACGCCCCCAGCAGTCACGTGCTTCAGGTCCTGCTGTTCTGAAGTACGCACCTATTCGGCTGCTGCCCGCTCCACAGGTATCTTTGAACACAGTTCGTTTTACTCAGGACACGCGCACTGGCTCAGTGAGCAAGCTCAGTGCGGTGTTCATGACACTGTCTAGTTTTAAACTCAGGTTTATTGCTGGTGGATCTGTGAAAATCAGATGTAAGGTATTTGATGATAAATGGTCTAGTCATCAAAGTTCTGGAGACATTATCAGTCTTCAATAAATCTGTCCAAAACATCACTGAATATTTTTGTGCTGTGGACGTATTTTTCTCTTCTATAAACAATATATAGGTATGTTTTTCAACTCCAATAACCATATAAATTTAGGTAGAAGCCTGCACCTTGAGCAATGCAGTCCATTCTCAGGCTGCATGGTATAAGCAGGAGCTGAGCAATTAAAAATACACATTTGATAAAAAATTCAGCAGACCTAGTCATTTTTTCTTCTATGAGTCCAGTGGACAGTCTCAGTAAATAACTGTCTGGCTTTCATGTATCACACACAGACATAGCTTATTTATTTATTTTATTCACATATAAAGCGCTATTAATTCCACATTGCTTTACAGACATCTTCACTGCCCCATTGGGATTCACAACCTAAATTCCCCCTCAGTATGGTTTTGGAGGGTTGGATGAAACCAACAGAAAAATGAGGAGAACATGTGATGTGAATTTAGCTAATTTGTCCTTGGTGAGATTTAAACCCATACCACAGATCTTCAAGGCTACAGTGCTAACCACTGAGCCACCATGCAGGCCGTAGCTGACAAGCACTGTAGTTAGTCAGTTGGAGCAACAGTTTTACACAATGATAACTGGTGACCATTCTCAAGTGCAAGAATATCTGCTTTTCGTAGTCAAAATTCATTTGTTTCATTTTTGGTAGAGAAATAATCACATAGATTATCAAGCTAGAGGAAAAATCGTGTTTGCTATCATTAAGTATCCAAATGCTAATTTTGCTAATTGCATAAGGCATTGGAATTAGACGGTTTATAGCCAAGGGCACTCACCTCTATTCTGTATACTTAAAGGGAAACAGTTGTTTTAATTTTTATTTCATAAATCAATAGTACACATGAAAATAAGAATCTTTGTAATGTATCTTACCTTAGAAGTCTGCTTCATTCATCACCAGGCCTAATTATTCATTCTCAAAATTTTCAATTTTGAGATAAAATCTGTAGGCAGTGAATACAGATTTTCTTATGAGGCCGGGGTCACACTGGCGAGGAATACGGACGAGTGAGAGGCGTTAAAAGCACGCATTAGACACGGACCAATGATTCTCTATGGGGTCCCTCGTACCAGCCGTATATTTCTCATCCGTATTCTACGGTCCGTGCCACTCGCAGCATGCTGCGATTGTCAGCGTACTACAGCCGTAGTACGCCAATGCAAGTCTATGGTGCGCAAAAAATATGTATTACACACGGTCCACACATGTGACTTGCGAGAAATACGCACCCGGTGTCTTTTAGCAAAGCCGGCAATTCAGTGCGCTATACAGTAAACTCACACTGACAGTTTTAATAAAGAAACGAAAGAATAGATATAGACACATAGAATACATATATATATATATATATTCTATGTGTCTATATCTAGTCTTTGGTTTGTGTTATAAACCCTGTCATAGGGCTCCATTATATGTCCATTTTGCAAGCCTGCAAGAAAATCTCACCATACGGATGCCATACGGATTACATACGGATGCTGACATGCGCACAATACGCGACCACACCTTGCTTACGGATGACCTACGGAGCACTATTTAGGGGTCATTCATCCGTATTACGCCTGTAAACTACGGACGGTATTTTGCGCAGGTCAGTGTGACCCCGGCCTCACTGAAATAGAGATAGAAGTTGCTTCTGATAATAGCCCATTTAAATCGGAGGTAGTTCTGTTTTTAACTTTGCTTTTATGTTTGTGTCAGTCTGGAGCACAGTCAACTCTTTGTGATAATAAGTTTTGTAAATCATATACATCACATAGGAGATACTGGGACTGCTGTGTATACATCGCATAGGAAATACTGGGACTGCTGTATATATACATCTCATAGGAGATACTGAGACTGCAATATATACATCACAGGAGACACTGGGGTCAAGTGCATCAGTGAGGAGGACTGGGGGCATAGGCATCACTGGGGAGATCTGTTGGGGAATATCACTTGGGAGGGCTGGGGGACATATTTCACTGGGCAGGGCAGAGGGGCATATAAATCACTCAGGAGGCTGGGACATAAACATCACTGGGGAGGTTGGGGACATAGACATCATCACTGGGGATGGTGGAGCTGCCACTGCTCTCTTCATATGTAGGACGGGAGCACATTGCACACTAACTCCACCCACAAAGTACATCCAGTGGTCCATACAATCAGGGCAATTGTTACCACCCACCTTTCGTGTCTACCTTTTTCCTCATAGATTGTAAGCTTGCGAGCAGGGCCCTCATTCCTCTTGGTATCTGTTATGATACATGTGATTATTGTTATGCTGTAATGTCTATCGTCTGTACAAGTCCCCTCTGAAATGTAAAGTGCTGCGGATTATGTTGGCGAGCAAATTGCAGCTGCATTTAACATGCGCTTTTGGCAATTGTGCAAGAAATCCGCCCATCGGTGACCCCTGTCATGTGATCGCGGGTCACCAATGAGTCCGCATGACAACCAGAGGTCTCCTGCAGACCTCTATGGTTGTCAATAACGGATTGCTATGAACGCTGCCCGGTGGTCAGTGCTCATAGCAAGTCGGCAATTCTGCTACATACAGGCGATCGCCCAATTCAAAATAAAACAAATATAAAAATCAAACATAGACATTTGGTATCGCCGCGTACAGCATCGCCCAATCGGTCAATATAAAAAAAGAATTAACCAGATCGCTAAATGACGTAACAAAAAAAAAATTCAAAACCTCAGAATTACGTTTTTTTGGTTGCCGCAACATTGCATTAAAATGCAATAAAGGGTGATTAAAAGATTGTATCCACACTAAAATGATATAATTAAAAATGTCAGCTCGGCATGCAAAAAATAAGCCTTCACCCAACCCGAAATCACGAAAAATGGAGACATTATGGGTATTGGAAAATGGCGTTTTTTTTTTTTTTTTATAAATTTGGAAATTTTTTTCACCACTTAAATAAATAAGAACCTAGACATGTTTGGTATCTATGAACCCGTAATGACCTGGAGAATCAGAATGTCAGGTTAGTTTTAGTATTTAGAGAACATGGCAAAAAAAAAAAAAAACAACCGTGGGATTGCACTTTTTTGCAATTTCACCACATTTGGAATTTTTTTCCCGTTTTTGAGTACACGACATGGTAAAACCAATGTTGTTGTTTAAAAGTCCAACTCGTCCCGCAAAAAATAAGGCCTCACATGGCCATATTGACCAAAAAATAAAAGGTTATGGCTCTGGGAAGAAGGGGAGCAAAAAATGAAAATGCAAAATCAAAAATACCTCTGGTCGTTAAAGGGAATCTGTCACCCCATTTTTGGACTATCAGCTGCTGGCACCGCCATCAGGAGCTTTACTACAGCATTCTGTAATGCTGTAGATAAGCCCCAATGTAACCTGAAAGATAAGAAAAATGAGTTATATTATACAAAAAAGAGTAAATATACACAGGTACTTCAGGCTCAAAAGGATTTATTTATAGTTGTAATGAAGTAGGGGGGGAAGGTAAACTTAAAAGCTACAGGTGTTTGAACAGCTTCTGTGTTGTTTCCTGTTGGTAGTGCACCTAAAAAATAATAAAAAAGTAGTGAAACACCGCGCTAAAAAAGTTTACAATCAGCCCCAACCAAGGGGGGATTATATATGTGCAAGCAAAACAGAACAGGACTCACTGGTAATGCTTACAGGAGTTAGAATATTGGTGACGACCAATGGGTATGAGAAGGTATGCGATGCTCAATAGTGGCACCGTGATCTGATACCTGGAATAAAATAAGATGTGTTGAGTACAGTTGTTTAGACCGTCTACATAGGCTAGTTGAAACACTTACTTGTTTGGATTAACTGTGGTGGTGTAAAGTTTCCTATGGATGGTACCTCACCATTGGGGCTATCTGAGTTATATTATACTCACCCGGGGGGCGGTCTGGTCTTGGTCCGGCGCCTCCCATCTTGCAGCGGTGACGTCCTCTTCTTTGCTTTCCGTCGCGGCTCCAGCGCAGGCGCACTTTACCTGCCCTGTTGAGGGCAGAGTAAAGTACTGCAGTGCGCAGGCGCCGGACCACTCTGATCTGAGTCAGCACTTTGGAGAGAAGGGATACCGCACCCGACCTTACCAAGGACAAGACCCTGACTACGTGCCCGGAGTGGAAACCTCTTCCCGAGCTGCTGCAGAACGCGGGTCACGGTGCACCCTCAGGCCCAGCGCCCCCCCGTGTAGTGAGCAGCGCTTCTCCGCGGGCAGTTCACCCACCGCCGTTGACCCCGTCACCAGGTCCCGTGGCCGCATTAGCTCTGCTCCACACCGCGGCTGCAGCCTCCTCACCGGGACCCGCGGCCACCTCTGCTCCACTCCACAGCATGGCTGCGGCCTCCACACCGGGACCCGCGGCTGCATCTGCTCCACTCCACAGCTGCCACGCCGGGACCCACCGCCGCCTCACCGCTCCATAGCGCGGCTGCGGCCTCCACACCGGGACCCGCGGCCACCTCCTCTGTGCTCTGCACCGTGGCTGTGGCCCCCCCTGCTCCGCTCCCCACTGCGGAAGGCCCGGCATCAGGAGAGCTACGCGGGGCCCGTGTACACCCTGCGGTACCGGAGCGCAAGGACTTCCAGACTCTCTGGCAACGCTTATGTGGCGCCCCTGAGGGTTCAGTCACCACAGAGGTACTGCACCTCCTCCTAAGGTTTGGTACCCCACTATCCAGGTAAGGTGGAGACACCTGACCACGCTCCAACAATCACATCCCACACACACACCAGTAGTGTAGCAGAGCAACCTTTGTGGCTCCCTGCTTGGAACACGAAGAGTGCTGGGAAGTGGGTGGAGCTTAGACTGCACAAGACAGTGGGAGAATATTAGGAAAAGGTCAGTCTGTGAGAGAAGATCCCCTGAGAGGGATGGAGTGAAGGAAGTGCTGCAGCAGACTCCTGTGACCTGGAGCTGCTATCACAGAAAAGAGCCATAGAAAGCCTGATTCTTCAGAAGGAAGATAGTTTAGTACGGAACGTAAGGAGAAGAAGAGAACTAAGGACTAGGGTCAGAGCAGAGTCCTTCCTCAAGTTTGAAGTGCATGGCTGGGGTTCGGTCCCCGAGGTTGTATGGATACTGATGTTCCTGCAGCAGAAACCGGAGGAATAGAAGTTGTCACCACTTTATTCCCATCTAAGACTTGGGGGCACAACAGCAACATGGGTGAGCCGGGAAATGATAGCAAGGAGTCCCCGAAGCAGGCTACAGCTGTGTTTGCCGTATAAGTAGAGTTCTAAGTAACATCAAGAAGGAGGAACTTGAGTTTGTGACTCCCCGTTGTTCATTCCCCCATTTAGCCCCAAGGTGTACTTAGCTGCCCAGACCATGACTGCATAACAGTCACCTCCCGCCCCGTATTGTTTATTTCGTGTGAGATTGTGTATTTGTTTCCTGCGTGGAAAACTTGAGTTTAACCCATGTTCTGCCTCCTGCTTGTCACTGCATCCTGCTAGTTACCACAGATACTTTACAGGCAACCAACAGGAAATGACACTGGAAAATGTCACCAACTCAGAAATGTGCACGCTATTACACAATCGTTTTCATTCACAAATGACTGATGAGTCACAATGCTGATTCTCTTGCAAAGTCATATTATTCAGATCTAACACATTGCAATCAACAACACACTGACATATTTATCTATGTACTGACAGCCGCCATGTACAGGTACAGAGACAGCCATAGACAGAAAAGTCACCACCCAAAAGTCAGAGAGTTCAATTGTGATTGATTGCTAGCATTATCTTACTTTTTTGAAGATAAGTTCTTGTATTCCATAGCTCTGGAAGTAGAAGTTCAGCTAACCCCATGCAAATATAAAGGTTGTGTGTACTTGGCCTACAGGCACGCCATGTGCCACTGTATGGTGTCTCCAAGAGGCCCTGTACGCTCCTCCATTGTAGAACAACTCTATGCAGATTCCATATGAATCCATATTCATTTCATGAGAATCATATAAGGAAAAAAAGAATCTCTGTCGGCAAAATGTTGGCCTGTTGGGGCTTTATTAAAGGGAACCTGTCATCATGTGTTCACTATCAAAACTAACTTCACCACCCATTAGTCATCTTTACTAGTACTACATCAGCTCCATATATCAAACAAAATACCTTTAATAATGCTAGCGCACCCAGTATGGTAATCATCATGGTCAGGTCCGATGGGTGTCACTGGTCTGTGTTTGGCACTACATTTGTCCTGCCATCACCATCCTCTTGCCTGGATCGATGTGGCTGACGTCTCCTACATTATCCACAGTTCAAAACTCACATCTGGACAGTAGAGAACTGGAGCTGCCAGACTCTGCAGATGATGTAGGACATGTCAGAGACATCAATCAAGGCAGGAGGGATGGCGATTGTGGAGACAAAGGAGGTATCAAGCACAGACCAGTGACACCCATTGGATCTGAGTGAAACAATTAGCATATGGTTTGAGAGGATTATTAAAGGTATTTAATTTGTTGGCGTGCTAGTAAAGATGACTTAGGGAATATGGGGGAAACCCGGCGACAGCTTTCTTTTAAAGATACTATGAGACTAGGACTGGCCCATAGGTGAACAGGTAAATCCCCTGGTAGGCCCCTGTACCCCTCTATATGAGCAGTAGTTGGTACTATACATGTTATTTACTATATACAGACAAAAACAGCATATTATAATTTTTTTGAACAAACTATTTAATAATGTATAGAAGTATAGGCAAATTTGTTAATGAGGGTAATGTAAAAATTGCATGTAGCTAAACAATGTGTCCCTAGAGTCAATGTTACTGGTGGGCCCTTGGCACCCCAATCCGTCACTGGATACTACGCAGATCCATAATGCGCCTGTGTGTATGAGGACTTACATGTAAAATATCAATTAAAAAGTAATAGGAATGAAAATGCCTTCACATTCACTTGTAAAAATGTTTTATTTATAACATAGCACAAAACGAAACACTAAGAAAATGCAGCAATCTAGACTAGAAGTAGATCATGTTGTATTTCGGTCAGTGACCCTAATGCTGATCAGAAGCTCCAGGCCTCTCTCCAGGTATCCAGTATCTACTCGTCTCTCTCAGGCTCCCGAGCTGTCGGCACTTGCAGATACTATTGTGTAGCCATGACACTAAGGATGTCATTGCATTACTGAAACATGGCACCGGGGTCAGAAGCATTGGAACCATATCAGTATCACCTGCACTAGGGTTACAGTATATAACTACGGTCTGCGCTGTAGAATAGGAATTTAGTGTCACCGGAAAACAGGATTGCCAACTTGTCTTTTCATTATTTCTGGACAGCTGATCAAAAAATCATGGACAGTCAATGTTTTTTACGGACACATTGGAAAGCCATCATAAATCTTTATGATTATAAGTGATCCATTTCTACAACCCATAATTCTGATTAGGTGTCAGCTACATTTACTGTAAAATGATGATAATTACAGTAAAAAACAATCATTATAAGTTTCTTCTACCTCAAAAAAATCATGGACGCCTCAATTTTTTTTTACAGCAGGGCAAAAGAGTGCCCTATTTTTACAAGCTGTCCTGGAATTTCTGGACGGTTGGCAACCCTGCTGGAACATCTATGATTTTTTCTCTGACTGTTTAATTGAAATTCATGTAAAATTTTACATTTGGCTTATTTCAGTTATTGTTGTTGCCACCAACAATCTTTTTGGCAAACTGAATATGAGATTATTCAGACACCATTTTTTGTGTACGTGGAAAAGAAAGCGATTTGAGCCATGCCTAACAGTTATACTAGTCACAATAGCGGACTGTCTTTGGTAATACTTAACAATAGGTATGTCAGAAAATGCAAGATGTGCTCCCTGACAACTTAAATATTTAGAATTGTATTATATACTATACTCCTATTATTTGGATTCTAAGGCTTGTTTCACACTTCTGTTTTACCTATCAGTCTAAATCCGCCTAAATAGCGGAAAACGGATCCGCAGGCGGACAGACAGGAACGTGTGGCAACGGATTGGCGGATGTACGGATCCGGCGAGGTTAAAAATTTAAAGGAACCATGCTTGGGAATTCATACCAGCGATGTGGGTAGTCATCGCGGGAGCAGGAGAGGAGGAGCATCGCGGGATGTGGGTAGTCATCGCGGGAGCAGGCGAGAAGGAGCATCGCGGGATGTGAGTAGTCATTGCGGGAGCAGGCGAGGAGGAGCATCGCGGGATGTGGGTAGTCATCTCGGGAGCAGGCGAGGAGGAGCATCGCGGGATGTGGGTAGTCATCGCGGGAGCAGGCGAGGAGGAGCATCGCGGGATGTGGGTAGTCATCACGGGAGCAGGCGAGGAGGAGCATCGCGGGATGTGGGTAGTTATCGCGGGAGCAGGCGTGGAGGAGCATCGCGGGATGTGGGTAGTCATTGCGGTAGCAGGCGAGGAGGAGCATCGCGGGATGTGGGTAGTCATCGCGGGAGCAGG
Organism: Dendrobates tinctorius; assembly: GCF_039654945.1. Classification (NCBI taxonomy): domain Eukaryota; kingdom Metazoa; phylum Chordata; class Amphibia; order Anura; family Dendrobatidae; genus Dendrobates; species Dendrobates tinctorius. The sequence goes on along the minus strand of NW_027361807.1, from coordinate 12,753,697 downwards.
CGAGGAGGAGCATCGCGGGATGTAGGTAGTCATCGCTGGAGCAGGCGAGGAGGAGCATCGCGGAATATGAGTAGTCATCGCGGGAGCAGGCGAGGAGGAGGATCGCGGGATGTGGGTAGTCATCGCGGGAGCAGGCGAGGAGGAGCATCGCGGGATGTAGGTAGTCATCGCTGGAGCAGGCGAGGAGGAGCATCGCGGAATATGAGTAGTCATCGCGGGAGCAGGCGAGGAGGAGGATCGTGGGATGTGGGTAGTCATCGCGGGAGCAGGCGAGGAGGAGCATTGCGGAATACGAGTAGTCATCGCGGGAGCAGGTGAGGAGGAGGATCGCGGGATGTGGGTAGTCATCGCGGGAGCAGGCGAGGAGAAGCATCGTGGGATGTGGGTAGTCATCGCGGGAGCAGGCGAGGAGGAGCATCGTGGGATGTGGGTAGTCATCGCGGGAGCAGGCGAGGAGGAGCATCGCGGGATGTGGGAAGTCATAGTGGGAGTAGGCGAGGAGGAGCATCGCGGGATGTGGGAAGTCATTGTGGGAGAAGGCGAGGAGGAGCGATGATCTCGGGTGCAGGCGAGGAGAGAGAGAGAGAGAGAGACCGACCAGACAAGATAAGATAAGATTCAGGGTTTAAAAGGGAAAATCCGGATCTGCAGAGAAAAAAATCGTGATCTCAGTGGATGCCACAATTCTCGCGGATATGCAAAAAACTGGACGCAACGGACGACCATCCGCCACTAATGTATCCCAATGGAAAAAATGGCGGATCCGCCACAAGAAGAGCGGATCCGCCATTTTGAAATTTTGGCGGATTTTGACTGATGGTGAAAAACTGAAGTGTGAAACAGGCCTAACCAGACAACTTAGGCCATGTGCACACGCTGCGGTTTTGCTGCGGTTTTGGCCCTGCAGAACTGCAGCAGTTCCGCAGACATGGTACTTTACCATGTTAGCCTATGGGTTTTCAAAACCGCAGTGCTCACGCTGCGGTTTTTTACCTGCGGAAAAGCTGCGGTTTTTTTTCCGCAGCATGTCAATTGTTTCTGCGGATTCTGCTGCGGTTTCACACCTTTCACATAGTAAAGGTGTGAAACCGCAGGGCAAAACCGTAGGCCAAACCGCAGCAAAACCGCAGGTCACTTTACCTGCGGTTCCGCGGGAAAAAACCCGCAGGTGAATCTGCAGTGTGTGCACATACCCTCATAAAAAAAAAAAGTCACAGATACTAATGCGAACCCAAACAGTAAAGTTCGGCGGCCGTACCAAACACCTACTGTTCGGGCTCAGACCCCGAACACAGACTTCACCAGGAAGTCTGTGTTACTGTTTGGGTTCGGCTGCCCGAACACTGGGTGTTTGTTGTGCTGTCTTGTGGATGACAGCGCAGCAAACATCGCTTCTGATTGGCAATGAAATCATCTCTGCCAGTCAGAGAGCCGCGGTTCCCACGCTGTCAAATGACAACGTGAGTGGTCAGCTGTGAGGTATAAAGTTTATCTCCGATCACTGGTGTCATCTGATGGGACTATTATTTAAATAATTAAAAAAACAGCGTGGGGACCCATCTATTCTTGATAAGTAGCCTTGCTGAAGCAGACAGCTGAGGGTTGCAGCCCCCAGCTGTGAGTTTTACCTGGCTGGTTATCAAAAATACAATTACCTATATACTCGAATATAAGCCGAGATTTTCAGCCCATTTTTTTGGGCTGAAAGTCCCCCTCTCGGCTTATATTCGAGTCATATACACCAGGGGGTCGGAGGGGGAGAGGGGACGGGAGTGTCAGGTCATACTTACCCATCCTGGCACTGTCTCTTCAGCCCCCAGCTTCTCCACGATCTCCCTTCCTTCCTTTAGCGGTCACATGGTACAGCACATTAAACTCATGAATATGCAGGTTAGTGCACGCCGCGCTCCCTGCAGTCTTAACGTCACTGACAGATGACGTTCCAGACAGCAGCAAGCAGCCATGGACACAGGACAGGTGAATATATCAGGTGCCAGCAGTGACACCGGCACCTGACACCCAGCGACGGAGAGGTGAGTATGTCATTTTTTTATTTTTAAATGCAGCAGCAGTGGCAGCATATGGGGGCATAATCTATGGAGCATCTTATGGGGGCAGCATATAGGGGCATAATCTATGGAGCATCTTATGGGGGCAGCATATGGGGGCATAATCTATGGAGCATCTTATAGGGGCATAATCTATTGAACATCTTATGGGGCCATAACCTTTATGGAGCAGCATATGGGGCATATTATTCTATGGAGCATCTTATGGGGCCATTATTAACCTTTGTGCAGCATTATGTGGGTTGTATTTTGTATGGAGCATCTTATGGGGCTATCATGAACTGTATGGAACATTATGTGGGGCTCCTGATTCAATATGGATATTCAAAAACATTTAACCTACTGATGTCTCAATTAATTTTACTTTTATTGGTATCTATTTTTATTTTTTAAATTCACCAGTAGCTGCTGCATTTTCCACCCTAGGCTTATACTCGAGTCAATAAGTTTTCCCAGTTTTTTGTGGCAAAATTAAGGGGGTCGGCTTATACTCGGGTCGGCTTATACTCGAGTATATACGGTATTTATTTACAGCGCAGGAGCAGCTGATGAATACTCCCATCCGCTGCTCCTGTTCTCACTGTTATTAGCGGTAGCAGGTGTTAGATGATGGGAGCTGTAGTGAACTGTATACCTCCGTGTGGTGTTTTTGTGGTATTTCCTAATAATCATTAAAGCTGGAGTCACACATAGCAATCTCGCTAGCGAGATCGCTGCTGAGTCACAACTTTTGTGATGTAACAGCGATCTCATCAGCGAGATCGCTGTGTGTGACAGCGATCAGCGACCGGCCCCCCTGCCGGTATCGCTGATCGCTGCAAGAAACCTCTGGACATTTTTTTTGTCGCTGGTCTCCAGCTGGCCAGCAGGCATCGCTGCGGGTGACAGGCGGGAGACCAGCGATCAGCTGTAAAAAATAATAAAAAAAAAATATATTGTTATTCTCACCTTCCGACGTCCTGTGCAGCCATCCCGCCTCTCTCCACGTTCCCGGTCCCAGTGATCCTTTGCATGAATGACCGCGAGACGTCGCGCTACCTCGAGACCGTGACATTCTCGCGGTCATTCTCGCAAAGGATTACTGGGACCGGGAGTGTGGAGAGAGGCGGGATGGCTGTGCGGGACGTCGGAAGGTGAGAATAACAATATTTTTTATTTTAATTCTATTTTTTTACAGGGATGGCATCAGCGCTAACGAACACAGCGATGCTGCGCGCTCGGCATCGCTGGTGAAGCTGTCTGTGTGACAGCTCACCAGCGATCACATAGCGACTTACCAGCGATCCTGACACCTTGATATCATTGTTGGGATCGCTGGTAAGTCGCTATGTGTGAATCGAGCTTAAGACTTTGAAACGCGTTGAATAAACCACCATTCTCTATATGAAACATCTTTGGATTTACTATTTATCTGCAGCGCGGACCGTATCCACATTAACCCCTTCATCTATCTATAGCTGACCCGTAGATCTGCCGTAGCGGATATTTATACACGCTACAACAATAGCTTCATCTGGTGAGTATAATCCATTTTTTTATATCACTGCACATCGGATAAGACCCTATTTGTGCTGATCTCTCCAAACTGTTTCTTCGGTGCATCTCTAATTATAAGCACTTTCTGTCAACTGTAAATCATAGCATTCACAATAACCTGCACATAAAATCTCAGACTCATCAATATTTTTATGGATTTTGCAAAAAGTCCACTCTTTCTAAAAAAATTTGCAAATTTATGGGCAGATGTAGGCATGGTCATAGGTAGAAGGAGGGTGACAGATTTCCATGTACCTGTATACAGAAAACAAAATATATTACATAGTTGCATAGGTGACAAAAGACCTAGGTCCATCAAGTTCAACCGTTCTCCACCAATTGTACTTTTTATCACTAAATTAACAATAAATCACAATTTAATGTGTACTGAGGAATCATCCAGCCCTGTTTTAAAAGCTGTTATAGTGTCTGCCATTATTACCTCTTGTGGTCGGCATTCCACATTCAGACTGCTCTAACTGTAAAGAATCCTTTCCTATTTAGCTCCCAGAATCTCCTTTCTTCCACCTATAATGAATTCCCCCTGTTCCTTACTATGGTCTTTGGAAGGAATAAGTTATGTGCCAGTCTTTTGTATTGACCGCACATATATTTATACATATAAATGATATCTCTTCTGAGACGTCTTTTTTCTAAGCTATATAAGCCCAAATATTAACACCATAAAAAAACATATCAAATACAGTGATAAAGCTCAGTGAACAATAATCGAAACTTAAGGAAGACAATAAAGAAACAAGACAGAAGAATTAACGCCTTCGAAATGTAGTGCTGGAGAAGGATGTTATCAAGACCATGGGTGGCAAAAAGAACAAACAAATCAATCTTGGAACAAAGTAAGCTAGACATGTCACTAGAAGCAAGAATCACCAAGCTACGATTTGCTTACTTTGGACACATACGAAGAGAGCAATCATTGTATCATGGTCAGAACAATAGAAGGAACAAAGGCAAAGTGGAATACCAGCAATTTGATGGCTCGATACAATCAATATAATGGCAGAGAAGACCCTCGTGGACCTATCTAGGCTTGCTCCAGATCGATCTTCCTACAGATGGTTCATCCATCAAGTCGCTATAGCTCGAGACCAAGCCAAAGGCCGCTAAATAATAATAATAAACTTAAGGAAGATTTACTTTTGGGGACGTATTGTAGACAACACCATAATCAAGCCAGTTCAAACCAAGGAAAATATGAATTTTATAATTGATGCTCATTTTAATGTTGCTGAACATCCATAGAATAACTCAGTTTAACTTCAATGGACGTGATCTGCATGTGTATCTGGGTGCCAATTCAGAGAATAAATTAAAGATCTCATCTCCCAAGATCTTGGTGCCGAGATTTCCATTGGCGCATGTGGATCACCACCCCAGGGCTGTGGGGTAACTCGGTACTGGGCCGGTATCTCAAAGGGATGTGTCACGGTGGCGGTGACCCGGTCTGTGGCCCTGGGCGTCCATTTAAAATAGGTGGAATGAAATAGAGTTTATAGGTAGGTAGTTCGTGACGCCACCTGTGATACTCAGCAAAGAAGGTGTTAAGCTGACGCTGCAGTACCTGTTTCGGGGACTCCATACAATCATGTCCCGGCTCACACACGTTGCCACTGTGTCTTCGAGTCTTGGGTGGGAATAAAGCGGTCACAACTTCTATTCCTCCGGTTTCTGCTGTAGGAACATTAGTATCACACACAGCCTCGGATACCGGCGCCCGGCCTTGGCGCATTAAACAGGAAAGGGCTCTGCACTAGCCCAGTCCCCAGTCTCTCTCCTCCTCACATTCTGTTCTTATATATCTTCTTTCTGAACAACTGATTCTTCTTTCTTCCTCTTTCCTTGCTAACAGCTCCAGCTCACAGGGAGCTGCTGCAAACACGTTCTCTCTCCATCCTTCCCCCCCGAAGGTGAACTGCACAGAGAGGTCTTCTCCCTGCTTCCCCCTGCGGGGAACTGACCTAGCTTCTTGTCAACTTTCCCCTCTAGTGTTTCTAAGCTCCACCCACCACCCAGCACCCTTCATGAACCAAAGCAGCTGCCATAAAGGGTGCTCTGCTGTTCTAAGGTGTCTGTGTTGGATGTAGGTCCTGGAGTCTGGTCAGGTGTTACCATCTTACCTGGGTAGTGGGATACTACACCTCAGGAGGAGGTGCAGTACCTCTGTGGCGACTGAACCCTCAGGGGCGCCACATACCCCCCCGTTAACCGCAGCACGTCCGCGGGCTGAAAACAAATGAGAATACAATATGTTACTGGAACATACAAAATTCTGCTTTTTAAATTAACAGTAGAAAACATCTTCTCTTAAGGAGAGGACTACTGCTTGAACGTTACTGAACATATTAATAATAACAACCTATGTCCTAATACTATCTTATATTATGTTACATTGTCAAAGTGCTACTGGGGCAACCGCTTTTGCCTATCAGGTTCGCCACGAGGTCTGGACATTCTTAGTCCCTGTAACAATACCCTTCTTTGTTACTTCCTACAAAAAGGCACTTCAAAAATTTTATTCAATGCTATAATTCTATCTTATACAATAATACACATATATCAAAACATTCCTATTTTGCCTATAAGGCATTATCAATAAAGTGCTATTCTCTAAATTCTCTAGTGACAACCGCCAAACTAAGGTTCGCCACTGCTACAAACATTCTTAGTTAACCAGTTATATATATCCTCCGGTAAAAGGTATTTGTTATAAAAAATCCTACACTTATTAAACATTCTATACTTAGCAGATTTTACAATTATAATAACACTTTAATTTTTCAAAGACTGCAATGATCAATGAAAAATGACAGATATTCTCCCAGCCGGGTTATCTTCAAGTGTCCATTTTCTTTGTGGAGGACCAGCTCAAAACCTCCAACGGTGGTCCTGGGTGGGCTGCAGGACATGCTGGTCTCGCCGCTTAGACCCTGTCTTCGGCCACACCCAACAGGTTTTTGTTCAGGTCTGTGAATTTTGTGAAATGATGAGTCCTTATCTTTCCTAAAGACCTAAACTTTAAACTGTAAAGCGCTGCGGAATATGTTGGCGCTATATAAATAAAGATTATTATTATTATTATTATTACCTAAGTAAAACCAAGAGGGAGCACCTTAATAGGCGCTAACTATATACAAATGGAGTGTCCGGATCACTCAATGTTCATGTGTGGCGCCCCTGAGGCTCAGTCGCCACAGAGGTACTGCACCTCCTCCTGAGGTGTGGTATCCCACCATCCAGGTAAGGTGGAGACTCCTGACCACGCTCCAACACCTGCACCCCACACCACAAAGTAGTGCAGAAAAGCACCTTCGGCGGCTCCCTGCTTGGAGTATAGCAAAGCACCCATTGGTGGCTCCCTGCTTGGAACACGAAACGTGCTGGGAGGTGGGTGGAGTTAGATTACATTTCAAGGAGCGGGAAGAGTTTAAGTGAGTGAGTGAGTAGCTGGTGAGAGAGTTGGAGAGAGAAGAAGATCCCTAGAGAGAGGGATAGATGGATGGAAGTGCTGCAGCAGATCCCAGTGATCTGGGTCTGCTGGCACGAGAAAGAGAGAGCAACATAGAAAGAAAGGATTAGTACGGAACGTGAGGAGTAAAAGAGAACAGAGGACGTGGGTGAGAAGAGAACCCTTCCTAGAAGTTCTAAGCGCAAGGCCGGGGCCCGGTCCCCGAGGTTGTACGGATACTAATGGTCCTGCAGCAGACACCGGAGGAATAGAAGTAGTGACCACTTTATTCCCACACAAGACTTGGGGGCACAACAGCAACTGGATAGTGAGCCGGGACTTAGTAGCAAGGAGTCCCCGAAGCAAGCTACAGCTGTCTTCTGTACAAGTAGAGTTCATAGAAACATCAGACAGGAGGAACTCCAGTGTTAACTCAGTACTAGGTGCCCTGGTGTCCTCCACTTATTCCTGCGTCAACCTGCCTGGCACTGCTACCTCCCCTGAGCCTGACACTACACCATCTAAGTGTCACCATATCTACTCTGCCCTGGGACTACAGCCCTGCCTGTGGAGGGCTATACCATCACTGCTGCACCACACCATCTGTCCCAGAGGATCTGTCTGCAGCGTCGGCCTAACATCTACATTGCCGAACACCACAGGTGGAGTCACGACTTATTCATTCACACTGAACATTTACAATGGGCGCCCAGGGCCACGGGCCGGGTCACAGCTACTGTGACAACTTCCATTGAGATTCACCGGGCCGAGTACCGAGTACCCTACAGCCCTGGGTGTGAGGGCATCCCACATGATCTCCACAGTTCTATATAAAAGGAACATTTTTGCCAAAACCCACCTGGGGTTAGCTATTTTCAAGATTTTCAAAAGTGTACTGTTCACTTTGATAGAAACAACATTATGGAACTTGTAAAACCCTCCTGGGTTGTACACAAAAAGACCGACTGGAGAAGTCCGTTCAATTCAGTCTTCCTGATTAGCATTGTCTTAAGCATCAGGGTTTGGTCTCTTGCATGGTAGCTTGCGATGCTGGCGAATCCCTGGCAGAGGAAATCCATGATGCATGGTAACACCCATTACCATCAATTGCTCAGGTTCTGCCACCAAGGTTTGGGTAGCTTCCTCACGCACTTTGGGGTTGCATTGAACTGCAGTTGTACATAATGCCGTGGGTACCGATATTACAGCTGGTGGTACCAAAGGGAATAATGAGCAGGCTGTTGATGCTGCAGCCGCACTTGCCAATGGTGTCATCCTGTTATCAGTCTTCTCCTCCATCGACATCAGAGGTTGCCGGAGGGGACGCGACTCCACTAAATGCTCTCCTTTCTGCAGGAACATTTTCCACTTTTCCATTGCCGTCAGCTTAGCGTCCTGGAATGGATGACGCAACTCCTCCACTTGTTCCATGAGGAGTGCCGGCCTGTCGCACGTGGTGGACGGTAGCGTGGGTATAGGAGCAGGTTCTAGGATGCCCCCTTGGGTGCCAATCTCCAGTCCCAGGCTACATCTAAGACAACCTGACTGGATTTTGGGGTTGGTGCCCTTCCAATGGGGCCTAGCAGAGCCTGCCATGTCCCAGGGGCGTCGGACGTACCTGCTCCTCCGTGGCCGTGGTCTTCTTCTACCTCCGGTGATGGGGAGACTGGCGGGGCAGCGGGTACCGATGATGGTGGTACCGGAGTAGTGTAGGGTGGTACCGGTGGTGAAGGTACCTGAGGGGTGACTGTCGGTACCGGTGGTGAGGGTACCAAGATGGCGGACTCTTCCTGGGCAGCCTGGCGGCGTTGTTCCAACAGAGCCTGCTTGTCCTGGAGTTTCCTGTGCAGCTCCGCTATTTCCTCCTCCAGCTGCAACAGGTTGAGACATGGTGGGCGTCCAGGGCCTGATTCCCTGGAGCTGGGAGACGCTGACTCCTTTCCGCTGTGCTCCACAGGCCTCCTGCCGCTGCTCTCCATCATGACCTCCTGATACTGTGGCTTCTCTTCCGTTATGTTTCCCACCGTGGGGTTTCTTTCCACCCCCAAGGGGCGGCGCCTTTTTCCTTTGCCGCCATACCAGGATAAGATCCGGACCCCTCTCTGGGTCGGCCATGATGCAGTAGCATAGAAGTACAGGCAGGGGAGGTTCATGTCGTTTCGCACTCTTTCTTGGGTGCCGCCCACGAAGGCACACCTTACTTCACCGCCATGGCGGCCATCTTTACAGTCAAAATCACAGTTCAACTCACAGTCCAATAAATCGATTCCTTTGCACATTTCAGGCTTAGCATTTCCCAAATCAATCAAATCTTCGGCACACAAGACCCGGTGGCACCGGGCTTCGTAATCCTGTTTGTGACGCCAAAAATGGATCACCCCCCAGGGCTGTGGGGTTACTCGGTAGCGGGCCGGTGTCTCAAAGCGATGTGTCACGGTGGCGGTGACCCAGTCCATGGCCCTGGACATCCATGTAAAATAGGTGGAATGAAATAGAGTTTATAGGTAGGTAGTTCGTGACGCCACCTGTTGTACTCAGCAAGGAAGGTGTTAAGCCGATGCTGCAGTGCAGATCCTCTGGGACAGATGGTGTGGCACAGCAAAGATGTAATAGCTCCCCACAGGTAGAGCTGTAGTTATAGTAGATGTTGAGGTAGATGGTGTAGTGTTAGGCACAGAGATGTAGCAGTGCTGAGTGGGTTGCAAGAAGAAGACAATGACACAGCTGAGTGCAGTTCCAATTCTTTTACTCACGGTTCTGGCACAGATAGGTGCTCGCTTCAATGCTGCAGCTTCCAGGTCAGGGGCTCAGCCGACTCCCAGGCAGATGGAATTAACCCTTCCAGCACTCCCTTTCGTGTGCCTGTTCTGAACGTCTCCTTTCTAGCGCTAATCTGAAGTACTTGCAGTTCTGAATTACACTCAAGTTCCTCCTTCTTGATGTTACTTAAACTCCACTTGTATGACAGGTGGCTGTAGCCTGCTTCAAGGACTCCATACAATCATGTCCCGCCTCACACATGTTGCCACTATGTCTTCGAGTCTTGGGTGGGAATAAAGTGGTCACAACTTCTATTCCTCTGGTTTCTGCTGTAGAATCATTAGTATCACACACAGCGTCGGATACTGGCGCCCTGCCTTGGTGCATTAAACTTAGGAAAGGGCTCTGCACTAGCCCTAGTACCCTGTCTCTCTCGTCCTCACGTTCCGTTCTTATCTATCTTCCTTCTGAACAATTGATTCTTCTTTCTTCCTCTTTCCTTGCCAACAGCTCCAGCTGACAGGGAGCTGCTGTAAACACATCCTCTCTCCATCCTTCCCCCCAAAGGTGAACTGCACAGAGAGGTCTTCTCCCTGTTTCCCCCTGTGGGGAACTGACCTAACGTCCTGTCAGATTTCCCCTCTAGTGTTTCTAAGCTCCACCCACCACAAAGCACCCTTCATGAACCAAAGCAGCTGCCATAAAGGGTGCTCTGCTGTTTTAAGGTGTCTGTGCTGGATGTAGGTGCTGGAGTCTGGTCAGGTGATACCATCTTACCTGGGTAGTAGGATACTACACCTCAGGAGGAGGTGCAGTACCTCTATGGTGACTGAACCCTCAGGGGCGCCACACATGCACCACTACTGGCGGCCATTTTCCCAGAGTCCACCGCATAGGAAACCATGGAACTGCGGGGGCTCTGGCCTTTCACAAAATGTTGGCAGAGCCCCCGCAGCAGCACTGGACACCCGCAGCATCAAACACTCACACCGGCGCGCTGCACATCCGAACATCCCCTCATCCCAGCCTGTGGCCTGCAGCAAGGCTCCACTCTTGCCTCCTCCAGCCATGACCCTGGGACCCCGCTTCACTGCAGCCACCACCCCCCGGTAAGCAATAAGACGCATGGATTAATAAGTAGCACCACCATTTTATTAAAAGAAAAACTTTTTTTCCTATTTTTCTCCTCAAAATTTGGGGTGCGTCTTATAATCCCCAAAATACGGTAAATAAAAAAAAACTATAAATGTTTGGTATTTGGGTACTTGGACCATAGTTAGTATAGGAGATAGAAAAAAAAACAGTTGTGGAATTGCACTTTTTTTGCAATTTCAGTGCACTTGGAATTTGGTAGAATGAATGGTGTCATTCAAAAGTACAACTCATCGCACAAAAAAAACAAGCCCTCATACGGATATGTGGACAGAAAAATAAAAACTTTATAGCTCTTGGAAGAGGGGGAAGAAAAAACTTAAACGAAGAAAAAAAAATGAAAATCGCCATGTCATGAAGGGGTTAAGGAGAATTTGAAGCAGTTTTTGATGGGATTTTGAAGGTTATAAAACTGTCAGGTCAGCAGGCCCATAGGTCTCAGAGTAATTGGTAAGCACAGAAAACAACTCACAATAAACCATTACATGGTGCAGATTGTGTAACCAAGTAGAAGACTATATGAAGCTGCCGGTAGGTCGTCCTTATTCACCTTATTTCTTGCTAGAAAAAAAAAAACCACTTCTAATGTGTTCTATGACGGAGCAAAATTATCTCTAAAGTGGGAATTTAGTTAAAACAAGTCGTGACTCCTGAACATTCTGCTACTTTAAATCGGTAGACATAAGCATTTATGATTCGCTGTAGTTCAAGTGGGTTAATGAGTAATCTCCATTTAACCTCTGTTCTGTCACACCTTAGCATGTGAGATATAGAAGCAAACTCGGATTTTCAGCGTAATGTAGAATGCAAGGGCAACAAACACCACATTTAACAGATCTGTACTGTAAACAATAGGAAATATTCCAAGAACATTGGTTTTCAGAGCACACGATGGAAATGGTGAGAATGAGCAAGACAAAAGGTAGGTCTGGTTTTATGTGCGTTTTTGTAGGCCTTGCATGCCACCTAACTACTTAGGACACAATGTACAGCGTCATCAGTAGGAAAGGGCCTGATACAGTATATACTACTTGTATACAGCGTGCGAGAAATTCTTGTTTTACAAGTATGGGGAAATATAGATACTCACAACCGTAACACGTCTTCTACACGATGCAAACCACTGAGCAGGAAGCATGTTACATGGTAGCTGAAGGTCTTGTAATGCACACTGCATAAAATGTCAAATTCTTAAACACGGGATTAATCTCTAATTTTTGTGGTAATTACGGTAATAGTACGTCGATCTCTCATCGTTGTCTTCCATATAGCAGCTTTTACATATTGCTGAAATAGTTTGTGATCTTTGAGAACTTACCTGATCCCTGTGTAAACTATGGACATTATAATGTACTGGAGATTTTATTAAAGTTTGTATGTCCACTAAATAACTATTGTTTGCTCGGGACACTAGTTTTGGAGCTACAGTTTACGGCTGCTGATTCTTATGTGAGCCCCTTATGCCTTGTAATTTCATGGGTTACATGAAAGACAGTATGAGAAGACATGTATGTGTTTATATTATTTTATTTTACACTTTAGTTCTATAAAAATAGTTATTTTTCAAAAAAATATAAAAGGTCATGTCAAATCATTTGGTGCGCCTATGTTACATATTTAATAATCAAGAATCAGATCCAGTGGGATATGTATACGTACAAGCTGACGTATGTGTTAATGTATATATATTATTAGATAATACCACAGTGCTCTCCCAGTAACACAAGAAGTCTCCGCATGTTTCGCCAGTCAGAATCAGTCTAATGGAGCATTAAGACGAGTAATCGGCAAACGACAATTTGTAGCAATGTTTGTTCCTGATTATCCGAACCGTATAAACATGTGGTCCATCAGACGTCTAGATTGTATAGGCCGGCAATAAAGTCATGCAATCTGCAGCACACATCACCCCCTGTGAACCGGCTATGTTTTGCCGATGACATACCGATTGGGGACACAACAATCGTATTGACATCAGATCATTTCTCTTGCCACCATTGACTGTCAGCTTGTGATAACAGGCCAGTAAACAAGTTCCATATGACATATATAGTCAAATAGCACCAGCTTAATGGTGTGGAATTGACCTGTGTACATGCACCAAAAGCATATTGGGAGTTATTATGTGCACTAAAAGAAATATAGAATTCACCCCTTTTTTGGTTGACCCCAATAATACATTTTCGCAGGCACTTGTTCCATCTGATGACACTATAAGGCCGGGGTCAAACTAAACATATGGAAAATCGGTCTGAGTCTCCCTGCCGAGAGTTGCACAAGTGTTCTCCGTATGGTCATGTGTGTGTAATGCGTTTGCAACGCGATAATGCGATTTTCTCCCACCCATGTATCCATATGGCATCTATATGACATGCGTATGGCTTTACATTTCTCACTAACTTTCCCCATTGAATTAAATTGCTCAATGGGCTGAAATGAGGAAACATGTGCGCATTTGTTGCAAACTAGATGGATGGTCTGTGTGGCGTCCAAGTTTTTCTCGCACCCATAGGATTGCACTGGCGAGTCTCGGTGCCAATCACAGCATGCAGCGATTTTACACGCACATTGAATACACCTGAGAAAATAAATAGTGATGGGAGCTGCCCCATAGATTAACACTGGTCCGAGGGCTATGTGATGTTTTCTCGCATAGCACTTGCCCGTATTCAACAGCAGTGTGACGTCGACCTAATATTAATATTCTGTTATAGGGCTTGTCTGGTAAAACCAAGTTATCATGAATTCCTAAGGCTTGTTGATCGGTGGGGGTTTGATTGCTAGGACCTGCACTGGTTGTCAGAACGGGAATTTTTTAGCCCTGAAGGAACGGAACACTTTTATTCCTATTAGAAAAATGGAGCAGCAGATCGTACATCTGACCTCTGCACCATTAATACTTTACCAGGCTGCTGGAAAAAAATGAGCGAAGCATTCGGCAGCCCAATAAGGAATGAATGGAGCAGCGTTAGTGTCATGCCCGCCTGTCTGCTATGCTGCAAGATCCCTGGAGCCGTGTGCACGTGCACCTCATGTCTGTTATGCTGCAAGATCCCTGGAGCAGTGTGCCTGTGCACCTCATGGCTGCTGTGCTGCAAGACTCTTGGAGCAGTGTGTAGGCGCACGCGTACCTCATGGCTGCATGCCGTTGCTGTGTGCGCACCCGTCTCTGCTCTGCCTGCTGTGGTTGTCTCTGTGGTCCTGCCCCTGATCTTGTGACCTTTCCTATGTTCCAGCACTGTCTGACCCAGCTAACCTCTCAGTGTTTCTGGAGCCCCTGATCATGTGACCTTCTCTATGGTCCAGCCCAGTCTGATCTAGCAATGCTCTCTATGATCCTGGAGGATCTGAACCGGAAGTCCTTCCCTGGTCCTGACCCGGAAGTGCAGGTGCTAATGCCCTATATCAGACCGCCCCTTCCTATGGTCGGGGCCTGAGTATCGTGTTGCTTCCCTGCATGGCTGCTTGGTCTGCTCGGTTGCTCCCTGTATTTTGTGCCCCTGCACTCTGCCCTGTAGTGCTTCTCTGCACACGCTCTATGCTTGTACTCTGCCTCTTGTCCCGTGCCTTGTCTTTTAGTTGTCTCTCGTGCTGTGTTTGTCCTTGTTATTCTTAGACTTGTAGTCCTTCCTCTGTTCTCTGCCTTGCCTGGTTCGCTATGTCTGGCCTTTGCTATTCTGAGCCTTGTAGTACTTCCACATTCTCTGTCTCTGCCTGGTTTTCCTTACTTTGACCTATGGTGCTCTCTTGCACATTTCCAGGCTAGTCTCAAGGCTCTGCCTTGACCCGGCTCTGGGCTTTGGCCTACGCTCTGCTGCTAGCTCTATACTCGCTATGACCTGACACTGTGTTTCTGCCTACGTTCCGCTCCTTGCTCTGTACCTTGCCTTGCTTTTTTTTCTGGCCTTGCCTCGCCTTGTTTCTTCGCGTGCCCTTTGCACGCGCCTGGCCTTCCTAGCCTCCTGTTTGTGCCTCAGCTATGCCCGCCCTATCCGTGCCCGCCTGCTTGTGCCTCAGCCGTGCTCGTCGACCAGTGACAGCTGTGTTGCCTGTTATGCCTCAGCCGGGTTCGCCTCAGTCTTGCCCGGCTTTCTGTGCCACAGCCCGACCAGCTAGCCAGTGCCCCAGCCGTGCTCCTTGTGCTCTCTTGCACCCACGCTGTCTGTGCACTGTGCATTGCATGCTCTCTAAAGCACACGCAGGCCCTAGCCTGCTCCTTGGCTTACCTCCCCGTGCTTCTCTAAAGTACGCGCCGGTCTTGCCATTTACCCTGTCGTGCCCTCTTGCACGTACAGGTCCTAGCCTATTCCCTGTCATGCCCTCTTGCACGCACAGGCCTAGCCTGTACCCTGGCGTGCCTCCTAGCACGCACCCTGCCTCGAACCCTGGTATGTTTTCTAGCACGTGTTATGCCTTGAACATTTGGCGTGCCCTTGCATGCACTTTGCTGTGTTTCACTGTTTATGCCTTGTACCTGATTAAAGCTTGAAACCACATTTATTGAAGAAACCCAGTGACTTTGCTTTATGTTTTGCATCCTGCTCGTCCTGCTGCCAGACACACTCTAGTGTCTCCCCGAGCCGGCCGTCTGGTCCCAGCAGTCGTGGTGGCTCACCCCCTTGGTCTTGCCCCTGACGCTCCCTATATAGGGGGTGGTTCTCCACTAGGTCAGCTCGCCCTAGGTGGGTGGGTGCCACGGCCCAGAGGGTCCACTCAAAAAATCGGCTCAGCAGAAGCTGAGTCCGTCACAGTTAGGAGCATGACCACTGCCAAATTCTATTACGTGGATAAGTGCCCACATTTCCGTCAATCAGTGTGAGTCCCATCTTTCAGACCTGCACCAATCAGTAAATTATCACCTATCCTGTGAATAGTTAATAACTTGCATTCACCGGACAACCCCTTTAAGTCTCTAGTATGTATCTATGTGTCCAGATTATCTGTTTTTCTTATTCTATCCTTTTTTTCAGTGTCTAGTTTTGAGTATGTAAAATGTAGACACTAGTGTAAAGCATGATTCATGAATAAAATGAGAGATTGGATATTGATCTGTCGCTCCAATATTCAGAATAGCTTCATTATTGTTGTCTATGCGGGTACCTAAGATGCTTAATTTTGTGGGTTTTCTTCCACAGAGGTGACACCATTCATCCCATCTTTCCCTTAATCATCTTAGTAATTTGATCGGGACTGTTGTATCCCAACTTCTGCAAAGATAAAGCAAAGAAATATGCCAAGTTGTGTTAGAGCCAATGACCCATATTATACAATGGCCATAATAGTGAGGGCCAAATGCAGTTTACACCAGCGTTTTGGCATATTTTGGGGGAACCAACTAGTCTAATAACATACATTTAAATATAGCATATATAATGGAGCACATAAGCATGGTCTCTTCTA
This sequence comes from Dendrobates tinctorius, assembly GCF_039654945.1. Lineage (NCBI taxonomy): Eukaryota > Metazoa > Chordata > Amphibia > Anura > Dendrobatidae > Dendrobates > Dendrobates tinctorius. The sequence continues at coordinate 12,737,314 of NW_027361807.1, read as the reverse complement.
CTGAATGATTGATATTTCATTTATTGTGTACTACTGAGTTTTCTATATTTTTTGTTTTGCTAGGCCTCCATTCAGTGCATGCTCGTTCGCCAGACCATGACTCACAAGGACCTTCATATTCTACTTCCTACAACCATATGCAATTTTCTACAGTTCATCAACCACTCACATCTTCACCTTATCATGTTAATTCTGGATATTACCCACAACAACCTGAAGACTGGTGCCCCAATGGAATTTATGATCTAAAACGGATTCCCTCTGACAGCCTTTTTTCTATAGACTCTGAAATAGTGGATTTGCCTCCAGTTAAAAAGACCAGGGTCAGTCCTTATGGTTGCAGGGTAAAAGGAGACGAATTGTGTGTAGTTTGTGGAGATAAGGCCTCTGGATACCATTACAATGCCCTAACCTGTGAAGGATGTAAAGGTAAGAAGAGCTACGCCTTTACTGTATATGAAGATCATTTTGATGAGCTCCTTTGCTTTCCACAGTATTGTAGAAGACCAATTTAAAGGTTTCATTCTGGAATTACTTTACCAAATGTTATGTCACAAGAAATCAATTACCCCTGATTCACATGTATTACACTGTCCTATCTTCCTACCATTATTACATTTTCCATGCTTGCATTACTTTCCACTAATGTTCTTCTACCTTTCTTCTGGGCCAAAGGTTTCTCCAGGAGATTACGCACAGTATGTCATAGTAATCATTATCAGAGCTGTGACTGTTTAGATTTATAAATATGGTATGCAGACAATATACTTCCTGCATAATTTCTCTAAATTCAAGAACTATAATACTTTGAACATGTATGACCTTGACTATAGAGATTGTTTTCATGCCCATAGTAACCTTCGTTATAGTAAGGCTTTACACGAAGTCTGAGACTGGGTGTCCTACATAGACAGCAGTGCATTACTTTCCAAATATACAACACCAGTTCCAAAAAAGTTGGGACGCTGTGTAAAATGTGAAGAAAACAAGAATACAATGATTTGGAAATCTTGTATAGCAAGTTTTATTTACAGCAGAACATAGGTCATGAACCAGAAGCTGAAATTCAGACATTTTTCCTTTTCATTTGAAAAAATAAACTTGTTTAGGAAACGATGGTAGCAACACATCTCAAACAACTTGGGACAGGGCCATGTTTACCATTGTATAGTATCACCTCTTATTTTTACAACAATCTGTAAATGTCTTGGAAGTAAGGAGGCCAGTTACTGGAGCTTTGGGAGAGGTAGGTTGTCCCATTCTTGTCTGATGTAGGCTTCTAGCTGGTCAACAGTCCTGGGTCTTTAACCGATTTTTCTTTCATTGTGCACCAAATGGCACATCCAAAACAAATAAAAAATAGCAAAGTTTTATTATTTTCCAAACAAATAACAATAACATGTTTCTATAGGTGAAAGGTCTGGACTGCAGGTGTCTGGTTCATCACCTGAACTCTTCTGAGAAGCCATGCTGCTGTGATAGATTCAGTATGTGGTTTAGCATTGTCTTGCTGAAATATGCAAGGCCTTTCCTGAAATAGACATTGTCCTGATGAGCGCCTTTTTTCTTCTAAAACCTCTATAAAATGCTCTGCATTAATAGTGCTTTTGAATATGAGTAAGCTACCCGTGCGATAGGCACTAATACAACCCCAAACCATCAGTGATGCAGGCTTTTTAACTGTGTGTTGGTAACAAGTTGAATAGTTTCTCTCCTCTTAAGTTTTTATTCATCTGACAATAGAATAGTTTTCCATTTTTAATGAGCATTGGCGCAGAGAAGACAGCAGCATTTCTTAATTTTGTTAATTTATGACTTCTTCTTTGCATGATAGAGTTTTAACATTTGTGGATTGTACAGCAAACTATGTTTACAGTGAATGATTTCTGGAAGTATTCCTGAGCCTATGCAGGGTTTTAAATGACAGAATCATGCCTGTTTTTAATGTAGTGCTTGCTACTTGAGGGTCCGTATATCAGAAGCACTCATTATTGACTGCATTGACTGTCAGCCTTGTCCCTTGTATACATGAATTTCTATGGAATATCTGGATTCCCTTGGAATATCCAAGTCAAATAGACCATACTTTGCAGCTATCCTACACAGAATGTGTTATATTATGGACAGCACGGTGGCTCAGTGGTTAGCACTGCAGCGCTGGAGTCCTGGGTTCAAATCCCACCAAGGACAACATCTGTAAGGAGTTTGTGTGTTTGCGTGGATTTCCTCCTGACACTGCAAAGACATACTGATAGGGAATTTAGATTGTGAGCTCCTTCGGGGACAGTGATGATAATGTCTGTAAAGTGCTGCGGAATATGTTAGCTGTATATAAAGATTATTATTATATCTTTTGCATGCTACCAGTATGTATGAATGTTCAACAACAGATGAATAAGTTTTATAATTTCACACATCAAGTCATCACTAAGTTCTAGACATTATTCCTAAAAGAACCCAAAACAGTGGACCTTAGTGGTTTGATCAACGTCTACTCCAAATGATGATGTCTCCTGCTAGAATGCTGGGGCCATTACTGTATATGAGCCACCTTCATTCGTGGATATCTACTTATAGCTTGTCTATGGTTTAATAAATCATAGTATATGGCAGGCATAAAGGCAAAGCAGATTTAACCTCTTCGCGACCGCCCTCAGTAGATAAACGTTGGCGTTTGCTGGGCTTTGTGCAGCGCCGACGTTTATCTACTGTCGGCGGTTTTATGCCCCCCGGGACCCCCTCATACCTTATAACGCGGGGATCCTGGTGCACAATGCATGCTGGGACCCCCGACGTCATCGAGACCTGATTGGTTCAGGTCCTGATGACGTCGCGTCACAGCAGCCAATGAGAGAGCTCGCTGGGAAAGCTGCTTGTTTCCCGGCGATCTCCCTCATTATAACGCGACTTCTCCTCTGAGCTCATGCTGACAGATGAGCAGAGGTGAAGCAGCGTTACAGTGTGACTAGATCGCTGCCTGGCACAGCTGATCGCTGCCTGGCACAGCTGTCAGGCAGCGATCTTGTCACACAGTAACGCTGCTTCACCTCTGCTCATCTGTCAGTGTGAGATCAGAGGAGAAGTGGCGTTACTATGTGCCGGGCAGCGATCTTGTCACATAGTAACGCTGCTTCTCCTCTGATCATCTGCCAGTGTGAGATCAGAGGAGAAGTGGCATTACTATGAGTCAAAAATACAAAAAATAAAAAACACAAAAATAAAAAAAAAAGTAAAGAAAAAAAAAGCAGGTAGGCAGGCTAGGGCTAGGTCTAGGGTTAGGGCTAGGGTTAGGGCTAGAGCTAGGATTAGGGCTAGGGTTAGGGCTAGAGTTAGGGGTGTGTTGGGGTTAGGGTTGGAATTCGAATTGGGGGTTTCCACTGTTTAGGTACATCAGGGGCTCTGTAAATGCAATATGACGCCCGCAGACCATTCCATCAAAGTCTGCATTCCAGAACGTCACTACTTCCCTTCTGAGCCCCACCGTGTGCCCAAACAGTGGTCCCCCCCACATGTGGGGTACCAGCGTACTCAGGACAAATTGGACAACAACTCTTAGGGTCCAATTTCTCCTGTTACCCTTGTGAAAATAAAAATTGGGAGCTAAAAGATCATTTTTGTGGAAAAAAAAATGATTTTTTTATTTTCACGGCTCTACATTATAAACTTTAGTGAAACACTTGGGGGTTCAAAGTGCTCACCACACATCTAGATAAGTTCCTTGGGGGGGTCTAGTTTCCAAAAAGGGGTCACTTGTGGCAGATTTCCACTGTTTAGGCACATCAGGGGCTCTGTAAATGCAATATGACGCCCGCAGACCATTCCATCAAAGTCTGCATTCCAGAACGTCACTACTTCCCTTCCGAGCCCCACCGTGTGCCCAAACAGTGGTCCCCCCCACATGTGGGGTACCAGCGTACTCAGGACAAATTGGACAACAACTCTTAGGGTCCAATTTCTCCTGTTACCCTTGTGAAAATAAAAATTGGGAGCTAAAAGATCATTTTTGTGGAAAAAAAATGATTTTTTTATTTTCACGGCTCTACATTATAAACTTTAGTGAAACACTTGGGGGTTCAAAGTGCTCACCACACATCTAGATAAGTTCCTTGGGGGGGTCTAGTTTCCAAAAAGGGGTCACTTGTGGAGGATTTCCACTGTTTAGGCACATCAGGGGCTCTGTAAATGCAATATGACGCCCGCAGACCATTCCATCAAAGTCTGCATTCCAGAACGTCACTACTTCCCTTCCGAGCCCCACCGTGTGCCCAAACAGTGGTCCCCCCCACATGTGGGGTACCAGCGTACTCAGGACAAATTGGACAACAACTCTTAGGGTCCAATTTCTCCTGTTACCCTTGTGAAAATAAAAATTGGGTGCTAAAAGATCATTTTTGAGGAAAAAAAATGATTTTTTTATTTTCACGGCTCTACATTATAAACTTTAGTGAAACACTTGGGGGTTCAAAGTGCTCACCACACATCTAGATAAGTTCCTTGGGGGGGTCTAGTTTCCAAAATGGGGTCACTTGTGGAGGATTTCCACTGTTTAGGCACATCAGGGGCTCTGCAAACGCGACATGACACCCGCAGACCATTCCATCAAAGTCTGCATTCCAAAACGTCACTACTTCCCTTCCGAGCCCCCCCGTGTGCCCAAACAGTAGTTTTCTTCCACATATGGGATACCAGTGTACTCAGGACAAATTGGACAACAACTTTTGGGGTCCAATTTCTCCTGTTACCCTTGTGAAAATAAAAAATTGGGGGCTAAAAGATCATGTTTGTGGAACAAAAATGATTTTTTATTTTCATGGCTCTACGTTATAAACTTCTGTGAAGCACCTGGGGGTTCAAAGTGCTCACGACACATCTAGATAAGTTCCTTAAGGGGTCTAGTTTCCAAAATGGGGTCACTTGTGGGGGTTTCCACTGTTTAGGTACATTAGGGGCTCTCCAAATGCGACATGGCGTCCTATCTCAATTCCAGCCAATTCTGCATTGAAAAAGTCAAACGGCACTCCTTCCTTTCTGAGCTCTGCCGTGTGCTCAAACAGTGGTTTAGCCCCACATACGGGGTATCGGCGTATTTGGGAGAAATTGCACAAAAAATTTTGTGGTTCATTTTCTGTTTTTACACTTGTGAAAATAAAAAAAATTGGTTCTGAAGTAAAATGTTTCTGAAAAAAAGTTAAATGTTTATTTTTTCCTTCCACATTCCATTCATTCATGTGAAGCACCTGAAGGGTTAATAAACTTCTTGAATGTGGTTTTGAGTACATTGAGAGGTGCAGTTTTTAGAATGGTGTCACTTTTGGGTATTTTCTGTCATATTGACCCCCCAAACTCACTTCAAATGTGAGGTGGTCCCTAAAAAAAATGGTGTTGTAAATTTTGTTGTAAAAATGAGAAATCGCTGGTCAACTTTTAACCCTTATAACTTCCTAAAAAAAAAAATTATGTTTCCAAAATTGTGCAGATGTAAAGTAGACATGTGGGAAATGTTATTTATTAACTATTTTGTGTGATATCACTCTCTGATTTAAGGGCATAAAAATTAAAAGTTTGAAAATTGCAAAATTTTCAAAATTTTTGCCAAATTTAGATTTTTTTAACATATAAGCGCAGTTCATATCTAAGAAATTTTACCACTATCCTGAAGTACAATATGTCATGAGAAAACAATGTCAGAATCAGCAGGATCCGTTGAAGCGTTCTAGAGTTATGGCCTCATAAAGTGACACTGGTCAGAATTGAAAAAATTGGCCTGGTCACGAAGGCAAAAACAGGCTCAGGCGCGAAAGGGTTAATGTCAATATCAACGAAAGCATTGTGGCATTTTTGTTAACCCCTCAATGAACTTTGATAGACCTATAAGCTGGTTCTCACAGGCTGTGTCAGTGAGACACTGACAGTCTCATACACGAGTACTGCAATGTATGAGACCAGTGATGAAACTGGGACTGGGACACAGTGGTACTAAGTGAAAAAGTAAAAAAAAAAATACAATAAAATATGTACAAAATAAAAAAAACGCACTAAAAAGGGCACACAAATAATGAAAAGCCATTTTGACAATCAAAGCGCAGCATTTGTGAAAAAACAAACATAAACAAAAAAATGTACACATAATTGGTATCATCGTGTCTGGTTTAACCCACTCTGTAAAACTGGGATGTTATTTATTCAGTATGGCGAACGCCGTAAAATACATAAACAAAAAACACACCAAAAATATTGCTTTTTCATCATAGTGACTCACAAAAAAGTGAATAAAAAGTGATCATAAAGTCGCATTTTAAAAAAATTGGGTAAATGAAAATTTCAAATCGCCCTGCAAAAACAAACCCTAATATGGCCCATTCAACACAAAAAAATAAAAAAAGTTACAGCTCTTAGAATATGATGATGCAAAAACAAATTCATTTTTGTAAAATATTGGTTTTAGTTAGTTTTATGCACAGAATAAAAAATACATAAATCTGGTACCAAAAATTTCTGCTGCTCGTCCTGCAAAAAATAAGCCCTCCTACAGCTCTGCTCGATAAAAAATAAAAAAATACAGCTCTCAGAATGTTGCGATGAAAAAAACTACTTTTTAAAAAAGTATTTTTACTGTGTGATAGCAGCAAAATATTTAAAAAATATAAATTTGGTATCGCTGTAATCGCACTGACCTAAGAATAAATCCGCCTTATAATTTATACTGTACGTGAACAGCACAAAAGACAAAATTAACTGTTTTTGTACTGCTGTCTATTTGTTCATTCTGCCTCCCAAAAATCGGAACAAGGCTCAACTAACCTTTATTCTGCGCTCACCACTGATCACTTACATCAGGGTTTCCACGTAAATTCCCCAAAACCGGGATTCAGAAAAAAATCCCGACGGAACCACTCACTTATGAGTCAGATGGAGTCACTTTGGACTGGTCTTTGTTCCGGCGGTGTCCCATCACTTTCGGCATCTTTTTAGCGCATAAGTGTGGATGACCACAGAGCTGTGCAAATCTAAAAAGATGGATACCACCGAAGCAGATGCCAAACGGAGAACGAAGTGTCTCCATCTGCCTCATGGTGGGTGGTTTCTGTTGGAGGTTTCTTATTCAAAATTTTTATTGTTTTATAATACAATACACAACTAAAACAAACATCAACAGGTTCAAATGAACACACCATATGGCATAGTAACTACTGAAATAGAGAATTGTTTAGCTACATGAAAACAAAGAACTCCATACTATATCAACAGTTTTTTGCAATAGACAATTGACAACCTGTTAAACTAAATAACAAGAAGAAGAGAAAAGAGAAGAAATGTTTATAAAGCACGAGGACAAATCACTAAGGCAGATGGAGTATGTACTATTTATACCAGCGTATCATATATCGTAAAAGGCTAAGGTAGCAATTATCTTAGCGTCTTTTGGTACATCGATGAGGATAAGGATTCCCAATGAAACCATTTTGCAGCCACTTTTTTAGCTGCCTCTTGTGTATAGGCTATCAGGGATTCCAACCGGTGAACGCTAGCCACCTCCCCAACCATTCCTCTAGTGAAGGCGGGCCTAAGTACTTCCAGTGTCATGAAATTACCACCTTATTGGCCTGAAGAAGGTGCCTCAATAATGATTTCTTAAAAGCATTCTTAGGCATGGGAAACATAAATAGTAGAATTGCTTTTGGGGATTGACACCCCTTGTCATTTCTGTGTCAAAAACTGCAGAAAGGTCGGGAAGAATGAGCAGAGAGTGGTCGCTGTTACATTTTGCTGTCAGAAGGTCATTGGTAGCTTTGATGAGTGCAGTTTCAGTCGATTGTTGGGGCGGAAGCCGGACTGTGAAGATGGGAGTAGACTAGGCGTTCAAAAAGTTTAGAGATGAAGGGGAGATTGGAGACTGGTCTGTAGTTGTTTGTGCAGGATGGGTCGAGAGCAGGTTTTTTTAGTAATGGAATAATGATAGAGTGTTTGAAGGAGAATGGAAAAATGCCCGAGGAGAGGGAGAGACTAAAGATTGTAGTTAGGTGAGTTGTGACGACTGGAGAGAGAGACTGGAGGAGATGTGAGAGAATGGGGTCGATAGTGCATGTAGTCAGACGAGAAGAAGAGAGGAGTCTGGAGACTTCTTCTGTGATAGGATCAAATGTGGAAAGTGAGCCAGGGCAAATGCAGGGAGAGATGCAAGTCACAGCACTTTGTGGTTGGGAGCGGATTTCCTGACAGATATCTATTTTCTCTATAAAGTGGGAGGCCAGGTCATCCGCACAAATGTCTGTGATAGAGGCTTGTGCTTTTGGTATGAGGAAGGAGTGAAAGGTATCAAAAAGTTTCTTGGGGTTGTTGGCTAGTGAGGAGATCAGGGTGGTGAAGTAGGTCTGCTTGGCGAGGTGAAGGGCAGAGTTATAGGTTCTTAACATAAATTTAAAGTGAATGAAGTGTTCTGGTGTGCAGGTTTTTCTCCATCGGTGTTCAGCACTCCTAGAGCATCGCTGGAGAAGTCGAGCTTGCGATGTGAGCCATGGCTGTTTTACTCTGTGTTTGGAGGTTCTGAGGGTGAGGGGCGCTACTGGTCAGGGTGCTTCTAAGAGTGTTGTTGTAGTGATGAACAGCCAGATCAGGATAGGAAAAAGAGGAGATTGGGGACAGGGCTGAGTGTAGGGAGTCTGAAAGTGTCTGAGGGTTAATGGCTTGTAGATTTCTGAATGTGTGATAGGTAGGAGTGTGCTGGGGTGGGCGAGGATTTGTGAGAGTGAGGGAGAGAATGTTGTGGTCAGAGAGGGGGAGCAGTGAGCAGACAAAGATCAGGTCAAGGGTGTTACTGTCTTTGTGTGTCTCAGAGGTTGAGAGCTGTGAGAGGCCAAAAGATGTGGTTAGTGATAGAATCTGGGATGCAGATGTGGAAGTGGGGCTGTTAATGGGGATGTTGAAGTCTCCCAGTATAAGAGATGGTAGTTCTGAGGACATGAAGTGCGGCAGCCAGGCTGAGAAGTGGTCAAGGAAGTGGGTGGGTGAGCCTGGGGGCTGGTATATGACCACTACTCTGAGGGAGAGGGGACAGAAGAGCTTGATGGTGTGGACCTCAAAAGAAGGGAATGAGAGTGATGGAACTGGGGGGATGACCTGGAAAGTGCATTGTGGGGACAGGAGTATGCCGATTCCACCACAAGGTCTGTTTGTGGGTCTCTGGGAATGGCTGAATTGTAAGCCACCATGGCAAATGGCAGCAGGGGAGACAGTGTCAGAATCCTGAATCAAGGTTTCAGTGAGGGCCAACAGATTCAGAGAGTTGTTCAGAAAGTAATTGTGCAGGAAAGGAAGTTTGTTACATACAGACTGTGGATTCCAGAGGGCACAATTAAAAGAAGAAGATGAGGGAGTGCAAGTAATATTAATAATATTAAGATTATTATGGTTTTAATATGGGGTAGGGTAGGGGTTGAGGTTGGGGGATGGTGGACCAGGATTGGGGGAGATGTTCCCTGAAATCAGTAGGCGTAGGAACATAAAGAGCAAGTAATATTTGTTATTGGGTCTTTTTAGCATTAAGTGCTTTAGCTAACATTCTTCCCGATTTGTTAGCAAACTCTATTCAGACCTAAGTGACCTAACTCTACTCTGACCTAAGTGAAATAAACATTTACATGAAGAATCAAGTAATTTTTTAGCTTCTAATCTTGCTTTGAGAAGATCTCTGAGGGTTGCAGTTTAGAGCGCCTTATTATGAATTAACTCCAGATCAGTGACTCTCTGTAAAGCTAGTTTGATTGCCTGACCTCTGTCTTTTTTGAATCGAGACCCATGTTTGATAAATACCCTTCTAAGTACACACTTGAGGGCTTCCCATTTAATTGTGGGAGCTGTATCATCATGTCCGTGATAAACAATGAAGTTAGATATTGAGGCTCATACGTACGAGGCACATAATGTATCAAATAATAACAACTCATTGAGACGCCAAGACCCTGATGTTTTGGTAAGGGATGGTACTTTTAGTGAGCAATATACAGGGGCATGATCTGACCAAAGTATGTTACCAATACTAGAATCTGAAAGTGAAGGTAAGGAATTTTGTTGGAGGAGGATATAGTCTAACCTACTATAAGAATCATGCGGATGGGACTAAAATCTATAATCCCTATCTGATGGCTGCTGGAACCTCCAGATGTCATAAAGCTGCGTTCACAAAAATGCTCTCCTGATACGCTTGATAACTGCATAAGAGATGCAATCTACTTTTAGAATTATCTAACACCAGGTCAAGAGTAACATTTAGATCCCCACCAAATATTATGGCACCCTGGATTAAGGGAAGTGCATTGTCAACTATCTTATCAATGAAATTGGCTTGATCCTGATTAGGGGTATATATATTTATGATTGTAAATAACTGGCCACTGATAACTAACACTAAGATAATATACCTCGCTTCCTTATCTACTAAACAGTTGATGACCTGATGTGCTAACGATTTGTGAGTCGCTATAGCAACTTCCTTTTGAGAGAGATTCAGGCTTATGAGCAAAATGCCAAAATGTGTAATATTTGTGTCTAATTGTAGGAGCATGATTTGTCTTAAAGTGTGTGTCCTGGAAACATACAATATATACCTTTTTCTTGTGAAACTGGTGAAGAATTTGCACACATTTTTCGGGTGTGCTAAATCCTTTCACAGTCATAGAAGCAATATTTAGGTCCGCCATTCATAACCAATATGAGATTCTACATCTATAGATATCTTGTAAGATGGCTGAGCTGCCTGGTCCTCATGGTCAAAGTTATAAAGTGCGTGAAAGGTTAGGGAAGAAAAAATCTTAACCAAAGAAATAACAAACATGAGAAGAGGAAAAGCCTCTGCAAAAAAGACTATGTAAGGTACTAGAATGAGGTTCGTGGGATGCAGTGAAGAGCCGTAGGCAGAGAAGGGGTTAATAACAGAATTTACTTATACAGGTTATTGACGTACAAGGTATACTCCGCACAGGGAGATAAGATCAACAACGAAATGTCACAGAACACTGAGCGCAACAACAGAATTTGAACAAAAACACAATATTTTGGGGGAAAAGAGTGTACGAAAGAGGTAACTTTTCGCTTGAAGTTCTTGTTGGAGAGAGGCTGGAAAATCTCCCGCCAGTGTCTTAGATCGTGAACAATGTCTCTGACTCTGTTATGGAGGAATGAAATGCACTGTCTCCCGACCGTGCCAATGTATCCAGACTCGCTTGGCTTGAGTACGTTGGAATGTAGAAGCAGTCTCTTTCATTGATTCCTCTTGGATGGCGCAGAACATGAACAGCATGCAGGCCCGCACACTGCGACAGCGTGCAAACCTCTGATGTACTCGCTATGAGCAGAGTGAGCAAAACTATCTTTCACTGGGGACAGGAAGGATCTGAATGGTACGGGAATGTCCGGGGGTAGCTCAGTCAGGACACAGTCCATTGGTGAATCAATCCCCAGGGGACTAAAGGATGAAGAGTTAGCAGTCGGAGAGGTGGGGAGGGAGTCGACCTTCTCCTTGTGCCTTCCCACCAAATCTCCCCTGTTCCCACGCTCAGCCCCTTTTGTCTCCCCCACTGCCCCTGCTGTCCAGTGCAAAGGTCCTCCCCACTCAGATGAATCATCCCCCCGGCAACATTGGTGACAGTCCAGATAGTTCTGGCCCTAAAGTGTACAGGGAACCACTGACTCTGTCCTGGCTCATCTTCTTACACCCCTTTCTCTTTTCACTCGCCATTAACACTAGACCGTTGCTTGTCTCTCTTAGCGACTTGTTGCCAAATGAACTGATCCTGGTTGTTGGGGGGTTGTCCAGCCGTTGTGCGTTTGTAGCGACGTAGATCGGAAGGAATAGTGGAGTTTTCCCGCGTGACCACACCAGGTTGTCCAAGTGGAGGGAAAGTTGGATCTGTACTCGCCATGACGTTTTATTCTGGGGTCTCAGGGCCCTGACTAACAGGTGTATTCTTAGGCTGTTTCTCGGGACTTTCTTCCTCTTCATCTTCCTCTGTCATGGGAGGCACCACCTCAGGAATCTCAGATGTTTCTTCCTCTTAATAATAATAATAATAATCTTTATTTTTATATAGCGCTTTACAGTTTGCACACATTTTCACCACTGTCCCCGATGGGGCTCACAATCTAAATTCCCTATCAGTATGTCTTTGGAGACTCTTGTATGGAGTCTTGTATGGAGTCTTCTGAGAGGCATGGCCAGAGCATTCTCTTATCCTTCTGGATAAATCTCATATACAGGTCTGTCACGCTCACCTCTCCGGCGCGTCCTCCGGCTTCTGTAGCCGCCGCTCGGACCGCTGCCACCACAGCGCGTCCTGACTCTGCTTCGGGCCCTGCTCCTGCCGCCACCGCGCCGCCCGCCTCTGCTGCGTCCCCTGTTGCCATGACGCCGGCGGTCTCCGCTCTCCCCTCTGGCTCCACGCTGTCCAGGCACTTCCGGTCCTCTCGGTCCGCCTCCTCTGCTTCTCTCCAGGTACGCAAGCGCATGCCCCCCCTGTCCAGGCGTCCTATCCCTCGGATCCCAGACTCCGCCTCTCCCTAACTCGGAAGTCCTCCTGCGTGCCCTATATCAGGCAGCCTCTCCCTAGGCTCTCTGCCTGATTATCAATTGTGCTTCGCGCTCTGATATCGGGTCCATGCTTCCTAGCGCTCTGTCTGTCCCTGTGCCTTGTACTCCTCCTGACTTCCCGCTAGTCTGCCTGTCAGTTACCCTTTCGTGTTCCTTTCCAGGTCTGCTCCGTTCCTGTCCTCGTCCGCCTGTTCCAGCATCCCTCCTGGTGGTCACCTCCATCCTCGCGGCAACAGCAGTCTCCCCTGTGGTCGTCTTCATTCCCCACCGGTTCTCCAGTCCTCCCCCGGCCTACATCATCCTCCGGTTGTCCCCGGGTATCAGCTTCCGCGGCGATAGTCTCCCTTGGGTCTGCCCCTAACACTCCCTGTATAGGGGGTGGTCCACCTGGTCAGCTCGCCTAGGGGAGGTTCGTCGTCGCGGTCCTGAGGGTTCAGCTCCCAGAGGTTTCCAGCCTCACAGCATAACAGTGTCTTTCTGTACTGACCCTACCTTTCACTCAGTAGGGCCTACCTTCCCACCGGTTTTCCAGTTTGTCCCGTGGATGTTTTTCCTGCACCAACACTCGATCACCAACCTGAAGATCTGTCCCCCACAGAGGGAGATTCTCGGGGTGCTCCAACTTCTAGAGCCGAGTCTGTACTAGACGATAAAAGGTCTGCAATCGGTGACGATGTTCCCCAGACCCAGGTAGACACCCCCGTCCGTGGGTAGTCCTCCCCCAGGTCCAACTCTAGTTCTGTGACTTCTTTCCCTGTTCAGCCGAACAACAAGGAGTAGGGCGTGTAACCGGTGGTTTGGTGGACTCGATTATTGTAGATCCACACGAGCTCAGACACGTACTCAGGCCACCGAGCCTTCCTATAGTCTTCCAGAGTCCTTAACATCTGGATTAGAGTATGGTTAAATCGTTCGCAGGCCCTGTTTCTCTGAGGATGGTACGGTGTGGTATGAGACCTGTCAAACTGATAGATCTGTTGTAGCTCATACATTAATCTTCTCAAGAAACAGGCTCCTTGATCAGAATGGATCCACTGGGGGCATCCATAGACCTGGATGGAATTTTTACAGATGGCGTGTGCAGCAGACTCGGCTGTTTGATCCCGGGTGGGCGTCACAACAGCGAACTTCGTGAAATGATCTACCATCACTAGACAGTGGTAGTATCCTTGGTGGGCCGGCCCGATGGTCAAGTAGTCCATGGTCAACCATTCCATGCGGGCTAATGTCACTATAGTTTGTGTAGGAGCTCTTTGTTCTGGGGATTTGGCCAATTCACATGCCTGACAGAGTCTATAAGCCTCTTCAACCGCTGCTCTTAACTGAGGGTGGTAGACAAACCGCTGTAGCCACTGGAAAGTTTTTTCAAGACCAAAGTGAAGCCCTTTTTCATGAGACTGAGTGGCTACTGTAGGCAGCACCGTCTCTGGAATCACCACCTGCCAGGAGGCTCCAAACTCTTTTTGCAATTGGACTTTCCGATATAATAGCCCATTTCTCATCTGGACGCGCTCCCACTGCTGGAGTATCTTCAGCGCTTCTGGAGCCAGAGTACTCCTCTATTCTTGACTGGGCAGTTTCTTCAGTGTCATCCATTGTCTAAAAGCAAGTTCACGGTCTTCCTGCTGCAACCGGACCCACTCATCCCGAGATTTTCCCATCACTCCTTCTTGGTAGGGGGCTCGTATCTGGTCCAGCATAGCTGCCACGTCCTAGCGGTCTTCCGGAATAGGGGAATCTCCTCCTCCTCCAGCATCTCATCTTTAGTCTCTGCAGGTGTCGCATGTCTTACTCTGGACAAGGCGTCGGCGTGGGTATTCTCCACCTCCCTCCTGTAGGTGATTCTATATCAAAACTTTGCCATCCAGGCCACTCAGTGCTGGTCCAGGGACCCTAACTTAGTGTTCTCCAGATTCTCTAATGGATTATTATCGGTGCGCACCAACACCTCCGAGCCGCACAGGTATTCTGCGAATCTCTCCATCATAGCCCACACCAACGCCAGCAATTCCAGCTTAAAGGAACTGTAGTTGTCCGGGTTGCCCTTGGAATCATGAAGGGAATAACTAGCATAAGCAATCACCCTCTCTTTCTCATCCTGCTCCTGTGACAACACAGCCTCAAGTCCGTGCAAGCTTCCATCGGTGTAGAGAATGAACGGTATAGAGAAGTCCACATAGGCCAGTACCGGGGCTTTAGTCAGCGCCTTCTTCAAGTCACGAAAAGCTTTCTCTTGCCTTTCCTCCCAACGGATGGACCGGCCCTTTGCATTCAGGGGTACCACTTTCAGACGCTTGAGCAGAGGTTTCACCACACGGGCAAAGTTCTTCATGAAACGATGATAATACCCCGCCAGTCCCTGGAATGCTTGGACATCCTTTACAGTCTCCAGGGTCGGCCAATCCTGGATCACCACGATTTTCTCCCGTGATGGCTTCACTCCTTCAGCTGAAACAACATGGCCCAGATACTCGATCTGGGTCCGGAACAAGTGGCACGTCTGGAGTCTCACCTTCAGTCCATATTTCTGCAGACAGCTCAGCACTTGCTCTAATCTCCGCAGGTGATCTTCAAACAAGGCAGCATATACTATGATGTCATCCAGGTAAATGAGTGTGGTCTCAAGGTTCAAATCACCTAAGCACCTCTCCATCAATCATTGGGACATACCGGGCCAAATGGCATCCTAATGAATTCAAAGAGGCCCATAGGTAGTATAAAGATGTCTTCGACTGGTCCTTCTCTGACACGGGCACTTGCCAGTAACCACTGGCGAGATCCAGCGTTGAGAAGAATTTGGCTTTCCCCAATGCAGACAAGGATTCCTCAATTCAGGGCAGAGGGTATGAATCCCTCATGGTGCAGGTGTTTGAGTTTACGGTAATCTACACAGAACCTGAGTGTCCCATCCTTCTTTCACACCAGCACAATGGAGAACTTTGGCTCTCCCTAATGACGCCCACCTGTAGCATCTGTACAAGCATCTCTCTTACTTCCTGATATAACTGAGGGGGAATTTACCAATAACGTTCTAGAATGGGTGATGTATCCCCTGTTGGTATTTCGTGAGTAATAGCCGTAGTGCAGCCAAAGTCATCCTCATGATTCGCAAACATGGATTTATATCGTCCCAGTAACGCTTCCACTTGTTGTACTTGGGAAGGCGTGAGTTCAGATAGTTCGGCGTGCATCTGATCCAGTATGCGCCGACCCTCCTGGATGTATTGAGGTTCGGCTGTCGGAGAAGTGGTAACCTTCTGACCATGGGTTTTCTGGATTTACTGTCAACTGTATGGCCTGGGGCGGTATGATTTCTTCGGGCATGCCCACTATCCGCGCCAATTCACCTCTGTGTGGGACGACAATTTCCTGATCTGTCAAATTAGCGCAGCATATAGCCACCATCCCTTCACGTGCAACGGCCAGTGTCCGTGTCACTAAGAGTCCTAAAGGCAATTGTTCAGTTACAGAAGGTTCCAACTGTACTTCTACCCCCTCTAGAGGGGCATGTGCTCAGACTGCCAGAGTCAGTACGGTCTGTCCTGGCTCATCTTCTGTACAACTATATAGGAAAAAGTCCTAACCAGGAGTGTGCAAGCCCGCATTGGACACGTCAGAGGCTACCACTCTATATGGGAGTTACAGAAGCTAAACATCATATACAGCTACTCCTTAAGTCAGTTGATACAAAAAAAGAGTGATAATAATAGTAGCAATCGCCAATTTAAACCTAACGGTTATAAACATGGTATGTTTACACTCTGCCACCACCTGAGAGGTCAGGGCTGCAATGTCACTTTTAGTTGGGATTGTCTAGAGAAGAGCCCATAAATCCGCTAAGGATGCAGGTCTGTCATCATCCCCATAGGTGTATTTGAGGGGCAGTGGCCTTTCTGTATGAAATTAATTTTGTGCTGTGGAGTTGCATATACCAGGCTTGCACAAGGCTGATGTCCCGCCCACTGTAGTCGTGGTCACCGAGGTCTGAGAATCTTGTTGAACTGGTAAAATATCCACAGCATTTAAAGGAATAGTGTCCACATTGTTTAAACTATTCAGGACCACCTCAGGTCTTTCTCTGCTGAATGTGTTGGTGTCCCCCCCCATGGACCATCTTGATGGGGAAGCAGGACAAGTCTCATCTGGGATCTGCTTCCACTGCTGCACTCCCTTTTATCCTGAGGTGAGCAAGCCTGATGCCTCAGTGGATATTGTGAGGTAGCGCTGTCAGTTAAGTAGGGGATCACTCGCTTGGCAGCCACAAAATCAGATCCGGCACAGGTTTTCCATAAACCAGTATAGTCCATGCGGTTTATTAAACATCATAAACCATGACCAGCAATATATAAATGGCATAGCATCCATGACAGAGCTTCACTCTGTTAGCAATGTCCAATACGCAGGCTTTTCAGCCTCACAGTTATATCTCACCCCGTCAGGGTTCTCTCATGGCTGCTTCTCCATACTGCAGACATTCATTCCCTCCAAGGAACTCTCAGGCACTTGCAGCCATTACTCACAGCGTCCACACGTGCTGTCAGGCAGGAAGCCCTATCTCAGCGGGACCTTCCACACTGGACCAACCGGGTCCAAGCATTCACCATCTGTGACCTACCCTGGTCACATTATATGGTTCATAGCCACGCCCACCGGGTCACATGACTCTGACCTCATCACATGTCCTTCAAGCATTTACACACTCTTTCCAACAGTGCTTTAAATACACCCCCTGGGTGGGTTTGTAGGTAACCAGGCCCATCCATCTCTCTAGTTACCTGGAGACTTCTCCTTTACTCATTGAAACAACACCTCAACAATATCATTGCTGAACAACACATAAGTCTCCATCCCAAAGCCACCCAATTTGGGATACATAACGGCCATTCCGTATTCTGCCATTCATCCTTTCTCCTGGGACATCCACACAGCGCCCCCTAGCGGACTCAGTGGTTATTACACCACAATATATAAGGGGAAGATGTGGGGATGGGAGCATGAGGAGAGTCCTGGTGTAGGGTGTTTTGGGCACAGCTAGATGTTACACCCAGAACCGAAATGGGGGTCCCCAATGACTGTGTGTTCCCCTGATATTGCTTTCCCAGGGATTAAGGCAATGAATCCTCTGCTCACCCTGCAATTTGTATCATGTCCTTCTCATTGTGTGATCCGACATCCTCATTAAGTGTGTCAGAGGGCGCACAGCAAGCAGGCAGTAGCTCTGACTCACCAGCGTCTCCCTCACGTTGTATGTGACACCCTACAGTAATGGTGCAGTGGCCATCTTGTAATGGCACCTTGTCCTCCAGGCTCTGCTTAGCAAGGACTCCTGGGACCTCCCTGCTGCATACAGTATCTCACCGGGGGACCCTTCTCTTTCCTCCCGGTTACCTGGTGGTCTGAAGACTTGTCCCCGAGCTCCGGTGCAGAAACTGCACCTTGCGTGGAGATGGTGCCTGGTCCGGTCTCTGTGCCCTGGTGAGGAAAGGCTCAATATCACCATGGGGGGATGCAGAACGTGTGGAAGACCAGGTCCTTGTCTTTTTAGTTCCTGATTTGCCCATGCAGAGGTACTGGAACCAATTACTAGGTGGATGGTGGTTAGGAGTAGCAGAAAGCACGTCTTCACTCGGTCATGTCCAGCCACGCCCCCCCATTGGGGGGTTCATCTGAATCGCATTTTAGTGGGGTTTACACGTAAACTCCAACATAAGTGCTCAGAATAGAACACAAGAATGTGATCCCAGCCTTATACTGAAAGTGATACCAGAGGAAAGGTATTCATCGGCAATCTTCAGATATTGTTCCTCCCATGGTGTCAAATTGGAGAACTTTGACGTAAGCTTCCGGGCTGGTGCTGATGTAGGGGCAGCTGGGTTCCTAGGAGCCGGTACTGGAACAGTCTGGATGGCAACTGTGGGTAGCGGGGCAGCAACAGGTCGCTTCGGCTTATATCTCTCAATAAGCTCCTCTGGAATACGGCGTACATTCAGGGCATACCACCCCCTGAGCCCCTCATGCTGGGTGAAGGTTACGTACTCTCCAGGCTGCAGGTCTCTATAAGGGTGTCCCTTCCTCAGATAAGACTCCACATTCCGCCGACTGAAGATGAATGAACCCGAAACCTCTCTCCTGGTTCACATTCAAAACTTGCCCCCATCCAGCTGCGTCCCGGGGACCAAAGTGACCAGCACGGGCTCTCTCTTTATGGTCTAAATCAGGGCCCCGTACAGCCATCCTTCTCTGCTCCCTCTCCCGGTATTCAGCTGCCAGTTGCCGTAAGGTAGCCCGACAACAGGCCTCAGTCTCCTCTTCCTCCTCCCGGGACCTGTTCTCACCCACTGGGGCCTGCGGTACCACCGTTAGGGGTTCAGATGTTTCCCCCTTGGGGCTAGCATCCCGGTCCCAGACGAGGTCCAACACGACCTGTCCCACCGCCACTACGGGCGCGCACCCCAGGGCCTTCCCAAGTGCAGGGGCTGCAGTCATACCTGGGACCTCCTGGCGGTGCTTCGGCTCCGGTACAGGCCCGAGGCGGTGGGGCGTTGCGGGGACATCCACCGGAATGGCGGGTCCTGGTGCTGGCAGTGGTGGAACAGATGGCGGCTCCGGATCCGCATGGGCTTCAGTAGGGACCTGCGCGGCGGCGACAGGTCCGGGTGGGAGCACAGTCTCAGCTCCCGGGGTCTCCGATGGCTTTTCCGGGCGGGCGACACTCAGCTGCACGGACAGCGTGGAGGTGTAAACCAACGCTGCCTGAGGACAGTCCCGTGCAGCGGTAGCAGGTACCGGTGGAACGGGTACCGCAGGTGTAGGCCCCTCATGGGCTTGCTGCCGGTTCTGCCTCTCCAAGACCTCCCGCCTCAGCCGTAACCGGGTGGTCAGCTCGGCTATCTCTTCTGCCAGCTGCCGGCGGATCATCTCGGAAGTCGGGTTGGAGCCTTCAGCCATGGCGCCAGGGGGATCCATTTCCCCGCGCTCCGCAGGCCTCCTTCCCTCTTTCTCCAAAATGGCATTCTGGCGTTCTTCCTGCCTCGGCCCCTTTCCCGCCACTGGCTTCTCCTGCCCCTCCTTCCGGGGGCGGCGTCTTCTTCCAGCGCCTCCATACCAAGCCAGTATACGAACCCCTCAGGGGGTGGGCCATGTAGCTGTCACATAGTAATTCAGGCAGGGGAGGCCCAAGACTCTTCGCGGTCTTTTCCTAGGACCTCCCATCTCTTCACGCCCTTCTTCTCCGCGCCAGCGGCCATTTCTAATGTCCATTTTACAGTCTATCAAATCAGGTCTTCTGCACATTTTCAAAAGCGTAAAGTCCAATAAATCTCAGGTGCACAGAACCCGATGGTGTCGGGTCTCGTCATCCTGTTCGTGATGCCAAAAATTGGGTTGCCCTCCCACGGCCGTGGGGTACTCGGTAACGGGCCGGTGTCAGGGGGGATGTGTCACAGCGGTGGCGGTGACCCGATCTGTGGCCCTGGGCGCCCAATATCTATGTGATGGTTTTTGTGGTTAATGGAATAGTTCGTGACGCCACCTGTGGTGTTTGGCAAGTAAGATGTTAAGCCAACGCTGCGTGCAGATCCGCTGGGACTGATGGTGTGATGCAGCAAAGATGGTGTAGCTCCCCACAGGTGGAGCTGTAGTCCCAGGGCAGTGTAGGTGCAATGGATCTGGAGAAGTGCAGGATGGTGTGGATGCTGGTACCCAGATGTAGCGGTGCTGAAGGTGTTAGGGCCGAAGGAATGGAGGCCACCAGAGCTTGCAGTTTCAAAGGTTTACTCACAGTTCGTGGTACACACTGGTGCCTGCCTCCGTGCCGTGTCCTCCGGGGTAAAGACTCAATCAACCTCCCGGGCAAGTCAGGGCTCTCCTCTCCAACACTCCGCCAACATGTATCTTTCCTGAACGTCTCCTCCAATGCGCCTTGAGGTGTGAAGCACTCCAGTACTTAGTTACCCTGGAATACCTCCTGTCTAGATGTTCCTAGAACTCTACTTGTATGACAGACAGCTGTAGCCTGCTCGGGGATGCTCCTGGATCCCGGCTCTCTATCCGTGTTGCTGTTGTGTCCCAAGTCTTGGATGGGAGTAGTGCATTTACAGCCAACTACTCCACCGATGTCTGCTGCAGAACCATAAGTGTCCATACAACCTCGGAGACCGGGCCCCGGCCTTGCGCTGAGAACCTATAGGCAGGGTTCCTATCCAACCCACTCCTCCTCTCTGTTCTCTTTACTCCTTCGTTCCGTACTTGTCTCTCCTTCGTATGGATGCTTAGGTTACAGTTCTACGTCTCTCTCCTTCTCCTCGGACCCGTCCTCAGACTCTCCTGACTGACTGTCCTTCTGTCAGACGGCCCCCTATGGGACTGACCAGACCTCTCTAGGACTCACCCCAGACTGATCTCCCGTCAGACTGATCTGTAATTCTAAACCTTCCCAACCTTTTATATGGATCTAAACTCCACCCACCTCCCAGCACATCTCGTGTTACGAAGCAAGGACCCACGAAAGGTGCTCAGCTACCCTCTAAGCATGGAGCTGCAATCTGGTCCTTTGCTGAACTATCCTGGGTGTAGGTGTTGGAGTGTGGAAAGGAGTTCCCAACTTACCAGGATGGTGGGGCACCACACCTTAGGAGAAGGTGCAGTACCTCTGTGGCGACTGAGCCTCAGGGGGCCACACTGCACATGGGGAGGTTATGGGGGTGACATGCTGCACATGGGGTTGCTATGGTGGTGACATGCTGCACATGGGGAGGCTATGGGGGCATAATGCTGCACATGGGGAGGATATGGGGGTGACATGCTGCACATGGGGTTGCTATGGTGTTGACATGCTGCACATGGTGAGGTTATGGGGACATAATGCTGCACATAAGGAGGCCTCATTCAGAATGTGGAGAGGCTATGGGATGTAATGCTGCACATGGGGAGGCTATGGGGGCGTCAGACTGCGCATGGGAAGGTTTTGGCGTGACATGCTGCACATGGGGTTGCTATGGTGGTGACATGCTGCACATGGGGAGACTATGGGGGTGTCATGCTGCACATGTGGTTGCTATGGTGGCAAGCTGCTGCACATAGGGAGGCTATGAGGGCATAATGCTACACGTGGAGAGGCTATGTGCGTGTCAGACTGCACATGGGGAGGCTATGGGGTGACATGCTGTACATGGGGAGGCTATGGGGTGACATGCTGCACATGGTGAGGCTATGGGGGTGATATGCTGCACATTGGGAGGCTATGGGCATGTCATGCTGCACATGGGGAGGTTATGGTGGTGACATGCTGCACATGGGGAGGTTAAGGGGTGACATGCTGCACATGGGGTTGCTATGGTGGTGACATGCTGCACATGGGGAGGCTATGGGGGGCGTAATCCTGCACATGGGGAGGCTATGGTGGTGTTAGGCTGCACATGGGGAGCCTATGGGGTGACATGCTGCACATGGGGTTGCTATGGTGGTGACATGCTGCACATGGTGAGGTTATGGGGACGTAATGCTGCACATAAGGAGGCTATGAGGGCCTCATTCAGAAATATGGAGAGGCTATGGGAGCATAATGCTGCACATGGGGAGGCTATGGGGGTGTCAAACTGCACATGGGGAGGTTATCTGGTGACATGCTGCACATGGGGTTCCTATGGTGGAGACATGCTGCAAATGGGGAGGCTATGGGGCTGTCATGCTGCACATGGGGTTGCTATGGTGGCAACATGCTGCACCTGGGGAGGCTATGGGGGCGTAATGCTGCACATGGAGAGGCTATGTGGGTGTCAGACTGCACATGGGGAGGCTATGGGGTGACATGCTGCACATGGTGAGGCTATGGGGGTAGTATTCTGCCCATGGAGATGCTATGGGGCTGACATGCTACTCATGGGGATGCTATGGGGTGTCATGCTGCACATGAGGATGCTATGGGGTGTCATGCTGCACACGGGGAGGCTATGGGGGCATAATGCTGCACATGGGGAGGCTATGGGGGTGTCAGGCTGCACATGGGGAGGCTATGGGGGTGACATTCTGCACATGGGGTTACTATGGTGGTGATATGCTGCACATGGTAACGCTATGGGGACATAATGCTGCACATGAGGAGGCTATGGGGCCTTATTCAGTATATGGAGAGGCTATGGGGGTCTAATGCAGTATATGGGGAGGCTATGGTGGCCTCATGCAATATATGGGGAGGCTATGGGGGTCTCATGCAGTAGATGGGGAGGCTGTGTGGGGTTCATGCTGTATATGGGGAGACTCTGGGGCTCATGCTGTATATAGTGAGGCTGTGTGGGGCTCATGCAGTATATAGTGAGGCTGTGTGGGGCTCATGCAGTATATAGGGAGGCTGTGTGGGGCTCATGCAGTATATAGGGAGGCTGTGTGGGGCTCATGCAGTATATAGGGAGGCTGTGTGGGGCTCATGCAGTATATAGGGAGGCTGTGTGGGGCTCATGCAGTATATAGGGAGGCTGTGTGGGGCTCGTGCTGTGTATAGGGAGGCTGTGTGGGGCTCATGCTGCATATGGGGGAGGCTGTTTAGAGCTCATGCTGAATATGGAGGAGGCTGTGTGGGACTTTCACAGTATACAAGGGAATGTGGAAAATTGCTAATTTTTTGAAATTTTTGTCTAATTTCTGATATTTTTTTATAAACACAAAACATATCAACCTAAATTTACCAGTATATAAAATATAATGTATCATGAAAAAACAGCGTTAAAATAATTTGGATATGTTGAAACATTCTAGAGTTATTGCCTCATAAAGTGACATACAGTCATGGTCAAAAGTGTTGGCACCCTTGAAATTCTTCCATAAAATGAAGTATTTATGTAATCACACATTTTGTTAAATACTAAATAAATAAACAATACATGTTTATTTCCTTGGAACAACACAAAAAAACAGAGAAAAAAGGCAAACTCAACATAATTCCACACAAAACCCCAAAAATGGGCTGCACAAAATTATTGGCACCCTCAACTTACCGTAATATTTGTTTGCACACTCTTTGGAATAAATAACTGCAATCAATCACTTTCTATAACCACTCTTCTTTTGCAAACTGCTCCAGGTGTCTGATATTTGAAGGGTGTCTTCTCTCAGCAGCAATTTTAAGATCTCTCCACAGGTGGGGATTTAGATCCAGGCTCATTGCTGGCCACTTTATAACTCTCCAGACCTTTGTTTCCATCTATTTCTGGGTGCTTCTTTCGGCCATGGACTCTATGTCAGATTTGAAAAATTTGGATTTGTCACTAAGGGGCTTTTATAGGGGCTTTCTGATGGGGCTCAGACTTTTGGCAGCCATGCTAATAAGCTGCTTGAAACAGAACTTCAGTGACTGCTATGTGCCCTCCCTCACTTATTAATTACAATTTGACAGAAGGCAACACCATCCCTATCTAAAGACCGTTAAAATATAACTTTTAATTCACTATTCAAAGGAATATTATTAACACATTGCAAAGGTCAATGTGTATGCAGGGACATATAGGGTAGACCCTTTAGTCTTGCTAATCTCAGTATTGTTATTATGCTTATCTCCTTATCCCATTATTATTACATTCTGTTATGGTTTACATGAATTTCTTGGTGCGGGCGATACATTACTTCCTAATATATAACCATATACAACTGGCCAATGCTAATTAAAAAGTACCCCTAAACCTCTCCGACTTGTTTCTGTCAGGATCCTGTCAGCGCCGGCGTGCAGCCTCCGCTGAGGAGGGACTCACCCGCACTGTAGGGGTACCGGGGTCAGGTACAGCCAGAAAGTACCGATACACAGGACTTGTGGACGCTGAAGTTTAGCAAGCAGACACAGGACCTACGGTCATGTGACTGCAAGGGGGCGGGACTTAGCGTCCTGCTTAGTGAGATGGCAAGATACTATACAGAATTACTCAGAGTCAGGCAAAACGGGGGTCATACACAGAGATAGCAGTAACGTACCAGGGATGAGACAGAACGGATAGTCAGGGCCAAGCAGAGGTCAAAACAAAACAGACATAGAAGGTACCAAGCAGAATCCAAAGCAATATCCAGAGAACAGACCGAGTCATACACAGATTATCAAGCAACCAGAACACAGCACAAACACACTCAGGGGTCACCACACTATGCCAAGGGCAAGAGTATAACTGACGGGGGATGGGAGCTTCCTGCGGCTATAAGAAGCTTTCCCAGAATCAATGAGAGGCTACCATAATAGGTCCCAGGTGAGAGTCTGCACTGAGATCAAAACATTAACTCCAGAAGTGCCGGTCCACCAGCACTGGTATCATGACAGTTTCGCCAGAGGCCTGGTGTCATCAGGGGATTGAGGCTATATAAACTGAGGCTATATATACTGCCCAATGCTAACTAAAAAGTAACCCTATGCCTCCTGACATGTTTCACCAGCGACCTGGTGTCATCAGAGGATTGAGGCTATATATATATGAATATACTGTATATATAGCCTCAATCCCCTGCTGACACCAGGTCTCTGGTGAAACATGTCGGGGAGGTTTACGGTTACTTTTGAATTAGTATTGGCCATTTGTGTATGGTTATATATTAGGAAGTGAGGTAGCGCCCGCACCAAGCAATTCCTGTAAGCCATAACAGAGTGTAACAATAATGGGATAAGGAGATAAGCATAATAACAATACTGAAATTAGCGAGACTAAAGGGTCTACCCTATATGCCCCTGCATACACATTGACCTTTGCAATGTTTTAATAATATTCCTTTAAATAGTGAATTAAAAGTTATATTTTAAGTCTTTAGATAGGGATTTTGTTAAATTCTGGCAAATTGTAATTAATGGTTAAATGCCCTACGCTGACTTAGTGAACAGCAATTTTGGTGTTTAATATCCCTCGCTTATTAGGAATGGAGCTCTGTATAATTTGTAGTGGTGGTGCCTAGTAATACATGGACCTAAGCTGCTCTGAATTATACAGCAATGTATACAAAGAAGGGAATCCTGTGCACACCATCACAAGAAATCAAGTTCAAGTACTCAAAAGACATTTTATTTAGATAGTAATCGAAGATCACATTTATCAGTCATCTTCTCACATTCATATCAGATCATTTTGACTGTAAAATGATAGTTTTTCTTTAAAAACATTGCCTAATCATAATCTGCCATCATGCAAACATGTTTTTAGCTTTTTAGGCTGCATAATTTAATTACTACGGTAATTCCAATACGTGATTTTGTGCTCATGATACCTCCTTATTCATACTGTATTAATAAGCAAGTTACATAGCGTGATGAATAGAAATAAACCTTTGAAAAATGCAATAATAAGCAGTTTCACCTGAATTTACAATATGTATTTTAGGTTTTAATTTTAAATGTTTTTTTACTGAATTTACTATTGTAGGTTGCGAATGACATTTCAGGAATTTGTGGCTCGGCTGAAAAATAAGATGTTCGGTAGTGGTAGGTGGTAGAGGTTTCCTCTGGCCTAAGGTGCATTTTGCTTCATTTAGCCTCTGCCCTCATAACTTTTATTGTCTTTTGCAGAGCATAACTTGCACTGAATAGTACACTTTTAGAAGCTTGTCATATTTCACACAGATTCTTCATAACAGGATTAGATATTGATAATCTGTCCTTGCTATAGGTTATAAATACCAGATCATTGTGGGCCTCACAAATGGCACTCCCACCAACCAGCTGTTTCCATCTTAGGCCAGAGTGTACTGTGTACCGAGCTGGAACAGGTCTTCCAGCTGACTTTTGGCCATTCTTTTCAAGTTTAGGCAAATATTCCCAATGGCTTAAGGTTTTTTCTTTAATTTGAAAGGTCTAGGACATTAACAGCTAATATTTCTTGTGCATGCAAGGAAGAGAGGAAGGAAAGGGATGAAGGAGATAACCACGTTAGGCCGGTTTCACATGTCAGTGGCTCTGGTACGTGTAGTGACAGTTTTCTCACGTACCAGAGACACTGATACACGTAGACTCATTAACATGAATGGTTCTCTGCACATACCAGCGTGTTTTCACGAACACGTGCAAAACATGGAGACATGTCAGTGTTTGTGGGAGCGCACGGTCCGCAAAACGTGCTGAACAAAACTGTCCTCCGTGTTCACGGACGGCCGTTGGGGAAGAAGCACTACAGTAAGCGCTGTTCCCCGGTGGCTGGTGCTGAACGTGGCTGTCATTCTTCTCTCCTGCTCTGTCGGCAACATCGAGCAGGAGAGAATGAATGAATGAATGAAAACCCGACGTGGGGTTCCCCTCTGTTTGTGAACCAAACATGTAAATGTTTGTTGCAAAAAGAAAAAGAAAACAAATATAGATGTTTATTACCAACAGAAAGAAAATTATAAACCTGATGGAATAATCATATGTAACAGGGTTAAATCAGAACCGGGAGAAAAAAGGTTAAAAAGCAGGAATGTGGAATATTTATACCAAAATGAATGTACAGAATTTTTTTTGCAAAAATGGATGAATTATTGAAACAAACATGTTTCTAAATCACAAATATATTGCTTATGATATTAGCAAAATAAATAATTTTTTTTTTAGAAAATGTAAACTTGGTCGAATTATTGGGTGAATTTAAACACATTTTTTATTATTAATTATTATAGTGCCATTTATTCCATGGTGCTTTACATGTGAGGAGGGGTTTACATAATAAAAACAACTACAGTAATTTTAAACAATCCAAGTCGCAACTGGTACAGGACGAGAGAGGATCCTGCCCGCGAGGGCTCACAATCTACAAGGGATGGGTGAGGACACTGTAGGTGAGGGTAGAGCTGGTCGTGCAGTGGCTTAGACGATCAGTGGTTACTGCAGGTTGTAGGCTTGTTGGAAGAGGTAGGTCTTCAGGTTCTCTCTGAAGGTTTCCATGGTAGGCGAGAGTCTGATATGTTGTTGTAGAGAGTTCCAGATTAGGGGTGATGCACCGGAGAAATCTTGTATGTGATTGTGGGAAGAGGAGATAAGAGGGGAGGAGAGAAGGAGATCCTGTGTGGATGGGAGGTTGCGTGCAGGTAAGTACTGGGAGACGAGGACACAGATGTATGGAGGGTAAAGGTTGTGGATGGGTTTGTATGCCATGGTTAGGGTTTTGAGCTGAAGTCTTTGCGTAATTTGGAGCCAGTGCAGGGATTGACAGAGGGGAGAAGCCGTGGAATAGCGGAGGGACAGGTGGATTACTTGGGAAGCAGAGATTAGAATAGATTGGAGGGGTGCGAGAGTGTTATCGGGGAGGCCACAGAGCAGGAGGTTGCAGTAGTCAAGGCGGAAGATGATGTGGGCATGGACTAGGGTTTTTGCAGATTCTTGGTTGAGGAATGTACGGATCCGTTAAATATTTTAGAGTTGAAGTCAGCAGGAAATGGAAAGGGCTGGGATATGTGGTTTGAAGGAGAGATCAGTGTCAAGGATTACCCCGAGGCAGTGAGCTTGTGGGATTGGGGAGAGTGGGCAGCCATCTACTTTAATGGATAGGTCCGTTGGGGGGGTTCGAGAGAGATGAGGGAAAGATGAATTCTGTTTTGTCCATATTAAGTTTTAGAAATCTAGCGGAGAAGAAGGATGAAATAGCAGACAGACATTGTGGGATTCTGGTTAGTAGGATGGTGATATCTGGTCCAGAGATGTAGATCTGACTGTCATCATCATAGACATGATACTGAAAGGTGTTAAGATTCTATAAGCGGTCCCAGGCTGAAGGTGTAAATGGTGAAGAGTAGAGACCCTAGGACTGAACCTTGCGGGACTCCGACAGATAGAGGGCGAGGTGGTGTGCAAGTGGGAGACACTGAATGTCCAGTCTGTTAGGTATGACGAGATCCAAGGTAAGGCCAAGTCTGTGATGCCAAGAGATGAGAGGTGTCTGTAATAATAGGGAATGGTCCATTGTGTCAAAGGCAGAGGACAGGTCCAGGAGGAGGAGGACAGAGTAGTGTCGCGTGGCCTTGGCAGTTAATAGGTCATTAGTGACCTTAGTTAGGGCAGTTTCAGTGGAGTGGTGCGGCCAGAAGCCAGATTATAAGCGGTCGAAGAGGGGGCAAGAAGAGAGGTGGGCAGACAGTTCAAGATGTATGTGTTGTTCCAGTAGTTTGGAGGCATAGGGGAGAAGTGATATAGGGCGATAGCTAGATATAGAGGATGGGTCAAGAGAGGGTTTTTTGAGGATAGGTGTGATCGAGGCATGTTTAAAGCTTGAGGGGAAAACACCAGTTGTTAGTGATAGGTTGAAGAGATGGGTTAGTGTTGGGATGAAGACTGTGGTGAGGTTTGGGATGAAGTGGAATGGGATCAGGTCAAGTGCACAGGTGGTGAGATGTGATCTTGAGAGTAGAGTGGAGAGTCAATCTTCTGTAATGGTGGAGAAGTTGGTTTTGGAGGAGAAGGGCTAAGCACTTAGGAGAAAGGTCTCTGGAGGTTGTTAACCAAAACTTTCTCTGATGTTATCAATCTTCTGTTTGAAAAATGAGGCAAAGTGTTCAGGTGAGATGATTGGAGAGGGAGGAAGTGCTGGGGGACGGAGGAGAGAATTAAAGGTGGTGAATAGCTGTTTAGGGTTGTGAGACAGGGAGGATATGAGAGATGAGAACTAGGTTTGATTTGCTGCAGCGAGTGTGTCCTTGAAAGTAGTGAGGGATAGTTTGAATGTGATGAAGTCTTCATTGGAGTGGGATATTTTCCATCTCCGCTCAGCAACCCTGGAAGCCCATCTCAGTTCTTTGGTCAGTCTGGTGTGCCAGGGCTGTCTGTTGATTTTACGAGCTTTGGTATGTGTGAGAGGGGCAACCAATTCCAGAGCTGCAGATTTTGTGGTGCTATATAGAGTGGAAGCGGCATCCACATTGTGTAAGGAACTTATGTCTGTAAGAGGGAGGAGAGATTCAGACAGTGAGTGTAGATTGAGGTGTTTAAGATTTCTGTGAGGGTGTGCAAGTTTGTGGCATGGGGATTGTGGACATGGAAAGGAGAGGGAAGAGTATGTAAGTAGGTTGTGGTCAGAAAGAAGAAGAGGTGAGTTAGAGAGGTAAGATAGGGAGCAGAGGCGGGTGAAGATGAGGTCCAATATGTGGCCATATTTGTGAGTGGCAGCAGACCTTTGATTGAGGCTAGAGGAAGTGAGAGATGGAAGTTTAGTGGCAGCTGAGAGAGAAGTGTCAATGGGGATGTTCAAGTCGTCCATGATGAAAGTGGGGATGTCAGCGGAGAGGAAATTAAGGAGCCAAGTGGTGAAGTGATCAAAGAAATTAGGGGCTGGCCCTCGAGATGGTAAATGACAGTCAGTTGGAGGTTGGAGGGGGAGTAGATGCGCACAGAGTGCACCTTAAAAAAAGGGAGGGCAACAGAGGGTGGCACTGGGATTGGAGTGAAGGAGCAGTTATCTGACAGAAGAAACCCCACTCCTCCACCATGCTTGCTGCTGGAGCGGGGTGTGTGAGAAAGGTGGAACCCACCATACGAAAGTGCAGCAGGAGAGGCTGTGTCAGAGGGGGTGGGCCAGGTTTCGGTGATGGCGAGGAAGGAAAGTTTGTTAATAATGAAAAGATCATGGATTGCTCTTTGACAAACTACAATCTGGTTTCCGCCCCATCACTCCACTGAGACAGCCCTGACTAAAATTACTAACGACCTACTTAAAGCCAAAGCAATCGGACAATACTCTATACTCTTCCTTCTAGACCTGTCCTCTGCATTTGACACAGTTGACCACTGCCTCCTACTACAGATCCTCTCCTCCTTTGGCATCAAAGACCTCGCCCTATCCTGGATCTCCTCATACATTTCAAACCGCACATTCAGCGTCTCCCACTCCCACACTACCTCCTCATCCCACCCTCTTTCTGTTGGAGTCCCCCAAGGCTCTGTTCTAGGACCCTACTCTTCTCAATTTATACCCTTGGCCTGGGTCAACTCATAAAGTCCCATGGATTCCAGTACCACCTTTATGCTGATGACACTCGGATCTACCTCTCTGACCCAGACATCACCTCTCTGCTGTCCAGAATCCCGGAGTGTCTATCAGCCATATCCTCCTTCTTCTCCTCTCGCTTACTCAAGCTCATTGTGGACAAATCTGAACTCATCATCGTTCCTCCATCTCACAGATCTTCCTTACCTGACCTATCTATGACAATTAATGACATCACTCTTTCCCCAGTACCGGAAGTCCGCTGCCTTGGAGTAATCCTTGATTCTGCCCTGTCCTTCAAACCGCACATCCAAGCTCTTTCTACCTCCTGTCGCCTCCAGCTCAAAAATATTTCCAGAATCCGTCTTTTCCTCAACCCTCAATCTACTAAAATGCTTGTGCACGCCCTCATCATCTCCTGCCTCGACTACTGCAACATCCTTTTCTGTGGTCTCCCTGCTAACACCCTCAGACTTCTCCAGTCCATCCTTAACGCTGCTGCCCGACTAATTCATCTCTCTCCTCGCTACTCCTCCGCTTCTCCCTTCTGCAAATCTCTTCACTGGCTTCCATTCCCTCAGCGTATCCAGTTCAAATTACTAATACTGACCTACAAGGCCATCTATAACCTGTCTCCTCCATATGTCTCTGAACTAATCTCACGTAATCTACGGTTATCCCAAGACCTCCTTGTCTCCTCCACACTTATTCGCTCCTCACCCAACCACCTCCAAGACTTCTCCTGAATAGCCCCCATCCTCTGGAATTCTTTGCCCCAACATGTCCGACTATCAACCACATTCGGATCCTTCAGACGGAACCTGAATACCCACCTCTTCAAGAAAGCCTACAGCCTGCAATGACCCCGCTACCTCCTCACCACTACTGGAGATATCACCTCAACCAACATCGGAACTGCTGCAACCCACCAACCTACTGTCTCCTTCCCCACCATCCTGTAGCATGTAAACCCGAAAGGGCAGGGTCCTCTCCCCTCTGTTTCAGTCTGTCATTGTAAGTTTGTTTACTGTAAGTGATATCTGTAATTTGCATGTAACCCCTTCTTTTGTACAGCACCATGGAATCAATGGTGCTATATAAATAATAATAATAATAATAATAATAATAATAATAATAATAAATGGATGTAGGAAAGTTTGTTGCAGAAAGAGCGAGCATTCCATAGAGCTCCTGTTAGTGGAACTGGGGAAGCGGGGGCAGGGCGAATGGATATAAAATTATAGAGGTTGCAGAAAGTTGTGATAGAGCATGGATGGGAGGTAGAAATGACTGTGGGGATGTGGTGAGGAGGACCAGGATTTGGAGCAATATCACCAGCAGTGAGGAGGAGCAGAGAAAGTGTTAGCAGCTGGGAGCAGGAAAGAGCATGAGGGGGCTGTCTGAGTTTGGAGACAGAGGATTGTATGTTGAGGAAAAGTTCTGAGGAGATGAGATAGATGGGGAGGATTGAAGAAGAGATGAACAATTCCTTACTTGGTGTAGGGATTAGAGGGGTTAATAGAAAGTGAAGGATCATAGGAGTGAGAGTGAAAACTAACAGAAACATTGTTTACACTGACTATCCAGTTACCTTCAGTTCCCTTTTGCTTTACTTCTAGATTAATTCTGAGCATCACACTTGTATAATGCACACTTATGTGATGCACACTGCAGACTGAAGTCTTGGCAGACTTAGGGTATGGAATTTATTTGCTAGAAAATACATTCAGGTGTGAACCAGAGAGGAGTGGTCTGTGCGCATCTTGGTAACATAATTAAGAATGAGACAGATGCATGTGATCAAGGCAGTGTAAACAAACTCATAAATAACATTGGGGTAAAGCGGGGGTTAGTTCAGAGTGACTGCTAGTAGCAGAGGTAAGAAAAGTCTGTGTGGAAAGTTGGGTGATATACCATTAAATTTGTTACAGGTGTAAGGTAGCGCTGTCATTCGGGTAGGGGATACTCGCTTGGCAGCCAAATAATCACGTCCGGCACGGGTTTTCCATAAAACAATAACAATTCATGCGGATTATTCAGGCATCATACTGTAAACCCACAGCAGCACCATAAAGTTCATATAATCAGCATAGTGGTCATGACAGAGTTTCCCTCTGTTAAGCGTGTGGTCACACAGGTTATGCAATGTCCAGTACTCAGGCTCTTCAGCCTCACAGTTATCTCACCCATTCAGTGTTATCTCATGGCTGCTTCACACTCCACACTTCAGATGTCCATTCCCTCCAGGGAACTGTCAGACGCTTGCAGCCATTACTCACATCATTCACGTGCTGTCAGGCAGGAAGCCCCATCTCCCAGTGGGACCTTCCACAACGGACCAGCCGGGTCCCAGCATTTACTCATGTAACCTACCCTGGCCACCTTATGTGGTCCGTAGCCACGCCCACCGGGTCACATGGCTATGACCTCATCACAGGTCGTACAAGCATTTATGCATTCTTTAGTATGGCGTTCTAGACACACCCCTGGGTGGATTTGAAGGTAGCTCTCATTGACACGAAACCTCAGCAGTATCACTGCTAATCAACACATACACAAGTCTTCATCTCAAGGCCACCCATCTTGAGATACATTACGATCAGTCAGCATCCTACACCTATCAGGACACTGGAAATGCTTATACGCCTGTCCTGGGACACCCACACAGCGCCCCCTAGCGGACACAGTGGTCACTACACCACATACCTCCCCCCTCTGTTCAAACGTGTGGAGTTGAACACACAACATTACTCCAGGATCTCGAGACCGGGCACTCATTACACCTTGCCCCACAGGTCGAGAGAACCGTCTCCTTCTGTCATACAGCCTCATCCCTACATTAGGCCTCCCCCGCCCCCAGCGGTCAGAATATCGGTCTTGGTCTTTGACCTTCCAGTCACGGTCTGTCTGCGTCGTCAGACACTGTTTTGTCTCACAAGGCCTTAGGTCACTCAGCCTTGTACCACCCGTCGCACTGCCACTTGCTGACATTCTTCGGCCATCTGCCATGTCACTACTTGGAGGAACCCTTCAGGTCCTTACATCTTGGGTTGCCGGCAGCCACCACTAGGTGTTTCGTATCTCTTTACTGATCCGCAGATGGTCCAGCCTCAACTGCTCAATCTCTTGATACTCTATACTCCAAGAGCATCCGAAAGTTTCTCAGGCTTTCCACGGAGCCAACCACCATGATGGGAATCCTACCCTCTTCACTGGATACCTGGTGTTCATCATCAGGAGGGATCATCACCCTCACCACACCAGAGATATTCACAAGGTCTTGCATTACCTTCCCGAATCTTCCAATGATTCTCCCAATCAGACCTTTGGGTACCGGAACTACATCTTTCCGCAAACCCAGCCAATCCATAGCCTCCCTTGCTAACTCTAGGCGTCAAACAGCTTTCATATTACTCCGCCTGACCAACTGTTTGGCATGAAGACATTGCAGATGCATGTTTTTCAGGACAGCTACCCGCTTTGCTGTGTCTTCCCTGGCTGATACTATCACCAACTGCCGAGTCTCAGGTGTCCAGTGCACCTTACACGCCTTGACCGCCTCTTTAAAAGCCTCATGCACACCTTCCTCAGCACAGGCTTCTTGCATGTCCTCGGGCACGTCAATCACAGACTTGAAGGTCGTGGCCTTGCTCTCTTCCTGGCCAGGAGGCTCTGGCTTTACCATGGACAATTCCCTCTCTACAGTTGACCCGACCGGGTGACTGTCTTCTTCAGTTCTTAGCTCCCCAACTTCACGAGATCTCATCTCTTCACAACCCTCTGCCAAGATGGGCACCGGCAGCTCCGTCCCACCACCAGTTGGACCCGGCTGCTGTACATCTCCTTCCAAGCTCTTCTCCCGCAGAAGACCTATTACTACTCCTCTGAGTTCTTCCATCTCTTCCCTAAGGGTCTTGTTCATGTTTTGCCACGTTGACAGGTGACCTTTGAGCTCAGAGACTTCTTTCTCTAGCTCTTCTATTCTGTGCTCCCTTTCTCTCTCAGAGCCACAGTCACCCCCAGAGTCTGAGTCTCCCCGATCTGTCGAGTAATCCTTCCAGTTACCCACTAACCATGTGAGTACTTCAGCCGTCTTATCAATCAAGTCAACGTCAGTCCTGTCACGAGACGTCAGGTCCGTCCGTTGGGCAGACGTAACCCTTCTTCCGGTCAGTTCTACCTCTGACCTGTCCACTTTAGGAGGCATCACCGTCTCAGTGTCTGCTGGCCCCACAGTCGAAACGTCTCCATCGTCCAACCATACATCATCAAACAAAACAAAGTCCCGGCCCCTCTCCAAGGCATACACTAAGTCACGTGGTATCCCGCCCCCTTGGCACTCACCACCTTTGGTCCCCTCAAACATTACTCTGTCTACTGCATAGTCCACAGTGACCCCGTGTTTACAGCGAATCCTGACGTTTTTCTCCGTCAGAGAGAAAACGAGAGGAGTTCCTGTCAGTCACCTGATTCTTTGAGTCCAACTGTCCAGAGACTCCTTCTCGGTGCAACATCACGGTACACACCTGCGGCCCGTCATTATCCGGAAAGACTGTCCCCTATTCTTCAAAAGTCATACACACACACTGCAGTTCCCCAGACATACCCACTGAGGCAACCAGTGCTGCCATTTCCTGAACCAGCCCGATTTGAGTCACCGCCCCCTTCTGGGATTTTCCCATGTGCGTTCTACAGGTCTTCTTAGACCACAATTCACACAACACAGTTTATGTCTCTTTTACGATACCACACAAGTCCTTGCTGGCACCACCACAGCTCCTGCTGTCACCGATCTCCGACACCTCCTGCTGCTGTCCACACACAGCTGCTGGTTTCACCTTCGTAACCCTGCCGAGTTACAGCAAGCCGCTTGTCACCTTTTTGACTCTCCTGAGCCACCGCAAGCTGACTTTAGATAGAAAAGAAAAAAAAACACACATGCAACACCAAACTCACGTGTCCTTTCTGTGTGCTCTTCAGGACGTCCGTCTCATCTCCTGAGACCATCCAACACACAGGGCGCATCGGGTGCTATTCAGGGAGCCGACCCTCCTCCCAGGGTTTCCCAACACACCGGCCTCACCAGGTCCAGGGGCTCGGCTGGTGCTATTCAGGACATCCGTCTCCACCTGAGACTGTCCAACACTTACGCCTCACCAGGTCCAAGGTCATACCACATGCTCCAGGGATCCGATTCTTCTCCCAGAACCTCCCAACACTGACCATCCAGGACCTTGCTCACTGAACCCTCCAGATACACAGTCTTTCTCACTGACCCAGGTCAGTACAACACGAACACCTATCCATTTGTGACGAGCATCAGCTTACTCTGAGTCGTTTTTCTTTAGAAAGTGGACCCTCTGGGCCATGGCACCCACCCACCTGGGGCGCGCATTCCATGTCTGCTATCCTGCATGTTCCCTATAGCAGTGTGCACACTCACCTCATGACTGTTGGGCTGCAAGATGCCTGCACTTGTGCTCTGCCTTCTGTGATCATCTCTGTGTTCCAAGAACCCCTGATCATGTGTCCTTCCTAGGTTCCAGCACTGGATGGTTCTGCAATCATCTCTGCATGTCTGGAACCCCTGATCATGTGACCTTTCCTAGGTTCCAGCACTGTCTGGTTCTGCAATCATCTCTGCATGTCTGGAATCCCTGATCATGTGACTGCTCTCTGTGATCCTGGAGGATCTGAACTGGAAGTTCTCCCCTGGTCCTGACCTGGAAGTGGAGGTGCTAATGCCCTATATCAGACCGCCTCTCCCTATGGTCAGGGCCTGAGTATTGTGTTGCTTCCCTGCATGGCTGCTTGGTCTGCTGGGTCGCTCCCTCTATTCTGTGCCCTTGCACTCTGCTCTGTCGTGCGTCTCTGCACACGCTCCGTGCTTGTACTCCGTCTCTTGTCCCGTGCCTTGTCTTATGTTTGTCCCTCGTGCCATGTTTTGTCTCTGCTCTGCTTTGCCTTGTAGTCCTTCCTTGCTCTGATTCCGTTCTGTGTTTCTGCCTATGCTTCTGTTCCTGGTTCCGTACTCTGCTTAAGCTCTGCCTTGTTTCTTGTCTTGCCTTGCTTTGTTGCTTCGTGTGCCCTTTGCATGCGCCTGGCCTTCCTAGCCTCCTGTTTGTGCCTCAGCCGTGCCCGCCCTAGCTGTGCCCGCCTGCTTGTGCCTCAGCCGTGCTTGTCGGTCAGTGACAGCTGTGTTGCCTGTCTTACCTCAGCCGGGTTTGCTGGAGTCTTGCCCATTTGTCAGTGCCACAGCTCGATCAGCTAGCCAGTGCCCCAGCCGTGCTCGCTGTGCTTCCTTGCACCTCACGCTGCGTCTGCACTGTGCTCTACGTGCTCTCTAAAGCACGCACAGGTCCTCGCCTGCCTCTTGGCATACCTCCACGTACTTCTATAATAGTACGCGTAGGTTTTGCCATGTAACCTGTCGTGCCCTCTTGCACGCACTGGTCCTATCCTTTTCCATGGCGTGTCCCTCTACATGCGCAGGCCTCCGTCCTAGTACCTGTCCCTGGCGTGTCCCTCTACAAGCGCAGGCCTCCGTCCCTGTACCTGTCCCTGGCGTGTCCCTCTACACGCGCAGGCCTCTGTCCCTGTACCTGTCCCTGGCGTGTCCCTCTACACGCGCAGGCCTCCGTCGCTGTACCTGTCCCTGGCGTGTCCTCTGCACTCGCAGGCCTCCGTCCCTGTACCTAACCCTGGCGTGTCCTCTGCACGCGCAGGCCTCCGTTCTTGTACCTGACCCTGGCATGCCTCTCTGCATGCGCAGGACGCTGCCTTGAACCTGACCCTGGCGGGTTCCTTAACACGCATCATGTCTCTAACTTGTCTTGTCTTCTTGCATGGAACCTTGGTTTGCTTACCGGATGCCCGGACCCTGCCAATTGCCATCAGAGCTACAGAACCTGATGTCCTGGTTGATCGTAGCTTGCTGTCCGGAGTCCGACATCACCGTGCGTCTGCCTACCATCTTGCACGTACCATGCTTTGGACCTTGGCGTGCCTTGCACGCACCTTGTTATGTGTTCCCTGTGTGTTTTGCACCTGTTGTTACCCTGAAGTGTTCCGTAATGAAGTTATCTTGAACTTACATCTTGTTTCACCTGGTCTTGCTTCCGTGAGCCGGCCGTCTGGTTCCAGCTGTCGTAGTGGCTCACCCCCTTGGTCTTGCCCCTGACTCTCCCTGTATAGGGGGTGGTTTCTCACAAGGTCAGCTCGCCCTAGGTGGGTGGGTGCCACGGCCCAGAGGGTCCACTCTCTAAAGAAAAATGACTCAGCGTAAGCTGACGCTCGTCACACCGTTACCTATGTCGGCCACACAGGTCCTCGGGTACCTCATATCCACAGAGGCACCCTATCACAATCCACAGTCTCTTTCTCTGACCCCCGTCAGCATACCACAGGGCTTTCACGACCGTCACCTGCTGGCCGCGCAGATTCTCGGACCCCTCTACCGCAAAGGTGTCCTATAAGTCTCTTCCACTGACCCCGGTCAGCATATCACATGGCTTTCACGACTGTCAGCCCTCCTGGCTCAGCATTGCCAGCACTGCAACATGTGCTGTTGGAAACCGTTGCCCTTAGCAACCAAATTTTGCAGTCCTCTTCCGTTGCTCCTAGCAACAAGGCTACAACACTGCCCATAGCATTCACCACCAATTGTAAGGTAGCGCTGTCATTCGGGTAGGGGATACTTGCTTGGCAGCCAAATAATCACATCCGGCACGGGTTTTCCATAAAACAATAACAATCCATGCGGTTTATTCAGGCATCATAAACCCACAGCAGCAACATAAAATTCATAGAATCAGCATAGCGTTCATGACAGAGCTTCCCTTTGTTAAGCCTGTGGTCACACAGGTTATGCAATGTCCAGTACTCAGGCTCTTCAGCCTCACAATTATCTCACCCAGTGAGGGTTATCTCATGGCTGCTTCATACTCCACACTTCAGACGTCCATTCCCTCCAGGGAACTGTCAGACACTTGCAGCCATTATTCACATCATTCACGTGCTGTCAGGCAGGAAGCCCCATCTCCCAGTGGGACCTTCCACAACGGACCAGCCGGGTCCCAGCATTTACTCATGTAACCTACCCTGGCCACCTTATGTGGTCCGAAGCCACGCCCACCGGGTCACATGGCTATGTAAATCATCACAGGTCCTACAAGCATTCATACATTCTTTAGTATGGCGTTCTAGACACACCCCTGGGTGGATTTGTAGGTAGCTCTCCCTAACCCATTGGCACGAAACCTCAGCAGTATCACTGCTGATCAACACATACACAAGTCTTCATCTCAAGGCCACCCACCTTGAGATACATTACGATCATTCAGCATCCTACACCTATCAGAACGCTGGAAATACTTATACGCCTGTCCTTGGACACCCACACAGACCCCCCTAGCGGACACAGTGGTCACTACACCACACAGGATGAAAAGCCAGTAGATGATAGACAGCAAGCAGAGTTCTATACCAAGTGAATGCTAGCAGCAGAGGTAAGAAAAGTCTGTGTGGAAAGTTGGGTTACGTACCTGTGGGGAGAATAAACAAATGGACATGCTGGTTAGAGCGTGATGGCGGCACATGGCAGGGCACAGTCTATATACATCATTCTGGATTAATTCTGAGCATCACACTTGTATGATACGCACTTATGTGATACACACTGCAGACATGTATAAGAAAATAATTAAAATGGAAGAGAATAGAATAATTATGTAAACCAAATAGCCATGGAAAAATTGCTAATGTAGGCAGAAAAAAATATATATAAAAAATTAAATAAATAAATGGATAAATAAATAAATAGATGGAAATGTATGAATGAGGAATTATCAAAGAAAGGCTGCTGGATAGATATTACAAACCTTCTAACATTAATCATGCCCAAAAATCATCATTCAATACTCCTTGGTCTAAAATCTTGTCTGACACACATAATAAAATTACAGCTTCTTCTTCTACTCCAGTCACGTTCTCCACCCCATATAGTAACCAATTCAATTCCATCAAGAACACCATTTTCAGGTATTTACCTGTAATAAATCTAGATAATCATCTCCGGAATATCATTGATGGTGGGTGCAGAGTTGTGGCCAAAAGGGGCACTTCACTTGGAGATTTGTTATCTACTAGCTTAGTATGGGCTCATAAACCCTCCACTGCGTGGATATCAATCACAGGTTTCTTCAGATGTGCACAAAGCAGATGCAATGTGTGCCAATATGCAGATAGTAATAAACATTCCTTCTCTTCAATGCGCAATGTTTCCTTTCCAATTAAACAGTTCATTAACTGCGATACAACTGTATGCTGCATTTATTGTTACACTTGCAGATTACATTATATAGGATATACAACCCGTAAATTGAAGAAAAGGATAGCAGAACACCTCAGCAAGGTCGGAGTCACACTAAACTAATGGAAAATCGGTCCGAGTCTCCCTGCCGAGAGTTGCACCAGTGTAATGCAAGTGTCATGAGAGTATCATAAGAGTACAATCTGATTTTTCACACATTGAATCCAATTTACATCTGAATGCTGTGTGATTTTAAAATGAACTTTTACATAAAGCAATTCTCAATGGCATTTATGTGTCGTGTTCAAAGGAAATATTCATAAAAACACACACATATATACAGCTCTGGCAAAAATTAAGAGATCACTGAAACATTTTCAGTTTGTCTGATTTTTCTCTTTATAGGTATATCTTTGAGTAAAATGTAAATTTCTCTTTTATTCTATAAACTACTGACAACATGTCTTAGAATTTCCAAGCATTAAATTTTTTATTTCTGTTCAGAAGATGAGAAATGGTCAAAATAACAAAAATGTAGTGTTTGCACACCTCAAATAATGCTAAGAAACCAAGTTTACAATCATTTAGAAATAAGAATACTAATGTTTTAACTCAGGAAGAGTTCAGAAATCAATATTTTGTGGCATAACCATGATTTTTAATCACAGCTTTCATGCGTCTTGTCATGCTTTCCACCAGTCTTTCACACTGCTTTCGGGCGACATTGTACCACTCCTGGT
Organism: Dendrobates tinctorius; assembly: GCF_039654945.1. Classification (NCBI taxonomy): domain Eukaryota; kingdom Metazoa; phylum Chordata; class Amphibia; order Anura; family Dendrobatidae; genus Dendrobates; species Dendrobates tinctorius. Next base: position 12,696,778 of record NW_027361807.1, on the reverse strand, counting down.
ACAAAAATTTAAGCAGTTCTTCTTTGTTTGATGGCTTGTGACTATCCATCTTCCTCTTTATTACATTCCAGAAGTTTTCAATGGAGTTCAGGCCTGGAGATTGGGCTGGCCATGACAGAGATTTGATGTGGTGGTCCTTCATCCACACATTGATTGACCTAGCTGTGTGGCATGGCGCATTGTCCTGCTGGAAAAACCAGTCCTCAGAGTTGGGGAACATTGCCTGAGCAGGAGGAATCACCTATTTTTCCAGGATAATCTTGTATGCGGCTTGATTCATACGTCCTTCGCAAAGATTAACCTGCCCAATTTCAGCCTTGCTGAAGCATCCCCAGATCATCACTTATCCTCCACCAAATTTCACAGTGGGTGCAAGACACTGAGACTTGTACACCTCTCTAGGTCTCCGTCTAACCATTAAATGACCAGGTGTTGGGCAAAGCTGAAAATTAGACTCATCAGATATTACCTTACTCCAGTCCTCTATGGTCCAATCCTTATGGTCTCTGGCAAACTTCAGCCTGGCTCTCCTTTGCTTCTCATTGATGAAAGGCTTTTTTCTACCTTTACATGACTTGAGCCCTGCCTCTAGGAGCCTGTTACGAACTGTTCTTGCCGTGCAGTTAACCCCAGCTGCCATATTCCATTCCTTTTGTAGGTCACTTGATGTCATCCTGTGGTTGCTGAGTGACATTCGAATAAGATGGCTATTACTTTTGGGATATTACTAGCACTTGTTTTGCCATCCAGCTTGTCCTATTGCAGGAGGATTGTGAACACCACAGCAGGTTTATTTTTAAATACTTTCCTTCGTTAAATAAGCTTTCAGGTGATCACCTAATCAGAAGCACATTAAGTAGAATGATGTGTGCTCTGGTTGGAATTCAACCGACACTGGAATGGAATGGCTGTCTGACATGTAGAGAAGCTGATTTTTTATAAAACTGTGCACTGGTCTCTTAATTTTTGCCAGAGCTGTATATATAGTATATATGACATCAGAAAGGTGAAGTGAGTTCATTGGCCGTGAACTCCCAGGACCTGTTAGATGGCCCAGCGAGCAGTAGAACTTTCTCACACTTGCGGTGCCCTCAGAGAGGGAATGGAGAGACATTGAGCACACGGTCAACTGGATGACAGGCTGTATGGTTGCATCATGTAACCATGTAGACTGCCGTCTAGATGTACAGTGGGTATGGAAAGAATTCAGACCCCTTTAAATATTTCACTTCTTGTTTCATTGCAGCCATTTGGTAAATTAAAAAAGTACAACTTTTTTTCTCATTAATGTACACTCTGCATCCCATCTTGACTGAAAAAAACAGGAACTTAGAAATTTTTGCAAATTTATTAAAAAATAAAACCTGAAATATCACATGGTCATAAGTATTCAGACCCTTTGCTCAGACACTCATATTTAAGTCACATGCTGTCTATTTCCTTGTGATCCTCCTGAGAGAAGATTGTGTTCCTTCATTGGAGTCCAGCTGTGTTTAATTAAACTGATAGGACTTGATTTGGAAAGGCACACACCTGTCTATATAAGACCTCACAGCTCACAGTGCATGTCAGACCAAATGAGAATCATGAGGTCAGAGAAACTGGCCAATGGGCTCAGAGACGGAATTATGGCAAGGCACAGATCTGGCCAAGGTTCCAAAAGAATTTCTGCAGCACTCCAGGTTCCTAAGAGCACAGTGGCCTCCTTAATCCTTAAATGGAAAAAGTTTGGGACCACCAGAAGTCTTCGTAGACCTGGCCGTCCAGCTTATCTGAGCAGTCATGAGAGATGATCCTTGGTGAGAGATGTAAAGAAGAACCCCAAGATCACTGTGGCTGTGCTCCACAGATGCAGTAGGGAGATGGGAGAAAGCTCCACAAAATCAACTATCACTGAAGCCCTCCACCAGTCAGGCCTTTATGGCAGAGTGGCCCGACAGAAGCCTCTCCTCAGTGCCAGACATATGAAAGCCTGCATAGAGTTTGCTAAAAACACATGAAGCACTCCCAGACTATGGGAAATAAGATTCTCTGGTCTGATGAGACGAAGATAGAATTTTTGGGGGAAAATTCTTGGCGGTATGTGTGGAGAAAACCAGGCACTGCTAATCACCTGCCCGATACAGTCCCAACAGTGAAACATGATGGTGGCAGCATCATGCTATGGGGCTGTTTTTCAGCTGCAGGGACAGAATGATTGGTTCCTATTGAAGGAAACATGAATGCGGCAAAGTACAGAGATATCCTGGATGAAAACCTCTTCCAGAGTGCTCTGGACCTCAGACTTTTCCGAAGGTTCACCTTCCAACATGACAATGACCCTAAGCACATAGCTAAAATAGCAAAGAACTGGCTTCAGAATAACTCTGTGACCATTCTTGACTGGCCCAGCTAGAGCCCTGACCTAAACCCAATTGAGCATTTCTGGAGAGACCTGAAAATGTCTGTTCACCAATGTTCACCATCCAACCTGATGGAATTGGAGAGGATCTGCAAGGAAGAATGGCAGAGGATCCCCAAATCCATGTGTGAAAAACTTGTTGCATCATTTCCAAGAAGACACATGGCTGTACTAGCTCAAAAGCGTGCTTCTCAATACTGAGCAAAGGGTCTGAATACTTATGACCATGTGATATTTCAATTTTGCTTTTTTAATGAATTTGCAAAAAATTCTACATTTCTGTTTTTTTTCAGTCAAGATGGGGTGCAGAGTGTACATTAATGAGAAAAAAAATGCTGCAATGAAACAAAGAGTGAAAAATTTAAAACGGTCTGAATACTTTCCGTACCCACTGTAGCAGAGCTGGATCCGTCATGGGACAAATGGATTAAAAGCATCTCTGCGGAAAGGTGAGGAATAGTGTTGCATTTTTTACCACTTTTGCAGATGACGAGGGCATCTGGGGAATGAGTGAGGTCGTAAGTATGCTTTAATTAAGAATATTAAAGGAGTCTGGGTAATTCTATCAATTAAAGGACTTTTTTCTGGGTGTCTGTGTTTTGTTACAATATGACTATAGGGCTAGTAATGGGAGCGTCTTATTGAAGCCTCTCCATTACTAACCTCGGGGCTTGATGTCACCTGACAATACAAAGGTGGCATCAACCCCCCAACTATCACCCCACTTGCCACTGCTACAGGGCAAGTGGGAAGAGTGAGGTTAAGTGCCAGAATTGGGGCATCTTAGAGATGTGCCTTTTCTGGGGCAGGTGAGAGCTGATGTTTTTAGACCAGGGGGCAGTATCCATGGCCCCATCCTAGGCTATTAATATCAGCCTGCAGCTGTCTGCATAGCCTTTGCTGGCTATTAGTTATAGGGGGACCCTATGTCATTTTTTAGGGTCCCCCATTTTAATGGCAAGTAAAGACTAAAGTATACAGCTGTGATCTGATATTACTAGCCTGGGAAGCTCCATGGGTATTACCCCCTTCCCAGGCTATAAACATCGGCCCCCAGCTGTTGGTTTTCCCTCTGTTGGTTAATTAAATACATGTATAGTAAACTGCACACACACTGCACTAATTGTGTTTGTCACAGATATCTGTATATCTACCTATTCTATTTGTATTTACTGTATGTAATCCATCTCTTCTATCCTGTCGGCTCCTGCAGTGATTTTACAGTGCACGGCACATGAATTGCCGGCTTTTCCTCTATCTATCTATCTATCTATCTATCTATCTATCTATCTATCTATCCATACTCTGGAGTAGTTAAACATTTTGTCATGGTCAATAGAAACAACACTTCCAGTGTTTCTTTTTTTTGACTTGTAAAAGTTAATCAATCTATCAGAGGGAAAAACAACTCTTAGGGAGGCTTACTGGATACAAAACGTCCTGAAGGCGTGAATTACAGGAATGATCTTTTCTTTATTTGTTTGTCTTTAATTTCATATATTTTCTTTATTCATTTCATTTATTAAAATTTTTTTTAGTCATTTCACAATATTATGCAATTCATACACAGTATTCACGTATGCAGTTATCATAACACAGATCTTTTTGAACTCTTTCATAAATTTCCATCTATTTATCCATTTATTTATTTAATTTTTTATATACAGGGTGGGCCATTTATATGGATAAACCTAAATGAAATGGGAATTTTTGGTGATATCAACTTTCTGTTTGTGGCACATTAGTATATGGGAGGGGGGAAAGTTTTCAAGATGGGTGGTGACCATGGTGGCCATTTTGAAGTCCGCCATTTTGGATCCAACTTTATTTTTTTCAATGGGAAGAGGGTCATGTGACACATCAAACTTATTGAGAATTTCACAAGAAAAACAATGGTGTGCTTGGTTTTAACGTTAACTTTATTCTTTCATGAGTTATTTATAAGTTTATGACCAATTATAAAATGTGTTCAAAGAGCTGACATGTATATATCTACCTATTCTATATGGATTTACTGTATGTAATCAATCTCTCCTATCCTGTCTGCTTCTGCAGTGATTTTACAGAAGTCAGCAGATATATTACCGGCTTTTCTTCCATCTATCTCTCTATGCAATCTAAATATATATATATATATATATATATATATATATATATACACCATATATACTCGCGTATAAGCCGAGATTTTTTGCCCATTTTTTTTGGCTGAAAGTCCCCCTCTCGGCTTATACGCGATTCATATACCGGGGGTCAGTGGGGGAGAGGGAGCGGGGGTGTCAGATCTTACTTGCCTCCCTGGCCCATCTCTGCAGCCCCCCTGCTTCTCCTACACCTTCCTTCAGTGGTCACGTAGTACCACTCATTAAAGTCATGAATATGCGCATATTCATGACTTTAATGAGTGGTACCACATGACAGCTGAAGGAAGAGCTGCTGGAGACACAGGGACTGCAGAGACCGCGCCAGGAGGGAGTAAGTACATGCGATATTTACCTGTCCCCGGTCCATTGCTGCGTGCCGCTCTGTCCTCCGCATCCTCTGTCAGTGACGTTCGGGCAGCCGAGGGCGCGGTGACGTAGTTAGTGCACACCGCGCCCTCTGCCTGAACGTCAATGACAGAGGACTTGGAAGAAGACAGAGAGGGCACAGCGATGGATCAGGGACAGGTGAATATCGCAGGTGGCGGAGCCCTGAGCCAGCGGTGACACCAGCACCTGTCCCCCAGTGACGGAGAGGTGAGTATGTCTTTTTTAATTTGCAGCAGCAGCGGCATCATATGGGGCATAATCTATGGAGCATTTTATGGAGGCATAATCTATGGAGCATCTTATGGGGCATAATCTATGGAGCATCTTATGGGGCATAATCTATGGAGAATTTTATGGGGGCATAATCTATGGAGCATCTTATGGAGCATCTTATGGGGTCACAATCTATGGAGCATCTTATGGGGGCATAATCTTTGGAGAATCTTATGGAACATCTTATGGGGGCATAATCTATGGAGCATTTTATGGGACCATAACCTTTATGGAGCAGCATACAGGGCATATTATTCTATGGAGCTTATGGGGCCATTATTAACCTTTGTGCAGCATTATATGTGGTGTATTTTGTATGGAGCATCTTATGGGGCCATCATGAACTGTATGGAGCATTATATGGGGCTCCTGATTCAATATGGATATTCAAAAACATTTAACCTACTGATGTCTCAATTAATTTTACTTTTATTGGCATCTATTTTTATTTTTGAAATTTACCAGTAGCTGCTGCATTTTCCACCCTAGGCTTAATTAGGGGGGTCGACTTATACTCGAGTTGGCTTATACACGAGTATATACGGTGTGTGTGTGTATATATATATATAGAAAATTAGAAAAAGAAAGCAGCACAAAAAAAAAGAAAAAGAGAAAAGCGGGTGCAAGGCCTCCAAGTCAAATACCAAACCTTAATAATGGGAGTCCAAAAGAATCAGAGTCAGCACACCTTTCATGATGAAAAATGGAGCTATTTAATCAGCTCAAAGTGAGCGCCATCCCTCAGTATATAGTGTAGTCATTTTTTATGTATAGCACAGTCCCTTAGTATATAGTGTACTCACTTATTATGTATAACACAATCCTTAGTTACAGTTTCCTCTTTGGTTATGTATAACACCGTCCCTTATTACATACCATCCTCTCTAGTTATATATGGTGCCGTCCCTTATTATACAGCTTCCTCTGTTGTTATGTACAGTGCTGTTTCTTACATAGTGTATTCTTGTTATTTTGTTATTCACAGCACCCTCTTTTATTACATAGTATGCTCTCTTGTTAGATATAAAAAGACTTCTGATGGAGGAGCCGGTGACCAGACTACCAGTCCATTATCTCCTCCATTAGAAAAGAAGCTTTCCCATGCTCCTTCAGCCATCATTGCATTATATATCTAACAAGCGAGGACGCTATGTAATAAAAAACAGAGCTCTATATAATCCAATATGTAAGGGACGGTGCTGTACATAGCAAGAGAGGGCACTGAATAATGGATCGCAATATACATAATAAAGGAGACTATGTAATATATATACATGCATGTGTGTGTGGATATACACTCACTGGCCACTTTATTAGGTACACCTGTCCAACTGTGTGTTAAGACTTAATTTCTAATCAGCCAATCACATGGCGGCAACTCAGTGCATTTAGGCATGTAGACATGGTCAAGACAATCTCCTGCAGTTCAAACCGAGCATCAGTATGGGGAAGAAAGGTGATTTGAGTGCCTTTGAACGTGGCATGATTGTTGGTGCCAGAAGGGCTGGTCTGAGAATTTCAGAAACTGCTGATCTACTGGGATTTTCACGCACAACCATCTCTAGGGTTTACAGAGAATGGTCCGAAAAAGAAAAAAAATCCAGTGAGCGGCAGTTCTGTGGCCGGAAATGCCATGTTGATGCCAGAGGTCAGAGGAGAATGGGCAGACTGGTTCGAGCTGATAGAAAGGCAACAGTGACTCAAATTGCCACCCGTTACAACCAAGGTAGGCAGAAGAGCATCTCTGAACGCACAGTGCGTCGAACTTTGAGGCAGATGGGCTACAGCAGCAGAAGACCACACTGGGTACCACTCCTCTCAGCTAAGAACAGGAAACTGAGGCTACAATTTGCACAAGCTCATCGAAATTGGACAGTAGAAGATTGGAAAAACGTTGCCTGGTCTGATGAGTCTCGATTTCTGCTGCGACATTCGGATGGTAGGGTCAGAATTTGGCGTAAACAACATGAAAGCATGGATCCATCCTGCCTTGTATCAACGGTTCAGGCTGGTGGTGGTGGTGTCATGGTGTGGGGAATTTTTTCTGGGCACTCTTTGGGCCCCTTGGTACCAATTGAGCATCGTTGCAACGCCACAGCCTACCTGAGTATTGTTGCTGACCATGTCCATCCCTTTATGACCACAATGTACCCAACATCTGATGGCTACTTTCAGCAGGATAATGCGCCATGTCATAAAGCTCGAATCATCTCAGATTGGTTTCTTGAACATGACAATGAGTTTACTGTACTCAAATGGCCTCCTCAGTCACCAGATCTCAATCCAATAGAGCATCTTTGGGATGTGGTGGAACGGGAGATTCGCATCAGGGATGTGCAGCCGACAAATCTGCGCCAACTGTGTGATGCCATCATGTCAATATGGTCCAAAATCTCTGAGGAATGCTTCCAGCACCTTGTTGAATCTCTGCCACGAAGAATTGAGGCAGTTCTGAAGGCAAAAGGGGGTCCAACCCGTTACTAGCATGGTGTACCTAATAAAGTGGCCAGTGAGTGTATATATATCTAATATATAAAGCTCAAGTGTGTGTATCTATGTGTGTATGTCCGGGATTGGCATCCACAACGTCGCAGCTACAGCCACAAAATTTGGCACAGTCACACGTCTGGACCCCGAGAGTGTCCTAGGCTATGTTGTGAGGCGAAATTTTTACCCCGCGCGTTCCAATTCACCAAACAATTTTGCCCCTATCTACATAATGGGAAAAAGTGTGTGTGTCAAGCCCCGCCCCTCATTATGTTGTCATAATGGTTGCCATGGCGATGCTGATGTCATCATAGGTTGCAAGCCCCGCCGCTCATTATGATGTCATAATGGTTGACTATGGGATGGAGGATGTGTGATGGGTATATGGGCACTGGACTATGGGATGGAGGATATGTATGACGGGTATATGGGCACGGTACTATGGGATGGAGGATATGTGTGATGGGTATATGGGCACTGGACTATGGAATGGAGGATGTGTGATGGGTATATGGGCATGTGATTATGGGATGGAGGATGTGTGATGGGTATATGGGCACTCGACTATGGGATGGAGGATATGTATGATGGGTATATGGGCACAGGCCTATGGGATCATGGATATGTATGATGGGTATATGGGCACGGGACTATGGGATGGAGGATAATTATAATTTGCTATAACTAACCACAGTTAGTTACGCACCGGGCTCTTCAGCTAGTATAGTTAGTGGGTGGTGTGACCGTTGTCTTACCGACTTGTTCACATTGTGCATGTCACATGTGTTTTTAATATACAGTATATAGCTTTGTCGCCATAAAAGAAGGGGGGCCCAGACACATTTCTTGCACAGGGGCCCCAAGCTGTCAGTGTCCGCCCCTGAACAAATGGTTTTATTTACTTTTACGCTATTCCTTGTGCGGTATAAGTGATTAGGCGACTTTATTCTTCAGGTCAGTGCGATTGCAGTGATACCAGATTTATATCGCATGTTTATGTTTGGCTTCTGTCACACACTAAAAGAATGTTTTTATTGTGAAAACTAGTTTTCGCATAACCACATTTTGAGAGCTATAATTTTTCCATATTTTGGCCACCAGAGTCATGTTATTGGTTTTTTTTTTTGCAGGACAAGCTGATGTTTTTATTGGGGCCATTTTCGGGCACATTACATTTTTTGATGGCTTTCTATTCCAATTTTTGGGAGACAGAATGAACAAAAACCAGCAATTCAGGAATTGCTTTTTGTTTTTTTTAATAACGTTCTGCGTGTGATAAAATTGGGAAGGCAGCTTTATTCTTCATGTGAGTACGATTACAGCGATGCCACATTTATATTTTTTTATGTTTTGGCCCTTTCACACAATAAAAACTATTTTATAGAAAAAAAAATATATTTTTGCATTGCTTTATTCCGAGAGCTGTAACTTTTTAATTTTTTTATGCTGATGGAGCTGTATGACAGCTTGTTTTTTGTGGGACAAGATGACACTTTCAGCGGTACCATTTTATTTACATTTGTCTTTTTGATCGCGTTTTATTCCATTTTTTGTACGGTGGTATGATGATAAAGTGTTTTCTTTGCTTTTTTTTATGGTAATCACTAAAGGAGTTGACTAGTGGGACAGTTTTAAAGAGCGGTTCATTGCAGACGCAGTGATACCAAATATGTGTACTTTTATTGTTTACATAAATAAATGTATTTATTGGAAAAATATGTGTTTCTTTTTTTTATTTATTTGGTGATTTAAAAAAAAAAATAATTTTTACACTTTTTAATATATATATTTTTTGTACTTTTTTATATTGTCCCATCTTAGGACATCACTGTATGGTTCCAGATCGCTGATCTGATACTCGTCACTGCAGAGAATCACATCATAGATCTGACAGGCAGGAAAGGAGGCATGTCTGTGCCTGCTTTCAGCAGGCACTCACAAGCCACCTTCCCTATAGGATCCTGAAAGACCCAGTAGCCATCTTGCGGCCGGGGGTCTCCATGGAGACCATCAGGACAACGCAATCGCATCACGTTGTCCTGATGGAAGAGCGCAGGGAACTCATTCATCTAAGCAGCTGTCACTACTGACAGCGGCATCAGATGAGTTACATGCCAATGATCGGTGCTAGCACCGATCGTGGGCGTTGCTGCGGGGTGTAAGCTCTCACACATAGCTGACACCTGCACCCGATCGCCGCGGCACTCAGCGTGAGGCCACGCGATCGGTGCGCTGTACCTGTACTGCTGTTTGTGGGAAAGCAGCAGAGCAGCGCATGTTTGTTATAAATATCTATATTTGTTTTCTTTTTGCAACAAACATTTACATGCGTTTTTTCTCTTTGATAGTGGTGTCTGCGCTACTGTTTTAGCAATTGGGTCCATACACCCATGGGATGTGTGCATACGTTCTCATGTGCATACATATCCACTTATATCATTTTGCTATGGTATTCAGTGAGAAAAACTCTTTTCATTACACAGTTTTTCTTGTTTATTGTGTTTTATGTTTGCGGTTTTCGTCTCCTTTTTACTTTCTGGTCAGAATTTACTTGGGCATTTGTATGTATAGCTGCATGCCTCTCATTAAGTTGCTGCATTGTTCTCATGTGTGTCTTTCCCTTCACTAGCCATAGGTTGCAATCTATGGGCATTGACTTTGTTCTAACCTATCGCAACTGTCTATTTTTTCAGTTGATGTATTTATGGTGGATTGCCACACTTTTGCCTCAGTTAACTTATGACTAAGGGTGTTCTAAACACCTGAAACGTGTCAGGTACGAGGCCTCGCCTTTTAATGTTCTAACCACGTTCAAATAAAGAATTTTCCTTTTATCCCAGGATGGCTGTCAGAATTTTTCACAGTTCTTCTGCCTATCTCTTGTGTACCTTAACACCTTCATGACCTTGGGGTTTTCCGTTTTTCCGTTTCTGTTTTTTACTTCCTGTCTTCCCAGAGCCATAACTTTTTTATTTTTGGGTCAATACAGCTGTGTGAGGGCTTGTTTTTTTGTGGAATGGGTTATATTTTTGAACAACACCATTGGTTTTGCCATATAATGTGCAGGAAAATGGGAAAAAAGTGCAATTCCACTTTTTTTTATTTTTTTTTTGTTATCATGTTCACTAAATGCTAAAACTGATCTGCCACTATGATTCTCCAGGTCATTACAAGTTCACAGGTACCAAACATGTATAGGTTTTCTTTTTATTTAAGTTGTGTAAAAAAATCCAAAGATTGCAAAAAAAAAAAATGGCGCCATTGCCATTTTCCGAGACCTTTTAGCGTCTCCATTTTTCGGGAGCTGGGGCTGGGTGAGGGCTTATTTCAAGAACGTCAAGCTGATGTTTTTATTGATAACATTTTGTAAGAGATACAATGTTTTGTTATTGCATTTTATTGCAATGTTGCGACAACCAAAAAAAGTAATTTTGGCTAATTGATTTTTTTTCTCTCGTTACGCTGTTTACCGATCAGATTATTTCTTTTTATATTTTGATAGATCGGACATTTTTGAATACGGCAATACCTAGTATGTGTATTTTTTAATTTTGTTTTATTGTTTTATTTTGAATGGGGCGAATGTGAGGTGATTTGAACTTTTATATTGTTTTATTTTTTGTAATATTTTTTAAAACTTTTTTTTTACTTTTTATTTGCTTCAACAGTCTCCATGGCAGACTGGTATGAATGGGTCACCGAGGAGAAAAAAGCAAAACAAGCTAAGTCACAGAAAACCAGAGAGGTTGGTAGCTATGCAGATTGCAGATCCCTGATCTTACACAACTAGCAGTAGCCGTGGAGCGTGCCTACGATGTTCCTAGACGCCTCGTCACGGCCGGAGGACTAAATAAGCCTAAAGCAAGAAAAGGGAAAACTAACTGCCCCAGAGCAGACCCCAAAGGAGTAGATAGCCCCCACACACGTATTGACGGTGAAACAAGATGAAGGCACAAACACAGACAGGAAATAGGCTGAGCAAATGATGGGGCCCAAGCTAACTAGACAGGAAAGGAAAGACACTGTCTGCAACCTGCAAAAAACCCTACAAAAATCATGTACAACACTTCTGATAGCAAAATTAACCCTGAAGTCACTAGACTTCTCCCACTATATCAGCACTCTGAAATATTCCGAGACAGAGCAAAAAGAGACCAAACTAGTAAGGGACAAAAAGCCAATTGGCAAAATACTGATAAATAAGAGTGGAAATTCAGCACAGCCCCCAGCAGGGGCTGGCTGATCACACCAAAAAAAACTTCGCTTTAGATGACTGGAACAGAGCTGAAAACCAAGAGCTGACAAGCCGCTGCTATCTCGCTCCGGCCCACAGCTGCGGCCTGTTCCCCGCCACCTGCAGCCGCCCTGCTCTCACCAGTGGTCGCGGCAAGTACAGTGCCGCCGGCGGCCACCACCGTCCCGCTCCGGTCCGCAGCAGGGGCCGAGCCTCTGCTGGCCACGGACTCCCCGTCGCAGCCATTTAGCTGCACAGGTGGTCAGTGATTCGCCACCCTACATTGCTGCCGCTTGCCCCAGTCCAGTCCGGGGACTGCGGCCCATCCGTTCAAGGACTCTGCCGCGACCTGTGGGGCTCCAGTGTCATCAGTGCGCCGGAGCGCGCAAAGACTTCGCCAACGCCTCAGCAACTGGGCCCAGTGACTACTACACCGAAAGACCACAATCCCAAACGCCGAGGGACGTCTGGAAGGCTAAGTTGACTATATATTTACGGACCCATAGTTGGCCATACCGCGGCCCTATAGTGACCGGCTGTTGCCGGAAGTAGTCGTGTTCTACCCGTTTGTGTTTGCTTCTTTTAGAGCCCCTGCGAGGGCAACCCGTGTTACCCCTTTTGGTGATCAAGCCGTGACTGAGGAAAGATCCCTCTAGTCTTATAAACGTTATTATAGAAAGCACCAAATTGTCTCGCGACTCGTCACTGCATCCTGCATACCTGCAATTACCACAACAGCATTACAGGACTCCTACCCTCAGGGACGCAGAACAGTCCCACTTTTTATCAGGACTCTGTGCAACGAGCACAATTTTCACTTTGAGGACCAGTTTACATTACTGTCTTTCATCAGCATCATCATAGTCAGCTTCAGGGCTCTGTGCCCGTGCTCCAGCTATCGCTGAAATCCTTCTGGCCACCACTTCCTCTGGTGCACCAGAGCAAACAGACCAGAGCAAACAGACCTAGGCTTCACCAGTTCTGTAGGTCTCAGATGGAGTGCTTCCCGCATCCGATCCCATTCCAGGAACGCCTGCATTTCTGCATCATCCACCTATCCTGCCACCCTGTCTGCCTGCCTGGAGGATGAAAACGGGCCCACGACCTGCCGCCGCTGAGGTGAGGTCTGGGGGGTGGGAAACCAACAAGATGGGATCGGCACTCAGGGGTTCGGGGCCGGGGGACACTTACCGACAGTTACGCCACTGCCGCTCCGTCATCATTGGTGTCCTCCGACTCTGCAGTGACCTCTTCCTGAACAGACGGGCTCAACGTTGACTCCTCCTTCTGGGCGCCATCTTGCTCCACCCGTAATGTCTTCGTCCAGCCTGACATGTCCATTTCTTTCTCCTGGTTCCTCCAGGGCCAGGGCGGCGTGGGCTCCGGCCGCTCCTTCCCTTCAGCATTGGACTCCTTCTGCTCTTCAGGAATCCGCTGTAGGAAGTGGGATTTCTTTTTAATTCGCCGCGTTCAATGCGGGCGGACCCTGCTCACAAGGGGATGGGGCCGTGGCACAATGCACCCTCCCCACCAGCCATATTTTTGCACAAAGACCATCTTTTGCGCCAACTTGGGCCCAAGACGCCCAGGATGGGCGGAGCTATCACCAGTCTCCATGCCATTTTCTGCCATTTCAGTGATACTCACTGCCACCATCTTTGCCCACTTCACATAACAGGTTTTCTCCATTTTTCAAACGCATAAAGGACTTATCCTGCCGACTACGCCACTTTGTAAAGGGGGCCAGGGTGTCAGTTGTGGCGAGGGGCTTTAACTCTTCCCTGACGCTCCTCCACTGTAAAATCAGAATGTCCATTTTGCAATGTACTGTGTGTTTGTGGTTTCACCCACCTGAGGGCCAGCGTTCTCCTCAGAAGACAGGGCTCCTGTTCTTCTCATGCACAGATAAATATTGTCAGAGTCTCTATTCATTTTCTGCAAAATATTACTTTATTTGTTCCCACGTACAGCAGTTACAGTCTAGTATTCTCCACATGACACAGAAACTTCCTTCTCTAGACTCTCCATAATTCTGTATTCTGGCACAAGATCTGGTTCCCAGGTACCCAGTACCACAGCTATCTGAGATGACGGTCCTGCTTCTTCCAGGGGCTGCCCATTCCTCTTCCATTCAGGAACATCTCGGGAGTTGCCCAAAAGCCTCACCATTTGTTCCCTCAGGCTGCCCAGTCCCACTTGTTTCCTGTCGACAATTTCCTTTTCCAATATTTTTATTTGTAGTTCTTACAACTTTTAATATTACGCATATTTATTGATAAGATATGTCAGCAGTGTTATAAATCAAAGAGGGGGGGAGAGGAGAGAAGGAAAGGGTGGAGGGGGGAAGAAGAGGGAAAGTGGACTGGGTATAAGGATTAACAATCAAACAGTCACATAAACAATCATTTAGTTATTCAAATGACAATGACAATGAGTCAGATTAAGTGAACAATGAAAAAATGTACAGTTAATATAATACATAACATGCTATGTTAAAATGTGTGGTAGGTACATTACAGAAAGGTTTAAGGGGTTAGGTTATCCCAATGAGACCATTTTTTGTGCATTTATTTAGTTGATTATTGGCTAAGGCAAATTTTAGTTCGTAAGATTTATGAAGGATTCTCTCCATTAAGTCATGAAAGGTGGGAGGGTGTTGATTCTTCCAATTGAAAGCGATAGAATTTTTAATTTCAAGCAGGATGTGTATGAAGATCTTTTGATCTTTTGTCTGGGCTAAAGTCCGAGAGCTCAAGCGATAATAAAGCAAGTTGGGGGGGATAGGGTAATTGGTTTACCCGCTATTTTATTGAGAATGTTAGATGTTTGTGACCATAACGACACCAATTTAGGGCAGCTCCAGAACATATGGAGATGGTCCCCACGGGAACCGCAATCTCTCCAGCACATGGGGGGAGGTTTCTTGATCAAAGTGTGCTACTCTAGTTGTGGTGTAGTACCACCTGGAGAGAACCTTATAGTGCATTTCTTGTAACGCCATACACAAAGTGGAGGCGTAGGTGGAAGTTAGAGCATCTTCCCAGTCCTCACATGGTATGGAAATTTTTAGTTCTCCTTCCCATTTACTAATGGTTGCGGTTTTTGTAAAATCTGTGTCATGATTAAGCCAGTCGTAAATGTATCTGTGACTCCAGAAAATGCTGTGTTCAGTATTGCAAAGTAGGTTTAGAGTGACCTCAGAGAACCTTGGTCTTTTCTGAAGAAAGGACATTACCTGCTGTTTTAGAATCATGAACTGGAGAAACATTGACGGAGGGAGTCTATGTTTGATTTTTAACTCGCTAAATTTACAGTATATCCCCTAGTTTTTTTATGCCGTTTTCTTCCCAAGAGGTGTGTAACTTTTGGTTGTTGAATGATAACAAAACATGTAAGGGTAGTCTTTTCAGGATTGTTAATTTATGAGAGCCTTTTTTTTTGGCAAGACAGTTTTTTCCAGGCTTATGCAGTAGCCTTAAAGATGGGATGGGCTATGGAATTGGGAAATTGATTTGTTAGAGTATTTATGATTACATTTCTGGGGTTGTTGTTGTTGTTTAGGAATGTTTCTAGATCTAGACATGCTGGGGGGTTACTAGTTGAGAGCCAGTGCTTACTATTTTTAATTATGGATGTTAGATGATGGGCAGTGATATTAGGGATCCCCAGACCTCCATGAGATTTCTTTTTAAAGGTGATAGTCTGAAGGGTCCTGGGCTTTTTGTTATTCCAAATAAAATTTTTGATGGTTGATTGGATAGTGGTTTATTGCAGCACCCGAGATAGGTAGAGGTAAAGAGTCTAGTACATAGAGAATTTTTGGTAGAGTAAAAATTCTCATGGTGACAATTCTGCCCTATCACAAGAGTTCCCTCGCCCAAATATGATTGTGTTTTTGCTGATGGTTTTAAGCAGGGCGTTGAAGTTAGTTGATACTAGATTTTTTAGTTTTTTTGTGACTATAATTCCTAGGTAGGTGAATTCTTTATTGACCCAATTAATAGGTGAAATGGTTTTAATTTGGATAATCTGCTCTCTGGGCAGATTAAGATGTAGAAAACTTGATTTTTTTCCGTTAATTTTAAAATTTGAGAGATTAGAAAAAATCTCTAAGACATTGTGAAGTTCTTTTACCGAGTTGACTGGCTCAGTCATGATGATTAGGACGTCATCAGCAAACAGGCTTATTTTATGATGGCGTGAAGATGTGTTAAGGCCTTTAATTGAGTTATTCTGTCTGATCTTCTGGGCAAGTGGTTCCATGGCCATTACAAAAAGGAGCAGGGATAAGGGGCACCCCTGCCTAGTTCCATTTGTTATGGAAAAGGAGGGTGAAGTATGGTTGCTGGGAAAACTTTAGCTCTAGGCTTGGAGTAGAGGGCTAATATCGTGGTGATTAGATTATTATTAAGACCAAATTTAATCAATGTTTGTCTTAGGAAGCCCCAGTCAAGACGGTCGAACACCCTTTCAGCTTCTAGTGAGGCAAGTATAGTGGATTGTTTAGTAGAATTTGCTGCTTTAATGAGGTTAATAATTCTTCTTGTGCCGTCTGTCGTGTGGCGACCCCTAACAAACTCGATTTGATCATTTTTGATGAGGTCTGGTAAAATTAGACTGAGCCTGTTCGCTAAGATTTTGGCATAAATCTTTATATCCGAGTTTATGAGGGAGATGGGTCTAAAGTTGGATATGAACTCAGGGTCACCTTTAGGCTTTGGAATGAGGATGATGGAATCCTCTAGCATTTCTGAGGGAAATGTGCCAGAGGTAGAGGCGAAGTTAAACATTTGTGAGAGATGGGGTGGAAGAAGGTTATTGAAAACTTTGTAGTAATCGTTTCCGAATCCATCAGGGCCAGGGGATTTTGAGGACTTCAGGAGTTTGATGCACTCTTCTGTTTCCTTTGAATTGAAGGGGGCGGATAAATCTTCGGTTGTGATTTTGGGTAAGTTTATTGAGGATATATAAGATGATATGACATCTTGTTTTGAGTGTGAAGAAGGATGTGGGTTTATGTTATAAAGTTTTTCGAAGTATTGGCAAACTCGTTGACCACATCTTGTGGATGTGATAAAGTAGTTCCAGTTGGGGATTTGATTTTATTAATTATGTTGTAAATCCTTCTTTTTTTTATGCGGTTGACCATGAATTTTAGGGGTTTATTAAGGGAGGGGTACATTTTATATTTAGACGCCTTTATGATTTCATCATATGAAGAAAAGATTAGTTGCCTGAGATCTTGTCTGAGATTGGTTATTTCTGTTTGTAGACTAGATGAGGGAGATGGGAGGTTAATTTGTGTGTTAATTTTGTTTTTGAGGCAGGTTTGAATATTTTCAATTTCAGCTCTTCTCATTTTTTTCTCCTGTGACAATATTTGAATTAGCAGCCCTCTAATAACCACCTTATGGGCACACCATCTGGTAATGGGGCCAATGTCGTCTGTGGTATTTTCCTCGAAGTATTGTTTAATGGCTGCTTCAATATGATTTTTGTGGGTTGGGTTATTGATTAAATTGGAGTTGCATTTCCATAAGCCTCTATTTTTGGTCAGGGGTCCCAGAGTGAGCTCTGCCAATACCGGTGAATGGTCCAAGATTGATTTATCTTTGATAGATATTTTCTCGAAACTGGGGAGAGAGAATACATTGGTTATTATGAGATCAATTCTCGAGGCAGATTGGTGAGTTTCCGAGAAATGCGTGTATTCAATTGAGGATGCATTAACGCATTTAAAGGTATCAAAAAGCTCATTCCAGAACAACCAATCATTCAGCAGTTTGTGGTCTTTTTTTTGATGATGAATCTAGTTGGTGGTGCGGAACAGCATTAAAGTCCCCTAACAGCAACATTTCACCCCTTTTGATCTTGTTGGTCTTTATCAATAGTTTGTTCAGGAAATTTATTTGATTTTCATTTGGAGCGTACAGGTTTAGCTATTACTACTCTGGCTAAAACCAGTTAACTGTATTATCTTACATTTAAATCTACATCCCTGCCTCTATAGTGCCCCCACTGCACTATACTTCACATAACCTCAGACTATGCTAAACATTAGGCCTAACTATGTTGTTAACTGTTCCTACCTTAGTCCCTAATACAATACAGGTATATAAACATTACATCACATATAAATGTATACTATAAATTACATATACACATAAGCGTACCCGGTTTGATCCAGCAGATATGCATCGAGGTGCAGGGGAGAAATCAGCCACGTGCACACCCCTTACATATCCGAAAGGAGTTTTGCTTATTTTTTGATTCTACCCGTAACAGTGATAAATTAGTGATGATCGAGCACTAAAATGCTCAAGTGCTCGGTACTCAAATCGAGCAGGTTAGATGCTCGTACGGGCTTGACTCGAGTAACGAGTATAATGGAAGTCAATTGGAAACTCGAGCATTTTTCAGGAAGACCCTAACAGGAGGGTTGGGAGGGGCAGCAAAATTGCTGAAATGGATGGGAACAGCACTCAAATGGAATGGGAACAGCATGGGGAAACCCCCTGGACACATCTCTGACCCCCAGGTCGCTGCTAGGAACAATATTTTCAGAGTGTTACTCCACTTTTATGGACTGGCAATAAAACATACAAAACCGAAGATAAAATGGATTTTACAGGGAAAAATGTTAGGGAACATTCTTTCCTGTACAATGACTTGTATATAAGGCAAATTTAAAAAGAGAAAAAGCAAAATGAACGAAAAAAAAGCCTCCTACACCCCCTTTAATAGCTGGGCCATCTGTCACTGCCTAGCACTACAGTAGATGACTTAGCAGAAGGAGAAATAAAACTACACTCACAGGTGGTCACCGGTAAATTTAATTTTAACATTTTACCACCTTATCTGGGCATGTGGTGTGTGACACAGTCAGGCACATCCTATTTAATTTATGAAGAAGGTACTCTGAAACTCACAAAACATATGCAAACAATGCAAGAACTGCCAAAAATTTAAAAGAAAAGGGACTCCAATACATCCTGTATTAGACAAAAAGGAGGGCCTCATACACATTCTGTTACAATTGATAGGTAGAGAATGGAATCTCCAGCGCTGGACTTCAGTTAAAAATACATCATTTATTGTAAATTCTTAAAATAGAACAGAAAAAAGTATGGATAAGGACATACAGGCAGATGGGGTCTCTGGTGGTCTCCAATGGTTGGAGACCACCAGAGACCCCATCTGCCTGTATGTCCTTATCCATACTTTTTTCTGTTCTATTTTAAGAATTTACAATAAATGATGTATTTTTAACTGAAGTCCAGCGCTGGAGATTCCATTCTTTATTTTGCTTCAGTCAACACCCCTGATCAAGGTGACTCCGTGCGCAGGAGGATTATGGATCGCAACCGAGACTGGTGAGCTGACCTCCCTTCATTTTCCCTATCCTTCTATAATTTAATTTTAATTGATAGGTAGTGGGACTCCTAGACTTATAAAGCCTATGCACTAAGTGAAAGGGCTGCAAAAAATTAGGAGGAACTGCAATATACCCTGTAAGACATGTTGAGAAGAGCCTCAGTAAACATTTTTTTCCCATTTTTTAAGGATTAAGTCTCCTAGACTGGTAAAATCTGTACACTAAATGCAAGGGATGAAAAGAGAATTGTAGAGGTAGTCCTCATACACATCCTGTGAAAATTATGAAGGCGGGCATCATACACACCTTGGAAATAATGAGTGAGGGTCGCATGATGATGATCCTCTAAAAATTTTTAGTGAGGGCTCCCTGATGACCCGCTAAAGATTTTGAGTGAGGGCCGCCTGATGACCCCATAAAGATTTTGAGTGAGAGCCGCCTGAAGTTCTTACATTTGAATTGGCTTTATATTCTGCTGCTGTCACCTGGTGGGGTTGAGAAGTCTGGGCCTAACCAGGCCTTGTTCATTTGATAAGAGTTTGCCCGTCGGCATATTCAGCTGACAGGCAGATGCACCTATCAGTTATTATATTATGCCTCCCAGTGGCACTAAAAACTTACTGCGGCAAAATGGTAACGGTAGGGCAGGCCAGCATCTTCAAGGTGTAGAAAGACAGTTCATGCCACATGTCCAGCTTGGATACCCAACAGTTGTACAGCACAGCAAAATCACAGAGGACGCTAGTACGGTCGGCTAGGTACTTCTTCACCATCTTCCAAAACTTTTCCCTCTTGTCAGACAACCTCGTGCAACAGGGCCTGGGTGCTGAGAGGTGCTAATGAAACTTTTCCAGACCTTTGATAGTGTTCCCCTGTCTCTGTTGCACCTGGTGTGTGTATCCCTTGTCTCTCTGTCTTGGTTGCCCAAAGATCTATGGCCTCTGCAGCCAGCATTGTCAGATGGAAATATTTGTACTAATTGTTCGACTAGGACCTTCTGGTATTAAACCATTTTACTAGCCCTCTCCGCCACAGGTTGGATAGATGGAAAGTTATCCTTGTTGCATGTGTTGAGAAAAGTGAACAACCAGTAATCAGTGTTGACCAAAATGCATATAACGCGAGGGTCATGGGAAAGACAGCGGGACATAAAGTCAGATGTCTGTGCCAGTCTTCCAATAGGCAAGACTTGCATGTCCCCATCAGGTGGATGACTCTCCATCTCCTCCCTTTCCTCCTCCTCTTCAGTCCATCCACACTGAACAGACAGGACAAAGCTGGTGTGGGTAGTACCCTCTATGCAGGCAACATCTTCTGTTCCTCCTCCTCAGCCTCCTCCTCCTTATTATCATCCAATCTGCACTGAGCAGATGAAATGAGGCTGGGCTGGGTAGTATCACCCTGTGTTCTTTCTTCCTCCATCTCCATCTGGTCCACATGTAAAGTTTCCTGCTTAATTGCGAGCAGAGAGCCTTTGAGTAGACAGAGAAGCGGGATAGTTGCTGTGAGTATGGCATCATCACAGCTCACCATCTTGGTTGATTCCTCAAAGTTTTGTAGAACCTCACAGATGTCAGGCATCCATGCCCACTCATCAGTTTTTATGTTCAGAGGCTGACCGGAATACCAACGGGCATGTTGTAGCTGGTATTCAACTACTACCCTCTGCTGCTTACAAAGTCTTTCCAACATGTGCAATGTGGAGTTCCAGAATGTGGTCACATCGCACATCAGTCGGTGAGCTGGCACTTGCAAGCACTGCCAGACTGCGGGCAGCTGTAGCTGACTTGCGGAAATGGGCTCACACACGGCGTACCTTCATAAGTAGCTCATGCAAATCTGGGTAGGTTTTCAGAAACCACTGAGCCACTAAGTTGAGCAATTGGCCAGGTATGGTACATGTGCAAGCTTGTCAAGCTTCAAAGCTGCCACCAAGTTACAGCCATTATCACACACGACCTTGCCTGGGTTAAGGTTCAGCAAAAGTGCAGCAAAATCTGAACTGTAATATGGCGTTACTTCTCTTCGGAGCTTTGCACACTGCCTCTAAAGTAGTTTTCGACCACATATGGGGTATCGAACTCAGGATAAATTGCACAACAAACATTGCCGTCCATTTTCTCCTTTTGCCCTTGTGAAAATACAAAATTTGTAGCTAAAAAAGATTTTTGTGGGAAAAATGTGATTTTTTTTTTTTATTTTCACAGCCTAACGTTATAAACTTCTGTGAAGCATCTGGGGGTTAAAGTTGCTCAATAACACATCTGGATAAGTTCCATAAGGGGTCTAGTTTCCAAAATGGTGTCACTTGTGGGAGGTTTCCACTGATTAGGCACATCAGGGGCTCTTCAAACGCAACATTGTGTCCGCTAATTATTCCAGCAAATTTTGCATTCCAAAAGTCAAATGGCGCTCCTTCCCTTCCAAGCCCTGCCGTGTGCCCAAACAGTTGTTTTCCTCCACATATTGTATATCGGCGTACTCAGGAGAAATTGCACAGCAAATAATATGGAGCAATTTCTTCATTACCCTTATGAAAATGAAAAATTTGGAGCTAAAAAAAGATTTATCTGGGAAAAATTAGATTTTTTTATTTTCACGGCTTAACATTATAAGCTTTTATGAAGCACCTGTGGGATCAAGGAGCTCAGTACACATTTAGATAAGTTCCTTAAGAAGTCTAGCTTCCGAAATGGTGTCACTTGTTGGGTGTTTCCACTGTTTAGGCATATCGGGGGTTCTCCAAACATGACATGGCGTCCGCTAATTATGCCAGCAAATTTTACATTCAAAAAGTGAAATGGCGCTCCTTCCCTTTTGAACCCTGCCGTGTGACCAAACAGTAGATTTCCCCACATATGGGGTATCGGCATGCTCAGGAGAAATTGCACAATAAATTGTATGGTCCATTTTCTCCTGTTACCCTTGTGAAAGTAAAAAAAAAATAGGTTTAAATAAAATTTTTGTGAAAGAAAAGTAAATGTTTATTTTTTCCTTCCACATTCCAAAAATTCCTGTGAAGCACCTAAAGGGTTAATAAACTTCTTGAATGTGGTTTTGAGCACTTTCAGGGGTCCAGTTTTTATAATGGTGTCACTTTTGGGTATTTTCTGTTATATAGACCCCTCAAAGTCACTTCAAATGTTACGTGGTCCCTAAAAAAATGGTTTTGCAAATTTTGTTGTAAAAATGAGAAATCACTAGTCAACTTTTAACCCTTATAACTTCCTAACAAAAAAATATGTTTCAAAAATTGTGCTGATGTTACGTAGTCATGTGGGAAATGTTATTTATTAACTATTTTGTGCGATATGCGCTCTGATTTAAGGGCATAAAAATTAAAAGTTTGAAAATTGCAACATTTTCTACATTTTTGCCAAATTTCTATTTTTTTTCACCATCAAATGCATGTATTATCAAAGAAATTTTACCACTGTCATAAAGTACAATATGTCACGAGAAAACATTCTCAGAATCAGTGGGATCCATTGAAGCGTTCAAGAGTTATGACCTCATAAGTTGACACTGGTCAGAATTGTAAAAATTATTGGCCTGGTGAGGAAGGTGAAAGACAGGCTTTGGGGTGAAGGGGGTAAAGTCTTATCAATTCCCCTCAGCTTAAGCCCCCGTCACACTAAGCGAGATCGCTAGCGAGATCGCTGCTGAGTCACAAGTTTTGTGACGCAACAGCAACTTCAGCAGCAATCTCGCTACGTTTGACAGGTAGCAGCGACCAGGCCCCTGCTGTGAGATGGCTGGTTCTGTCGGAATGTCCTGGACATTTTTTTGATTGTTCAGTTCCCGCTGGGTAGCATGCATTGGTATGTTTGACACCTTACCAACGACCTTGTTAGTGACTCAGAAGCGAGACACATTGGCGTGGATTTGCGTTGATTCGAGATCTGAATCGTCAGAGTAGCTGCTATGTAACAGGGTCACAACGACCGCCGGCATCGTTACAAATGTCGCTATGGATCGCCGTATCATTGCTACGTCATTTGGGAGACCTGACTGTTTGGCATCTCACCAGCGACCACATAGCGACACAGCAACGATCCCTACCAGGTCGTATCGTTGTTGGGATCGCTGTAGCGTCGTTGAGTGTGACGGGGGCATTAGATGGGAGTGTTTGCTGGGCTCATATAAATTTACAGAGAAAATGGAATAAGGTGTACAGTCATTTTCAGTATGTTTGCTAAACTGAATCACTTGAACACGTTGTGACTCCAAGTCCCAGCAATTTTTGCTAATAGTGGCTTATATTTGAGGTCAGATAGGTGGATGAAACTTTTATGAATGTAAATCCTCAATTACTTGATGCCTAAAGTTGGCCAAGTGAATAGGTTAGATTGGCTTGAAGATTTAAGAGCTTGGAACATCGACACATCAAAGGCCTCAATTTTAATTGTGTTTAATATAAAAGTGGACAAAGTTGGTCCACTTCACCAAGGATAGAGGGTAAGGTGGGTAATATGGTATATAACAGTACATCATCTGCAAACGCCAAACATTTTTATTCTGTTTGCCATGTTGTAATTATGGAATCTCCTCACTATATAAGTGGGGAAAATGGACATCTCTGTCCTGTGCCATTGGTGATTGTAAATGATGGTGACGGAGAATTATTTATCGCAAGTTTTACTGAGGAGTTGCAATAAAGGGCAATTACTTTGGATATGAAAACTTCCCCAAGTTTTAGTTTTTTTAGGAAGTTATAACTGGAAGACTGAGCAACTCATTCAAATGCTTTTGAAGCATCAAGGAATGGAATCACTAGAAGGATTACCCATGATTAGGCATGTTGTATTATAGCCACTGTTTTCAAAGCCTCCCAATCAGAAATTAATCTTGCCTGATCCGGGTGCATATTTTTTGATACAAGTAGTTGTAATCTATTTGCCAGTATTTTGGAATACATACAGTTTCAGATTAATGTTTAACAGGAAAAATAGGCCCTTAGCCAGAGCAGCGGTGGGCATCCCTTTCTGGCTTTTAGCGAACTGCAACATGGGCTTCTATGTTTTTAGAGAGAGAAGATAAATGAGAACCATGTGTCCTTGTGATTGATCCTACTTCTGTATGAGTTGTTCTTCAGTTCTTCTAACAGAACAGAAACACGGAATTTCTAACACAGATGTGAAGGGCACCTCACTCCAGCTCCCACTGTCTGCACTGTGCTTTCTTACATTAGTAAATGTTTAAACTATGAAATAGTTCCTTTGATAGGTTTGTTTGCTTACTTTTGTGCAAAATGTTCCTGTAAAGCAGATAAGAAGTGGATTGGTTTCTTTTGGTTACTGCACAAGGTGTCCACAAACTGTTCTATCGAATAGTAATCTTGGTTTGGCCTCCATGGTGTACATGGTCAACAGCACGTGTGTGCCAACACAAAAACAAAATGTAAATAACATTGTTTCCATGACATGACTATACTTCTATTGAAATACTATAAAGATCCAATGATGCTGTCTGCAGATCGTGTTAGAGGGTCTTTATGTTTTTTTTTTTTATTTTCTGGGATGCTATTACATTTCTGAGGGAAAACTCAAGGGGCAATGTTAGTAAATGTGGGTGGGTACTTGGGGAAATTATTAGTGTGTGGGGAGATACATGGGACATTATGACTGTGTGTGGTGGAACTCTGGTGTTATTACAGTATGTGTGAGGATCACAGGGGACATTATTATTGTATGTGTGTGTACTCAGTGGCATTATTACTATATGTGGGGGACTTGGATGTGCTATTACTGTATATGGGGGACACTGGGGCATTATTACTGCATACAGGGGAACTCAGGGGATCTTATTACTCAATGTGGGGGAACTCAGGTGACATTGTTACCTTATGTGCAGGAACTTGAGACATTATTAGAGAATGTGGAAAGATTCAGGGAATATTATTACTTTTGTTAAAACAATCATTATTAATTGAAGAGGGGACTCTCAGGAGGCGTTATTATATGATAGGGACACTCAGGGTATTTTAACTGTCAAAAGGGCAAACAGGGCATAACTACTTTCTAGGGGGTAAAATGTGACCGAGTGTTACTTTCCAGGCACTCATAGAGGGCATTATTGTTTTCTAGGGGTCAATTTTACCATATAGAGGGCACAAAAGGGGCATTTTACTATGTAAGGGGCACGGTGGTGGGTATTATTAAAGGGGAACTGTCACCCTATTTTTTGCCTATCAGCTGCCGACACCGACATCAGGGGCTTATCTACAGCATTCTGTAATGCTGTAGATAAGCCTCTGATGTAACCTGAAAGATAAGAAAAATGAGTTAGATTATACTCACCCAGGGGCGGTCCTGGTCCGGTTTTAGTCCGATCGGTGACACGGTCCAGTCCGTGAGACCCATATGAGAAGTCAAATGTGTTTTTGGTGAAATCTCCACAGACGAGTTATACCTGAAACAACTTGCCATGTCATCTGGGCCAAATGAAAAACAGGCTTTTATGAGGGAACATCATATTGTTTCTTCTCCCATGATTATATTGTAGGGTGGCATAATGTACAGTAGCTGGACCATTCTAGTCTTCATTCCAGGTACATTAACAATTTGACATTGCATTAATTTAGTAATAGAGCCAATTCTTCAAAGATTTCCAAGAAATGTTTTTCAACATGACAGCATCAGGTCGCATTTTACTTGTGTTATTGTCAGCAGCCTGCATGGTCTAAACGTGCTACCGTGGCCTGCAGTATCACTGGACTGGTATTCCTGTGGGGAGGTTGAGCTGGGTACGGTTCTGTCTGTGATAGGAGAGAGAGAGTTTGACAGCAGGTGTCATGTGGCAGTCTGCCCATCAGAGGTCACTAGAGAGCACCAATGGCAGTGATTATGTAACTGTCATTTGAGTGTTACATAACTGCTAGAGGTCGAGGTGACTCTGATTGGGCAGAGGTGACTGTCAGGTGACAGAGGGTGGGGCTACCTGGTCTGTCAGAATAAATACTGAGGTAAGCTTCCAGAAGCTTCAGTCAGCCAAGGGAGCTCACAGGTTAGGAGAGTCTGTCACACAAAGGAGACCCCTCAGAGACTTTGGACAGTGGAAACGGTCACGGGGGGTGACCCTATAGGACATTGGTCACAGGCAGAGACGGCCTGTGAGGACCTAGATTATTGGTGGACTTTGTAAGGTGAAACGCCGTGGTAGATTGGCCTAGGGCAGCTCCTGCAGATAGAGCTACGAAGTACACCTGACGGAGAAAGTGTACAAGTGAAGGTACCCGGGCCTGTCTGCAGGAGGATAACTGCTATGATTGAGTCACCGAGGAGGAAAAAACAAAACACAAGCTCAGCCCAGAAAATCAGAGAGGTTGGAAACTAGTGGATTGCAGACCCCTAATCCTATCACACAACTAGCAGTAGCCGTGGAGTGTTCCTACGGTGATCCTAGACACCTCGTCACAGCCGGAGATCTACATAAGCCTAAAGAGAGAAAAGGGAAAAACTGACTGCCCCAGAGCAGACCCCAAAGCAATAGGCAGCCCCCAACATATAATGACGGTGAAGCAAGATGAAAACACTAACACAGATAAGAAAGATAGATTGAGCAAACGATGGGGCCCAAGCTAACTAAAAAGGACAGGATAGAAAAGCTGCTGTCTGCAATCCGAGAAAACCCTGCTAAAAAATATTACCAACACAACTGATAAGCAAAAAGGACCCTGAAGTCACTAGACTTCAAACCCTATATCAGCACTCAGAATATTCTGGAAGCAGAGCAAAAGAGAACACTGATCAAGGAAAAAGAATCCAGCACACCCCCGGCCGGGGATGGCTGAACTCCAAAAAACAAGGTAAACAAAACCAAAACTAATAAGTTCAATAGCAGAGCAAAAACTTATCTTTGGGAAGCAGGAATCAGACTGGTCTCCAAGAATCCAGCAGAGAAATCACCAGCGACTCAGAAGGGCGTCGGCTGCCTTATATCCAGTCAGAAGTTCCCGTTACCTAGTCACCATCCACCTGATCAAGTGTTTGGTAATCAGCCTCACTACCTTCCTTCACCAGAAGAGGGAGATCCTCGGACACAAAAGATGAATGAACAGATGAGCTCACAACAGATAACAGTGTGAAACATCTGTCATGTTTTGTTTTGGTCGTCGTGAGGGCGGCCAATAAAAGCAAACCTGTTGAATACAATTCCTGCCTCTGTCTCGTGCCTGTCGACGTCAAGAAGCAGGTCACCCCCATTCCTGTGAGTACAGCACACCTCCGCCGCCTACCAGCCACACCACCTAAATACCACAGCATGCTACCCTCCGCCCCAGCCTGCCACCCGTCCCTAAATTTGGCATAGTCGGCAGGATCCATCGCCGCAAATAAGTAAGCCTTCACCAGAAGAATCAAAGGACCCTAAGCTGTGTGGGTTGAAGATTATATTTTTCCCTGTGGATTACAAAAATTGGACTGTGAATTGCTGGATTTCTGCAGGTGGATCTGGAGCGAAAAAGGCCTTGTTAAAAATGGCTGTGGCAATTTGGCGCCAAAAAGAAGCACAGGAGTTTGCAGCCACCTTGGACTACCAGGAACAGCTGCTAGAGGAGCTGTTGCCGACCGTCCGTGCAGAGTCATCGGGCCTGGAGGCTGCTCCTGCCGGACGGCGGGGTGAAGAACATCTGCTGCTGAAGGAGCTGCAGGATGGACTGTCGGGAGCCGCGGTGCCGGGGAAGGTGAGCGTTACTCCGGCTCAGCCGGCGGCACCGTAGGCAGATCCCACCCCCATGCCCCGTGTACGAGACACCGGCCCCCGGCCGCCCCGCCTGACCTCTCTTTCGTCAGCGACCCCGGCCCCGCCCCAGACCGCCGCAACCTACTCACAGGCATCCGCGGCCGCCGCTGCTCCATCTGTGGCCCCTGCTGCGGCCTTCTTGCCGGAGTTCGCGGCCGCCTTGATCCCTGCTGCGGCCTGCTCCGTGGCCTACCCGCTGATGCCTGTGGCTGCCTCTGTCCCTTCCGTGACCCTGGGTGCGGCCTGCTCCCCAATGTCCGTGGCCGCCTCTGCCCCATTCTTGGCCCCGACTGCAGCCCGCCCACTGGACTCTGCGGCCTACGCCGGACCCTCCGCCTGGGTTGCGGAGATTATTGAACAGAAGGAGGCCAAAGAATGGGAGGTGTGGGCACTGCTACAAGAGAAGGGAGAGGCAGCCATGACTACCCCTCAAACATATGGGCGGCTTGTACATGCTCACACCGCTAAAGGCTATGGGTTCATCTGGGACCTCGCCACCGGCCACAAAGACTACCTCAATGTGACCCCCATCAGACATGGACGGGCTCTGCGGGAGGGAGACCCAGTCTCCTATTACAACGAATACTGCCCCTGCGGCTGCTATGCGGTAGCGGTCATCTCCTACCCTGAGGGGTATGAGCCTCCATAGAAAGAGACAAGGACTCCTGGGTCTCGGGCATCAGGGACACTTGAGTCCCAGAATATTTCAAGCATCCCAGAGACTTCACGGCTGTGGAATTCCCTGCTAATTGGCGAAACATCTGCTGCCAGGAGGTGGCCCGGAGTATCCTGCTAAATGGACTGCCGGGGACTGTCGTGCGCCATTGCACGACCTGGGGACAGTTCAAAGTCCTCAGTTGAGTAATAAGTGCCCACTCTTGGTGTAGCGGGGATGCATACGGGGGGAGTGCTCTCCTCAAAGGAAGGGGGAGCACTAGTGTCCTTGTTTGTTAAAATGTTATGCTTTATTTAAAAAAAAATGCTCTGCATAATGATACTGGTAGATATACAGTCATGGCCAAAAGTTTAGAGAATGACACAAATATTATATTTTCACATAATCTGCTTTTTATGTGTGTTTGTCAGATATTTTTATCACATACAGAAATATAATTGCAATCATATTATGAGTAACAAAAGGTTATATTGACAGTTAGAATGAGTTAATGCAGCAAGTCAATATTTGCAGTGTTGACCCTTCTTCTTCAGGATCTCAGCAATTCTCCCTGGCATGCTCTCAATCAACTTCTGGATCAAATCCTGACTGATAGCAGTCCATTCTTGCAAAATCAATGCTTTTATTTTGTCTGAATTTGAAGGTTTTTGTTTGTCCACCCGTCTCTTGATGATTGACCACAAGTTCTCAATGGGATTAAGATCTGGGGAGTTTCCAGGCCATGGTCCCAAAATCTCTATGCTTTGTTCCCTGAGCCATTTAATTATCACCTTTGCTTTATGGCAAAGTGCTCCATCATGTTGAAAAAGGCATTGTTGATCGCCAAACTGCTTTTGGACGGTTGGGAGAAGTTGCTCTTGGAGGACATTCTGGTACCATTCTTTATTCATGGCTGTTTTTTTAGGCAAGACTGAGAAAGAGCCCATTCCCTTGGCTGAGAAGCAACCCCACATATGAATGGTTTCAGGATGCTTGACAGTTGGCATGAGACAAGACTGGTGGTAGTACTCACCTGGTCTTCTCCGAATAAGCCGTTTTCCAGATGTCCCAAACAATCAAAAAGGGGATTCATCAGAGAAAACGACTATACCCCAGTTCTCAGCAGTCCACTCCCTGTACCTCTTGCAGAATATCAGTCTGTCCATGATGTTTTTTCTGGAGAGAAGTGGCTTCTTTGCTGCCCTCCTTGAGACCAGGCCTTGCTCCAAGAGTCTCCACCTCACAGTGCGTGCAGATGCACTCACACCTGCCTGCTGCCATTCCTGAGCAAACTCTGCACTGCTGGTAGCCCGATCCCGCAGCTGAAACACTTTTAAGAGACGGTCCTGGCACTTGCTGGTCTTTCTTGGGCGCCCTGGAGCCTTTTTGGCAACAAGGGAACCTCTCTCCTTGAAGTTCTTGATGATGCGATAGATTGTTGACTGAGGTGCAATCTTTCTAGCTGCGATACTCTTCCCTGTTAGGCCATTTTTGTGCAGTGCAATGATGACTGCACGTGTTTCTTTAGAGATAACCATGGTTAACAGAAGAGAAACAATGATGCCAAGCACCAGCCTCCTTTTAAAGTGTCCAGTGGTGTCATTCTTACTTAATCATGACAGATTGATCTCCAGCCCTGTCCTCATCAACACCCACACCTGTGTTAATGGAGCAATCACTGAAACGATGTTAGCTGGTCCTTTTAAGGCAGGGCTGCAATGATGTTGAAATGTGTTTTGGGGGATAAAGTTCATTTTCTAGGCAAATATTGACTTTGCAAGTAATTGCTGTTAAGCTGATCACTCTTTATAACATTCTGGAGTATATGCAAATTGCCATTAGAAAAAATGAAGCAGTAGACTTTGTAAAAATTAATATTTGTGTCATTCTCTAAACTTTTGGCCATGACTGTAGGTAACAAAACTAGTGAGTAATTTAAGCATAGTATGGTACTTAATGTAGAATGTTGCAAAGAAGAGGGTAAATGTTGTACCCATCAAAAAGTAATGTATGTCGAAGCTATGTGTAATATGTATAGTGAGTTAGAAATTTTATTTGAAAAATGAAAATGTGTATTCAGCAGGTCCCGGGTACGTGGAATATGCCGACCCTGACGAAGTTAAGCTGAAAGGACAACGGGACAGAGAGAAGGCAAAATGGACCGGGTTCCTGAGTAAGAGAAGTCTGTGTGACGCAGGAAGGTTTGTGTGACACAGGAGTTTGTGTGACGCAGAGAGGTCTGTGCGACCGGGAGACTGTGTGACGCAGGGAAGACTGTGTGACAAGAGGGTCTGTGTGACCAAAGGTTTGTGTTACACAGGAGTCTGTGTGATGCAGAGAGGTATGTGTTACCCAGGTGACGACCATGTCAGTACCAGATACTGACACCACTTTCATCCCCGTGACGCAATTGTCGAGGACGACAATGGGCAAAGGAAGGGGGAATTTGGGGAGGTTGAGCTGGGTACGGTTCTGTCTGTGATAGGAGACAGAGAGTTTGACATCAGGTGTCATGTGGCCCATCAGAGGTCACTAGAGAACACCAATGGCAGTGATTATGTAACTGTCATTTGTGTGTTACATAACTGCCAGAGGTCGAGGTGACTCTGATTAGGCAGAGGTGACTGTCAGGTGACAGAGGGTGGGTCTACCTGGTCTGTCAGAAAAAATACTGAGATAAGCTTCCAGAAGCTTCAGTCAGCCAGGGGAGCTCACAGGTTAGGAGAGTCTGTCACACAAAGGTGACCCCTCAGAGACTTTGGACAGTGGAAACGGTCACGGGGGGTGACCCTATAGGACATTGGTCACAGGCAGAGACGGCTAGTAAGGACCTGGATTATTGGTGGACTTTGTAAGGTGAAATGCCGTGGTGGATTGGCCTAGGGCACCACGGCGGATAGAGCCACGAAGTACACCTGATGGAGAAAGTGTACAAGTGAAGGTACCCGGGCCTGTCTGCAGGAGGATAACAGTGTGAAACATCTGTCATGTTTTCTTCTGGTCGTCGTGAGGGCGGCCAATAAAAGCAAACCTGTTGAATACAATTCTTGCCTCTGTCTCGTGCCTGTCGACGTCAAGAAGCGGGTCAACCCCCCATTCCTGTGAGTACAGCACTCCTCAGCCGCCTACCAGCCACACCACCTAGATACCACAGCACGCTACCCTCCGCCCCAGCCTGCCACCGGTCCCTACATTCCATTGAGCACATCTGAGATGTTATAGGTCGGCAATTGCAAAGGGACCTATTAGCAGTGTATCTTGTTGATTTGCATGCCCATGTGCATTCAGTGTTACAGAACATTGCTCTAACAACCATTAAAGTGATATTGTCATGTTGTCTCTTGAGCAGCACATAACTCTGCAGTCTCTTTACTTCTTGGTTTTTATCAGGGTCAGCAATCATCTTTGAGTGACAGTTCTAGTGAATACTAGAACTTTAGTATTAGTTGAACTGTAAAGCTCAACACTAGTGATGAGTGAGTATACTCGTTACTCGAGATTTCCCGAGCATGTTCGGGTGATCTCCCGAGTATTTTGGCGTGCTCGGAGATTTAATTTGTGTGCACTCAGCTGCATAATTTGTGGCTGCTAGACAGGCTGAATACATGTGGGGATTCCCTAACAAACAGGCAAGTTCTGCTATAACAGGTTTGGACATTAGTGCTTTGTTATTAGTCTACAGCATTATCACTGTATTTATCCATGTAGATATCATTGAACAAGAAAACAGAGAGAGCAGAGAGCCAAGTTTAGGTTACCTGCTCTAAAAGCTGCAGGCTGGTGATATATAACTGCAACTATTCAGAAGAAGAAAGGGAGGCGAAAGGTGACCAAATAACTGCGGTATGGATATCTATGGGCTACAGAGAGGTGACTGGGATGTTAAGAGTTAACTCTCTTCTGGAATATAGCTACAACTCACTCTTTTCGAGGATCTGGAGGCCAAGGTCCGTGGAAATGAGCTGTGCACTATAAAAGATAAAAGTTCTCATTGCGGGAGGACGATAGTATATTGTTTAAAAGCAATTCAATTGCAAACTTGTTTATGCTCATGCTAATTATAGTAATTCAAAAACTTGAGAATAACCCTTATAAACTCAATGATAACATGCCAATGCATGTCAGTGTGTCTATTTATGCGTTCGTACTAAATACTGAATAAATCAAGATGCATTGAAAGTTTTGTTTCCATTTTTTCATAAATTGCATAAATTAACATGTCTACAGATGCTGTGATTTTCATAGTGTCACAACTTTCGTTCTTGGCATTGCAATTTCAATGTCGTATAAAAAAGGTTGTTGAAAGACTTTGTGGCACTCTTATGGGGTGCTCAAATAGGGTTCCACCACATAGACAAGTAAAAAAGAATTTGGCACTCCAATACTCGATGCTGAAATAATATATTTATTGCACATAGAAAAAAGCAGGAGGGATCCACTAAAACAGTTGACGTTTCGGCCTAAAATGGCCTTCCTCAGAACTAAAATATAACAGATAAACAAATATAATTACACAAACGTATAAATCATTATACATCAATCCATAATACAAGAACAGAGGCAAAGCAAAGGATCTCATATAGGATATATCAAAAAACTAAGTAATAAAAGGACCTGAGAAATAAATACTCAATACATCATAATGGCGTAGTAAGCAGATAGACCATTTATTTTTATTTTTTTCTTATAATTTTTCATTCTAAATCTCCCTATGTTGATATCCTTCATTGGCTCTATGTAGCCTACGTAGCTTGCAACAATGCGTTCATAAGATCGTTCATACGTCTTTTAAAATATTTGTCCTTATGCTTTTTCATATTAATTATGCTCAGAGGTGGTTTTTGCTTTTAAATTACATTACTATGTAGTTTAAACTTGTTTCTACTAATATAATACCTAGGCGACTCGTGTTGCTATCCGTGTCACATCCAGTGATGTGGATAAGAATTTACTTTATATTACCATTAAGCGTCATCTGTTTCCCACCAACATGGTGCCCAGTGGCTACACTTCTTGCTGTATGTGTCACTTCCAGTCACGCATACATTCTCATACCACATGACTGGACGATAACCGGAACCTAATTCAGCGCGAGTTTCCATTTTAACCGGCCGTGGAGCACATTATTCAGCGCATTTCACAAGAACGGTTGTGCTTTACCTTGTAGCGCGGTCTGTCTTATCTTCACTAAAAGCTTCACCGGTGAGTGCTCTGTCTGCTGACTCACTAGTAGGTTCCAGCCATCTTTTTGTCCTCTGATTCTGTGTCAGTTCTTCATTTTGGTAAAGTTGTATTTTTGCTTTACTCAATTGTTGTTATCTTTGGGTCTTTTCTCTATTTCAATTATACTTACCTGTGTGACATTTACTTTATTAAATAATCTAAAGTCACGCTCATGGTCTATCTACTGCTACTCCATTATGATATATTGAGAATTTATTTGTCAGTTCCTTTTATTTTATTACGTAGTTTTCTTATATATCCTATATGAGATCCTTTCCTTTCCCTCCTTTTTGTATTATGGACTGATGTATAATGACGTTTGCGTACCTATATTTGTTTATCTGTTA
Source organism: Dendrobates tinctorius (assembly GCF_039654945.1). NCBI lineage: Eukaryota > Metazoa > Chordata > Amphibia > Anura > Dendrobatidae > Dendrobates > Dendrobates tinctorius. The sequence goes on along the minus strand of NW_027361807.1, from coordinate 12,662,510 downwards.
TATTTTAGTTCTGAGGAAGGCCATTTTAGGCCAAAACATCAACCGTTTTAGTGGATCCCTCCTACTTCTTTGTGCAATAAATATACTATTTCATCATCGAATATTGGAGTGCCAAATTCTTTTTTACTTATAAAAAAGTTTGGTTCGGGCACAAGAACGGTACTCGAACTTAATACCAAACCTGAACGCCATTCAAGTGAAAGGGGGTTTGAACAGCTGGCAGTTCCCAAACTGTCACCAAGAGGACAGTGTGTGAGGCAGCGACTGTGACTGGCAGTCACAAGGTTACCCCCGGTCATGCTCTGGCTGATGACTACTACTGTCATCCGCATCGCCTATTCTTGCTGATAGCAGTAAGAGCAAATGACGCTGATGAGAGTATTCATCAGTCGCTGCCTGTGCATAGCAGTAGGTTTACTGCTATCCCAAGCGCAAGAGACAAAAAAGAAAATGGACGTGGACTACTTTGTGGGATCATTTCATTAATAAATGGATGAACGAGTGCTAGTGGGGGGAGTATTTATTCAAATACATTTTTTTTCTGTGTGTTTATTTATTTTTACTACTGGTTTATTAATGGGGTGACTGACTGACACCTGTCCATTACTAACCACAAAAACTATTACCCTGATTGCTACCGCACCAGGGCAATTGGGAACAGCTGAGGCTAAATGCTAGATTTGGTGCATCAAATATGATGAGCCACATTTGGGGTGGCTGCAGGCTGATATTTGTGAGTTGCGAATGGCCCAATAGCCATGGACATTCCCTGCCTTTTAATATCAGCCCACAGCTGTCTGCTTACCCTTAGCTGATTGTTAAAAATAGGGGGGACTCCACACCATTTTTCCTATTTACTTATTTATTACTAATATATAAATAAATGAAAAATACTAATAAATAAATTTAAAAAACTAAGTGGCGTCCCGCCTATTTTTAATAACCAGCCAAGGGAAAGCAGACAACTGTGAGCTGATGTTATTCTTGGAAGAAGCCAATATCCATGGAATTTCCCAATCTATTAATGTCAGCCAATAGCTGTCTGATTTGCATTGACAAGGTTAATGAAAATCGGGAACGCTTAAAAAAAATGATGCAGGGTCCTCCTATTTTTAATAACCAGCAAGGCAAAGCAGACAGCTGGGGGCTGATATTAATAGGCTGGTAAGGGCCAAGGATATTGGTCTCTTCTCAGACTAATAACACCAGCCCTCAGCTACAGTAGAAATGGCGCATCCATTAAATGCGCCAATTCAAGCTCTTAGATTCGGCTCTTCCCGATTGCCCTGGCGCAATGTCAATCGGGGTATGAAGTTTGTAAGGTTGATGTCAGCTGTGTAATGTCCACTTACATCAAGCCTACATGTTAGTAAGGGAGAGAACACCACCATTACTAACCCAGTAAGTAAAATCAGAATAAAACACACAGAAAAAAAATCTTCATTTGAAAAAAAAACTTCACTCTTTACTGTATAAAATTACTTTTTTTTAAATATTTAGTTATATCAGCCTGATGAAGAAATGTAAGCAGTCTCGAAAGCTTGCTTTGTAACATCATTCCATATATTTTGTTGCCATTAAAAGGTATCACACCCACAAGATTCCTATTTTGTTTCTCCCACTGAGAGCACTCTATATCTTTTTTTCTACTGGCTAACACGGTACCAAACCACTCTTTTCATTTAAAAAAAACTCTGAAACAATTTCCCTCGTTCCCCATCTATTAAAAAAAAGTAATACAAAAATACTAATGATCAACTGAGTCCTCCATAATCCATAACATGGAGGTCCCACGATGATAGCAGTCTTCTTCATCCAGTCTATGGAGCTCCATTCAGAGAACACAGCTCCATAGACTGGAGCTGCAGGCACTGCTGGGTCTCGAGCTGTGCTCCACAAGAACACGGCTGCTGTGAACTGAGGTGACGTCAGTAAAGTTATGACAGTTCTCAGCGACTGGTCCTCATGAGGACAGCACCACTGTGAACTGAGGTAACCTTACTCAAGTCACCTCAGTTCACTGCGGTCAGGTCTCACAAGGGCAGCGTGAGTCCCGAACTAATGAGTCACTGCGAGTCCTGCATTCAGCTTCCCATCACCCAACCAAAGCTTCACTTTGGTTCCCTCTTCCCCAAAAAGTAAAGCAGACTTCATATGTCTTTTTTATACAAGTCACACAAAATTGGCCAATAATCAATCACATAATAAGACTGATAGAATAGTTTTCATCACATGGAAGCGCCCATATATTTTTATGCCAATGTAACGTCCATTAAATACTGCTAACCTGTTTTTACAAAATTCAATATACAGCTGCTCCCAACTCTTGCTTCTTAAGTTTTGCTTTACTCCTAGAGCACATACACTTGATATATACAACAGTCCACACAACAGAATAGCCATCTGTCTATAGGATGCAGATGCTAGAGATCTAACATCAACTTGTGAGCATCTTATAGATGTGATTAGCAGTTGGCTTTATTCATAATCTTCGATTATTATAGACCAATGGTTCCGAACCTTTTTTTCTTTAAGAGTCACATTCAGCTCTGAGAAATTGTTGCAAGCCACTGGTCATTAAGGAGTTATGATTGACCATAAAGGGTTATTCTGGTACCTTTAATTCTGGACTGTGAAGGCGAGCAGAACCTGTGACGTAATGTCATATCTATAGATACCTGCCAATAGAACAAATTCCAAAATATTATAACATCACCATTACTTCTCACCTCAGATGCAGAAGTGAATGGAGCCAGGTAATCTTTTAAGACTGCTCAAGTTGCACAGAACTTACAATTAACTCAGATTAATGTTTAAGAGGATTATTTCTCAGCTAGCTTCTGTATGGGGAGATGAACAGTGGGGTAACGTCACATCTACAGCTACCTGTAGGGACCAATGCGCCATCAGCAGGTGTTTTGCATTTATTCAAATAAACAGGACAGATGAACAATACCTGCTAATCACACTCACGTGTTCCAGCAAGTATCTGTAAACATGATGCGCCACCCACCTTCCGATACGAAAGTCAGTGGAGACAGAAGAATGATTTAACAATTAACAGTAATTATGTAAAATCACCATTCCTATGATCTCCCTTCCTCTCACTAAATAGATGTTGTGGGAATGTGGAAGATTGTAAGTTTGGGAAGCGGGAGCCAGGTGTGTGCAATGTGTATACTGATATCTAGGAGAAGAGGAGTATGAAGTTTAACACAGGAAGTTAGGAAGTGGCCGAGGGACCCGCAATGCTAAGGAATACTGCACGAAACAAAATAGGAGGAGGAGACAAAGAGCCACACAAGCTAAAGGCAATGACGTCACCAGTGAAGAGGAGGTAGTTGTAGCACCAATACTCTACAACCTTTACGTAGTTCATCCTCCATCTCAGCTTTGTGCAGCTTGTATACTGTATGTCTGCTATACCCAGCACCAGGTGTGACGGACACACAGGTTGTGTCCAGGGAATGAACACTAAGGGGAGTGAATGGGGAGACAGCAGTAACTATTAGAAGTGTATGGCTGCTGCAGAGAGCAAGCTGCACTAAACAGGACCTGAGACACGTGATCACAGGGGGAGTGGCTGGAGAAGGAGCTACGCTCCGTGCAAGGGAGATAGAGAGTGGTCAGACAACCTGGGTTCAATTGCCAGAGGGAAACGCAGTATCCAAGGGCACAGATTAAAGAATGGTCAATTACAAGCCGAAGTCGGAAAAGCCGGACAGGAACGCAGTAACCAAGTACACAGACAAGGAGGACAGTCAGAGGGCAAGCCAGAGATCAGAACCAGAGAAATAGCAGAGGTACAGAATCAGAGCGCAGACACAAAAGGAGGGACAAGCCGGATCATACACTGGACAAGCACACTGGAACAAACGGTAAACACAGGTATAGCAAGGTCAGCTGCTCAGCTGAGGACAGAACTGTCACTGACAAAACCCACACAGGAAAGCGGGTTAAGATAGCCCTCCACAAATCAAAAGGAGGCCAGCGAAGTTAACTCCGTAAAGCCCAGGATGGGGAAAGGAATTCCCATCCTGAGCCATGACACCAGGAATACTGCTAAGGTCACTACCCCCACCCCAAGGAAAAAATTAACACTACAGATAACACAGCAATAGAACTCTGAGTACAGATAATGTAACAGATGTATAAATATTACCTGCAGTCCTATGTAATGTCGCAGATAATACAGTGATAACTCTACAAGTACAGATTATAGTACAGATAGTAAAGATATGATACAGACAGGGGATGGCTTTTTCGGGGTGACTGGTGAAACCACACAGGAGAGGTCACTATGGACGCAGGAGATGTTAGGGGTCACAAGGATGCACATGGCGCAGGTTGGATGTCTTCTTGGCTAACAGATACCGCTGCATTGAACAGGTCACTGAGGAGCTGGGAGGAGGAGCAAAGCAGGGATGTATCACACTGTGATATAGCAGTGACATATAGGCTGGTGCTACATGGTAAGTTACTGAGAAGCCCTGGCGTAGTTTTAAAAAACACAATCTAAAGAGATTTGGCGCATTACATTTATACTCAGAAGCGCAAGGGCCAGATCTAAGTACCTAGTGATGCCCAGGTATGTACTACACCATTATGTATTTTATATGAGCATTTATTGTGTGTATTTATATAATACACAGGTACAGAATATGTATTAAAGGGAAAACTATCAGTAGGATCAACCCTCCTAAGCTGTCTATATGGGCATGTAGGTCATAGGAATCTGAATAAAATGATATCTTGATATCTGTGATCCAATGACGTATTGAAGAAAAATCCATTTTTTACTTAATATGTAAATTAGCTGAAAAGCTCTATGGACCAAACACAGGTCTCACTAAAGCTGGAGTCACACATAGCGACTTACCAGCGATCCCGACAACGATATCAACGTGTCAGGATCGCTGGTAAGTCGCCATGTGATCGCTGGTGAGCTTTCACACAGACAGCTTCACCAGCGATCAGCACAGCGACGCTGAGCGCGCGGCGTCGCTGTGTTCGTTAGTTACCAGCGCGCTGATGCAGGGAGCTGGTAACTAACGTACACATCGGGTATCCAAGGGACGCGTGTCTCTTGGAACCCGATGTGTACGTTAGTTACCAGCTGATCGCTGGTCTCCCGCCTGTCACACGCAGCGATGCGTGCTGGCCAGTGGGAGATCAGCGACTAAAGAAATGTCCTGAGGTTTCTTCCAGCGATCAGCGATACCGGCAGGGGGGCCGTCGCTGATCGCTGTCACACACCGCGATCTTGCTGGTGAGATCGCTGTTGTGTCACAAAACTTGTGACTCAGCAGCGATCTCGCTAGCGAGATCGCTATGTGTGACGGGGCCCTAAGACTCTGCCTCCAAAGTTTATTTTAAGGTTGATCCCTAAGTAGGCAGGTGTGGATTGGGGGTAGATTCAAGGCCAGTCCCAGCATAGATTCATCAGAGGCAGTGTGCTCAGAGATTGCAGTTATTTAGTGACTGTGTGCTCGGAACTTTGTGCTCGAAAGTACAGAGAATCAGACTCACAGTCAGTGAATCGCTGCTTGTAATCTCACAGTGTACTGCCTCCTGTCACTAATGCCCTGATTAATCTGACAGGCAGCGCTTAGAATTCTAGGGCTGTTCCTCACCTCCTGCTCTGAAAGAACAGTCACTTGGCCAGTGAGATCTTGGGGTACAGAGGTAACTAGTGGAGGCCCCGGTTCCTCTTCCTTTCATCCAGCCTTATGTGTGCACACAATCAGGGCTGGACTGGGACTAAAATTCAGCCCTGGCATTTGAAGTTACACAGGCCCACTAGTCACATGGTGACTATATAATATTTTTGTACAGTTGTAGGTTACAAGCAGTGAGAGGAGATTAACACGACTATATACCATGTAGTCACAGCTGTGTCCAGTATTTCAGCTCAGTCCTATTTATTGCTTTTAGGTACAGTACTCCTCCCAAAGCTCTGTCCCCTTTTGTACGCACGGTGACAGAATTCCTGGCAGAACTGCTATCCATTGGGCAACCAGACCCCCTGGTCATAGCTGCCCCTATCATACCCCCCAACTTTTGAGGAAGGGTAAGAGGGACAAAGACAAATTTTAGGCCACGCCCGGCCACACCCATTTCGCAACTAGTCACACCCATGTCCACGCCTAAGCGCACCCATTTAGCACTGCTGATCACACTGACTTGTACTGAGGGCACTGTGTGTTTCAGGTCATTGTCATTCTGGAAGACCCGGTCATGACATATCTTCAATGCTCTTACTGACGGAAGGAGGTTGATGGCCAAAATCTTGCGATACATGACCCCATCCATCCTCCCTTCAATACAGCGCAGTTTTCCTGTCCCCTTTGCAGAAAAGCACCCCCAAAGTATGATGTCTCCCCACAATTCTTCACGGTTGGGACAGTGTTCTTGGGGTTGTACTCATCCTTCTTCTTCCTCTAAACATGGCGAGTGGCGTTGATACCAAAAAGTTTCCTTTTGGTCTCATCTGAACACATGACCTTCTCCCATGCCTCCTCTGGATCATGCAGATGGTCATTGGCGAACTTCAAACAGGCCTGGAGATGTGTTGGCATGAGCAGGGAACCTTGCGTGCCTTGCAGGATATTAATCCATGGCGGCATAGTGTGTTACTAACGGTAATGTTTGACACTGTGTTGGCAGTTTTCTTCAGGTCATTGACCAGATCCTCCCATGTAGTTCAGGGCTGATTTCTGACCTTTATAAGAATCATCCTTACCACACGAGGCAAGATCTTGCATGGAGCCCCAGGCCGAGGAAGACTGACAGTCATCTTGTGTTTCTTCCATTTTCTAATAATTGTGCCAACGGTTGTTGCCTTCTCACCAAGCTGTTGCCTATTGTCTTGTAGCCTATACCAGCCTTTGCAGGGCTACAATTCTGTCCCTGGTGTCCTTAGACAGCTGTTTGGTCCTGGCCATGGTGGAGAATTTGGAGTGTGATTGAGTGTGTGGACAGGGGTCTTTTATACAGGTAACATGGTCAAACAGGTGCAAGTAATACAGGTAATGAGTGCAGAGTAGAGGGGCATCTTAATAAAACCTAACAGGTTTGTGAGAGCCAGAATTGCTGCTTGGTAGGTGATCAAATACTTATTTCATGCAATAAAATGCAACTAAATTATTAAAAAAAAAATAATACAGTGGGATTTTCTGTTTTTTTTAATTTTTAGAATCTGTTTCTCACAGTTGAAGTGTACATAAGATAAAAATTACAGACCTCTCTATTCTTTGTAGGGGGAATACTTTCAAAATCGGGAGTGTATCAAATACTGTATACTAGGATGAAGGACATATATACCAGGAAGGATCCTAGGATGGAGGACACTACTACATAATGGGGGAGGGAGGGCAACTCATAGGTCCATATAGGCTTTAGAATACCACAAGGGCTCATACATCTTAACCAACATTCGGGGGCGAGGAGGGGAGGCCAGGTCCAATCTTTGCGCTGGGGCCCATCAGATTTTAGTAACACCACTGCATGTGGGGTAATGAAGACAGATATGTTTATCAAAATATGAACGACTTTCCAGTGGGCAATATCTATTTATGCCAAGCAGAAAACAAAAAAAAAATCAACTCCACAATAACAACATTAGGACTTGGTCAGATTCATTTCTGTACTTTCATCATGTAGGCTGATTCTCATAGTTCACTTACTTTTCTAGCACATACACACTATATTGTATGATTCTGATCTAAACATTTTGTCATACTTCATTGATTAGGTTTATCTATATCAGGTCTAAGAAGCTCTTTGAACAATTTAGGTAAAATGTATGCAGAAGTTTTGAAAGTTTTTTATAAAGCTAACAATTTCATGCTTAAAGAAAAGGTTCACACAAGCCGACATTAAATTCATCCACTCTACTTTGAATCTGCAGGATTTTTCAGGAGAAGTATTACTAAAAATGCTGTTTACAAGTGTAAAAATGGTGGCAACTGTGAAATGGATATGTACATGAGGAGGAAATGCCAGGAATGTCGGCTGCGGAAATGTAAAGAAAAGGGCATGCTTGCCGAATGTAAGTAATTTAGTGAACCTCCTGCTTGTTATTTGTTCTATTCTCCTTTGTTATTTTTGTTATTCATTTATCTGTATTACATCATATAGATTACCAATACGTGTCGTAACTCATTAGTGATTGATTACTTGATATGATATGTAAAAAATGATTTGGCAGTGAAACAGTAAAATCTAGTCAAAGCTGCTGTATAGACGCAGCATTAGAATTACACATAGGAGCCAATTCATCCAGACTTGCATTTTGTACGCCGGGGTGCACTGGAGTAGGATGCACCATATTAATTAAGAAGCACATGCCTCTTATTGATTTTGGCGTATTTCTCCATATAGGAGGAGGAGAAAGCCAACTCACCATAGTAACCTAATTTGGTCCGGAGAATGGAATAATGTCCGGAGTCCAGCTGCATGGATATAAAATCTTCACTTTTATCGGTATGATTCTAAAAACATTTTTGCATCCAAATGATAACTCATCTGTAGAAACACCAACGCGTTTCTGGTGCACACGGCACATTTACTCTTGGCGTATTAGTAATGTGCATTTAAATACTTTGGCATTCCAGCGAGCACAACGGTAGGATAAATAAAATATATGAGAAAGATCGTTTAGAAAAGAGTTGTTTGGATGCGGTTTTCCAACAGGATAATTCAAAGTCAATTGACTTGATGTATATAGGTTGGAATAACGTTAGCCAACATAGAACTCGGACAAGTAAAAAAAAAAAAAAAATCAAAATAAACCATTAGTTCAGAAAAACAGATGATAACAACTTACTTTTATAATTAGAAGGGAGGAAATAAACATAATACATTGCAGTTACCTGGCAACAATGAAATAATGGACAAAACAGTCTTCAACAAATAATTGGAAAAAACAATAATTTTTTGTACCCACAAAAGCTATAATCACACAATTTTAGCAAAAATAGTAAAAAAGGATAAAACAGATATGTATATTCATCTGTATATGTGTATTTGTAAGTAAATCTTAAATAATACTTGTGTTCTAGGTAAAATATTACATGTAAAAAATGTCATATAAAGAATGTTTACTAACAGGTAATCCGAAGTTGTATAGTTATGGTATAAATATGTATGTAATACATACTGTTCATGTTTGTGCACCAAGAATTAAAATGAACAATTATCACCTTAATCAAAGCAATTAAATGACAACCTACAAAGAAAGAGAAGTTTATCAGTAATGTAACATAATATCTTTGAGCCGGTGAAGTCCCAAAGCAACTCTTGTCTTAAGTTAGGCATGTTGTCCCTTTTGGAAAACTGCAATCCAACTGTTTTCTAAATGATCTTTCTCATATGTTTTAATTACCCTACCGGTGTAATCACCGAAACAGCATAGCATTTAAGAACACTCTTGAAATTAATAATATACCATGAGTAAAGGTGCCATGTGCACCAGAAATGCGTTAGTGTTCTTATAGATGGATTATCATTGGATGTAAAAATGGTTTAATAATATTTCAATAAAGATGAAGATTTTAATTCCGTGAATCTGGATTCCTTCCCATTACTCTAGGTTTTTCTCATATTCCCTGCCTAAGCTTTAGAAATGTGCTCGAGTCATGGACTGAAGTACATGTTGGTTGTAATTTATGCCACTTTTGTGGCATAAATTATAATGAATTTGTCAGCTAGAATTGGCCATGTGGCCCGCTCCTAAGTTCTTCCCACTTTTCAAAAAGTTCGCTGCGCTAGGGCAAAAACAACAAGTTAAAAAATGTTTGCACAACTACATTTTGTACACTTTTTGAATAACATTTGAATCAGAACAGTTATGTATTTCCATCACATGCACTTCTATTTCTTCACAGTTTTGAACATTAGGGTCTAGTCTATACCTTTTAGGGGTGACAAAAGCAATGGAATCTTTTTGGGATATTATTCCATCATCAGGAGCATTTGTGTACACCAGTTATAGAGTGCATTCTTCAAAATCTTTATATGTGTTTCCATCCAAATCACTTAACTAGTAACGTTGATAGCAGTAGCACTGATACGATCTAGAGACATTGGCCCACTCGTGACTAGGTTTTGCTACAGCTTCATCTACATCATTAGGGTCTAGACTGTTAGGGACAGCGGAACACACTAAATATAAAATAAAAGAAAGTGCGATCGCCGCCCGGGGTCCACCGTGCAGAGGTGTTAAACTGCTGCTATATAATGGCAGACGCACAATATGGCGGTATATCGCACACGGGTTGAACGTCACCCAGTGTGCACTGGGTGTATTCTGTTAACTTCACAGAGACGCCTTAGACATAAACACTGAGTACTGAGCCTGTTGGACTCACAGGTCTCAGAGAAATGCACGCACGGGATATGGTCACAGGAGCTGGGCCCAAGGCAGAGGGACAGAGTCCGTCTAGACCTATCGTGCGTGCGGCGTCGCTACCGCGGACGCCCACAGGTGCTGCAGACTGCAGCGCGGCGCCTGACACAGCCGCTATGCGACAGTGCCCAGGAGGGGCGCAGTGTCAGACGCTAGTTAGGTGATGATATGCACTGTGGCCTGTAGCGTGCCACTGACTGGCGCTGACTCTATGACTAAGTCCCTAGCCACACACGCAATATCAGAGGGAGGGGAGTCTTAATGAGTCATTCGCAGGTTCATGCATCCGTCATCATTCACACATGTAGCAAGTAGAGTCTAAACTAGCGCATGGCCGAGAGGCCATGTGGACCTTTTATAGCCGTGCGCTTCCGGGACCTTCCAGATCTCTGAGATGGACCAATGAGATCAGGAGAAGGACCTGAGCATGTGATTCCCGATCTCCAATGGGAGATCATCTCGTGAGCATGCCCAGTAGCGATGAGGGGACTTAGCCTCTGGAGCGTTTTGCTGCAAAGCAGCCTGCATTGCTATTGCTGACCCAAAGGTGGTAGCAACAGCCAGACCCACAGAACAGGTCTGGGCAGAGCGTCTGGGATGCTGAGACTGCTGAGCAATCTCCTCTGCGGTCGATAGACATTGAGAGACGGCAGAATGTGGGCTCTGGATTCCTGCTGAGCTGCTGCAGGAACCCGACGCCTAACATAGACATTCAAATAATCTAGTACAACAACTGTAATCAAAGAAGCCATCAGCATTTTCACACTTGTGGGGTACAGAAATAACTTGAGTATCCTCTGCATTTTTTAAGATCAAAAAATGATCACCTGAGGTTGTCAAAGTGATTTTCAGGACTTTTATTACTAAATACTGGCTTGCTCTGTATAGGGACAATCTCTTCCAGCTCAGCCAGCGATTCCTGTGCTTCACTTAACCTTTCATCAAAAGATCAGCTCTTCCTCTTCTGGGCTGCTCTGTCGACAGGGCATCACTGCAGACCTCATGCTGATTGACAGTCTGCTCTCCGCAGTTAGATAGTAGGGCGCCAGATGTCAACCAGCATGCCTTCAACAGAGACACTCTGTCAACAGAGCAGAAGAGTAGATGCTGTTCTGTCGACGCAACATCAGCGGAAGCCACAGAATCGCTGGCATGAGCGGTTTATGACCACTCTAAGGTGGCATAGGTCAGTGCTAGGCAGAACAGGCAGGTAGTTAGCAGAAATAATAAAAATCCCAGATAACGATTCTAAGACAGGTGTTCACATGCCAATAAATACACTAATAATAATATAATAATCTTTATTTATATAGCGCCAACATATTCCGCAGCATTTTACAGTTCAACAGTTTCAAAACACAAGTCATAAGTAACAACGTTAACAATATAATAATTAAAGCAAAATAAGATGACCCTGCTCGTGAGAGCTTACAATCTACAATGAGGTGGGGGAGATACAAAGTACAGGTGTGTATTTACAATGGTGTATTTACAATGATGGTCCAGCCAACTTGAGGGAGTGAGGGATGGATGGAGATAGTGAATGGGCTACACATGCACACTTACACATAGAATGACTTTGATTAGTGAACTTGATAGGCCACTCTGAACAAATGTGTTTTGAGGGAGCGCCTGAAACTATGCAAATTGTGGATAGTCCTAATTTCTTGGGTAGAGCATTCCAGAGGATTGGTGCAGCACGGGAGAAGTCTTTGAGTCGGGAGTGGGAGGTACGGATTAGTGCAGAGGTTAGTTGAAAGTCGTTTGCAGATCGCAGCGGTCGGTTAGACCGATAGACAGAAATGAGGGAGGAGATGTAGGGGGGTGCTGCACTGTGGAGAGCTTTGTGGGTGAGAACAAGTACTTTGAATTGGATCCTATAATGAATGGGCAGCCAATGTAAGGACTGGCGAAGAGCGGACGTGTCTGAGTACCGATTAGCCAGATAGATGACCCTGGCTGCTGCATTAAGTATGGACTGGAGAGGGGATAGTCAAGTAACGGGGAGGCCAATTAATAGAGCGTTGCAGTAATCCAGGTGGGAGTGGATCAATGCTACAGTGAGGGTTTTTGTTGTTTCCATGGTGAGAAAAGGGCGGATTTTAGAGATGTTCTTTAGGTGTAAGGGCTCTTTCACACTTCAGTTTTTTAGCATCAGTTCAAATCCGCCAAAAAGTCATAGAAGCGGATCCGTTCTGAACTGATGCGAACGGATGGCACAGGATCCGTTTTCAGACGGATCCTGAAAATGAGGAAATATAAAGGAACTGCTGGCCGGGAAGGAGAGAGAGAGAAGGAGAGAGAGAGAAGGAGAGAGAGAGAGAGAAGGAGAGAGAGAGAGAGAGAGAGAGAAGGAGAGAGAGAGAGAGAAGGAGAGAGAGAGAGAGAGAGAGAGAGAATTTTCTCCGGCACCCAGCAAGAATTTCGGGTTAAATCAGTGTCTGGAGGATCCGCCACAGAAAAAAACGTTGCAAGCTCCGTTTTGAAATCTTTGAGGATGGTGACGGACAGCAACTTTTGGCGGATCCTCACAAAAAACGGATGCAACGGACAGCAATCCGTCACAATCCGCCATTAATGCAAGTCAATGGGGAAAAAAACGGATCCTCAAAAGAAAATTGAGGATCCGTTTTTTTCAAAACCTGGCGGATTGTGACTGATTGTAAAAAACGGAAGTGTGAAAGAGGCCTAAGGGGCAAGAGATTGTATATGGGACGTGAAAGAGAGATTGGTGTCAAACATAACACCCAGACAGCGCGTCTGCTGCCGGGGTGTTATTGTGGTGCCACCCACGGAGAGGGAAATGTCAGATTTAGGGAGGTTAGTAGACGGCGGGAGCAGAAGTTCAGTTTTGGAGAGGTTGAGTTTCAGATAGAAAGCGGACATGATATTGGAGACTGCGGACAGATAGTGATTGGCGTTCTGTAGTACAGCGGGGGTAAGGTCGGGGGATGACGTATATAGTTTTGTGTCATCAGCATAAAGATGATACTGAAAGCCAAATCTGCTGATGGTCTGTCCAGTTGGGACTGTGTAGAGAGAAAAGAGAAGGGGGCCAAGGACTGAGCCCTGAAGTACCACGACAGCGAGAGGAAGAGGAGATGACGTGGAGCCAGAGAACAAAACACTGAAGCATGAACAAATGCATTCTTTATTTTCCCAACTTGTTCCCAAGCATGAAAAAGACTGAATAAAGACTTATCTTTCACACAATATGACTTAAAGACAACAAAAAATATAGAGTTCCTACACTGAACATTTTTCTTATGATTATAACAGGTTTACTAACAGAAATACAATGCAAGTCAAAACGGCTTAGAAAAAATGTTAGACTCCCTTCTGAAAAATCATTCGGTGAAGATAATGATGGCATTGAGATTAAGGATGTGACATCTACAACAATGACAAATCAGGTACGGACATTATTCTTTAATGTCATGTATTAAGGATGCAAAGTCAATTTTTAGTTTTGTTTTGCATTATGTCTATGTAAATGAAACTATCAATAAGTTGATACTGTTTGGACAAGTGTAGGGGAATAAAGCAAGCATAGTCAAATAATTGCTCACCCATGGTACTTGTACAGGAATTTTCACAACTCTAACATCGGGATTTACAATATGAAGCGCTGCTTTGCTGCTGTGTACAGGTATTCAACGTTATACTGGCAGTAGGGGTAATGCATTGAGTAACAAAAGACAAAGTTGCTCTGCATTTTTTTGATCTTTCATCTCCACTATCAGCACTGCGTAACAGGGCTATGTTCTCAAGGCAAATCTATCAGAAAACATTATGGCCAATACCCATGAGATTGAGATAACCCTTTAAGTAACATGTACAATTTTGTTTTGGAAGGATATTAATATCCTTAAAAAAAAGCATTTTTTTAGTAACATTTTTATTGTTCACAAAAGATAGAAGTACGAAACAATATGCTTGGGAGCATTGTAAATTAAATGTAATATTTAAAAGAATAAAAAATGTTGTTTGTTCCATGAATAAAACTGGGGTTTGATCTGTAGATAATGGGAAATGAAGTATTTTCATAATTGTATGTTGATTTAAATTTAATCTATCATCACTCACCAGGCTTTTGCTACCTAATGTGAGAGCAGCATAATGTAGGAGGAGTCCCTGATTCCAACAATGTATTTAGTTTACTGGGTGCATACAATAAGATTTCTTAGATGTAGCGTGAAGCAGAGCTGAGAAAGCTAACCCTGCCCCAACCAGGCTCTCTATGTACATTGGGAATCATATCAAGAAGAAATAGCACCAAAGAACCATTTATAAAAGATTAAAGCTTTATTGAAAAAAACATATAAAAGCATGTATAAACACAGGCAGTAGGGTGATTCCAATGGAAGGCCAAAGAATGGAACCACAGCTTGGACAGGTAACAAACAGGCGGCAAGATAAGCAGGTTGTGACTAATTCAACAGTGCAAGTGCATTGTGCAAATAAACAATCCCATGAACATAGTGTATTTGTAATAATTTTTGAATAATTATCATATAAGATGCTTGTTAATTAACTTTCTTCAAATATTTATCACCCAACTGTCTATTCATGTGTGTAATATCTCAAACCATCAATTTGTGTGACATGTATATGATTGTATACGGAATTTGGCAGTGTCTTCTCATATAATTTTGCCCTTGGCATATCTGGGACTCGTTTGAGCCCACTTTTTTCTTCATGGTGTATGTATGATTCCATTGTGTGCCTGTTCATACTGTCTCTATTTCCAACACAGATAGCTCCTCTTTATTATCCTTTATTTTCTTGACACATCAGTAAATTAGTTCATATCACCAGAAAGAGTACATGTATATGTCATCAGAAAAAATACATTCATTACGTTCCTGATTTGCAATAACAGCAAGAGTCCGGATACACGCCAACCTGGCTTTCTGTTTCTCTTTCTGCGCCTTTTTAGGGTATTAATAGGAGCATAGGGACAGCCGTCAGACGAGCGGGGGCTGCCACTTCTCGTCATCTTAGGGTGCCAACCTCTGCCAATAGGTAGGCTGCCATACAGAATTATAGAAAGGGACAGTGCACTTATATCAACATGGCCATACATGACCGATAATAATTCAAATTTAAAAAACGACGCTTAGACATTAATCGTGGAAGAAAAGTGGCTGTGTGTTTATTTTGGGTTAATATAAATAAATATTAAAATCCATTAATAAATACAACCATATAAATAGTCAATATTACCAAAACCAAGAAACAATCCGCCCCTTATCGGGCGATTTTCCCACAAAAGAACACACGGCAATTACTTGAAACAGGGGGGGGAGGGAGAATCTTCTTATCTTCAGTGTAGATCGCTGACTGAGGAGAAAACGGCTAACCTCTGTGTTTATATAATACAAAAAAGACCGCCAAACAAAATGTCTTTTCTCCAATCATAGACCGTTTAAAACGGCGCTAACCAATGAAAACATAGCCAGTTAAAACCGTTTCCAGGCAGATTCCACCTCACCTTAGGCTTAAATTAACCTTTTAATATGATAAACTTAATAAAAATACGGTCCGCATGGCCATGACGGGAGTCTTGATTCCATTACAGTAGAATCCAGTGTTATGCCGAAGAATTCAATACATCTACATGGGAAACTGTCTTTTCATGTGCGACTGGAACTCCGAAATTCTCACATAGACTAATAAAGTTAGAAAGAGCTTTGGAAGAATCAAAAGTGTTGGATGGGCCTACCAGTAAAAAATCGTCCAAATAGTGTAAAATACCAACATTGCTGGTATTCCTCTCCAAAACCCAATGTAAAAAAGATGAAAAATTTTCAAAGTAGTAGCAGGACAAAGCAAAACCCATTGGCAGGCATTTGTCAATGAAATAGTTGGCATTAAAATAAAAACCTAAGGAATTAAAGCCATCAGGATGAACTGGAAGGAGCCTGAATGCAGATTTGATATCTGACTTAGCCATCAAGGCATTAAGACCGAATTTTCTCAAAATATCAATGGCAGTGTCAAATGATGCATAGCTGACGGAACATAAAGAACTATCAACCTGGTCATTTAATGAATCACCGTACGGGTATGATAAATGGTGAATCAATCTAAAAGAGCCAGGTTCTTTTTTGGGGACAATGCCCAATGGAGAAATCCTGAAATCTTCCAATGGAGGAGTCGAGAAAGGGCCAGCAAACCTGCCCAAACCCGATTCACTATTTATTTTCTCTTTAGCTATATCATTGTGAAACCTTAAAGAAGGTAAATTACTAACTATCTCGCAACCTGTGCCATTAAACGGAGGGACATGAAAACCGGAAGAAAAACCATTAAACAACAATTTACTGCTCTCCTTGTTTGGGTAAGTATTTAGCCAAACTAACATGTTTTCCAGATTCACTGGAGTCGGAGCTTTTAGAGTTAGCATCTTTGACCGTAGATTGCAGGGAGGCTTGCTTTTTAAAACATTTTGCTGTGGGGTGAGAATTGCCGCAAAAGGAGCATTCATGTCTGAACTTACAATTGTGACTCCATTTGCAAAAGGATTCATTAAAAGCGAAACAAACCCCTTTTCTACTAGCTGTATTTGACAATTGTTTGGAAAAAGGCTGCCTCTGAGGGAGCATTAGGTTTAACCATAATCCAACATCTTTAACCCCCAAATCACTTGGGGTGAACAGCTAATTTCTGCCTAAATGCTTCGTCATAATGAAGTCATGCAGAACCTCCAAAATTTCTGTATGCCTTGAGGATGATATCTAGATGTTGAAACAATTTACTGCACAGGCTAGGGTATTTTTCTCCTAGGACGAACGAATAAATTGAAAATGCCTGCAACCAATTGTTAAAAGATTTTGGAGATACCCGCTTGTTTTCCTCCGATTCAAACCTATCGTCTTTCTTATCAAAATTTATTCGAAATCTCTCTACGAGGCAGAAGGGAGAATGAATCAATATAACTACCTTGCCAAATAAGATCTTTCGTGCTTGAATTTAAATGGAAGCCTAATGGAGATAGCTCGCAAGTAAGGGCTTCCTTAAACGTGTTTTTGGGCAAGGGTAATCCCATTGACACAGGGTAATTAGACAAATTAATATCTGTACTTTCCAGAGGCTGTGACATGGGAGGGATAGTTCCGCTTAATGTCTCAGCCAGAACATTTCTAAACATTTCTTTATATCCTGCATGGACATGCAGACATCAAAGTTCTCACCCTTCCTGGGATTGTTGTCAGGCGACGAGCGTGGTGGAGCACAGCCAGCGCTCAAGCCCTCCATGTTGGGCGAGCACCGCTGAGAAGGTCCAGGATCTGCCGAGTCCTCTTCTTCCTCGGAAGATGCTTCCCGCTGCTCCGGCAGTGCTTGTATAAAAGGCGCCGGGGCATTATTTCTCATGGCGGCCGCGGTGCTTGTACGACCGCGACGCCCTTCTGCCATGCCGGCGGAAACAGCTGCTGGGTCCGGCCCTTGACGATGACGTTGACTAGAATCTCGCGCTTTGCTAGCTGCTGGGCGGCGGGATACTCTGCCTCTCTCGCGACGGGACGTCCTGGAGCACTGAGGAGATGATGACAGGGAATAGGCCGATGGAGGACGCCTTTTCCTTCCGCTGGACACTGAGGCTGTTGTGGCTGGAGCATGTTGAACTTGCGGCTGCGACTGGGAGCACGGGTTTGAGGTAATGGGGATAGCGTCAGATACTGCCAAATTAGGTTTCATAGCTAGGCAGTTCTTCAGCCAGTCCACACCATCTTCCTCCCCGGCCCTAGACAGCATTTGTTGAAGGAGGGCTTCCATAGCTTCAGGGAGAATCTTCTTATCTTCAGTGTAGATCGCTGACTGAGGAGAAAACGGCTAACCTCTGTGTTTATATAATGCAAAAAAGACCGCCAAAATGTCTTTTCTCCAATCATAGCCCGTTTAAAACGGCGCTAACCAATGAAAACATAGCCAGTTAAAACCATTTCCAGGCAGATTCCACCTCACCTCCGGCTTAAATTAACCTTTTAATATGATAAACTTAATAAAAAATACGGTTCGCATGGCCATGGGACCCCCCCATTTATTTCTGTATGTTTACAGGGGGGGGACTTACACATCGTGGGTTTTCGTATCAAACTGTATATAGCACAAGCATAGGAATCACATTTAGTTAGGATACATCCTGCTAATATTTTCAAGGTCATTATACCTTGGCTAAATTGCCTTCTGTGAGGAGTTATGCAATTTTTTGTGAGGAGTTGTCCTAATAGGATTTTCTTTGACATGCTTGCGTGATTTTTTGCTATTAGGATTTTTGATGTTTTGTATCCGTTTACTGGCTATTTCAGTGCTAAATAGTGAGGGCAGACTATCAGATATCCTACTATTTATGTGTCCACTCCTCTAACTATTTAATTCTTTTTTATGCATTACTGTGTATAGGGTTAAATAAATGCGCTGAGAAAAAGTAAAAGTAAAGTAGATAAATGTGTGCCTGATGTTACCTGAGGGTTGTGATGCCGCTGCCCCAATGCGCGTTTTTGCCTCCCCCGGCAGATGGCACTGCAACAAAACACGCATTGGGGCAGCGGCACCTCAACTCTCAAGTAACATCATATATGCTATAGATCAGGACCTTTGAGCTCATCTCAGTAGATCACACCAGTGAATTACCAGTAGCTCAGTGGCTGGACATATTGCCTGTTTTTTCAGTTTATATGTCCAGCCATTGATATTTTTGCACTTCTCTGGTGTGATTTCTCAATGGCCTTAATCCCTACTTAGTAGAAAGAAAAAAGCAGGGAAAAGTAGCACAAAAAGCATGGCATATCGGTAGCCCTTTTCAGCCTCATCAGAACAGAATGTTCACTTATCTCCCTTCCCACCTTATTGGAGATAAATACAAACAGCATGCGCTGACCAGTGGCTAAAGCAGTTGTACATGGTAGGGTGGGAAGTTATACAGAATGGAACACAGCAGGGACACACCATTATAAGTTTATATTTGCACAGCAACCTTTTTTAACACATCCCATTCTGAAAATTATTCATTTTTTCTTATCTGTTGATTAAGCAGAACTTTTATTTGTGGGACATCTGCTTTAAATGCTTATTTACTCATATAATTTCACTATGGTATCAGCTCCATTACTCTAATTTCACAACTAGTCCCACTGGTTTTCTGGGTTTATTCTAATATAGAAAGAGTTCTTCCTTACCTTTTCTATGCAATGACTACTGATGTCATGAAGGTGTAAAAGTGCCCTAGGTGGTGGTTGTGGGAGAGGGCCTCATCCTCCACATTTGGGCATGTTACAGGAAATTGAGTGTTGTGAAAGTGCATGTACTGTTTACGGTACTATAAACGATGTACTTTTTATGCACAGGCAAACTGGTGAACAAAGAGTAACACGCGCAGGAGGCGCATGTGGTTTCTCGGACCCACTGTGCTACAGGGCCTGGCTTAGCTAGGACGGGGCGTAGCTAGCAACTACCAGATGTACACTGTAGCTACTGATGGTGGGGTCAGGTGTGGCTGCAGGTAACCGCTAGGTACTACTTCTAGGCAGTCCCTAGGACTAGGACTCCATTCAGACTGCTAAGTTCTGGATCTTCTGTAGAATGGTTACTGACATAGGCTCAGGCTCCCTTCAGACTACTTGGTTCAGGATCCTCTGCATAATGGTTACTAACATGGAGTCTCAGACAGGGCTGATTTGGAAACTGGTTGTAGCAGTCTGGATATAAGGGGAAATCGGGTAAGCACAAGTTCAGACACACAAGTCTCAGATACTGATACAGCCGCACACAGACCTGGGGACAAGATTCAGGCAGTGGCCACACTAGAACCAGGGACTTCGGGTTCAAGACTTGCCGCACCAGGACCAGGGACTTTGGGTTCAGAACTGGCCACTCAAGGACCAGGAAACTTGGGGTTCAGGACTGGCCACACAAGGACCAGGGACTTTGGGTTCACAACTGGCAGAACAAGGACCAGGGACTTTGGGTTCAGGACTGGCCACACAAGGACCAGGGGCTAAGGGTTCAGGACTCTAGCTACACAAGGACCAGAGGGCCTCACAACTCTTTAGTAGACCACCACACTACCTATTAATTTATTGCCCTATTGGCTGGGAGCCATCTTGCAGGTGTACGCTAGTACTAAAAGCCTCCCAGCCATTGGCTGGGGGCATTTTACTATGTGCGCTCGCTGACCCTTTAAGAGTGGTGGGTGTAGCACCGGGAACTGAGGTGCGCATTACAGCAGAAAACAGGGTGCACGCCAGGAACCATGCCGCATGGCCAGAGTCTTGAGTATGCCGGCATTATATATAATAGTATAATGCACCCCCATAGAAGTACAATACACCCCCATAGTAGTATAAAGCACTCCCATAGTCATATATAGTAGTATAATGCACTCCCATAGTAGTATAATATGATCCTATAATCATATATAGTAGTATAATGCACCCCCATAGCAATATAATGTACCCCCATAGTAGTATAATGCACCTTCATAGTAATATAATGCACCCCCATAGTCATATATAGTAGTATAATGCACCCCGTAGCAGTATAATACACCTCATAGTAGTATAATGCACCCCCATAATAGTATAATGCATCCCCATAGTATAATGCACTCCTTAGTGCGGCTTTAGAAAAATTATGTTTTTCTCCTTACCTTAACTGAGGTCCAGTGGTGTCCTCTGCTAGATTGATCTGAGGTGCGGACATTCCGGCATAAGACAGTGATGTCAGCTGTTCACCTGTGATTGGCCTATGAAGCTCCCACACAGCAATAGATTTTAACTGAATGCGTGTCTGATTACTGGGGCCGGTGAGCAGAGGAGAGGGGCCCCATACGCCAGTAAGGGCAAAAATGCCCTGATGGCAGCCCCATGGGCTGATACTTTCCACAGCTGCTAAGCCCAAGGGTTTATGATACACTTCAGTCATTACCAGTTAGACAAGAGCTTCGATGAACCTCAGGCAAGCTCACTCCTTACACAACACCTTTAATTTGCCCCAAACTAGTCCCACTCAATACCTAGTTCATTATCCACTCTGTCACTTACTCACTGGGCCTTATTAAGCAAAATAGCTAACCTGTCTATAGCTCTATGGCCAGCATTCATTTGATAATCTTTCATAAGCTTTCCATAATCTTTGAAAATTCTTGGACAACAGGAGAAGTCCCAGAAGACTGGAGAAGGGCAAATGTTGTCTCTATCTTCAAAAAGGGGAAGAAGGTGGATCCAGAGAACTATAGGCGTGTGAGCCTTACTTCTCTACCAGTGAAGATCTTTGAACAAATAATTAAACAACATGTATGCAAGTACCTTTATGACAATGAAGTTATTAACCAGAGCCAGAATGGGTTTGCAGCTAATAAGTCATGTCAGACTAACTTAATATCCTTCTATGACAGAATCACTGTCTGGGTGGATCAAGAAAAAGCAGATATAGAACGTCTTGACTTTAGCAAAGCATTTCACAAAGTATCTCATACTACGGACAAGGCAACTGTTAGGTGGATTCATAACTAGCTTAGTGATCAGACCCAAAGAGTGGTCATAAATGGCTGTACATCCAGGTGGGAACATGTCTCAAGTAGGATACAATAGGGCTCTGTCCTGAGCCCTGTTTGTTCAACATCTAGATGAAGCAATTAAGGGTACACTGGTTAAATTTGCTGATTACACAAAGCTAGGAGGGATAGCTAGTACTAGAGAAAAGAACAAGAGGATTCAAATTTGCAGTTTATTTTTTACTTTTTAGTTCAGGATACTTGTGTTTTTTGTTTTCTCTGGTTAATGGTCATGTGTTAATATGCACTTACATTGTGCATACACATTAATTTACTTTCTCAGTTCAGACTTCAGTTTTTTTTATCCATTTCATTGTGCATTCAGTGCATATAAGGGTGTGACCGCCCTCTTTCTGAGCTGGGAAAACCATCCTGTCTGGCCTATGCTTTTACTAGTGGGTCAGTCCCTCGATCCTTGTTCACATTCACGTCACTTGGCAAGTGAAAAGGTTTTAAATACTAGAGTAGGACTGTCCCACAAGGGTTGGCGTGACGTGGCGGGATGGCTTGTACATTATTTTGATCAAATTATGTTTACTAAATACCCTTATTATTATTATTACCTTTATGCATTATTTGCAGTTTATTTTTTACTTTTTATTTCAGGATATTTGTGTTTTTGCTTTTTGTTTTCTCTGGTTAATGGTCATGTGTTAATATGCACTTACATTGTCTATACACATTAATTACATACTGGTTTTTCAGTTACTGTGTATATTTATTTTACATAACATGCAAAATTCATCCTGTAAATTATGCTTATAGCCCTAAGGTCAATAATAAAGTGCATGTGACTTTGTTAATGGATTTTTCAAAAACCCATTTAAACCACTTCATAAAGTTGTTATGTAGGTTTATGTTACACACAGTACAATAAAAGAAGCAGATACAGCATTTATCCAGCGGCACTCAGAGCTCACATCATAGGATAATGCTGACATTTTTTGTATTCTGTTTGTAGGGGTTTCAGACTGTTCACAAATAAATCTAGTATAGTCTGTAAAGAAAGACTTACAACTTTCTGCAATTGAAATTAGTTTACAACTATGGAATGACAGAAGAAAAATCACAACCTCGTTAAAAAGGGCATGGTGTCAGACACTGTGATTGGGGTATTTGTAGAAGACACTGCTGAGGGAGACAAACGTAGTATAACTAGTCAACAATTAGAGGCTCTACGCTTGAATTCCGATTGTGCAAAAAAAACATATTAGAAAATGTCTGACCCCCAGTGCTGTAAAGTATGCAGGCAACCCCATTTGGCTTTTATAGATGTTTGTCTTCATAAAGATTTATTTCTTGTGTGTCCAGTAAAAGTGTACATTGTGTAAGTGGTAAATATATGCAGCTGAGGGATCTTGTGTAAGAGAACAAATAGTCCCCAACTGCTAAACAGTTAATAATAATAATCATCTTTATTTATATAGCGCCAACATATTCCACAGCGCTTTACAGTTTAACAGTTCCAAACATAAGTCATAAGTAACAACGTTAACAATACAATAATTAAAGCAAAATAGTTAATAGTTCATGACTCATCATAAAGCATTGGCCCTTTGAAGGACACCTCGTGTTGATATATCCTAAAGGCCCCGACACACAGCGAGATCGCTGATTTTGTGACGCATCAGCGATCTCGCTGTGTGTGACACGCATCAGCGACCGGCCCCCCTGCCGGGTATCGCTGATCGTGCAGGATCGTCCTGGGCCATTTTTTGATCGTTGGTCTCCTGCTGGCCAGCGCGCATCGCGTGTGGCAGCAGGAGCGCAATGATCAGCGAGCTCCCAGTGCTGTAAGCAGACGCTGGGAGCTGGTATCAAAGGTAAATATCGGGTAACTAAGTGCGCGCGTCACTTAGTTACCCGCTGTGTACCTTGGATACCTGCGTGCTCGCGCTGAGAGCTGGTATCCAAGGTACACAGCGGGTAACTAAGTGACACATGCGCTTAGTTACCCGATATTTACCTTGGATACCAGTGTCCTCGCTGGTGCTGATCGCTGGTGAAGCTGCCTGTTTGGCAGCTCACCAGCGATCATGTAGCGATGCACCAGCGATCCTGACCAGGTCGTATCGTTGTCGGGATCGCTGGTGCATCGCTTCGTGTGACGGGACCTTTAGGGATGAGCTCTTGGTCTTATTCTGTTTGAAATTGCAATATAGAAAAGGAAAGGTCATGGAATTATTGAAATCACAGGATTGATAGACATGTTATTCATATGCAAATATTAAAAAAACTAGATACAACACTTTCAAAACATCTCAATTTATTAGGTATTGAATATAAGCAACACATTCAGAAATACATGCACTTACACACCTTGGCATGCTATCAACAAGGTTACCAATGGCTGTCTGAGGAATGTGCTGCCATGCTGAAAGCACCTCGGAATGGAAATCATTAAGATCCACTGCTGGAAGTTTCCTTTGCAATTGCCTACCAATGACATATCAGATGTGCTGCAGGCCATGGTAGCACGTTTAGGCCACATAGACTGCTCACAGTAACCCAAGAGACATGTGACTTGACATTTTCAAGTTAAAAAATAGCTCCTGGGACACAATGGAGAAATGGCCGTGCCACACTGGTTCCATGACCAAATGAAGTGCCAAGCTGTTAGGATACCTGGAATGAGAACTAGAGGGGTCCACCTACAGTACATTATACCACTCCACATCATAATTCCAGGAATAGGACCGGTGTGACGTTCCCGTGAACCAGACCAATGCCCAAACCCCATAACCTCCTTATCCAACATCACTGAAGGGGAGCTTGCTCATCTTCTCTCCAAATCACACCTCACCACTTGTGCACTTGACCCCATCCCACATCCTCCCCAACCTCACCACCACTCTTATCCCATCTCTGAATTAAACACACGGGGGGCACCACTGACATTAATGGGGATCCAACCAGACCTATACAAAATTGATGCTGATTAAAGAGAGAGAGAAAAGGAATAGGCCACACAATGGGGATCACCCAACATAAGATTTAGCAAAAATTTGTAACAATCTTTATTTAGACACAAACAACTAAACACCCAATTGTTAAAAACATTAAAAGTTAGTCACACATGTGACTTGAACATCTAGGTTCACAATAGAACCAAACCCTCATAACTTCACCTCCACAGAAAAACATCTCAATAACAGACCAAATATGTATGTAGATAGCATACCACAGAATAAAAGGTTTTTGCTTGTAAACTGGCTCACATTCATAAATAAATGCACACACCAAAAATACAAATATTGGCAATTGATAGCAGAAAAATAAAACAATATTAAAGCCACATATGCTTTATACACAGGAAGAGATGGTATAAACCATATATCAGCCAATTATAATAAATATATATGATATAATTTACCTGTGAGAAATTGCACAAAAAGCCAACAAACAGTATCTGGCCTATATAACACGCTAATGCAATGTTATTGATGAAATCCCTTAGAAGTACATGTATTTCCCCAACAACCACTCAGACTATCATGTTTGACCAAGCGCATTGAAATAAAGTGGTATTGGCTAAAAAATAGCCGCATAAAGGGAAGGCAATGCTCAACCTTAGTTTGGTTATGCACTAGTTTCCAATCAGAAGTGGAGTGGAGCCCGAGCGTCCTGAGACCCGACGCGTGTCGCCACCGATTGTGGCTTCGTCAGGGGTCCTGACTGTTAGTTGTGTCTATTATATATTTAGTTAGTTCAATAATGCAGCACAGCTGTGCTAACACTTACCAAAGAGGCAGTAGGATGTGAATAGCATGCGGCTAATGACTGCTTTGCAAAGCACCTGCCCGGGCTGAATTCTGTCCAGAGCGCAGATGCCGGCGTATTTGGTCTGTTATTGAGATGTTTTTCTGTGGAGGTGAAGTTATGAGGGTTTGGTTCTATTGTGAACCTAGATGTTCAAGTCACATGTGTGACTAACTTTTAATGTTTTTAACAATTGGGTGTTTAGTTGTTTGTGTCTAAATAAAGATTGTTACAAATTTTTGCTAAATCTTATGTCGTCTTACCCCATCTCTAACCCACCTCTTCAAACTATCACTAACTTCTGGTACCTTCCTTTCTGCTTTCAAACATGCTACAATCATGTCTATCCTCAAAAAGCCAACCCTCGACCCAACTGCTATGTCCAGCTATCGCCCAATATCGCTGCTCCCATTCGCTTCCAAACTCCTGGAGCAGCACGTCCACGCTGAACTTTCCTCCCATCTCTCATCTATCCTGCTCTTTGACAATCTACAATCTGGTTTCCACCCCCATCACTCCACTGAGACAGCCCTGACCAAAATTACTAACGACCTACTTACAGCCAAAGCAAACGGACAATACTCTATACTCCTCCTTCTAGACCTGTCCTCTGCCTTCGACACAGTTGACCACTGCCTCCTACTACAGATCCTCTTTTCCTTTGGCATCAAAGACCTTGCCCTATCCTGGATCTCCTCATACCTCTCCATCCGCACATTCAGTGTCTCCCACTCCCACACTACCTCCTCATCCCACCCTCTCTCTGTTGGAGTCCCCCAGGCTCTGTTCTAGGACCCCTACTCTTCTCAATCTATACACTTGGCCTGGGGCAACTCATAGTCCCACGGATTTCAGTACCATCTTTATGCCGATGACACTCAGATCTACCTCTCTGGCCCAGACGTCACCTCTCTGCTGTCTAGAATCCTGGAGTGTCTATCAGCCATATCCTCCTTCTTCTCCTCCCGCTTTCTCAAACTGAATGTGGACAAATCTGAACTGATCATCTTTCCCCCATTTCACAGATCTTCCTTACCTGACCTATCTATAACAATTGACGACATCATGCTTTCCCCAGTACCGGAGGTCCGCTGCCTCGGAGTAACTCTTGACTCTGCCCTGTCCTTCAAACCGCACATCCAAGCTATCTCCACCTCCTGTCGCCTCCAGCTCAAAAATATTTCCAAAATCCGTCCCTTCATCAACCCTCACTCTACTAAAATGCTTGTGCATGCTCTCATCATCTCTAGCCTCGACTACTGCAACATCCTTTTCTGTGGCCTCCCTGCTAACACTCTCGCACCTCTCCAGTCCATCCTTAACTCTGCTACCTGACTAATTCATCTCTCTCGCTACTCCTCCGCTTCTCCCCTCTGCAAATCTCTTCATTGGCTTCCATTCCCTCAGCGTATCCAATTCAAATTACTAATACTGACCTACAAGGCCATCTATAACCTGTCTCCTCCATATATCTCTGAATTAATCTCTCGATATCTTCCCTCACGTAATCTCCGGTCCTCTCAAGACCTCCTTCTCTCCTCAACACTTATTCGCTCCTCACCCCACCGCCTCCAAGACTTCTCCCGAATAGCCCCCATCCTCTGGAATTCTTTGCCCAAACATGTCCGGCTATCAACCACACTCGGATCCTTCAGACAGAACCTGAAAACCCACCTCTTCAGGAAAGCCTACAGCCTGCAATGATCCCCGCTGCCCCCTCACCACTACTGGAGCTACCGCCTCATCATCACTGGAGCTGCTGCAACCCCCCAACCTACTGTCTCCTTCCCCACTATCCTGTAAAATGGAAGCCCGAAAAGGCAGGGTCCTCTCTCCCCTCTATATCAGTCTGTGATTGTTAGTTTGTTTACTGTAAGTGATATCTGTAATTTGTATGTAACCCCTTCTCATGTACATCACCATGGAATCAATGGCGCTATATAAATAAATATTAATAATAATAAATAATAATAATTAATGATTTTTCCTTCATGTTTGTGGTCTAGAGACCAGTTCTCTTCTATCATTGTATCCAAGGCAAAGGATGGGCTCACTAAAGAGGATAGACCTACATTCCAGCCTCCACTGCCATCTTACTCTGCACCACGATAGCTTTTAAAAGTGGTGGCGGGAGTTCATTGGAACACTTGTAGCTGGGCTTCTGGCTCTTAGCTCAATGTTATTCAAATGCTTTCTGATGTGACATCCACTTGCAGTACAAAATGGATCTATCGTGGAACCATTGGTATGGCCTTTTCTATAAAGTGTTCCAGGAGCCATTTTTCAACACAATGCCAGGACACATGTTGCTTGCGCTACTCTGAACAGCCTGCATGGCCTAAACGTGCTACCATGGCCTGCAGCATCTCAGGACTTGTCTCCTAATGTTAATAAGTGATGAAAACATGGAAACATTTTAAGATCATTAATTGATCTTGTGGTTTCCATACTTCCTCAACTTTTCCTTCTTTGTGTTGCAAATGCAATGTAGCAGAGTGTATACAGTACATTATATGACCTTGTGCATGGATAGAGAATTAAATGAGGCGTCTAACTTCCAGAAAAATGAATGGGATTTATAGAGATCTCGTGCCCACCGGGTCTCTTTTTTATTCACCATAAACTGACCTGCGGTGGTGCGGGTTTCAAATTCACAACATCTCAATTTCTCTTTTGGGTATGCTGAGTTTTATGGCTTGCATTAGATGTGGAAAATCAGCAGGTAAAAACACACATGCATTTTTAGTGCGTTTCTAAGGCCGAATGCATCAAAAACATATACACATGCCTGTATTAATAAAGTGTTTCAAAGTCAAATACCAGGAAGTATCAAAAAAATTAATAACCAAAATTGGAAAACTAAACCAATAATCAATATATTTAAGTATACTTATTGAAGGTACCCAAAAGTACCATGTAATCCTACAATTACCACCAAGTATAATAAAATAAATTTCACAAGTCCTTATTGAAAAATTATTTTAAACTTTATACTTTATTGACATATACTAAAACCACAATTATAAAAGACAAAAAAAAAACATAAAACCTGGAAAAAGGCAGTGTGGTAAGATGGCTTTAGTATATGTCAATAAAATATAATATAATTTTGCTGTAAGGACTTGTTTAGCTTATTATATTTGGTGGTAATTATAGGATTATAACTATCAAAATCAAAGCAGCTGAAAGTGCTGAAAACGCAATAAAAATGCATGTAAAAAAAAGCTTTCAAATAATCAAATAAAAAATGGTAGTAAATTAATTTTCTTAATAGGCGCATAAATTCTGCAACATCAAAAGCTCATGGAGCGCCCCGCGGGGCCTGGGGGTACTCGGTACAGGGCTCATCGATTTCAATGGGGGACGGTGTCACGGCGGCGACCCGGTCCGTGGCCCAGAAGCGTCCAGTAATAAAATAGGGGAAAGTTGTGTGGTATTTATGTGGTAAAAATGAAAATAAAGTTTATAGATGGTTAAATACGTGACGCCACCAGTGATATTCAGGTCAGAGGTGACCAGCCCTGCGGTGTTGTTCCCCTAAGACTTTTGGTGTGTCGCAGCTGAGGTGAAAATAGCTCTCCTCAGGTAGAGCAATAGTCCCAGGGCAAAGATGTTAAATTAATAGTAAAAATGGCTGTGAACATTGGGGTGCAGAGAAATGAGAGAAAGACACAGAGAGGTGCAGTTTCTTTACCTTTTACTGGCAATTGGTTGCAGTCCGGAGTACCACATACAGGTGATAGAATGAGTCCGGCTCGCCTGGAGGCATTCAGGGGATCCACCTTGCCAGGTGGGGATTTAGGACCTTCCTTCTGCGCTTTGTGTGTGGGTCTCCGCTGTTTATAACTATGCTGCGACTCTTAATTGCGTGATGATTTCACTAACCTGTACGGCTGTCAGCATGGCATTCAGCCTTTTCACCGTCGGCCCCGGGCTCCTTATCCGCTACCATGCCCTCAGGTGTTCAATGTCGCACAGGAATTTACAATTCCCTGTACTTTCAGATCCGGTGATCAGAACATACAGTTCCTGACCACCAAAGACTCTGACGTCCCTTTTCTCCCTATTAGCGCTTCGCTCAGGGGTCTGCTATATGCAGTATTTTAGCTTCCCCAGAGTCTCTCCATCTCTGCTCTTGTCCTTTCCCTCTTCAGAGATCCGCTGCCTGTCTTGAACTCCTCTCAGATCAGCTCCCTCCTGAACTGACAGGATCTTCCAGAAAGATCTTTTTACCTCACGTTTTTTAACTGCCTTGTTATTTCTCCTCACAGCTCCTCTCATTTCCATGACAACCCCCT
Organism: Dendrobates tinctorius; assembly: GCF_039654945.1. Classification (NCBI taxonomy): domain Eukaryota; kingdom Metazoa; phylum Chordata; class Amphibia; order Anura; family Dendrobatidae; genus Dendrobates; species Dendrobates tinctorius. The sequence continues at coordinate 12,632,488 of NW_027361807.1, read as the reverse complement.
CAGCTTACTTCTTGCTGACTCACCAACCCCCTCTGCTGGCCAGAATTTATAAGGCAGCTCCCTTTTCTGACCTGCAGCAGGAAATTGTGATTTAATCTATTACCTGGCATGGGGGTCCCTTTCTGCCTCCAAGCATGACTTCACCTCTTAGAGCGAGGCAATGTCACTGTGACAACCAGACTCTGGGGTGTCATATTCCCCCCCCCAGTTAAGTTCAGTACTCCTGTACTGAGGAAAATATAACAAGAATTGTTAACAACAACAATTAATGCAAATCTACAAAGTCTTACAAATGTAAATATTATCAAAAACCAGACAAGAAAAAGAAAATAGCACAGTTACTTGTTATGAATGAGTCACCAGAGGAGGAAAAAACAAAAATGCAAGCTAAGTCCAGAAAACCGGAGAGGTTGGTAGCTAGCAGATTGCAGACCCCTGATCCTATTCACAACAACTAACAGTAGCCGTGGAGCATTCCTACGGTGGTCCTAGATGCCTCTTCACAGCCGGAGAACTAAATAAGCCTAAAGAAAGAAAGGGGAAATCTAAACTGCCCCAGAGCAGACCCCAAAGCAATAGACAGCCCCCAACATGTATTGTCGGTGAAAACAGATGAAAACACAAACACAGACAGAAAGACAGGCAGAGCATACGATGGGGCCCAACTAACTAGATAGGAAAGGACAGAAAAGATGCTGGCTGCAATCCGCAAAAACCCTACCAAAAATGTCTCAAAACGTCTGATAGGAAAAACGGCCCTGAAGTCACTAGACTTCAAAATCCCTATATCAGCACTTTGATATATTCTGAAGACAGAACAAAAGAGATTTAACCGATCAGGGACAAATGAAATTCAGCAGAGCCCCAGCCGGGGCTAGCAGAACACAAAACTAAGCAAATCAGACAAAATCTCATGGAACAATAACAGAGCAAAACTTAGCTTTAGAAGACAGGAACTGAACTGGAGGCCAGAGCTCAGAGCAGAGAAATCACCAGCAACCCTACAGGGGGTCGGCTGCCTTATATCCACTCAGAGATTCCGGATGTCCAATCGCAATCCACCTGTTCAGATGACAGGTTTCTTCCATCCAAATCAGTTTCACCACCTCATTTCACCAGCAGAGGGAGTTCATCGGAAATCAAAGGTGAACGAGAAAATGAGCTCACAACAGTACCTCCCCCTTGAGGAGGGGTCACCGAACCCTCATCCACGCCACCAGGCCGATCAGGATGGGCACGATGAAAAGCACGAACCAATCTTTCGGCATGAATATCAGATGCAGAGACCCAAGAATTATCCTCCTGGCCATAACCTTTCCACTTAACCAAATACTGGAGTCTCCGTCTAGCCAGACGAGAATCCAGTATCTTCTCAACCTCATATTCCACATTACCTTCAACCAATACAGGGTCAGGAGGTGCCACCACAGGAACTACTGGCTCAACAAACCTCTTCAACAGAGACTTATGAAACACGTTATGGATCTTAAATGTAACAGGAAGAGCCAATCGAAAAGAGACCGGATTAAGAATCTCCAAAATCTTGTAACGTCCAATAAATCTAGGTTTAAACTTTGGAGAAGCCACCTTCATAGAGATATTATTTGATGACAACCAAACCATAACACCCACCTTAAACCGGGGACCAATGGTCCTATGCCGGTTGGAAAACCGCTGGGCCTTTTCCTGGGAGAGAGACAACTTATCCACCACTTGGTCCCAAATCTGGTGTATTCTCTCCACCACAGTGTCAACACCTGGGCAGGCAGAAGACTCCACCTGCCCTGAAGAGAATCGAGGATGAAACCCAAAGTTACAAAAAAAAGGTGACATCAAAGTGGCAGTACTAGCTCTATTATTTAAAGCAAATTCAGCCAAGGGCAAAAATGAGACCCAATCATCCTGATCAGCAGAGATAAAAAATCTCAAATAAGACTCCAAAGTCTGGTTTGTTCTCTCCGTCTGCCCAATGGTCTGAGGGTGAAATGCAGAGGAGAAGGACAACTGAATTCCCAGCTTGGAACAAAAAGTCCTCCAAAATCTAGAGACAAACTGAACTCCTCTGTCAGATACAATGTTCTCAGGAATCCCATGCTAGCGAACCACCTGTTGCAAAAAAAGGGCACCTACTCTGAGGAAGATGGCAACTTAGGGAGTGGTACAAGATGGACCATCTTAGAGAATCTATCACAAATCACCCAGATAACAGTCATTCTCTGAGAGAGAGGCAGATCAGAAATAAAATCCATTGGCCTCCTGGGCACCGGCAAAGGCATCAACAAACCACTAGAGCGAGAACAAGATTTAGACCGGGAGCAAGTCCCATAGGACTGCACAAAATTCCTAACATCACGAGATAAGGCGGGCCACCAAAAAGACCGACTCACCAAATCTCTAGTACCAAAAATACCTGGATGACCAGCCAATGCGGAGCAATGAACTTCAGACATTACTCTCTTCCTCCACTGGTCAGGAACATACAATTTTCCAATGGGACAACGCTCAGGTTTGTCCTCCTGAAACTCTTCCAGAGCACGTCTCAAATCGGGTGAGATGGCAGAAAGAACTACCCCCTCACCTAAGATGGTAGCAGGCTTGGTCACAATAGGAGAATTAGCAAAGAAACTCCTAGAGATGGCGTCTGCCTTGACATTCTTAGTGCCCGGAAGAAAAGAGACCACAAAATCAAAACGTGTGAAAAACAAGGCCCACCTAGTCTGTCTAAGATTCAAGCGTTTGGCCGACTCAAGGTAAATCAAATTCTTGTGGTCAGTGAGGACCACGACTTGATGTCTAGCTCCCTCCAACCAATGTCTCCACTCCTCAAATGCCCATTTCATGGCTAACAGTTCCCGATTCCCCACATCATAGTTGCCTTCAGATGGGGAGAACTTTCGGGAAAAGAAGGCACAGGGAATCATTTTAGATGTTACTGGATCTTTTTGGGACAAAACAGCTCCTGCAGCAATCTCAGAAGCGTCCACCTCTACCTGAAACGGGAGTGAGACATCAGGTTGCCGCAAAACCGGAGCAGAAGTGAACCTCCGCTTCAGCTCCTGAAAGGAAGAAACAGCCTCTGGAGACCAATTCAGCACATCAGCACCCTTCTTAGTCAAATCAGTCAATGGTTTGGCAATACCAGAAAAATTAGCTATAAATTTACGATAAAAATTAGCAAAACCCAAAAACTTCTGGAGGGCCTTCAAAGAAGTGGGCTGAACCCAATCATAAATGGCCTGTACCTTGGCCAGGTCCATTTCAATAGTTGACAGAGACAAAATAAATCCCAAAAATGAAATCCTCTGTACACCAAAAAGGCATTTCGACCCCTTAACATACAGGGAATTCTCCCTCAAAATCAGGAACACAGTCCGAACATGTTCCACATGAGAGTTCCAATCCCTGGAAAAGATCAAAATATCATCCAGATAGATGATCAAAAATGTATCCACAAAGTCCCGGAAAATATCATTCATGAAGCACTGGAAGATAGAAGGAGCATTAGTGAGCCCAAAAGGCAACACCAGGTACTCAAAATGTCCCTCCGGAGTATTAAACGCCGTCTTCCATTCATCCCCATGCTTAATGCGAATAAGATTATACGCCCCCCTGAGGTCAAGCTTGGTAAACCAGCAAGCACCTTTAACTCTGGAGAATAGATCAGAAATCAGGGGTAACGGATACTGATATTTAACAGTAATTTTGTTGAGGGAACAATAGTCAATACAAGGCCTTAATGAACCATCTTTCTTGGCCACGAAAAAAAACCCAGCACCCAAGGGTGAAGAGGATGGTCTAATATGACCCTTCTCCAACGACTCCTTAATATAAGATCGCATAGCCTCATGCTCGGGTACAGATACATTGAAAAGTCGACCCTTGGGAAATTTACACCCAGGGCTCAGCTCAATTGCACAGTCATAACTCCTATGAGGAGGCAAAGGCGCAGACTTATTCTCACTAAATACATCATAAAAATCAGCCAAATAGTCAGGAACATCATGCGAGTTGGGAGAGGTGGAGAAAACAGGAGTGTCACTTAGAGCACACTGACAACCCCAACTCACCACAGACACAGATTTCCAATCCAAAACTGGATTATGGATTTGCAACCAGGGAAACCCCGGAACAATGGTATCATGCAAATTATGCAACACCAAAAATCTGCAATTTTCTTTGTGGTCTTGGGCGACCCGCATTACCACCTGGGTCCAAAACTGAGGTTTATTCTTCGCCAAAGGAGTAGCATCAATACCCCTCAAAGGGATAGGCATCTGCAGAGGTGTCATAGGAAGCCCACAGCGTTTAGCAAAATCCAAGTCCATCAGGTTCAGAGCCGCTCCTGAATCCACAAAAGCCTTAGCCGAAAATGTAGACAGGGAGCAGATAAGAGTAATTGCCAGAAGAAACTTAGGTTGTGTTAGGAATCTGTGTCCTGCCATACTTATGCAGAGATCCAGATCCTCACATTTGTCTCCAGAGGCTAAGTCCTTTCAGCCAGCTTCTGAGCATTAACCTGGAATGAGCTCCCATTGGAGTTGAGGAGTCAGGTGCTCAGGTCCTGCTCCTGATTCCATTGGCTTAGCTCAGGGGTCTGGAGATTTCTGGCAGGTCCCGTACGCTATAAAGAGTGCGCATGGCCGCTATGCCATGCGCTAGTATTTTCATACTGCTGCTGTATGTATGGTGATGGATGCTTGGTCTGGTGGCTGACTTATTATGAAACCCCTTCCCTCTGATATTATGACTGTGTGAGTGATTGGGCAGCCGCCAGTAGCAGCGCTAGCGTCAGCGCGCTCCAGCCATTTCTGTCTCAGCAGCTAGCGTCCTGCATTGCGCCAGCGATACCGCGGTATCTCCGCTGAGGCTCCGTTCTCACCACGCTGCGTTTGCAGCTCCTCGAGCGTTCGCAGTTGCGACGTCTCGCACCTCTCTCCCACGGTAGGTCTAGACGGAGTTGTCCTGACGTCTAAGGCTACTCCTGTGACTTTATACCGTGTCTGCTCCGCTGGAGTCTGTGACCTAGAACAGACTCAGCGGTTTTGTATGCTTTAAGCGTGCAGCTCTGTGACCTTAACAGAGCTTGCTTTAGTGCACTGTGTGCAGTGAACCCCGTGCACATTACCGCTACAGTGCTCTGCCTCTCTAGCAGCGGTCATATCACCTGTCGCACGGTGGACCCCGGGCGGCGAACACGTTTATTTATATTTTTTTAAGCGTGTTCCGCCGCCGTAACATAATACTAGCGCCAGGGTCTGGCTAGAGATGGCAGATCAGCAGCAGCTGTTACAGCTTGTGCGTCAGCTCGAGGCTCGTCTTGCTACCCTTTAGAGGTCACTCGCAGCTGCGCAGGCTACAGATGCTGCCGTCCAGGCACTTATGGATGCGGTAGGGCGTATGTCCATGTCCGCCCTTGCGCCGACAGTTACCCGCCTCCCGTTGCCCGATAAATATGCTGGGGATGGCGCCTCCTGTAGGGGTTTTATCAGCCAGTGCTCGATTCACATAGAGCTGCTGGCTGCGCAATTCCCTACGGAGCGGGCTAAGGTGGCTTTTGTCATCTCCCTACTGGCGGGCAAGGCGCTGGAATGGGCTACGCCTCTGTGGGAGCGTGGTGACCCCGAGATTCGGTCCGCGGCTAACTTACTGACTGCCATCAGGCAAGTTTTTCTCGGTCCGCAGGTCACGCATGATACGTCCCTGCAGTTACTCGCACTTACTCAGGGGTCACTCTCGGTTAGCCAGTATGCCGTCCGTTTTCGGACACTGGCGTCCGAGTTGGAATGGTCCAACAGGGCCCTAATCCCCGTTTTTTGGCGAGGTCTAGTGGAGCATGTGAAGGATGCTCTCTCTACTAGAGAGATTCCCACTAGCTTGGAAGAGCTAATCTCAGTCTCCTCACGCATCGATCTCCGTTTTTCGGAGCGCGGTATGGAGCGAGCTCACTCCAAGCGCAAATCCGTTTCTGCTCCCAAATTTTTTGTACCCCTTGAGCTAGACGAGCCGGAGGTTCTACCTCCTGAGCCCATGGAAGTGTCTCGCACTAACTTTAATACAGACTCTGACCGGGAAACCATCTGCGGTTGTCACCATGTCTGTGCGGTTTCTCCGGAAGCCGGCTCCCCGCAAAAGGTCGGAGTCTGAACCGGTTATCGAGACCTTTGTCCCTCCTCATCTCAGGGCTCAGGTGCTCGCCTGGGCACATGCGCCTAACACGCACCACCATCGGGGCTATATGCAGGTCTCAAAACTGTTGGCTGATGCATATTGGTGGCCCCATAGAGCTCGGGACATAAAGAAATTTATTCAGGCTTGCACCTTATGTGCTCAGCCTAACCCTCCTAGACAGAGGTTAGCGACATCTGCCGACACGCGGCAGCGTGCCTCTGTCACTCCCGCTCCTACTATCTCACAAGTGTCTACAGTGCTCTGCCTCTCTAGCAGCGGTCATATCACCTGCCGCTCGGTGGACCCCGGGCAGTGAACACGTTTATTTATATTTTTTTAAGCGTGTTCCGCCGCCGTAACAGGTTGTACACCACCCACAGCAAATGTGTGTGCAAAACGTTTCTCTCGTTTAAGGCAGACAGAAATATTATGAGAGGCATCTCCACAGAAAAAACACAGCTTGTTACGCCTTCTGAACTCCTGATGTTGCGCCCTAGACAAAACTCTATCACATTGCATAGGTTCAGACATTTGTTTAACAGGTGGCAACATTTCTAGTGTAATTTTACGTTCACGTAAACGCCGATCAACCTGAATGACTAATGACATAGAATCGTCAAGACCAGAGGGAACAGGAAATCCCACCATAGTATCTTTTACGGTTTCTGACAAACCCTTCCGAAAGAGGGCTGCCAAGGCACCATCATTCCAGGTAGTAAGGACCGCCCACTTTCAGAATTTTTGACAGTACAACTCTGCAGAATCCTGACCCTGGCTCAATGCCAACAGGGCTTTTTCAGCTTGTTCAATAGCATTAGGTTCATCATACAACAACCCCAAGGCTTGAAAAAATGCATCCACATTAGTTAGAATAGGATCATCAGGTGTCAAAGAAAACGCCTAATCCTGGGGATCGCCGCGCAGCAAAGAGATGACAATTTTAACCTGCTGTGCAGAGCTCCCCGATGAGCTAGGCTTCAAGGCAAGAAATAATTTACAATTATTCTTAAAATTCAAAAATTTAGACCGATCCCCAAAAAACACATCAGGAGTAGGGATCTTTGGTTCAGCAGTATGTGAATGAGCAAGATAGGCGGAAATTCCCCGCATTTCAGCAGCGAGCTGCTCCACACGATCAGACAATTGCTTAATCTCCATTAAGAAAAAATTCCTCCTACGGCCCCAGAGAAAAAGAGGAAAAAATATACATTAAAAAAAAAAAATTCTGACACTTTTTTTTTTTTTACAATTCTTTCCTGCTATTGAGTACGCTAGAATCTGCGGTATGGCTGGTGATTCTGTTATGAATGAGTCACCGGAGGAGGAAAAAACAAAAATGCAAGCTAAGTCCAGAAAACCGGAGAGGTTGGTAGCTAGAGGATTGCAGACCCCTGATCCTATTCACAACAACTAACAGTAGCCGCGGAGCATTCCTACGGTGGTCCTAGATGCCTCTTCACAGCCGGAGAACTAAATAAGCCTAAAGAAAGAAAGGGGAAATCTAAACTGCCCCAGAGCAGACCCCAAAGCAATAGACAGCCCCCAACATGTATTGTCGGTGAAAACAGATGAAAACACAAACACAGACAGAAAGACAGGCAGAGCAAACGATGGGGCCCAACTAACTAGATAGGAAAGGACAGAAAAGATGCTGGCTGCAATCCGCAAAAACCCTACCAAAAATGTCCCAAAACGTCTGATAGGAAAAACGGCCCTGAAGTCAATAGACTTCAAAATCCCTATATCAGCACTCCGATATATTCTGAAGACAGAGCAAAAGAGATTTAACCGATCAGGGACAAAAATGGAAATTCAGCAGAGCCCCAGCCGGGGCTAGCAGAACACAAAACTAAGCAAATCAGACAAAATCTCATGGAACAATAACAGAGCAAAACTTAGCTTTAGAAGACAGGAACTGAACTGGAGGCCAGAGCTCAGAGCAGAGAAATCACCAGCAACCCTACAGGGCGTCGGCTGCCTTATATCCACTCAGAGATTCCGGATGTCCAATCGCAATCCACCTGTTCAGATGACAGGTTTCTCCCATCCAAATCAGTTTCACCACCTCCTTTCACCAGCAGAGGGAGTTCATTGGACATCAACGGTGAACGAGAAAATGAGCTCACAACAGTTACTGCAGCGACCAGTCCTTACGCTGCTGTCCAGGAATTGTCTTTGTGCATGTACCTGCAGTTTAGTTCGTGGGAACCACCTTAACCCACTTTGTGTGTCGTCCCTGGGCTTATTTCCAAGGCCTTTTTGGAGTAACTATTTACAAATAAAAGTTCTGACCACACATAGTGTTAGGCATCGGGTTCCTGCCACTGCACAGCAGGAATCCAGAGCCTTGCACCCAGCGGTCTCCCATTCTTCTTCGGCCACAGTGGAGCCTGCTCAGCAGATTCGTCGGTACCAGCGCTCTGCCCAGGCCAACTCCGTGGGTTTGCTTGCTGCTGCTACCTCTGGCACAGCTATGACAATGCATGCTGCTCAGCAGCGAGATTCTCCAGGGACTAAGTCCTCATGTCGGGCCACTGACCATGCCCGTGGAGTGATCTCCAATTGGAGATCGAGGGTCACGAGCTCAGGTCCTGCTTGTGTTCAGATTGGCCCATCCGAGAAGCCAGGAAGGTCCCGGACGCCCGTGGCTATAAAAGGTTCGCATGGCCACTCGCCCATGCGCTAGTATAGACTATAACAGTTTGGAGTGTATGATGATGGATGCATGTATCTGGTGACTGACTCATTATGAAACCCCTTCCCTCTGATAATACGAATGTGGTTAGTGTTTAGAGTGCGAGTCAGCACCTGTCAGTGGCTAGTCTATAGGCCACAGTGCATACCAGCCATCTGCACACTAGCGTCCGATGGTGTCGCCCACTGCAGGGCACTATCAAACCGCGGCAAGTGACAGCCACGCCGGTGCAACGCCTTGCGCAACCTGTGCGTTTACCTGGCCCAACCCAGGGCGATTAGTGGCGTCCACCTGAGTGGCACTGTGCACACTTGCACACGTGATTTAACCCTTGCTGGCATCGCAGTCGCGGTGCCGAACGCTAGCGGTCTAGAGGGACTTGAATCCTGCGGTCTAAGGGCTGAGTTCTGCAACTATACGCTAGCGCTCACACTGCCAAGCTCTGTGAGCAATAACAGGCTACGGCATTTATTATTTGGTGGTTGTGCGGCTCTGAGAGATAAGAGTCCGCCTTTGTACACATTGGGTGAGGTTAACCCCGTGTGTCCCGTTATTATACCGCCATATAGCATCCGCCATTACCGAGCAGCAGTTAACACCACTGCACGGTGGACCCCGGGCTGCGAACGCACCTAATACCATCTTTATTATTTGGTGCGTTCCGCCAGCCCGTAACACATAGTCCTGTGGCCCAATTGTCCTTCAACTGGTTATTGCGAATACTTAAAAAAGGTTCATACAGTAAGTCTCTGTAGGCTCTCATGCTTAATGGTTACAAGTATACATTCTTATTACTTTATTTACATTATGTAATCTCTGTAACGGGCAGGGATCTGACCTCTAGTACTACGAGTGGATCTACGCAGTATAGGTATTTCTGATGACCTGACCTGTTCTCTGATGTCTACTGTTGGTGCATTAAGGTACTGTCACACTTAGCGATGTACCAGCGATCCCGACCAGCGATATGACGCGGTTAGGATCGCTAGTACATCGCTAAGTGGTCGCTAGTGAGCTGCCACACAGGCAGATCTCACCAGCGACATCGCAGGGGTCGGGGGTCGCTACTTACCTGTCAGACGAGGCGATCCTGACGTCCTCCCGCCTGCGTCCACGCGTCGCTCGTCGTCACAGCAGGAAGCTGACGACGAGAAACGGTCCAGGACGTTCTCGCACGATCAGCGATAATCAGCGGGGGAGCGGTCGGTGGTAAGTATCACACATAGCGATATCGCTAGCAATATCGCTATAACGTCACAAAAATCAGTGACGTTATAGCGATATTGCTAGCGATATCGCTTAGTGTGACAGGCCCTTAAGTCACTGTGCTATAAGTAGACTTGTGTAAGATAGGTATTCTATACTGCCTTCTCTCTACTCCTAGACTCACCATGAGATTGTCAGATTCGCTGTTAGCAGGGGACAGATTTCTGCATTCCTCTGCAGATGTGGTATCTGTTGCTGGAGCCATTTCATTTAGAGTCTCTTCTTCATCTGGTGCAGTAGGCTGATGAAAGGTTAGTACTGGTACTACTATTGCCTGATTTAATTCTCCAAGTATAGTTTGAATCTTTTCTTCCACCTCTACTATGGGTTGTGGAGTATCTTGGACTTCTTTCTTGTCCTTCAATTAATCAGACACATCTTTAGATCTCTTGAGACTGCTTCGAAGGTTTCTCCTCCATCTTTGCTGATGATACATACTTTGGTGTTATTAAAGTCTGAAGATATCACGGTGTATTGCTCTGCTTCCCACTGGTCATCTAGTTTGTGAACACGTCTCTTTCTTTTAAGTACTTGTTCTCCTGGTGTCAAGGGAACTGCAGGGGTATGTTGGTTGTAATTTCTTTCCTGTCTCTGTCTTGTTTGGGACAAACTTTTCTCCACACATTCTTGTACTTTGCAGTATTGTTGTTGCCGCTCTGTATCCCAGTCTGCATCTGGTAATGTTGTCTCAGGTGTTAAGACTCCCATGTCTAAATCAATAACTAACTTGCCAGGTCTTGCTCTCATCAGGTAGGCCGGAGTGCAATTTATAGAGTTTACCGGTATATGATTATATAGATCTACCAGATCTGGCAACATCTCTGGCCACTGGTTTCGTTCTTCCAGAGGTAAGGTCTTCAATAAGTCAATGACCACTTGGTTCATCTTCTCACACATGCCATTTGTCTGTGGATGGTACGGTGTCGTTCTGATTTTCTTGCAACCGTACATGTTACAGAACTCCTGGAACACTTCTGCCTCAAAGGCTGGACCTTGATCGGTGAGCACTTGTTCAGGGTATCCATGTGGTCGACAAAAATGCTGCTGAAATGCCTTGGCTGCTGTCTTCGCTGTTTGGTCTTTAACAGGCACGACTACCAAAAACCTTCAGTAATGGTCAACGATGGTCAGAGCATAGGTGTAGCCATTCCTACTCGGAGTTAACTTCACGTGATCCAAGGCTACCAATTCAAGCGGCTGTTTTGTGATGATCGGCTGTAATGGGGCTCGCTGGCTGCTACGGTCTTTTCTGCGCAGGTTGCATGGGCCACATTCTCAGCACCACTTCTCAATGGAACTCCTCATGCCAACCCAGTAGAACCTTTCACTAAGTAGGACCTCCAACTTCTTCCAACCGAAGTGTCCTGCTCCATTGTGGTACGCCTCCAAGACCATTGGCGCATCCCTCTTCAGGACTACCACCTGCCAGACCAGTTCGTGTGTGCGCGAGTTGATGTTCCTCCGACACAGTTTACCCTCGTAGATGAACAGCTTACCTCTCTCCTTCCATAACTGCTGTGCTTTCTATGGGTCATCTGGACCAGGGTGTGAATCAGCTTGTGCCAGCCACTCCTTTACTAGGCGAACAGCTGGATCACTAATTTGTGTATCTGCCCACTCATGATGGGGTAATGGGTTCAACGTTACCTCTTGTACTATAAAGCGCTTTTTCCTTACTCCTTCAGAGCGCCGGGCTGCAATTGGACGGTGGAAGGCTGGTAACTCGATTTCTTCGAGTTCTTTTGGATCTTCTCCCCCGTCAGGTAAATTGGGCATCCTGGACAGCGCATCCGCATCAACGTTCTTATGTCCTGCTCTGTACTTGATGGTGAACTCGTAGTTGGACAGCCGGGCCATCCATCACTGCTCAAGTGCCCCGAGCTTTGCCGTTTCAAGGTGGGTTAGCGGATTATTGTCGGTGTAGATGGTGAACTTTGCAGAAGCCAAGTAGTGCTTGAAGCACTCTGTTACTGCCCAGACGATGGCGAGGAACTCCAGCTTAAAGGAACTGTAGTTGTCGGGGTTCCTCTCAGTGGGACGAAGCTTCCTGCTGGCGTAGGCAATCACTCTCTCTCTGCCTTTCTGCACTTGTGATAGCACTGCTCCCAATCCCACGTTGCTGGCGTCAGTGTAAAGTATAAATGGTTGGTCATAGTCAGGGTAGGCCAGGACCTCATCTCCTGTGAGGGCCAATTTCAACTTGGTGAAGGACTCTTCTATCCATTTGTTCCACTCGAACAGAAGATTTTTGTTCTTGGCCTTCTTGGATTGGCCCACTAGAAGATCTTGCAGTGGTGCTGCTATCTTGGTGAAGTTCTTGATAAATCTTCGGTAGTAGCCTACTAACCCAAGAAATTGCCTCACTTCATGGATAGTGCTGGATCTTTGCCAGTCCCGGTTAACGGTGACTCTGTCAGGATCGGGTGCCACACCTTCCGCGCTCACCACATGGCCTAGGTACTGCACCTTGGGTTTCAAAAGGTGACATTTGGACGGTTTTATTTTCAGGCCAAAGTTTCACAGGGCTTCGAATACCTCGGCTAGGTGCTTCAAATGGTCTTCGTAAGTTTTGGAGAAGACGATGATGTCATCCAGGTACAGCAGAACGGTTTAAAAGTTTTTATGTCCAAGGAAGCATTCCATTAACCGCTGAAATGTTCCTGGTGCATTGCTGAGCCCGAACGGCATATAGTTAAACTCGCAGAGGCCCATTGGTGTTGTAAACGCTGTCTTCTCTTTGTCTGCCTCTGCCACAGGAAACTGCCAATACCCACTGGTGAGATCTAAGGCAGAGAAATAATTAGCAGTTATCAGTGCAGCTAGTGATTCCTCAATTCTAGGCAATGGGTACGCGTCTTTATGTGTAATGCTGTTAATCCGCCTGTAGTCTACACACATTCTCATAGTACCGTCTTTCTTCTTAACAAAGACTAATGGAGCTGCACAGGGGCTACAACTATCTCTGATTACCCCAGCCTCCTTCATCTCTCGTAACATACTCTTGGCACATTGGTAGTGTGCTGGGGGGTACAGGCCGGTGCCTCTCTTTAATGGGTAGATGATCTCCGGTGGGGATATGATGTTGGACCCCTTTTGCCTGCCCAAAGTCTAGAGGATGTTTGCTGAAGACCCATTCAAATTCTCGAGCCACCCGGTAAGCCCCATGCTTTTGGTGTGAAGGGGTGGAGTCAGTGCCTACGTGTAGCTGCTGACACCAATCCTCCTGTTGCCCTTCAGAGCCATTCTCTTCCACCTTGTCAGACGGAAGCAAGGGTTCTAGTGTCTCAATTGCATTGTTACTGATGGTGAACAATTTAGCAAGGGTGGCATACCGGGGTAACTGGACCTCTCTCTCCCCATAATTTAAGATGCGTATTGGTACTCTCCCCTTGCGGACATCAACTACCCCTCTGGCTGTCAGGATAGTGGGCCTACTATCAGAGTACATGGGTTCTACCAGGGCTTGGTAATCTTGACCCCTTAGGCCTATTGCTGCCCGACACCAAATTAACATTTCACTTCTGGGAGGTACTGCAATGGGGAAAGGATCACTTACTCTGACACTGCCGACTTCTCCACCAGACAGCTCTACCTGTTGTCTCTGCATCAGGGCTCTGATCTCCTTTTGCAGGACCCGCTGCTGACTGGAGCTGGCGGTCTCGGCTACGTGTTGTAACAAAACAGTAATTTCTCCAAGACAATTTTCAATTATATTAGTGCCTAAAGTGATCATAGGATGGCATTCTCGTTTGTCAATATCAACTATTATCAAACCTTGCGATTGCAATTCTACTCAGCCAATCTTGATGGTCACCTCTTTATATCCCATCTGAGGCAAGGGCTGACCATTGCTGGCAAAAATGTTAAGGTCTTTATCTGGGCTATGAGTAATGTCTGAATCTGCCCAGTACTGCTTAAAAAGAACATATGGTACCGTTGTCACCTGGGAACCGGTGTCCAGTAAAGCGTTCATCGGAAAACCGTCAATCACAACAGGCAAGACTGGTCGTCCTCCTACGTACTTGTCTCGCCAATTTGGTGGGCCTGGTCGTCTTACTCCTGGGGGTTGGCCCTTTGCCCCAGGGGTTGCTTGTTTAAATGACAGGATCTTGCTAGGTGTCCCGCTTTGTTTCAGCGGCGACAGATGGGCTGTCCGTCCTCATCGTAACGATCGCTGTCTCTCCCTCTGGTTGGCGGGATCCTCTTCTGCTGTCGCCACGGGATGTCTTCTGGACTGGAGGCCAGCTGGATCTTCTTCTTTGGAATCACTTGCAGGGACTGCACAGTTTTTGTGAGTGTAGCCACACTTTTAGTTAGTTCCTTGACTTGGAGACGTAAGTCTGCAGCAGAATCATCATCTTGGGACGGCTTGTCAGTCTCAATAGAGGTCTTTTAAAAGGATGCTGTCTCCCGCTGGTATGTAATTGCAGGATGCTTAGAGGGCTTTGTGCTGCTAGTGTTCGGTTCACGTAGCACTCTGATGGCTCTATCCTTAAAGTGTGCAAAGTCCAATTCAGGATTTTGTAGGGCCATTATGCGCAGCTGTGTTCTTTGGTTGTTAGACTGGAGTCCCTCTATGAACTGCTCTGTTAACCCCTTCATGACCCAGCCTATTTTGACCTTAATGACCTGGCCATTTTTTGCAATTCTGACCAGTGTCCCTTTATGAGGTAATAACTCTGGAACGCGTCAACGCATCTTAGCGATTCTGAGTTTGTTTTTTCGTGACATATTGGGCTTCATGTTAGTGGTAAACTTAGGTCGATAATTTTTGCGTTTATTTGTGAAAAAAAAAGAAATTTGACGAAAATTTTGAAAATTTTGCAATTTTCAAATTTTGAATTTTTATTCTGTTAAACCAGAGTGTGATGTGACACAAAATAGTTACTAAATAACATTTTCCACATGTCTACTTTACATCAGCACAATTTTGGAAACAATTTTTTTTTGTTAGGAAGTTATAAGGGTTAAAAGTTGACCAGCGATTTCTCATTTTTACAACAATATTTACAAAACCATTTTTTTTAGGGGCCACCTCACATTTGAAGTCACTTTGAGGGGTCTATATGGAGAAAATACCCAAAAGTGACACCATTCTAAAAACTGCACCCCTCAAGCTACTCAAAACTACATTCTAGGAGATTATTAACCCTTCAGGTGCTTCACAGGAACTAAAGCAACGTGGAAGGAAAAAATGGACATTTTATTTTTTGCACCACAAATTTTCTTTTATCATTAATTTTTTCATTTTCACATGGGCTACAGGATAAAATGGATCCTAAAATTTGTTGGGCAATTTCTCCTGAGTACACCAATAACTCATATGTGGTCATAAACCACTGTTTGGGCGTACGGCAGGGCTCAGAAGGGAAGGAGCACATTTGACTTTTTGAATGGAAAATATGCTGAAATATTTAGCGCTTGCCATGTCACGTTTGGAGAGTCGCTGTGTGCCTAAGCACTGGAGCTTCCCCACAAGTGACCCCATTTTGGAAACTAGACCCCCCAAGGAACTTATCTACATGCATAGTGATCACTTTGAACCCCCCAGGTGCTTCACAAATTGATCGGTAAAAAAAAAAAAGTACTTTTTTTTCACAAAAATTATCTTTTGGTCTCAGTTTTTTCATTTTCACATGGGCAACAGGATAAAATGGATCCTAAAATGTGTTGGGCAATTTCTCCTGAGTGCACAGATACCTTATATGTGGTCATAAACCACTCTTTGGGCGCACGGCAGGGTCCGTAAGTGAAGGAGCGCTATTTGACTTTTTGAATGTAAAATTCGCTCCAATCGTTATCGGACACCATGTCGCATTTGGAGAGCCCCTGTGTACCTAAACATTGGAGCTCCACCACAAGTGACACCATTTTGGAAACTAGACCCCCTTAAGGAACTTATCTAGATGTGTAGGGAGCACTTTGAACCCCCAAGTGCTTCACAAAAGTTTATAACGTAGAGCAGTGAAAATAAAAAATCATTTTTTTTCCTCAAAAAAGATTATTTAGCACGCTATTTTTTATTTTCACAAGGGTAACAGGAGAAATTGGACCACAAAAGTTGTTGTCCAGTTTGTCCTGAGTATGCTGGTACCCCATATGTGGGGGGGAACCACTGTTTGGGCGCACGGCAGGGCTCAGAAGGGAAGGAGTGCCATTTGACTTTTTGAAATGAAAATTAGCTCCAATCGTTAGCGGACACCATGTCGTGTTTGGAGAGCCCCTGTGTGCCTAAACTTTGGAGCTCCCCCACAAATGACCCCAGTATGGAAACTAGACCCCCTAAGGAACTTATCTAGATGCATAGTGAGCACTTTGAACCCCCAGGTGCTTCACAGAAGTTTATAACGCAGAGCCGTGAAAATAAAAAATTTTTTTTTTTCTTAAAAAAAATATTTTTAGTCCGCAATTTTTTATTTTCACAGGGGTACCAGGATAAATTGGACCCCAAACGTTGTTGTACAGTTAGTCCTGAGTACACTGGTACCCCATATGTGGGGGGACCACTGTTTGGGCACACGTCGGGGCTCAGCAGGGAGGTAGTGACATTTTGAAATGCTGACTTTGATGGCATGGTCTGAGGGTGTCATGTTACATTTGCAGAGCCCCTGTGTGCCTAAACAGTAGAAACCCCCAGCATGTGACCTCATTTTGGAAACTAGACCCCCCAAGGAACTTATCTAGATGTGTGGTGAGCACCTTGAACCCCCAAGTGCTTCACAGAAGTTTATAACGCAGAGCCGTGAAAATAAAAAATCATTTTTTTTCCTCAAAAAAAAAAAGATTTTTAGCCCGCAATTTTTTTTCACAACAGTAACAGGATGAATTGGACCCCAAAAGTTGTTGTACAGTTTGTCCTGAGTATGCTGGTACCCCATATGTGGGGGGAAAACCACTGTATGGGCACACGTCAGGGCTCGGAAGGGAAGTAGTGACATTTTGAAATGCTGACTTTGATGGCATGGTCTGCGGGCGTCATGTTACATTTGCAGAGCCCTTGATGTACCTAAACTATTGAAACCCCCCACAAGTGACCCCATTTTGGAAACTACACCCCATAAGGAAGTTGCCTAGATGTGTAGTGAGCACACTGAACCCCCAAGTGCTTCACAGAAGATTATAACGCAGAGCCATGAAAATAAAAAATAATTTTTTTTCCCTCAAAAAATGATTTTTTAGCTCGCAATTTTTTATTTTCACAAGGGTAACAGGAGAAATTGGACCCCAAAAGTTGTTGTCCAGTTTGTCCTGAGTACGCTGGTACCCCATATGTGGGGGGGAACCATTGTTTGGGCACACGTCAGGGCTCGGAATGGAAGTAGTGACGTTTTGAAATGCAGACTTTGATGGAATAGTCTGCGGTCGTAATTATGTTTGCAGAGCCCCTGATGTGCCTAAACAGTGGAAACCCCCCACAAGTGACCCCATTTTGGAAACTAGACCTTCCAAGGAACGTATGTAAGATGTGTTGTGAGCACTTTGAACCCCCAAGTGCTTCACAGAAGTTTATAATGCAGAGACGTGAAAATGAAAAAATCATTTTTTTCCACAAAAATCATTTTTAGCCCCCAATTTTTTATTTTCCCAAGGGTAACATGGGAAATTAGTCCCCAAAAGTTGTTGTGCAATTTTTCCTGAGTACGCTGATACCCCATATGTTGGGGTAAACCACTGTTTGGGCACATGTCAGGGCTTGGAAGGGAGGGTGCACCGTTTGACTTTTTGAACGCAAAATTGGCTGGAATGGCACCATGTCGCGTTTGGAGACCCCCTGATGTGCCTAAACAGTGGAAACCCCTCAATTCTAACTCCAACCCTAACCCCAACACACCCCTAACCACAGCCCTAACCCTAACACATCCCTAACCACAAGCCTAACCCTAATTCCAACGCTAACCCTAATTCCAACCCTAACCCTAATTCTAACCCTAATACCAACCCTAACCCCAATTCCAACTCTAACCCTAATTCCAACTCTAACCCTAATTCAACCCTAACCCTCTTTCCAACCCTAACCCTCTTTCCAATCCTAAACCTAACCCTCTTTCCAACCCTAACCCTAACCCTCTTTCCAACCCTAACCCTCTTTCCAACCCTAACCCTAACCCTCTTTCCAACCCTAACCCTCTTTCCAACCCTAACCCTCTTTTCAACCCTAACCCTAACCCTCTTTTCAACCCTAAACCTAACCCTAATGGAAAAAAAAAAATAAAAATATTTTCTTTACTTTATTAGTTGTGCCTACCTATGGGGGTGATAATCGGGGGGTTTATTTACTTTTTCTTTCATTTTGATCACTGTGAGAGTGATCAAAATGAAAGAATGGAATCTGCAGCCGGCAGATTCGGGCGGGCGCACTGCGCATGCGCCCGCCATTTTCAAGATGGCGGCGCCCATGAACCGGACCCGCCGGACACCGGGAGCGACAGGGGGACTTAGAAGGTGCCGGGGGAGGTGAGAGGGGGTGAGGGGGTTATCGGAAGCTGGCGGGGAGCAGAGGGAATGGGAGGGGGGCAGATGTCATTCAGTTGCGGGGGGGGGCGATTGCCGGTGGGGGGGGTGGAATCGGTGTCTCCAGCCATGTCCGATGCTACAGCAGCATCGGCCATGGCTGGATTGTAATATTTCCTCAATTTTTATTGATGAAATATTACTATCGCTCTGATTAGCTGTTTCACTTTTAACAGCCAATCAGAGCGATCGTAGCCACGTGGGGGCGAAGCCACGCCCCCTGTGGCGAAGAACAAAGCTCCCTGTATCTGCGGGTCGGGTGACCTTTCAGTGACCTAGGTCACCCGACCCGCAGGGGGGCTTTAAAGTCATGACGCCACATAGGCGTCATGGGTCATTCTGGCACGACTTTTCATGACGTCTACGTGGCGTCAAAGGTCGTGAAGGGGTTAATAATCTATCTTCATCTTGCACGCTCTCAGGATCAACCTGATTTACAGCCCATAGTGCCTCCTGAAGATTAAGGGCATAGTCCCGTATACTGTCCTGCACTCTCTGTTTGCACCCAAAACTCATTTTTATCTCTGTTGCAGTACGGGTATCAAAAGTGTCTTTCAGTCTGGCAAAGATTTGTTTGACAGTTCTTTTATCAGTGTCCGGACAGGACTTTACTTCCCTCTGAGCCGCACAAGTTAACTGGCCAATGAGGATACTGACTTTTTGGCTTTCTGACAGGGGGTACACTTTGAACAAACTACATAGTCTTTCTTTAAAATCGCTCAGGGTGTGCGACTCCCCTGAGTGCTGTGGTAACCAGGCCGCTCCTGGTATATATGGCATTGATAGCGGCATTATGAAGGCTGCGGCTGCGACCGCCGCTGAATCTTCACTCGCGTTGGGCATTTTCTTCCTGTTTTTCACTTGCTCACAATAGAGCGCAGTTCCAGCTTCACTGGAACGCCCCTCTCTGCTCGCACGCACTGTGTGACGCAGTTATGGCGGTTATTTGTAAGCTCAGTAAAGTCTTTAGCACTCAATTTAATAAAGTCTATGGCGCACAGTACCCAGCTTTGCCAGGCTCCTTGTACCCAACTTTGCTAGGCTCGCTAAATCCTGTTCGTGACGCCAGTTGGAGCGCCCTGCGGGGCCTGGGGGTACTCGGTACCGGGCCCATCGACTTCAATGGGGGACGGTGTCATGGCGGCGGCGACCCGGTTTGTGGCCCAGAGGCGTCCAGTAATAAAATAGGGGAAAGTTGTGTGGTATTTATGTGGTAAAAATGAAAATAAAGTTTATAGATGGTTAAATACGTGACGCCACCTGTGGTATTCTGGTCAGAGGTGACCAGCGCTGCGGTGTTGTTCCCCTGAGACTGTTGGTGTGTCACAGCTGAGGTGAAAATAACTCTCCACAGGTAGAGCAATAGTCCCAGGGCAAAGATGTTAAATTAATAGTAAAAATGGCTGTGAACGTTGGGGTGCAGAGAAATGAGAGAAAGACACAGAGAGGTGCAGTTTCTTTACCTTTTACTGGCAATAGGTTGCAGTCCGGAGTACCACATACAGGTGATGGAATGAGTCCGGCTCGCCTGGAGGCATTCAGGGGATCCACCTTGCCAGGTCAGGATTTAGGACCTTCCTTCTGCGCTTTGTGTGTGGGTCTCCGCTGTTTATAACTATGCTGCGACCCTTAATTGCATGATGATTTCACTAACCTGTATGGCTGTCTGCATGAGCCTATTCCACGGTACCGTTCTTTTCACCGTCGGCCCCGGGCTCCTTATCCGCTGCCATGCCCTCAGAATTTACAATTCCCTGTACTTTCAGATCCGGTGATCAGAACATACAGTTCCTGACCACCAAAGACTCTGACGTCCCTTTTCTCCCTATTAGCGCTTCGCTCAGGGGTCTGCTATATGCAGTATTTTAGCTTCCCCAGAGTCTCTCCAGCTCTCCTCTTGTCCTTTCCCTCTTCACAGATCAGCTGCCTGTCTTGAACTCCTCTCAGATCAGCTCCCTCCTGAACTAACAGGATCTTCCAGAAAGATCTTTTTACCTCACATTTTTTAACTGCCTTGTCATTTCTCCTCACAGCTCACAGCTCCTCTCGTTTCCATGACAAGCCCCTCAGCTGACTTCTAGCTGACTCACCAACCCCCTCTGCTGGCCAGAATTTATAAGGCAGCTACCTTTTCTGACCTGCAGCAGGAAATTGTGATTTAATCTATTACCTGGCATGGGGGTCCCTTTCTGCCTTCAAGCATGACTTCACCTCTTAGAGGGAGGCGATGTCACTGTGACAACCGGACTCTGGGGTGTCACATTCATCATGGAAATGTAGCCTAGAAGGTTATTTGCAGGCCAATCCCCACTTGTCATACTTGTTAGAAGGGTCACTCACTTGATGTTAACCTGATCACAAACAATCACCACTTGTGATCAGCTGCTATCTCTGGAAAAACCTAGCAATAAGGGTGCGTATACTCAATTATCTAGAAAAAGCATTCTTTGGAACACAGGTTCCTCAATGATAGAATAAAAATTCAAATTCAATAGGTGGATGATTTTTAAGCTTGCTTAAAAATTACCATTCTCCGCAGCACATCCTCCTGTGAAACAGGACCATGGCGGCTAGAAATAATGACTGTCTATGTGCACAGAACAATTTGACTACCGATCGTTCATTTCACATGGGAAGAGTGATAGGCTTGTCTACACATGCCCCTAAAGAACCACTGATGGACTTCTATGTAATCGATCAGTGGTTATTTAGCTCCACGGGGAAAATAAGTATCACACAATGTTTATTGAAATCAGTTGTTGTCTGTGTAATGCAGGACAGGACCAGTCCTCCTGAGCTGTGGTGCAGTGTGGCAATTGATCCAGTGGCAAACACTGCCTCTTTTTGGAGGGACTGTATGCATCCGCCTGCTGGCCACTTGACACAATGAGTAAAGCAGCCGATATCTGCTTTGTCATCTGCATCACTGCTGCTCGTTCCTATGCAGGGCATAGCAGTCATTTTATTTTTAACATTTTGTGGAAGAGACAGAAGGAGTGCTAGTCATCCACAGTTTAGGAGATGCTAAATGCTTGCCCTGCTTTGGGAGCAGACTATGCCACTGCTCCAGAGCAGTTACAGTTTTTGTAATTGCTCTCCAAAGTGGTCAACAAATGAGACAAGGCTGGGCTGACCAGAATAGATGCTTAAGGAAAATGAATCAAAATAACTAACATGAGTATCCCTTAAATCTTTTCTTTTATTACGGTATATTAATTAAAAAGAACATCTTGACAAAAAATAGTGAATGTGCACTAAGAAAATATAGAAATAACTGATGTAAAAGTTATCACCAAGATACTGGATTCAGTATAATCAATAAATCAATTCATTATGTGTCCCTTCACTATTGTCTCATTATGAAGGTCAGTATTCCAAATATAGGGCTTAATTGTGTGTATATACAAACATGACCTGCCCTGAGGTGGCTCCAGTTTCTAACGGATCTAAGCATGCAGTCCTAGAATGACTTCCTCAGTGTCTCACAGATCAAATGTGGTGGCTCGGATGAGGGCAGAGACACACTGGCGTATTTTTCGTCCGAGAATCGGATCGTAAAACTTGCCCTGGCCGGCACCTCTCCTGACCTGAGTTTCACAGCTGCATAGTAATCCATCATGCTGTCATGCTCAGGTCAGGAGAGGTGCCGGCCAGTACGTGCTATGTGATGCGATTATCACATGAGAAATTCAGCAATGTGACTCCAGCCTTAAGCCCAAAGTCACACCACAACATCACAATACCTGCAATGAGGTCGTCTTTAACCTCCTAAAGAGTGAGACAATTTTGGCTCTAGTTTGGTTAAGGACCAATCACTGGTCTTGACTCTCATGCCAAGAGACTGCTGAAATCACTGATTGTTTGTAGCCTTAATAACTAACATGAAATTTTATTTAAAACTTTACTTTTATTTTATTAATTGCAAAGAATATCCTGCCAAAAAATTGTGAATATACTCTAATAAAATATAGCAATAATTGATGTAAGAGTTATCACAAAGATACTGGATTCAATGTAATCAATACATCAATTCATTCTGTGCCACATTCACTATTGTCTCATTGTGACGATCATTGCCCCGATATAGCGCTTCACTATGTCTTTATACAAACATGCCCTGCTCAGTCCATAAAAGATCTGATTGCCATAAATAATTGTCATATACCACATGAGATATAGCGTATAGTTGCATTTATTCAAGGACAGTAAAACAGGAGGAATAGTCAGATGATTAGTTATATTTCCCTGGTATCCCTTAGGGTGTGTGCACACGTAAGCGTTTTTTCGCATTTTTTAAGCGTTTTCACGGGCAAAAGCGCTTAAATGCTTAAAGGAAGCATCCCATTCATTTTAATGAAATCCGCACTTTTTGTGCATATTGATGCGTTTTTTTCCATGAAAAAAATGGATCGCGGTAAAAAACGCAGCATGCTCACTAATTTCGCAGAAAAATCTGCATTTCTAACTATATTCTATGAGACTGGGGACGCTCCAGAAAAAATTGCGGCAAAAATGTGCGGAAAAAAATCGCGTTTTCTGGGAAGGAGTCCGTTTTTTTTGTCATGAATTTTCTGCATACGTGGGTACACAGCCTTAGAGTGACCATTCCTGACCGCAGGGGTTGGCACCTTAACAATACTGTGCAAATGGCGCTCTAAGTCACTAGTCATCTCTCGCTGATGCACCCTACATTGCCCTTAACCCCTTTCCTACAATGGACGTAATATTCCGTCCATGTGACCTGGGACCTAAGTCCCATGGACGGAATATTACGTCATAGCGATCAGCGGCGCCCACGTGATGAGCGCCGCTGATCGCGGCCGGGTGTCAGCTGATTATCACAGCTGACACCCGGCACAACCCCGACACGTTAGCCCCTTGCACACCGCGATCAAACACGATCGCGGTGTACCGGGGGTTAAAGGGAAGCATCGGCAGGGAGGGGGCTCCCTCCGTGCATCCCTGAGCCCCCCACAGCAGCGCAATGTGCAGCGCTGCTGCGGGGGGCTCCTTCCCTGCAGGTCCCCGAATCCAAGATGGCGACGGGGACCTTCGGGGGCCTGCAGGGAGCTGACTTCCTCAGTGCCTGCAAAGCGCATCGCTGATCTGTCACAGTGATCTGTGATGTCGCCGCTGGGACAACCTAATAAAGTTTAAAAAAAAGTGTAAAAATAATTTTTAAAACATCGCTAAATAAATTTAAAAAAAAAATATTCCCTAATAAATTCATTTTTTGGAAATAAAAAAAAAACCAATAAAAGTACACATATTTGGTATCGCCGCGTCCGTAATGACCCGCCTTATAAAACTGTCCCATTAGTTAACCCCTTTAGCAAACCCCTTAAAAAATAAAAATAAAAAACGAAGCAAAAAATAATGATTTATTATCATACTGCCGAACAAAAAGTGCAACAACGCACGATCAAAAAGACACATATAAATATCCATGGTACTGCTGAAAATGTCATCTTGTCCCGCAAAAAACGAGCCACCACACAGCGTCATCAGCAGAAAAATAAAAAACTTATAGCTCGCAGAATAAAGCAATGCAAAAATAATTATTTTTTATATAAAATTGTTTTCATTGCATAAAAGTGCTAAAACATAAAAAAACTACATAAATGAGGTATCGCTGTAACTGTACTGACCCAAAGAATAAAACCGCTTTATCAATTTTACCGCACGCAGAATGATGTAAACGCACCCCCCAAAATAAATTTATGAAACACTGGTTTTTGTTCATTCTGCGTCCAAAAAATCAGAATAAAAAGTGATCAAAAGATGTCACGTGCCTGAAAATGATACCAATAAAAACGTCATCTCGTCCTGCAAAATATAAGACCACACATGACTCGGTGGGTCAAAATCTGGAAAAATTATAGCTCTCAATATGTGGTGATGCAAAAACTATTTTTACAATAAAAAGCGTCTTTTAGCATGTGACAGCTGCCAAATATAGCTTCCCTTAATAATAAAATTAAAAAAATGTATTTTTTTCCATTTTCCCATTAGGGTTAGGGCTAGGTCTAGGGTTAGGGCTGAGATTAGGGTTAGAGGTGTGCTGGGGTTAGGGTTGGAGTTAGAATTCGGGGTTTCCACTGTTTGGGTACATCAGGTGCTCTCCAAACGCAACATGGCATCTGATCTCAATTCCAGCCAATTCTGCATTGAAAAAGTCAAATGGTGCTCCTTCCATTCCAAGCTCTCCCATGTGCCCAAACAGTGTTTTACCCCCACATATGGGGTATCAGCCTACTCAGGACAAATTGTAAAACAACTTTTGGGGTCCAATTTCTCCTGTTACCCTTAGGAAAATAAAAAATTGGGGGCAAAAATATCATTTTTGTGGAAAAAAATATGATTTTTTTATTTTCACGCCCGAGCGTTATAAACTTCTGTGAAGCACTTGGGGGTTCAAAGTGCTCACCACACATCTAGATAAGTTCTGTGGGGGGTCTAGTTTCCAAAATGGGGTCACTTGTGGGGAGTTTGAATAGTTTAGGCACATCAGAGGCTCTCCAAATGCACATGACACCCGCAGACCATTCCATCAAAGTCTGCATTCCAAAACGTCACTCCTTCCCTTCCGAACCCCGAAGTGTGCCCATACAGTAGTTTTCTCCCACATATGAGGTATCAGCGTACTCAGGACAAATTGGACAACATCTTTTGGGATCCAATTTCTCCTGGTACCCTTGGGAAAATAAAAAAATTGGGGACTAAATGATCATGTTTGTGGAAAAAATATGATTTTTTAATTGTACGGCTGTACATTATAAACTTCTGTGAAGCCCTTGGGGGTTCAAAGTTCTCACCACACATCTAGATAAGTTCCTTGGGGGGGTATAGTTTCCAAAATGGGGTCACTTGTGAGGGGTTTCCACTGTTTAGGTACATCAGGGGCTCTCCAAACGTGACATGGCGTCTGATCTGAATTCCAGCCAATTTTGCATTGAAAAAGTCAAACGGCGCTCCTTCCCTTCTGAGCTCTGCCATGCGCCGAAACAGTGGTTCCCACCCACATATCAGGTATCAGCGTACTCAGGACAATTGCACAATAACTTTTGCAGTCCAATTTCTCCTGTTACCCTTGGTAAAATAAAAAAAATTGAACCTGAAGTATTTTTTTTGTGAAAAAAAGTTAAATGTTCATTTTTTTAAAAAATTCCTGTGACGCACCTGAAGAGTTAATAAACTTATTGAATGTGGTTTTGAGCACCTTAAGGGGTGCAGTTTTTAGAATGGTGTCACTTTTGGGTATTTTATATCATTTAGACCCCTCAAAGTGGCTTCAAATTTGATGTGGTCCGTAAAAATAAAATGATGTTGCAAAAATGAGAAATCGCTGGTCCACTTTTAACCCTTATAACTTCCTAACAAAATAAAATTTTGGTTCCAAAATTGTGCTGATGTAAAGTAAATATGTGGGAAATGTTACTTATTAAGTTTTTTGTGTGACGTATCTCTGTGATTTAAGAGCATAAAAATTCAAAGTTGGAAGATTGTGAAATTTTCAAAATTTTCGCCAAATTTCTGTTTTTTTCACAAATAAACACAAGTTATTTGAATTAAATTTTACCGCTAACATGAAGTACAATATGTCATGAGAAAACAGTGTCAGAATCACCAAGATCCATGGAAGCATTTCAGAATTATTACCTCATAAAGGGATAGTGGTCAGAATTGTAAAAATTGGCCCGGGAGTTAACATGCAAACCATCCTTGGTAGTGAAGGGGTTAATATAATGTATCCAATAAGGTAAGGGTCCAATATATCCAATTAAATAAATCTGTCCAGAGGCTTCTCCAGGAGATATCTAATAGGGGAATACTATATCGACTATCATACCAAGTGCAGAAGGATCAGCAGAGAAAGGATATATAAGAATAAAGCCAATTACTCCAGTGGGCTCTCAGGTAATTCAAAGTATTTAATGTGCATTAATGATGAACAGATCTACAAGAAATGCTCACAAGCAACATACAAAATCCTTGATTAATAGAAGATACATCAAATATAAAAATCCACAGGTCAAATATTGATCCATAGGTATGTCCTGCTGATGATGTGCATACCATCAACAGGACATACATATAGATCCTTAAGCCCTAGATCTCCTGAAGTACCACTTTCTGAAGGTGAAACATGTTGAGATATTTGATTGACATGTGGATTGATAAGTACCCTGGCACATGCTCTTATATTTGCTGCATTTGTCGATTAATCAAGGATTTTGCATGTTGCTTGTCAGCATTTCTTGTAGATTTTTTCTTTATTAATACACAGGAGGGGTCACTCTAGGGCAGAGTTTCTCAACTCCAGTCCTCAAGACCCACCAACAGGTCATGTTTTCAGGATTTCTTTAGTATTGCAAAGATGATGGAATTAATGCGTGAGCAGGTGATGAAATTATCACCTGTGCAATACTATGGATATCCTGAAAACTTGACCTGTTGGTGGATCTTGAGGACTGGAGTTGTAAAACACTGCTCTAGGAGATACCATGGAAATACGACTACTCATCTGACTATGCCTCCTATTTTACTATCCTTGAATAAGTGCAACTAGACACCATATCTCATGTGATACATTACTATTATTTATGGCAGTTAAGGCCCCATCACACACAGCGAGATCGCTAGCGAGATTGCTGATTTTGTGATGCCACAGCGATCTCGCGAGCGACATCGCTGTGTGTGACACGCATCAGCGACCGGGCCCCCTGCCGGGTATCGCTGATCGTAAAGGAACGTCCTGGACCATTTTTTGATCGTTGGTCTCCCACTGGCCTGCGCGCATCACTGCGTGTGACAGCAAGAGACCAATGATCAGCGACGCTCGGAGCTGGTATCCAAATCCAAGGTAAACAGCGGGTATCTAAGAGTTGCGCGGCTCTTAGATACCCACTGTTTACCTTGGATACCAGCGTGCCCGCTGGTTTCCAGGGTAAACAGCGGGTATCTAAGAGCCGCGCGGCTCTTAGATACCCACTGTTTACCTTGGATACCAGCTTGCTCGCTGGTCCTGCTCGCTGGTGAGTCTGTCTATGTGACAGCTCAGAAGCGATCAGCTAACTATGTCCCAGCGATCCCATCCACGTCGGATCGTTGGTGGGGTCGCTGGGACATTGAAACATGTAACGGGGCCCTTATACATTCAGCCATCAGTGTTTTTTTTCTGGAGTCTACACTTTTAAGAATTTACACATAGAAATAACAGGGCATTTGACCAAGCACACAGCTCTGGACAGCAAGAGCAGAGAGCAGTGATTAGAAGACTGGCTGTGAAAGTACCTGGACTGGTGATTTATAACTGTATCTCTTCAGAAGATGAGAGAAAGAGGAGGGTGGTGAGAAGCTAACAGCTATATAGAAAGCAATTGGCTGGAGAGAGCTGACTGGGATGTTAAGAGTTAACTCATCTCTTGGAATGTAACTACTGTGTATTTGTCAAGGTCTGGAGGCTGAATTCCATGGTTTCCAGCTGTATACTATAAAAGATAAACAATAACATTGCAGCAGACTGGCAGCACATAGATAAAGCAAATCAATTGCAAACTGGCTTATTTTCATGTTTTTTAATTAAAGCAATTTAAGAACTTGAGAATATCCTTTTATGTACTTAGGCTTAATCTATAGCTCATGCCTTTAGACTTGATTTGAATGGGGCAGTATAAAATGCAGTGACTAAACATAATCATAGAGAACATTTACCCCAGGTGGGGAAAATAGCTTAGAATACCATAAGGTTAAATATACAGTTTTTAAAATAGAAGTCAAAGAGGTTGTCCAGTGAAAAACAAGTTATCATTGCTGGGATCTGCACCCATCCTCAGAACAGGGAACTTTTCTCCCCGTTGGAATGAAGCGGCAGTGTGCACGCTTGGCCTGTGCTCATTTCATTCCTGCTGCACTTTGCATTCTCAGGAAGCCCCATAAAGAAGTTGTAGGGTGTTGTCCAACCTGCTGCTCCATTTTGTAACAGGGATAGAAGTTGGGGATAAAAATATCCTGTTCTGCCGATCGCAGCAGGTCTCAGTGGTTTGCCCCACACTGATCAGCAAGTTATCATGTATCTTGTGGATAGGTGATAGCTTTTTTTCCACCGGCAACCCCTTTAAAATGTGTTGATATGAGATAAAAAAAAATACCGTAACTATTGTGATTATTTTTCAGTATTTCTTCATTGTAATTCATGTTAAAATAGGAACTTACACAGGACCAGATACAACTGCTCCAGTATGTGATGGAAGCATATAACAAGAATCGACTGCCCCAGGACCTGGCTACAAAGCTGGTAGTGAGTATAGTTATGGTATATAATTCAGTGTGACATGATTGAAATACAACCAGCTGCCTAAACGCTTTGTCAGGCTCTCCAAACGAATGGCGTATAAAAAGTTTAGTAAATGTCCAATTTTTGACTGCAAGTGGTTTATCCGCTAGAGTTATGGCCAATCATTGGGCAACTGTTATTAGCAGTGATAGTCATCTTCACTCGAATTAGAATATTTTCCTATTTTTGTCTGGAATTGACAGATTATTATGAGTAGAAACTTTGTTAGATACCTACTTGCAATATAAAGCTTTAGACTGGGGCTACACAGTGGCTATGTGTCGCTACTACATCGCAGATCAATACAAATCAATGTGGCCACATCGCGATTCGCGACCCTTAGAGTACACACGACAAGCAAGTCATAAATGTGACTAGAGTTGAGCAACTTTGGTCGGATCGGGTTTCATGAAACAAAATTCGTTTCAGATGAAACTGGTCCGACTAGGGCAAAAAAAGTCAGAGTTTCGTCCGAAACCTGACCCCAATGCAAGTCAATGGGAAATAAAAGTCAGCATTGAGCGGATCCGCTCCGACTAAAGTCGCTCAACTCTTAATGTGACCCCATTCATTTGCATTGACCTGCGATGTAGTAGCGACACAATCACCGTGTAGTCACAATTTAAGGTTTATAATAGGTACCCCAAGGAAAAGACATAAAGAGTAATCGTGGTTTAATTTTGATTTCATTACTCAATAATACATATGAAAATAAGCATCTTTGTAATAAATTTTATCAGAGAAATCTGTTTTTTTCTGTTCCTGGACTGATTTTTCATTTCCAATTTATGGGTAAAATCTGTTTCAATGAAGACAGATTTTACCAGTATGGAGATAGGAAAATCGCAATTGGTGGTAGACAGAAACATTCCTTCAATAAGAATAATAGTGCTCCATAGAACTTTATGAGCACCAACTGTCCTCTCCTATCTCAGTAATGGTAAATTCTGTATTTGCTAAATACAGATTTTACATGTAAATTGAGAATTTTTAGAATGAATAATCAGTCCTGGAGGAGAAAGAAGCAGATTTTGCTAATAAGATATATTATACTTTCACGTATATTCATTTAAGAAAGGAGTTTTTAATAAGGATTACTTTAACAATTGGGTCAAAACATTTATAGTGCCCAACTTTTGTATGCACTAGATTCTCTAACAAGCTAAATACTGCATCCATGAGATTGGGCAGATGCCCTGTGTCAGGTGAAACATAAAAACTACAATGCCAGATGTTGGGTAGATGTCAGCTAATTTATAGCCAGCTGTCAAAAAGGCACACACTGTCACCTGAACATTTATCTTGTGTCCATTCCTGACAGTAGGTATGCAGCAAAATGTAACAAGTGTTGTTTCTTTTTCTTCTGTCCATTCCTGACAGTAGGTATACTGCAAAATATAACACGTGTTGTTCCTTTATCTTCTGTCCATTCCTGACAGTAGGTAGACAGCAAAATGTAACACGTGTTGTTTCTTTATCTTCTGTCCATTACTGACAGTAGGTATACTGCAAAATGTAACACGTGTTGTTTCTTTATTTATCTTCTCTCCATTCCTGACAATAGGTATACTGCAAAATGTAACACACGGTTTATCTTTTGACGTGTTTTAGTCCATTTCTGTAAGACTGTGTATGGATGGAGCATCTCCATAGAAAAAGAAAACCTCATATTCTATAGAAAGTAAATAACTACATGTACACCTTGGATTGTTTGAATAGATGATGACCACTGTCTTGCAATATGAATATTTGCTTATGTAATGAAATTATCTTCTGCTTTCAAATTTTGTAAGGAAATGTAATTATTTATTTTTTAACTAAGATTTTATCATTAGAAATCTTTAAATTATTTACATAACCTATAAAAGACTTGGAATGATATCATAAAGAGATCATCCAGTGCTTAGATTCAGGTGATTGATCACCACAATTTATTTCCTTGAAGTTTAGCGATGATTCTTGATGCCTTTAATAATCCTGGCATGCGCATAAAGCTATCATTTCTGACTTTCCCTTCATTTTCATTGCATCTTTTCATATAGAACATTATGGTACCATTTTTACCAATTTTGTTAATGTTGGGCAACCAGAAAGGGCTTTAGAAGCCATAGGCTATGCTAGTGTAAATATAAATAAAATACATAATCACACCTCCTAAATTCCACAATTCCATGTGCCTTGTGCTTTTCAGGGTGTGTTGTAACATTTTTATGAAGGTCACAAAGATAATGATCAAAGATAAGTTCATATAACAGATGAATATCAGACATGGTGTACTTAGGGTAGGAACACTATAAATGTGTCATTTAGGCATGAATGTCAGTTCATGATAAGATCTGCAATCATAGTGTGATTTACAGATAAACTGATCTCAAAGAAAGCGCACTTCAAGGTTTTCAAAGCTTAAAAAATATTGCAACCAAATGTTATCATACAGTCTGTTTCTCAGTATAAATAGTGTTCTGTTTTCTTGTAGGACAACCTGAGTACTGATGACAACTTTGTCTTCCTAACAACTATGGCTACAAGTCATGTCCAGATCTTAGTAGAGTTTACAAAAAAGATTCCAGGTATTGAAATTTAGGTTTAACTAGCTAAAGGGAACCTGTGAGCGGGAGTATACGTTAAATTAAAGATATAGGCAGAATGGCGCTGTCATACTTATTTAATACGTATGTGGTATCCCGGTTCCCGTTCCCCTGTTGCTGAATGAGGCAGTTGTCGTGTGCCAGTAGATTTGTTACAGTGTGTCAAGATTAGTTTGGGCACTGTGAGTTAGAAAGTAACACATTGCTTTTCATACCGATGACTCATAAATGTGCTTTGCTGCCATCTACTGGCTAATGTGTATATGAAAGTTACTGTATATACTCTCGTATAAGCCGACCCGTGTATAAGCCGACCCCCTAATTTTGCCACAAAAAATGGGAAACTTATTGACTCGTGTATAAGCCGAGGGTGGAATCCATAGACTATGCCCCCATATGCTGCTCCATAGACTATGCCACCATATGCTGCTCCATAGTTTATGCCCCCATATGCTGCTCCATAGAATATGCCCCCATATGATGCTCCATAGATTATGCCCCCTTATGCAGCTCCATAGACTATGCCCCCATATGCTGCTCCATAGATTATGCCCCCATATGCTGCTCCATAGTTTATGCCCCCATATGCTGCTCCATAGAATATGTCCCCATATGTTACTCCATAGATTATGCCCCCATATGCTTCTCCATAGACTATGCCCCCATATGCTTCTCCATAGTTTATGCCCCCATATGCAGCTCCGTAGATTATGCCCCCATATGCTGCTCCATAGATTATGCCCACATATGCTTCTCCATAGTTCATGCCCCCATATGCAGCTCCATAGATTATGCCCCCATATGCTTCTCCATAGTTTATACCCTCCATATGCTGCCCCATAGACTTTTCCCCCGTATGCTGCTCCATAGACTATGCCCCCATATGCTACTCCATAGAATATTCCCCCATATGCTGCAAAAAAAATTATATGCAAATTCCTCAGTGACATCTTCATGTGTCAAAGAGAAGGTGAGGCTAGACTAAGCCCCCCTGTAGAGAGAGAGAAAACACCCACTCCAATATATATGCATGCAAGGAGAAATCGGAGTAAATAGGTGAATAGAATAAAAATTCATCTTTATTAGATCAGTAAAAATGTATATAAATAGGGTAACAAAGCACAGTAATGGACAAAGTTATAATAGAACAACACCGCAGGGTGAAAACAGCAAACACAGGGTAACCGCGCTGCCTGACTGCACATGGGTGCACATAGATGTCAGGTATTGATTCAAATGAAGCAGCGATATCTTACCAGCAATGAGGCAGAGTGGACCCTGGGCCAGGTGAAGGAGGACCAGACACGCGTTTCGCGTGTCACAGACCACGCTTTCTCTAGGGAAGTGTATGGGAAGTGAGAAGCAGGACCTTCTTAAGCCCATAAGAACCGAGGAAGAGATTGGCATATGCGGGCGCACAGGCCGCGCCCATGGCTGTGCCGCGTTTCAGCAAAAAGAACTGATCTTCGAAAGTGAAAAAGTTGTGGGTAAGGATATAGTGCAACAGCTTGAGGATTAGCTCACGTAAAGGGCCGTCCAGGTCGGAGGCACCCAGGAAGAGGCGGACTGCATCGATGCCATGGGAGTGTTCAATGCAAGTGTAGAGGCTCTCCACGTCGGCAGTCACTAATAGAGTCCCTTGGTCCACAAAGATGCCATCAACCCTAGCCAGAGCGTCCGTGGTGTCGCATACATATGCAAAGTTTCCACCCATGGTTTTAGATAAAAATCAATAAATTGGCAGATGGGATCACATAGCCCATCGATGCCAGACACTATGGCGCGCCCTGGAGGGTCAAGGGCATCCTTGTGGATTTTGGGTAACAGGTAAAAAATTGGAACCCTCGGATATTTAGCCACAAGACCATCAAAGATCTGCTTGGTAATAACACTGTTGTCAAGAGCCTCCACAAGAATACGCTGGAGGTCGAGAGAGAAGGTCGCAAGTGGGTTGAAAGATAAACGGAGGTTGGTATCTGAGTCCCTCAGTTGACTGAATGCCTCACATTCGTATTTATCATGGGGCCAGATAACAATATTCCCCCCCTTGTCGGTTGGTTTGAAGACCACATCGGCAAAGACTGTAATTCAGATATAGCGACACGTTGTGCATGTGTCAAATTATTGTACCAGCGTTTTGTTGATAATTCTTTGAAGTCCTCATAGACTAATTTGGTGAAGACTTCAATAGCCGGACTAAGGGACAAGGGGGGGAATTTGACTGACCTAGGAGGAGTAAAAGGTGGAAACCTACTTGGGTGAGGAGCTTTTTGCTCGTCAAGAAGCTCCTCCAAATTGCGAAGGGCTTCTCTCTCGACCTCACACATCGATTCCCTGGAGGTCCTCCTGGCATGCAGTTTTCGCAGCAAGAGCTTGCGGGAAAATAGGTGCAGATCTTTTATGGCTGTAAAGATAGGGAAAGAGTTAGTTGGGCAGAACGAAAGGCCTCTGGATAAAACCTCCAATTGGGTATTAGACAGTACATGAGTGGACAGATTGAGTACCTGCAGCCCCCCTGGGATTGAGAAGCCTTTCCAGTATTGGACTTGTTCTTAGTGGTTTGTCTTGTCACAATACGCTTAGTTGTGGGAATAGACCTGGAGGGACCAGAATTGGTGGAATTTTTGGCGGTGTACTCATCCTCACCAGACACATTAGACCTCATAGAGGCAGATCTTGATCTAGAACGTGAGAAGCTCCTATATTGTGGCCTCGAACGGTCCGGAGGGTTACGCCATCTATAGACACGTGATGATTTTTTGTCTTACACATCTCTTTGGAACTTTTTGGCCCTAGTGGGCTGAATTTATTGAGCCCATTTCTGGGAGAGTTCTTCTATTTCCTCATTAAATTTTTTTAGGGAATCACTAGTCATGTCTCTGCGGAGGGTAACTTGTAAAGCTTCCATCTCCGATTCGAGTGACACCAAGGAATCATGGTTCATTTGTTTCAAATGTTCCATATAGCCCCTGGAGCATGTATCAGTTAAGGTTTCCCATTTATTTTTAAAACCGTCATCTTGAATGGGAAA
This sequence comes from Dendrobates tinctorius, assembly GCF_039654945.1. Lineage (NCBI taxonomy): Eukaryota > Metazoa > Chordata > Amphibia > Anura > Dendrobatidae > Dendrobates > Dendrobates tinctorius. Next base: position 12,597,893 of record NW_027361807.1, on the reverse strand, counting down.
AGATGGGAAGACCTGTATCCGTATGCCTTGTGGTATGAGGTTTTTTGTAAGTATAAAAAAGCTTCATCTGAATCAATACCTGACATCTGATTGCTACCAACGTTGCTCATATGAGCGGCATGGGATATCTCTACCTGGGCATTTGATGTTGTAATGCGCACTGGCCATTTAATTCTATATTCTGCTTGCCCTGTATTATATGCACTTATGTGCACCCATGTGCAGTGAGGCAGCGCGGATACCCTGTGTTTGCGGTTTTCACCCTGCTGTGTTGTTCTATTATAACTTTGTCCATTACTGTGCTTTGTTACCCTATTTATATACATTTTTACTGATCTAATAAAGATGAGTTTTTATTCTATTCACCTATTTACTGCGGTTTCTCCTTGCATGCCCCAAAAAACGCCATCCTCACCTCTCCTGGGTCCATTGCCACTGTCTGCCGCTTCTTGTGTCAGTGACTGTTCAGCCAGCAGATGGGCGGCGCACACTAACCTCATCACCGCGCCCCCTGCTGCCTAAACGTCACGACACAGGATGCAGCAGAGACAGCGGTGAGCAGCGATGGACCGGGGGACAGGTGAATATCGCTATACTCACCCATCCTGCCGCGGTCTCTGCAGCCTCGCTTCTCCACTGTCTCCCTTCCTGTCTTCAGTGGTCACTTGGTACCACTCATTACACTCATGAATATGAGCATATTCAAGAGTGGTAATGAGCGGTACCACGTGACCACTGAAGACAGGAAGGGAGAGACAGTGGAGAAGCGAGGCTGCAGAGACCACGGCAGGAAAGGTAAGTATGATCTCTGACACCCCTGCTCTCCCTCCCCCACCGACCCCCAGGTATATGACATTTGTATAAGCCGAGAGGGGGACTTTCAGCCCCAAAAAATGGGCTGAAAATCTCAGCTTATACATGAGTATATACGGCAAGTGATTATTCTCACAACAAGCTGCCATAGAAACGACTGTGAGGAGCCTCCCAGCTCAGAGCTCACAAAGACTTCCTGAGGTAACTTCCAGCTCAGGACTCTCACTTCTTCCTGAGGTAACTTCCAGTTCTGGGCAATTCAAGCTGCCTGAGGGAGCAAACACTAATGCTCCCATCATAGTTTTCCATGCGAGTCCACGCTGAGGGGACATTTTTCTCCACATAATAATCTCCTCCATAAAGGAGTGAAGTCTTCTAATCAGGAGAGATAACACTGCACATGTGCTCTCCTGCACACTGGTTATCCTGTTTGCTTCTAGCCAGGACCAGATCCACGTGGCTGCCACGCCACCGACTTTGTTTAACCTACCCCCCTACGATAGGGAACGGTAAGCTCAAAACCATGAGTACTTCCACACTTTAATGTGTTTCCACAGGGAGCCAATCTGTGAAGGTCCCTCCATTAGTGTAATATTTCTCGGACTGCACATAGCACTTTCTCTAATAGCAAGTGAAGAGAACTCTGCTCCAGCTGCCCTGAAAGGCCATAACCTCACTTGTCTCATGAGGAGAGAATCATTACTTTCATATGCACAGTATACTGTGAACTTTGCCTTTAAGATAGAGACTGTACCCCGTTATCTCTTTCAGTAAAATTGTTATGTATACAAGTTCACCTGCATGTCTGGCTGCTAGAGATTGCACAAATACCACGGGATTACATGCCCTAGCTGGCCCTTCTGCAACATCTGATGCCTCCCCAGTGGCCCACCACATACATTTAGTGTAAAAATCTGCAGCCTGGGTTTTGTTAAATCATCATGATACATTTCGGTTTCCTAAGCACTGTGCTTCAGGGCGGGATTTGTTGGCGGAACTGTGTGTAGGTTCTTCAGCTCAGAATGCTCAGTCGTAGCCCCCTGCTGCTTCTGTTGTATTCATTATCTTGGTCATTTAAATTTTGGGTTGTACTAGCTGTGGGAGGTACTCTTGCAGATTCAGTTTTTGGTGGTGTTCATGAAAGTGGTGCCAGCACAAGTGCAGATCGACCTCCAGCAGTCTTCAGGATAATAGTGACGGAGGTGGCGCATACGCAGAATGAAATCTTGGCTCATCATTGAGCCAAGGTCTCATTCTGCGCATATGCCACCTCCCGGAGCAATTTTCATGAAGACTGCCACCAGCTTAATCTGCGAGAATGCTGTCCAGAGCTAGGACAGCTCCAGCCGTGTTTTTTTTCTGCTGGCCACTAGTGACAGCAGAAATTTTTTTTTTTTTTTACATAGATTTATGGATGCTTGGCAAACAAGGTGATGTCACACCAGTTACCTGACAAATAATTGTGATGTGACAGCATTAACCCGACTGATTAGATGGAAATATGTGAGATATCGCAGCAGCTTACCCACATTTGCACCAATGTGCTGCCACTCATTTTCTTTCAACTAGTTGCTGAAAGATAAATGCAGTATTCGCTGGTCAACACAGAAAGAAAGGACAATCAAGAACAATATATGGGCCCTGTGCGGCCCAAGAGCTCCTACAAATTCAAAATTGCACCTGCTTTGGAGGTAAAAATTGACCCACTTACCTATTGTGCTCATGGGAGGCTGCACAAGTTGCACCAATGATACATCCATTCCTGGCCGTAATACAAGCTTCCTAATAAAATCAATTTGTAACCATCCAACACATGAAAGATTAGGTCAACAATAGTAGAAGACAAACTTTGCAGCTAGTCTGATGTTCCAGACACGAATATGACATAAAGCAAAAGTTTGTTCTGATGGAACAGCCCTGTTAGATTTGAAAAAAAGCTTTACTCATGAATTTTATATTTTCTTTAGGTTTTCAAACTTTAGATCATGAAGATCAGATTGCTTTGCTAAAAGGCTCTGCAGTTGAAGCAATGTTCCTCCGCTCGGCTGAACTTTTTAACAAGAAGCTCCTTGATGGTCACACAGACATCCTTGAAGAGAAAATTCGAAATAGTGGTAAGTAACGTCAAGAGAACATATGACTGTTTACAAACTGTCCACATTATCCTGCTCCAATCACTGATATGGTATATCATTAATATTGACATAGTGGACTAACTTGATTGTCCTGTGAATGTGGATCGCCCTCCCAGGGCTGTGGGATACTCGGTACCGGGCCGGTAGCAGTGGGATGTGTCACAGCAGCAGTCACCCAAACCGTGGTCCTGGGCGCCCAAGTAATAGGAAAATGTGAATGTTGGAATGTAGTTAGATGAATAGTTTGTGACGCCACCTGTGGTGTTCGGCAAGGGAGGTGTTAAGCCGACGCTGCATGCAGATCCGCTGGGACTGATGGTATGGTGCAGCAAAGATGTTAAAGCTCCCCACAGGTGAAGCTGTAGTCTCAGGGCAGTGTTGATGTGGTTGGCACGAGAATGTAGCAGTGCCGGAAAGGTAGGAAGCAGACAAGACACAGCGGGGTGCAATTTCTGTACCTTTACTTGATAAATGCAGTCCAGGGTCCTGATTACAGATGGTACCGGAGCAGGCTAGCCTGGAAGCAACTCAGGAATTCTCTCACAGCAGATGGGCTGTGCAGTCTCCTTCCTAGCACTTACTTGAGGGATCTCCAGTACTGAGTTACACTGGAGTTCCTCCTGTCAGTTGTTCCCAAGAACTCTACTTGTACGGCAGACAACTGTAGCCTGTTCCAGGGACTCCTCACTCCTAAGTACCGGATCACTATCCGTGTTGCTGTTGTGCCCTCAAGTCTTAGATGGGAGTATTGCATTTACAGCCTTCTACTCCTCTGGTGTCTGCTGTAGGACCATCAGTGTCCATACAGCCGTGGAGACCAGACTCCAGTTCATGCTCTCTTACAGGAGATGAGCTCTTCCTCTCAGCTCTATCTCAGCGCTCCTTCCACACGCCTGCACACTTCACCCTCCACAGAGTAACTCTTCACTCCTTCCTCTTGGCCCTCAGAGAGCACTCCTCCCCTTAATTCCGGTTCAGAGTTCCCCCTGCTGGCCTGGAGTGGAACTGTGTTGCATGCATAGATTGACTGCGAGAGAGACCCGTCATTGCCTCCAAGCCTGTCATTACCCTCCCTGGGGGAAGGCAAAGCCACTGTGGCGGCCATACTCCTGGGGGTGCCACATTTGCATCTAAAGAGCACCTTAAGCAATCTGATCTGTCTTCCAGCTGTCTACCTGGAGAGGACATTATTTTGTTTTTTGCTATTTCTGAGTATGTACCTTTATTCTTTGTGAAACATACTGTACGTTGCTATTTGCATAACAATATCCCGGAATTTGCGCTTCAGTTCTTTTCAGATTCAAATGCTTTCATACATTTGCTAATTAATCTAATTACAGTTTCAACGATGAATGGGAAGGAATTACCATATTTTACAGACTCCAGTGACACTTCTGGTTATATGATGCACCCAGCAAGCAACAGAAAATACCACTTATGCCTCATTCACACGTCCATGTTTAAACCCGTACGCTAAAAGATGGTACCGGTGTCATCAGTGTTTTGGATCAGTGTGTCATCAGCATAATGTCCATATGTCTGTTTATACCATCAGTGTGTCATCAGTGTTTTTCACGGATTGATAAAGAAAAATGAATTACAAGCTTCTCTTATGCTTTGCCGTGTTAAACAAGGATAGCACACAGATGCCATTCATGTGCTGTATGCGTTTTTCACAGCCCCATATTGGCCCTTGTCATCCATGCTGTCTCCGTGTGTTTTGCACCATGGTGCAACACGGACATGTGAGTGAGGCCTGCAGGCAGCCATTGACCGAAGAGCAGAGGCAGAGTGCGCTCTCTCTGGCTCTCCGCCCTCAAAGAACGTCCGACGAGGTGCATCGTCACGTCGCGGCACGTACTTAACCCTTAGGGTGCCGTCCAAAAGCCTTGTTGCCACTGACTACACGCACCTGTAAAACTGCCGCCGTACCCGCAGATTTAAAGGGCCGGTGGCAGAAAAAAGAGGCCCGTGGCCGCCGCATGAGCTGGCAAGCGGCCAGAGGAGTGGGCGCCGCAAGCCAGCGACCCACAACTGGCTAATACATAGCGGCCCAGTGGGAAAATGCCCGGTTGGGCAGGTTATCAATCCGGGCCTGGTGAGGCTTACTGTGCATTCTCTCCTTCCATTTTTTGTTCACTGCATCCAGAAGGTCCTCAGATCACTCACCCCCAAATCTAGAGTAGAAGTTTGAGACCTTGAGACTGGGGCTGAAGAAATGTCCACCCTGTCTCAGTGATATGTGTGGCAAGAGCCCTGGATGATAGGAGGGTTGGATAATCTACCAGGCACGCTGGCTCCAGGCCAACAATGTGATGCAGGCAGGGTTGCCAACTTGATTTTTTATGTTTTTCTGGACAGCTTATACAAGAGTCTTGGACAGCCAACAGTTTTACGGACACATTGTAAAACCGTAACAAATAATTAGGAATTTAAGAAGACCTGTCACTACGTCAAAAGTGGCAATTTTCTGCTTTTATTTTAGTCCCCCTGTGCCTGAGAGTGCTGTATTTTTAAAATCCACCATACAGTTCCAGAGATATAGGTCTTGTAGTGCAATTGTTTATGGTTTTTACAAGGGGGCTTTACAAGGACTCTCTGTGCTCCAATGTTTAAATAAGATAGTGTTATGTGCCCAACGATAAGGGTGGGAAGGTGGGGGGTAAAACACGTTGAGGCTAGTGATGCTAGTTCATGCACGATTTATAATAGTAGGAAGCTTGGTTTAATTGACAATCAGCATTTAGTAAGCAATACCTCTAGGACTGGGATTGGAGACTAGCTAGTACAGTATATGTTACTCTGAGGAGCAATGCAGGTAGATAGAGGAACAAATGAGAATAGTCAATCAGTGAAGGTGATTATCCCTATAAGGAACTTATGCTGGAAATGATATTCAATGTCATAATATGCAGCCCACAAGCAGGGCTGTGGAGTCGGTAAGCCAAACCTGCGACTCCGAAATTTCCCTTACACCGACTTTGACTCCACGACTCCGACTCCCATATATATTTGGGACGCCCTCACACCCAGGGCTGTGGGGTACTCGGTACCGGGCCCAATGAGCCTTAATGGGAGATGTCACGGCAGCTGGGACCCGGCCCGTGGCCCTGGGCGCCCATTGTAAAAGGTGAATGTTCAGTGTGCTTATGGTGGTGAAAGTTTATAAGTGATTCGTGACGCCACCTGTGGTATTCGGCAATAGAGATGTAAGCCGACGCTGCAGACAGATCCTCTGGGACAGATGGTGTGGTGCAGCAGTGATGGTATACCCCTCCACAGGCAGGGCTGTAGTCCCAGGGCAGTGTAGGTTAAGTGACACTTAGATGGTGTAGTGTCAGGCGCGAGGGATGTAGCAGTACTGGGCAGGTTGGCGCAGGAATAAGTGGAGGACACCAGGGCATGTAGTTCCAAAGCTTTACTCACAGTCTGTTGTACAAACAGGTGCCTGCTTCCATGCCGTGTCCTCCGGGTTAGGGACTCAGTCAACCTCCAGGCCAGATGGAATACTCCTTTCCAACACTCCGCCAACATGTGCCTTTCTGAACGTCTCCTCTTATAGCGCCTTTAAATGAAGTACTCCTACTACTGAGTTACACTGGAGTTCCTCCTGTCCGATGTTCTTATGAACTCTACTTGTACGGCAGACAGCTATAGCCTGCTTCGGGGACTCCTTGTTACTAAGTCCCGGCTGACTATCCAGTTGCTGTTGTGCACCCAAGTCTTGTGCGGGAATAAAGCGGTCACTACTTCTATTCCTCCGGTGTCTGTTGCAGGACCATTATTATCCATTCAACCTCGGGGACCAGGCCCCGGCCTTGCGCTTAGAACTTCTAGGAAGGGTTCTCTTCTAACCCAAGTCCTCTCTTCTCTTTTACTCCTCATGTTCCATACTAATCTTTCTTTCTATGGAAAATCAGGCTTTCAGTCTATGTCGCTCTCTCTCTCTTCCTTTCCTGTGCCAGCAGACCCAGGTTACTGGGATCTGCTGCAACACTTCCATCCATCTATCCCTCTCTCTGGGGATCTTCTCTCTCCAACTCAACAATAACTCTGCCTCCTCAGACTCCTTCACCTAAACTCTTCCAGCTCTCTTTTGTGTAACTAAGCTCCACCCACCATGTTTCGTATTCCAAGCAGGGAGCCACCAATGGGTGCTTTGCTACACTCCAAGCAGGGAGCCGCCGAAGGTGCTTTGCCACACTACTTTGTGGTGTGGGGTGCAGGTGATGGAGCATGGTCAGGTGTTTCCACCTTACCTGGAGGGTGGGGCACCACACCTCAGGAGGAGGTGCAGTACCTCTGTGGCGACAGCCTCAGGGGTGCCACATATTGCTTATATTTAAGTGAAAAATGTATTGTAGTACAATGTTAACATCAGACATTTAATCATTTTTATGATACAATAATCAAGATATTTAGATAGAACATAATATATACTTATTGGAATACAACTTTAGAACACAAAAAACTGTAATAAATTGTAAATGTGAAGTACACTAGGTAATATCGATTACATATATATATATATATATATATACACACACACACACTGTGTATATACAGTATATATACAGTCATATGTTAAAGTTTGGGCACCCCTATTAATGTTAACCTTTTTTCTTTATAACAATTTTGTTTTTTGCAACAGCTATTTCAGTTTCATTTATCTAATAACTGATGGACTCAGTTATATTTCTGGATTCAAATGAGGTTTATTGTACTAACAGAAAATGTGCAATCTGCATTTTAACAAAATTTGACCGATGCAAAAGTATGGGCACCCTTATCATTTTCTTGATTTGAACACTCCTAACTACTTTTTACTGACTTCCTGAATCACTAAATTGGTTTTGTAACCTCATTGAGCTTTGAACTTCATAGCCAGGTGCATCAAATCATGAGAAAAGGTATTTAAGGTGGCCACTTGCAAGTGGTTCTCCTATTTGATTCTCCTATGAAGAGTGGCATCATGGGCTCCTCAAAACAACTCTCAAATGATCTGAAAACAAAGATTATTCAACATAGCTTTTCAGGGGAAGGATACAAAAAGTTGTCTCAGAGATTTAACCTGTCAGTTTCCACTGTGAGGAACATAGTAAGGAAATGGAAGAACACAGGTACAGTTCTTGTTAAGCCCAGAAGTGGCAGGCCAAGAAAGATATCAGAAAGGCAGAGAAGAAGAATGGTGAGAACAGTCAAGGACAATCCACAGACCACCTCCAAAGACCTGCAGCATCATCTTGCTGCAGATGGTGTCACTGTGCATCGGTCAACAATGCAGCGCACTTTGCACAAGGAGAAGCTGTATGGGAGAGTGATGCGAAAGAAGCCGTTTCTGCAAGCACGCCACAAACAGAGTCGCCTGAGGTATGCAAAAGCACATTTGGACAAGCCAGTTACATTTTGGAAGAAGGTCCTGTGGACTGATGAAACAAAGATTGAGTTGTTTGGTCATACAAAAAGGCGTTATGCATGGAGGCTAAAAAACACAGCATTCCAAGAAAAACACTTGCTAACCACAGTAAAATTTGGTGGAGGTTTCATCATGCTTTGGGGCTGTGTGGCCAATGCCGGCACCGGGAATCTTGTTAAAGTTGAGGGTCGCATGGATTCAACTCAGTATCAGCAGATTCTTGACAATAATGTGCAAGAATCAGTGACGAAGTTGACGTTACGCAGGGGATGGATATTTCAGCAAGACAATGATCCAAAACACCGCTCCAAATCTACTCAGGCATTCATGCAGAGGAACAATTACAATGTTCTGGAATGGCCATCCCAGTCCCCAGACCTGAATATCATTGAACATCTGTGGGATGATTTGAAGCGGGCTGTCCATGCTCGGCGACCATCAAACTTAACTGAACTGGAATTGTTTTGTAAACAGGAATGGTCACAAATACCTTCATCCAGGATCCAGGAACTCATTAATAGCTACAGGAAGCATCTAGAGGCTGTTATTTTTGCAAAAGGAGGATCTACGAAATATTAATGTCACTTTTATGTTGAGGTGCCCATACTTTTGCACCGGTCAAATTTTGTTAAAATGCAGATTGCACATTTTCTGTTAGTACAATAAACTTCATTTGAATCCAGAAATATAACTGAGTCCATCAGTTATTAGATATATGAAACTGAAATAGCTGTTGCAAAAACCAAAATTGTTATAAAGAAAAAAGGTTAACATTAATAGGGGTGCCCAAACTTTAACATATGACTGTATATATATATCACTATGCAATAAACTATGTAAGTGGCAAAAAACAGTTTTCAACAAAAACATACTAAATAACATTTATGTAGTCTATGAATTTGTTTTAAGAAACAGTATCGCCTCCATCAGATCCTCCTTCATAGGTGACCTCAAATCTGACCTAATAATTTTAAGGCTAGAGAGCAACCTCTCTACACTAACTTGGGTTGGAGGCAAAGCCGTAACCACATGGGCAACATCTCTAACAATTTCCGGGTATAAAGGAATTGCCTCATGCACTGTCAGTTTTGATGAACGGTTGAATTTTTCTATTTCTTTGACAGCAAATGAAACATTTTGCTGAAATATGGTCAATCTGCTTGCTATAGGAGACGGAGTGAAATCTTTTTCATTGCTGCAACGCTTTGCCTGCTCCATGTCATCCAAATACTTGTCAAAGTCAAACTCCTCATCTGATGAGGATGAAGCTATGGCAGCAGTTGCACTGTCAGGACCCAAGTCCTCTTGCACCTGGCAGTCCTCCTGTAGGCCACTCATCCTAACTGCTACCTCAGTCAGAGCTTCTTTTCCTTTAGTAAGCTGTTGATCATCAAGCAGTATACGATGACTTGAGTCCACATAAACAGCTGCCAGAAAATTTTTATTTTCCAATAGCTGTGTCTCTCTCCATTTCATTGAAGCAGAAATGCCATCTGCGATTAAACCTCCTCTTTGGGACAGGCAAAATAGCATGTTCTTCCACTCCTTTATGAAAATACCAGGAGTTAAGTCCTTAGCTTGTCATTTTTTAGTCACGGTAAATGGGTGATTAAGCAATTCCTTCAATTCAGCCACCTGTGTCCATTGACCTTCATTTAGGGTTACCTGAGGGTTCACCATATCTATAAGAAATGGTTTTAGTTCAAGCAATCACTCACTCATTAAATAAGTGCTGCCCCACCGAGTGGCTTGATCGACAATTGCCCCTTTCCCAGCACGTCTCTTCAAGATGGAATCAATTTTAGGGGTTCTGGCAGCAATAACCAATTTCAACACTTTTCCAATCAGATTTCCAGCATGTCCCTCTTGCAGACTATCTTTTATTGCCAGCTTCAGCGTGTGCACAACACAGCGCATGTGATGAATATGAAAGGGTTTTGAAGCAGCTACAACAAGATCATCTATTTCTACAGTATAATTTTGCTGTTCTTCTGTTGTAATGTCTTTTTGTTCCTCAGTTACATGAACAGCACTGTGGCCTTCCATCTCAAACATACTGAATCCTAAATTTTCTTCTAGCTGTTGTTCATTACTCTCATTCATCAGTTTAATTGTACTTATCATGTTTGAAGCATTGTCCGTTACAATAGCAAGAACCTGTTCTTTTTGGAGTTCGTAATCTTGCAGGACTTTTTCCACTAAGGTCTGGAGAAGCTGGCTGCTGTGATGAGCTTTAGTATCTTTTACTGCCAGTGTCTTGGTAACAATTTCTTTGTTGTCACAAACATATCGAACATTGATGGCAAAATAGTTCACTCTGTGACGTGTGCAGGCATCCATTTTAAGAAACATGAAGCGTCTTTTGAGAGTCTTTTTAAGATCATCCTTTTGTTTAAGGGCTTCTTCAATCACTAATTTTCTAATACTTTCTCTTTCCAGAGAAACACCAAGTTTGTGGGCCATTTCTCCATTAAGAGCTGTAAAAGCTGGTCATGCAAATAATGATAATGGTATACCGTCCTTCACAACAAGCTGTGTGAGCTGTCTTTTAAACATACCTGCTGTCATTTTTACAGTAACTTTTGTCACTTACAAAATATCTTGTTAATGATGTTTGAGATGCTCTTTCCTCCTTCTTCATCTTGCAGGAAGTGCTGGGTGTGGGTTTCTTGGTGCTGCTGTTATCTTTCTTAGTCACAGCTTTGAAAACTTCTTGGTGGAAGCGTTGTAAATGTCTTTGCAGATTGGAAGCTCTTGTAGGAGCATTTTTAATCACTGCCTGAGCATGCACTGATTTTGGCATCACAGCATTTGTTTTCCTCTGGGTCACTTGTCATACATTGACACACAAAATATTTTTCATCTTGAGTCACTGTGAAATGCTCAAATACAGCTGACTTCATGGGGAGCTTCTTAGACTTTTTGTAATCATATAAATTCACTCTCAAAATAATTTTGTCCTATAAAATAATGTATATCATAATTCCAGCAAGAACAGGGAAACATGTACAGTGGGGAAAATAGATATTAGACCTACCAGTAATGATGTTTCCAGGAGTCCATCCTGACAGCACCATGGAGGACATCCTCCTCCTCCTTACAGGGACAGGAAAAGCACACGAGAGGTTAAAAGGTCATGTCCCACCCCCTCTCCCTCAGTGATTTAACAAGTACCACAAGGTGGATGGTGCTAGTAACAGTTTAATGAAACAATCATATTACAGCATATGACATAACATAATACAACATAGTATAACATAACAGGGAGGGAACTACCCGTGCTGTCAGGATGGACTCCTGGAAACATCATTACCGGTAGGTCTAATACCTATTTTCCAGGACGTCCACCTGACAGCACCATGTAGAGTACCAAAGCACCTCCTCAGGGTTGGATTACCGCCTGGAGAACTTTTCTCCCAAATGCGGTCTGCTGACCAGATAGCACATCAAGCTTGTAGTGCTTGCAGAATGTATTAAGATTGGCCCAGGTTGCTGCTCTACATATTTGATCAACCGAGGCCCCCGCCCGTTCGGCCCATGAGGCCGATACCGCCCTTGTAGAGTGGGCCTTTATGGAATCTGGCGGGTTGGCGCCTTCGGCTTGGTAGGTGTCAGAGATTACTGAGGTAATCCAGCGCGCGATGGACGCCTTAGAGGCCTTCTTCCCCTTATTTTTCCCCCCAAAAAGGATGAACAGGTTTGGGTCGATGCGCCAGCTATTGGTGGCCTCTAGATAGTCTAGAACTGCCCGCCTCACATCCAGTGAGTGAAGACGCTGTTCCTTTTTATTACGGGGATTATCACAGAAAGATGGTAACGCTATCTCCTGGTTTAAATTTTTAGAAGAGGCTACCTTTGGGGTAAATGCCGGGTCAAACCTTAAGATTATACGGTCATCTCTTATCTGGAGATATGGGTCCTTAGTGGACAGGGCCTGGATCTCCCCTTTTCTTTTGGCCGTGGTAATGGCTACCAGGAAGGCTATTTTACGAGAGCAGAGATGGTTATTTTCTCGCCGAGAGCGTAGGGGTCTGTACAGAGAAACCTGAGTACCAGGCCCAGGTCCCAAGGCGGGGTGAGCTGCCTAATCGTGGGGCGCAGGCGCTGCGTGGCTCTTATAAATCTTATTAACCAGGGATGGGAAGCTAACTGGTAATCGAAGAAGGCGCTCAAGGCCGAAATTTGGACTTTTAGAGTTCTGGGCTTAAGGCCTTTATTAAACCCTGCCTGCAAAAAGCTTAGTATGTTAGGGAGGTCAGGGGTGCCTGCCACGAGATCGGACCTGCCACCCTCCAGACAGAATCTTTTCCATATCTTTCGATAGATTGCGGATGTCACCGGTTTCCTACTGGCCTGTAGGGTGGATATGACCTGATCCGACAACCCCTTTGCCTTCAGGATGTCCCTCTCAGGATCCAAGCCAATAGGTGGAGTCTTGCTGGGTTCGGGTGGTGGATCGGGCCCTGGTGGATGATGTCCTTCCACGGCGGTAGCTCGATTGGATTCCCTACTGTCTTGGCTCCTAGAAGGGGAAACCAGCTTCTCTTCGGCCAGTATGGCACGATCAACATCACTCTTGCGTGGTCCTCGCGTATCTTCCTGAGCACTGCCGGTATGAGAGCCAGTGGTGGGAACTCATAAGAGAGGGATTCTCCCCAAGTCTGACTCAGGGCGTCTACGCCTTCCGGGTGGTCCGTCGGATTCAGGGAGTAGAATCTGGGAACCTTCGAGTTCTTCCAGCTTGCGAAAAGATCTATACTGGGGGTCCCCCAACACTGACAAAGATGGTCGAAGATTTTCACGTTCAGTTCCCACTCTGTCGGGTGGATCTGTTGTCTGCTCAAGTAGTCTGCTACTTCGTTCTGGGAACCTTCTAAGTGTACTGCGGTCACTGATCGGACTGTTCGTTCTGCCCACGTGAATATTTTTCCTGCCAGGGCCTGTAGTGGTTGATGTCTGGGCCCTCCCTGGTGCTTCAGGAATGCCACTGCCGTTATATTGTCGGATAATATGCGAACGTGACGATTCTTTAGTACCGACTGGTTTCGCCGCAACGCTTCCCAGACCGCGAAGAGCTCCCTGAAATTGGAGGATCTGGTCCTGATGTCTACTGGCCATTTTCCTTGGAGGATCTTCCCTTCTATGTGGGCTCCCCATCCCCATGCACTGGCATCTGTGGTGACTACCACGTATGGAGAGGTTGTCCATAGTACACCCACTTGAAGGTTTCTGGACTGTGTCCACCACCGAAGTGACTCCTTTACTCGTTCTGGCAGCCTTAGGGGTTTGTCTAGCGACTCCTATCCCACTCTGCGACGATCTCTCTCTGTAATGATCTCGAGTGGAATTGAGCCCATCGGACACACGGGATGCAGGCCGTCATGAGGCCCAAGACCTCCATTGCCTCTCTTATGGAGCATTGACGCCTCAAAAGGTCTCTGGTTCTGGCCTGAATAGTCCTCTGCTTCCGCTCAGGTAGCCAGGATATTCTGTCGGCTGAGTCGAGAAGGACTCCGAGAAATACTATCCTGGTCTCTGGCCTGAGGTCCGACTTCTCCCAATTGATCACCCAGCCAAGGAACTCCATTACGGTAGTTGCTCGGTTCCTGTCTCGAATGAGCGCTTCTTTGGATCTTGCCACCAGTAGGAAGTCGTCTAGATATGGAATGATCACGATATCCTGATCTCTCAGGTAGGCCACCACCTCCACCACCAGCTTTGTAAAGATTCTGGGAGCTGAAGCCAACCCAAATGGAAGACACTGGAACTGGAAGTGGCAGGTCTGGGCTGGTAAACTGACCGCAAACCTTGTGTAGCCTCTGGGATGAGGGATGGATAGGGACCTGGTGGTATGCCTTTTTCAGGTCTAGGGTGCACATGACGGCATCCCTGTCTATTAGGAGGATTGCAGATCGGATCGATTCCATCCGGAATCTCTTGTACCTGACCCAGGCATTCAGTGGTTTCAAGTTTATGATAGTGCGGGCCTCGCCGGATGGTTTTGTGATCGAAAACAGGGAAGAGTAGTGCCCTCTTCCTCTTTCCGACGGGGGAACTGGTACTATGACTTTTGAGTTGACCATGTCCTGTAGGTCCGTCCACATTGCGGAGTCCTCCGGGACGACAGTGGGGGCAATATATCTGTCGGGGTAGGTGAATAAAACTCTATACTGTAGCCTTCCACGATGGTTCTGAGGACCCACTGATTGTGGGTGACTCGGGACCAATTTGCTGCGAAGTGGCGAAGTCTCCCCCCAATACCTATGGCGTCATTGCCTCCTCGATCTAGATGTTGATGTGAAGAGGGGACCCTTGTTCCTCCCCCCTTGGTTGAAGGAGCTCCTATTGGAGCTTCTATTGGACCTTGACCGACCCCTGAAGTCAGTCTGTCTCCTAGAGGAGACTCTCCGAAAGGGCTGGGGCCATCTGGGTTTTTCCTCCGGGAATCCCTTATTTTTATCGGACACTAGCTCTAGAATGTTATCTAGGGCTGGACCAAATACCCTCAGGCCCGAGAAGGGGATGGCGCATAGCTTTGTTTTAGAAGCGTTATCCCCCGACCAGGATTTAAGCCAGACTTCTCTTCGGGCCGCATTAGAGAGGGAGCTGTTTCTGGCTGCAAACCTCACTGACTCAGCCGCCGTATCTGATAGGAACGCCGTGGCTGATTTCATGAGAGGAAGTGATGCTAGGATCTCTGATCTAGGGGTCTTGTTGGTTAGGTGTTCCTCCAACTGCCCCATCCACAAAAACATAGACCTGGCCACCGAGGTGGCTGCTATGTTGGCCCTAATAAGAGCCGCCGACGTCTCCCATTTTCTCTTTAACAAAACATCCGCCTTCCTATCCATCGGGTCTCGGAGACCTGATGATTCCTCGAATGGGATGGCCGTCTTCTTGGTAACCTTGGCGACAGGAACGTCTATTTTATGGACTTCCTCCCATGCCGTGTTTCCTCGGCATCAAAAGGCAGTCTATTTTTAAAGTCTCGGGAGAGTATCAACCGATGCTCTGCCTCTTTCCACTCCTCCTGGACCATTGTCTTGATGAGTTCACTAACGGGGAACACTACCTGTTTCCGGGCCACCAGTCCCCCAAACATTAAGTCCTGTCTGGACTGTGGTCTAGGGACTTCCTTTGCATAGTATTTCTGACTGCCTGGACCAACTCATCCGTGTCCTCCAGTCTGAACAGGTACTTCCTGCTCTGATCCTGTCTATCCCCCAGGATCTCGCCTTCTTCCTCCTGATCTGACTCCTGGAAGTCGGACTCCTCACTAGGGCTTGCTTCCGAAACTGGGTCTGCTTCGCACCTTGGACGCTTGCGACTCGGCCCTGGGCTGGGGGACTGACACCGTGCGAGGCTGGCTGTAGAGGCCTGAACTTCCTCCCTTATCAGCGATCTCATTTCGGCAAGGAGGGATGGCTGTTCCTCGCCTATGACCCTAGAGGTACAGGGTCCGCATAGGGTCTTGTTATAGGTGTCTGGCAGCTTTATTCTACATACAGGGCATCGGACGGATTTGGAGGTGGCTTTTGCCGGGTCCTTCACCCCAGAGGGGGATTCAGCCGGGGTTCCCTTCTAATAATACAGAATGGGGCACCTACTCAGAACTGGGCTGCGGGGATGGGTGTGGGAGGGTGGTCTGTGCCCTGCGCACTTACCCCTCCACGTTTCCTTCCATCCTGCGCGATTCTGCAGAGCGATCTGGACATCAGTAGCGCGCACTGGGATTCAAGGCCGGCGTGTGATGTCACCGGACGTGACGCACGAACTCTCGCGATAGGCCGGCTCCTCCACTTCCTGCCCGGGCTGCGCCTGCGCGCGACCGTGCTATGCTCCTGCCGTCGGTGCCCGCTCGGCTTGTCGCCTGCTGGGGCCGACCCCCGTCTGCTGTGGCGGTCTGTTGGAGCCGCCGCTCCTTCCTCCCGGCGCCGACCGCGCCGTCCTCCTGCCGGTGCCCGCTTGACCTGCCGCCTGTGGGGAGCTGACCTCCGCCTGTTATGGCGGTCTGCTGGAGCCGCAGCTCCTTCCTCCCAGCGCCGACCGAGCCGTCCTCCTGCCGGTGCCTGCTCGGCCAGCCGCCTATGGGGAGCCGACCATCGCCTGCTATGGCGGTGAATCCTGGAGCAGAGAATCTCCCCTGGGGAGGACCGGCTCCCTCCAGGAGCGTCGTCCTGCTCCTGGCCTTTGGAGCAGAGGGACTCCTCCTTGGAGAGTTTCGGCCCCGGGGCCTCTTGACAGGGGAAGGATTGGACTGGCCGCACGATCCCCTGAGCCCCTCCGGTAAGTTCAGCTCAGTCTCTCATGTGTCCCTCCATGCAGGGACAGGAAAAACACTGAGGGAGAGGGGGTGGGACATGACCTTTTAACCTCTCTTGTGCTTTTCCTGTCCCTGTAAGGAGGAGGAGGACGTCCTCCATGGTGCTGTCAGGTGGACGTCCTGGAAAATAAGAATTTGATACACTGACAATTTTGCAAGTTCTCCCACCTACAAAGAATGGAGAGATCTGCAATTGTACACTTCACCTGTGAGAGACAGCCTAAAAATAATCCAGAATATCACATTGTATGATTTAAATAATATGCATTTTATTGCATGAAATACGTATTTGATACAATAGAAAAACAGAACTTAATATTTGGTACAGAAACCTTTGTTTGCAATTACTGAGGTCAGACATTTCCTGTAGATTGTTTCTCTCAGTTGAAGTGTACCTATGATTAAAAATTTCAGACCTCTCCATTCTTTGTAGGTGGGAATCGACAGTGTATCAAATACATACTTTCCCCACTGTATAATTTTGATAGAAATAAAACAAACTTTGCATAAATCAATAGTACAGATGACAAATATAAAGTTTGTAAAATATGTTATTAGATAGCTTTACTTTGAATTTCCAATCTCACGCTTTTCTTAGGCCTGTTTCACACATACGTTTATGATGTCAGTTGCAATCCTCGAAAATGGCGGAAAACGGATTCGTCTCCGTTCTCACATCAACGTGTGCCGCGGGACCGTTGTTTTGATGGATCCGGCGAGGATGAAATTTGAAGGAACCGCTGCCTGGAAAAAAGGAGAGAGAGAGATAGAGAGATAGAGGGAGAGACTTTTTCATGATCCCGGAACAGCATTCAGGGTTAAAAATGTTCCCGGAGAAAAGCTGCTGGGCCTGTGCAGTTGAAAATAGCAGACCGTCAACAAAAAAAATGTTGCAGAGTCCGTCTCATCTGCCCGGGAGACGCTAAAATATTAGCGGATCCATCAAAAAACAGGTGTGACGGACGACCGTCAGTCAAGATCCGCCACTAATGTAAGTCTATGGGGGAAAAAGCAGATTTTTTGGCGGATCCGTTTTTTTCAGAAATTGGCGGATTTTGACTGACGCCAAAAACTGATGTGTGAAACAGGCCTTATGGTACAGCTCACTAAATGCTTCACAGTCTATGATGAGGGGAGGAGGGCGGCAGCAAGTTTGTTGTGTATCATACTCCAGGAACAAAGAAACTGATAACAGAGGTAATAACTTGATGTTTTGGTTTCTATACCCTATACAAGTCCTGATATAAGTCCTCATCAATCCTGTATTTTCCCTGTATATTGTATAAAAGCTAGCTTCCCAAAAGTATATGCGCTCAAAGAAAAAACAAACAAGCATCAAGCATACAGAGAGAACATACAGTATACTGGACTATTGATTTATTCACAGTTTATTGAAAGTTTAATTATGCTTTAAGAAGTAATTACCTTAATCTTGTTATCATGTTCACTCTAGCAATTCTTCTGAGATGAGTGCAGGCCTTCCTTCTTTCTGAATGTGTTTACTTTGTACCCTTGTCTGTAGAGGAGGAGCTTCACTGGTGCTGGAGTGCAGCACTGACTTATCTCAGCTAAGACAAAGCCTAGATCCTCAGGCTACATTAACATCATGGGCATAGCCAGGATCAAACCTGGGGGGGGCAGAACCTCATACTGTTCCACAGAACCTCATACAGCACACCTCAGCTGCTGCAGAACCTCATACTGCACACCCCTACACTTGAAATAAAGCCTGCACCTTAAGAAGATGTGGTAATGAATGCAGTCTATTTATTCCAACTATCAATTGATGTTGATGTGTTACTGAAGATGAGCAATGCCTGTCCCAGGCGTCCTTTTGGGCAGCTATGAGGTGTACCTGACTGGTGCTAAAAAAAAAAAGGAGTGTTAGTCTGTGTGCTACACGGCTTTCATTCTTTTTGGTACAGAAAAGATATGGATAGATAGATAGATAGATAGAAAGAGCAGATTTCTAATCTGCTTTTGCTATTGAAAACATTATCTATGAGCTTAAAAACCTTTCAGGTGAAGCTGATCTGCTTTTGCAGCTGAAAAACGTATCCTCAAAAAACACAGCAAAAACGCTGTGTGTGAATGTAGCCTTAAATCAGGAATAGAACAGTCATTTATAGGACATTTCATAACTTTCCCAAATTCCTATGAAAAAATATTCAGCACATTCTGCATTGAACTACAGTACCCAATTAATTATATTTTTTAGGAGTCGGAGTATTTTATACCGACTCCAACTCCACCAAAATGAGCACCGACTCCGACTCCACAGCCCTGCCCACAAGTCACCATATCAGTAACTACTGTCACTGCATATAGTTTATAGTGGACAAACAGACCATATCATGGCTCTCTGGTAGTGGGCATACAAATAATATCACAAGCTCACTGACAAGTCATTGTAAACTGTTATCAATTACTGACACAGTATAGACAGCCCATAGTGAACAAGGAGATTATATTCATATCTCTGACATAAATGTGGCTGTTGATATAGGAAGAGAGGTTTCTGTGGAAAACGTTATATATCTTGTACATCTGCAGTAATATGTCTCCTTCTATGATCCTGCTGACAACTTTATAGGACAGTTTGGAGCTGTAGAAGGGTATTATCACATAGACTATGCTAACTGACATCAATCAGTTCATAGAATTTGCATTGCCTTTATCTCTAATATCCACTATTTAATATCTCGCCCTTGTGGTGTCTCAATATTGGTGGAAAGACTTATACATAGCACAGTGGTTGTGAGGGAAAAATACAAATATCACAGGGGGAATATATTTAGTTATCCCACCACTGCCACCAATATGTCACGAACTGCAGGGATTTATGTATATCCCACTTTCCAGCTCTGGTTTGGAACTTGCAGCTCTCCGGCGCCCCCCTTACCCTTAGGTCAGTCAGGAAACTACACCTAAGATAATTAGATGCGAGATGGGCCACCTGGATGTGTACTGGCTATTAGGCATGCTGCAGTGAGGGAAATATAATTACTCCCAGCCGCAGCCAGGCAATATGCTTATAAACCCTTTCCATCACTGCCAGCTTTGCTCAACAAGCCCAGAACACACTTCGCTACCACCAGCCCCTGGTTCTAGAATGTGGATCAGGGACCACCCCAATTAGTAGCGCTGACTTAATTTAGCACGGAGGTCATGGGGGTATGTTATAGAGCAAAGAGAAACAAAGCTAGTAATTTTATAGATTTTACTCCAAAAAGGCAGGCAGTGTTTACAAAAGGTATAAAAAGATATTGCAACATGAGACAATTGAAGTATGTACAAACAATTACAAAATAACAGGGATTAAAAGAAGAAAAGCACTTGCAGTTGCTTAAGTCATTTCAGAGCAGACCATGCAAGTGGGGGGGAGGGGGGCGATACATCAGCGTGTATCACAGAGCCTCTCTGTATTAGGGTTCCAGGGCAAAGACGCTTGCAAAATGAGCCCCCACTATCTTATACCCCTCTGGTCGTGACATCACTGAAGGGGCTGAGTTATGGCAGCCCTCCTCTTTTCTCAGAGGGATTAACACGTACTGAAAACTCATAAGTATCATATCTCGGGGAGGGAACCTCGTAGAGCGACGAACAAAGTATCATCTTACTCAGCATGACATTGGCGTTCATTTAAGCCCAAACCCGAGGTACCAGTATGAATCAGTTAAGTAGGAATCCATTTCTGGGATTCCGCAAGTGACTGAGCTTAGGCAAAGGCGCTGGAGTGCAGCTTTAACATCGCAGGTTTATTCAGAAATGTTAAAACACACCTACCCAGTGCAAAAAATGGTAAAATACCAATATTGAAAAGAGACCAAACCTACAATATCCCTGCGCTAAGCCTAACTGATTGGAACCTGAAAACCCATCTTTACAGGAAAGCTTACAGCCTGCAATAACCATTCTGCCGCCTCACCACCGCCCGAGCCGCTGCCTCTAAACCACCAGAGCTGCTGCACCCCAGACCTTCTGTCTCTTCCCCACTATCCCATAGAATGTAAGTCCGCAAGGACAGGGTCCTCTCCCCTCTGTACCAGTCTGTCATTGTAAATTTTTTTTACTGTAAACGATATCTATAACTTTGTAACCCCCCTTCTCATGTACAGCACCATGGAATTAATGGTGCTATATAAATATGAAATAATAATAATAATAATTTCTGCCTGACTGTGGAGGTTGGCACCCTAGGAAACGATTTTTTGGGCCCCCACTCAATGCCTCCACCACAGCCCCTTCCAAAAGACAAAAGACTCACTAGATGTGTATCATGAACGTATGAAGGTAAAGATGTAACAAAGGGCCTATGTATTCTATCTAAATAAATTCCACTATTTTGCATCAATCATGAGTACCAAATTTCCGCCTTTGTCTTAGGCTTTAATTATAAGATCAGCATTTCTTTGCAATTTCTCCAAGGATTCTTTTTCACCTCTAGAGAGGTTGGAAGCACTCAGACGATCATTACAAGGGACTTTACATAGATCTTCTTCCACCATCTTAATAAAAATATCCACACTCGTAATCTCATTAATGGGTGGTATTCTGGTGCTCGTATTCTTTAAATCAGTAAATGGTCCCTTGCCTCCTTCTCATTCATTTTCTCTCTCTCTGCACGTGCACCGATTTTACTGTCACTGGGCATGCGGTGCCTCCTAAACTAGCTGTCTCACTGGTGGCATCGGGAGCTGTCTGCTGCAGTCCGTCACAGCGCTGGCGCTTCGGGCACCGAGCGCGCTGCCCACCTTGCTGCTCGCACGCTGACTGCTGGAAACCCACTGCACCGTCGCGCACTTTTCTTTCAGCTTCCAGCTGGGTTCCCTGTCTAAACATGACCACACTGCCCGGTTTATAGGGCCTGTCCGGTCTCCTATTCCTTCCCTCGGGAAACATGGGACACAGCCTTTACAGTTCCGGACCCGGTTCAGTACAGGTACCTGCAGCCTGGTCTTCCTCCTTACATTACTCTGGGCCCATAACCTGTTGGCAGAGGATTATTCAGGAAACTCTCCAAACGTGTAACAGAGCTTCTTTATTCAGGAATAAAATATGATAAGCTTAATAGATAAGGAATAAATCATTTGTCTGTATCTATCTGTGCATCATCTACAGCAGGCTGCTTCTTCTCTCATACACATTTGTTTAACAAATTTGGAAGCCTGGTGCAGATAATGGAACCAAATATACAAGTGGTAAGGTGCAAACCATTTTGAAAAAGGATGAAATCATGTTCCAGACTACCATTTTATACAACCCAGAACAAAATGGCATTGCAGAGAGAAAAAAAACATACTCTCTGTGAAAGTGGAAGAAGTATGTTGTTTGATGCGAATCTACCTACAATGTCTTAAGGAGAAGCCATCATGACAGCTTGCTATCTTCAAAACAGATTGCCAGGTAAAGCCACAAATAAAACTCCATGTGAGTGAAGGAACTGCAAGAAGTCTAACCTGAGGCACCTCAGGATATCTGGAAGCAAAACGTTTATGTATGTTCCCAAAGAAAAATGTTCCAAGTGGGAATCACATGCAAAGTAAGGTGTCCTGGTGGGCTATAGCGAAACTTGAAATGGATACAGAATCCTGCACCCAGAGACCAACACAGTAACAATCAGCAGAGATGTAGTGATTGATGAAAACTCTGTATCGCTCAAATTCCATGAAGTTACACCAGTTATTCAACCTAAGAAACAAGAACAAGAACCTCACTCACCAAACCCAGATGCTGGAAAAGAAAATATTGAAGTATGGATAAGCTCTGAAGCCACCAAGGAAGACACAGAAGAACCAAGTTAACTTCCAGTCAGGAGCTCAGAAAGGACAAACAAAGGTATCCCAGCTTGGCGCCTATCTTATATGGTCAGAACACTTCCTGAACCAGAGCCACAGTCATGGCAAGAGATGCAAAAACTGCCTGTCCACGAGAAGCAGAAGTGGATAAATGCCGCTAATGAAGAGATGGAGTCCCTTCATCAACTCCAGACATGGGAGCTTACTGAGCTACCACAATGAAAAGGAACTTGCAAAGCTAGATGAAATTCTCAACCAGCACTTTGAGACTAAGGACCTTGGAACTGTGACATATTTTGGAAACCAAATCCATAGAGAGGAAGATGGGAGTTTTCTTCTCAACTAAAGTTCTAAAATTTCCGCAATACTAAACCAGTTTGGAATGTCAAAAGCCAAAGGTGCGTCAACACCAATGGATCAGTCCTACTTAAAGTTGGAAGGAGAAGAAGATCTGCTACCCAGCAATAAGAGTTACAGACAAGCAGTGGGGAGCTTCGGAACATAGCAACCACAACTTGTCTGGATATCACAGCCACAGTCGGAATTCTCTGCCGATGTGTAAGCAAGCCACGCCAAAGAGACTAGAATGCAATTAAGAGAATTCTTCAACATCTTAAAGAAACTCATAGGCTAAATCTTAAGATATCTACATCAGGAGATCTCACTCTCAGAGGTTATGTGGATGCAGATTGGGCTGGAGATTCAAGTGATCGAAAATCAAGTGGTTACTTGTTCAAGTTAGGAAAAAATTCAATTTCTTGGTCCAGCAGAAAACAAGTGTCAGTTACATTATCTTCTACAGAAGCAGAATATATGTCTGCTGCTTATGCAAGTCAAGAAGTAATTTGGTTGAAACAACTTTTGGAAGATTTTGGCAAGCCATTAGCTCAACCAGCAATTATCTATGAGGACAACCAAGGATGCATAAAACTTGCCAGTAGTGAGAAGATTAGTGCAAGGACTAAGCACATTGATGTAAAACATCACTATTTACGTGACTTAGTGGAACATGGTGTACTCGAGTTTGTTTATTGCGAGTCTGACAAGATGATAGCTGATGGTATGACAAAGCAATTATCAAGAGCCAAGTTTGTGGACTTCAGAACCACAATGGGACTAACAGGATAAGTAGTTGGTGAATGGGGGTATTGGATATGTTTGGTGCAACAACTCCATTCCTGCCTATGAGTGTTTAGTTGCTAAATTTGTGTGCTGTTTATACAAGTTAAAAAAAAACTCCCAGAGGCTCACACAGGGAGAGCATGTGACTGTATTTCCTGTTTGTTTCCTGTGTCTGTGTATGAGTGAAGGAACAGCCTGCTGTAGATGCTGCACAGATAGAGACACAGGAAACAAACAGAAAATACAGTCACATGCTCTCCCTGTGTGAGCCTCTGGGAGTTTTTTTTTTAGGAAACTTTATAAACAACATTCAAATCTAGCAAGTGAATACTCATAGACAGGAATGGAGTTGTTGCACCAAACATATTCCAACATATACATACCCTCCAGTCCTGGGTCTAAAACCGGCAAATCCCCACAGCATACAGTGTGTGCGCTGGGGGGATTCATAAGTCTGCATTCACAGAGTGACTGCAGACTTATCGATTTTGAATGGACATCTCCTTTAATTTTTTCCACAATAAACTCACCAGACCATGTCTTTATGGATTTCGTTTGTGTTCATGTTCTCATAAAGTTGGAAGTAAATACAGTAATGGTTCAAATATTTGGTATGCTAAGCATTAAGATTGGGCTGAGAACAAACCCTGAAAAATAAGCTTATGGCGATATCCCTCCTCCACCAAACTTCACAGTTGGCATATTGTGGCCAGGCAGATAGAGTTCTCCATTCATGCTCCTCTGTTGTGAGTTCATTTTCCCCTTCACCATTGAGGTCTGATGAACTCCCTCTTCTGGTGAAGGAGGGTAGTGAGGCTGATTACCAAGCACCTGGGCAGGATGATGTTGACTGGGTGACGGGAATTACTGACTGGATATAAGGCAGCCGACGCCCTTCTGCCTTGCTGGTGACCTCTCTGAGGGATTCTAGGAGACCAGTCTGATTCCTGCTCCTCAAAAGCTAAGTTTTCTGCTCTACTTTTTGCATTTGTGTTTTGGTTTTGTTTTGCATTGTTTTCTTTGATTTTTGCCATTCCCTGCTGGGGTGAGCTGAATTCCTTTTTTGCTCTGTCTTCAGAAAATACCTGAGTACTGATATAGTCTTTTTGAAGCCTAGCGTCTTCAGGGCTTTTTTCCCTATCAGTTGTTGGCTCTTGTTTTGATAGGGTTTTGGCAGATTACAGACAGCAGCTTTTCTATCCTGTCCTATCTAGTTAGCTTGGGCCCCATCATTTGCTAAGCCTATCTTTCTATCTGTGTGAGTGTTTTTTCATCTTGCTTCACCGTCATTATATGTTGGGGGCTGCCTATTGCTTTGGGGTCTGCTCTGGGGCAGTTTAGATTTCCCTTTCTGTCTTTAGGCTATGTAGTTCTCTGGCTGTGATCGAGGGGTCTAGGGCACCGTAGGAACCCCCCACGGCTACTGCTAGTTGTTGTTGATAGGTTCAGGGGTCTGCAATCCGATAGCTGCCAACTTCTCTGGTTTTCTGGACAAAGCTAGTATTTCTGTTTTTGCCTCCTACAGTGACTCATTCATAACACTCCTCCATCAGACTGCCAGATAGAGAAGTATGGTTAGTTGTAAGGGTGTGACAGAGACTTTCGTGATCCTGCCCCTGAAGATAACAATTGTGTAGTTTGTGAGTACTGTCATGCGTTTTATGGTGACTTGTGAAATGTAAAATGTATAGAGTGTAATGTAATTAATATACAGTGTGATGGGGACTGATGGTGCTGTGTGGGTACTGCAAATGTAATGCGTAAGGTAACTCTGGTGCTCTTAGCTCAGGTATAGGGAAAGTATAAGATATATAATTTATTGCTTAGGAGAGAGCTCATACAATCACAGAATGTTAGAGTTGGAAGGGAACTCCAGGGTCAACCCAATGCTCAATGCAAGATTCACTAAACCATCTCAGACATATGTCTGTCCATCCTCTGTTTGAAGACTTCCATTGAAGGAGAACTCACCACCTCTCGTGGCAGTCTGTTACAGTTTTGTGCCATTGCGTCTCGTGTTTCCATGTGCAAAGGAGAATGATGATCCCTCTACACTATGAGAGCCCTTCAGATATTTGTAGACAGCTATTAAGTCTCCTCCAAGCCTTCTTTTCTGCAAGCTAAACATTCCCAGATCCTTTAACCGTTTCTCACAGGACATATTTTACAGTTCGCTCACCATCCTGATAGCTCTTCTCTAAACTTGTTCCAGTTTTTCAATGTCTTTTTAAAAATGTGTTGCCCAGCATTGGATACAGTATTCCAGATGAGGCCTGACCAAGGAGGAGTAGAGGGGGATAATTGCTTCACGTAATCTAGACTCCTTGCTTCTCTTATAGTTACTTCAGGCACAGTAGGGCAAAATACACTTAATATTTTGTGAGTAGACCAAATGAGGAGGGGCTAGATCAAGTAGGAAAGGGAACTACTACCTGGTTTAGTCAGTTAGTAAGAGTTAGTAAAAGTGGTAGTGAAAGTGTTAGTTGGAAGCAAGGTCAAGTTCAAGTGGCAGTACAAAACTCTCAGCGGACATTCTTGCAACGTCCAGAGCCTAAGGCTCAAGTCATGGGCTATGGAGAGCACAGACAACCCTTCTGTGCAGAGTAAGGCTAGTTTCACACTAGCGTTTTGGAGCGCAGCGACAGCCTGCGCACGGCCGCCGCTAAGCCCCGCCCCCTGCCACGCCCCGCCGGTAGCTCCGCCCACCGGCGCATGAAGCTGCATGGGCCCTGCGTCCCCTATCTTTATCACAGGGGGCGCAGGCCGTGCGCAGTATGCGTTTGGCGGCGCATGCATCCTTTTGACGGTGCGCCGACCTGCGCCAAACACAACCTGCTGCAGTTTGGTTGCGTCGGCGCACCGTCAAAAAGGCGCATGCGCCGCCAAACGCATACTGCGCACGGCCTGCGCCCCCTGTGATAAAGATAGGGGACGCAGGGTGCATGCAGCGTCATGCGTCGGTGGGCGGAGCTACAGGCGGGGCGCGGCAGGGGGCGGGGCTTAGCGGCGGCCGTGCGCAGGCCATCGCTGTGCTCCAAAACGCTAGTGTGAAACTAGCCTTAGATGGACGTGGAACCGCATGAGGGAAGAATTGTGGATCTTGGGATACTGCAGTGCAGGACAGGGAATCCCCAGGGCTAACAGGACTAGGGATAGTAGGAGCTGAACGTAAGAGAATGATTGAAATGGATTGTGTTGATGGAACAAGAACTGAAGAGTGCTGTGGCCGATACTTCATGATAAAGTTGGATGTACTTGAACTGTCCAGTAAAGTTAAACGAACCGAGTGTCCCTTGAGGTGTGTGCGGCAGGTCCTTGAATGGAGGACATTAGAGACAGCGGAGGTCTACGGCCTACAAGTGAGAACACTGAAATGTACACAGCACAACACTTAAGGACTGGGACACAATTTGTTTGTAAAGTGGCACGGCGTTATGAAGCAGCAGCTCGCCAATGGCTACAAATTTTAAAAGGAACTGTAATGTAAAGCATTGAAAAAGGGATCTTTGGAGTAACTATGTAAGGGGCCCAGGACTCACGCCCATGGCTACATTGATAAAAATGTACTTTGTGTGTATTTTTAAATTAACTTAGAAGAGTAGTCCCACAAAAAGCTAAAAACAGGACAGCCTGACAAAAATGAGTATGAAATGCATGCTTATATGTCCTGTTTTTCACTTTTGTGTATATACTGTAAATGGACTTCAGAATTTATCACTGTTAATTGCAAAAATCTGGAAGTTTATCACTGGTCAGGACTACCCACCTTTCCTATGCAACTGTTTGTGTGTCTATCTGTTTCCGGTTTTCCTTTGTCCCTGCACCTCGTAGTATCCCAGGAGGGAATTTCATTTGAAATGAAATGAATGAACATGTTTTTTTCTTTTCATTTAATATGTAATGGACTTTCTTTATGATACATTGTGTTCTATGAGACAGCATATGTGCTGCACTTATATGGCCTGGAGTCGTATGTAAAATGTTTAGGGTAGGGTTGAATATCTTGGAGTTTAGGAAAAGACAGAACCTTTTTGACTGGCCTCATAAGACTATTTTAAAGAACAATTCCATCAAAACTATTTTTCACAATAGTTTCACATTCAATATTGGACTATACAGCATATAATATGTATGAAAAAATTGACTGTTTTGTAAGTTTTTTTTAAATCCACCCCATGGAAACTACTTCTGGTCATGTTCAATGTAATCACATCAGAGCAAGCAGTCCGACCAGGAAGGAATCAGAATTATAGATTTAATTAGAGAATTGCACCACCCCCAAGGAGACTTTCTTCTTACATCACTAATCTAATCCTATGTACCTTGGCATGTGGTTGTATGTAAAATAAAGTCCAAAAGTGCATTGAATTACATTTTTATCATGTAGACAGAAGACTGTGTACATTGGATGGGAAGAAGGAAGAAATGATCTTGCTCCCGGTACGCAACGGATAAAACCAGTGATTTATTTATTCCATCATAAAAATAAAATGTAAAAAAAAAAGTTATCTTTTCTTATCTAATCAACATCCATAATAGAAAAAAATTGGATGGACAATGCATTTCACCCACCTGCACCTACCCACAGTGGACCTCCAGCTTCTTGAATGGGTTTTTTCCACGAGGAAGCTCTAGAGACAGAAGCCACAACACTGATGCATAAGCCGGCTCTGCCAGTGTCACTGAGAAACTGTACAGGGTTGATATCTTCTGAGTCCGTCAAAGTGGCTGCGACTTAGGCTAAGTGCACACGTACCGGCACTCTCGCGGAAATTACCGCGAGAATTCCGGAATTCCAGTCCGCGGGAAAATCACATTTTAAATTCCCGCGATTTTCCCGCGGAAAAACTAGCATTTTGCAAGCGTATTTAGCTTGCAAAATGCTAGCGTTCTCCAAGCGATCTGTAGCATCGCTTGGAGAACTGATTGACAGGTTGGTCACACTCATCAAACATAGTGTTTGACAAGTGTGACCAACTTTTTACTACTGAGGCCGCCTATGCGGCATCAATAGTAAAAGATAGAATGTAAAAAAAAATAAAAAATGGTGTTATTCTTACCCTCCGACGTCCCGCGCATCCGTTCCCAGTAATCCTTTGCGAAAATGCCCGCGATGACGTCAGTTCTCGCGGGATCGCGACGTCTCGCGGTAATTCGCGATGACGTCGTGCGAATGACCGCGAGACTTCGCGATCCCGCGAGAACGGACGCCATTGCGGGCATTTTCGCAAAGGACTACTGGGAACGAGAGCGTGAAGAGAAGCGGGAAGACTGCGCGGGACGTCGGAGGGTGAGAATAACAATATTTTTTATTTTTAAATTCTATTTTTTACAGGGATATGGTACCCAAAGCCCGGAGGACAGTCTTCTCTCCTCTGGACCGTGGGTACCATCCGCAAATGTTCTGCTTACTTTCCGCATGGTGTGCACAGCCACATGCGGAAAGTAAGCGGAACAATGCATTCCTATGGGTGCGGGATCGCCGCGATTCCGCAAATTAATGAGCATGCTGCGGTTTTTACCGCGAAGCGATTCCGCCGCGGTAAAAACCGCAGCATTAGCACAGCATTGCGGAATCCCATAAGAATGCATGGGATGCTTATTTTTCGCGTTTTCGCGGCAAAATCGCGCGGTTAAAATGCCACGGAAACGCGAAAAAAACGCCACGTGTGAACTCAGCCTTACACTAAGAAATGTCATAAACTCAAATTCCTTAATGTAATGTCACTGTCGTCCTGTGGGCCCATCTACTAGCTGCTGACCCTAGCTCTTAAGGCTCTATGGTCAGAATATAGGTTGCTATAAAATGTTAATCTATAATCTGCTCATTTGCTGATGTGGGAATTTTGGGATGTTTGAATTTCCTTATAAGGTTGCCCATACACATTAAAGTTGGTGAAAATTAACAATTTCAACCACAAGAAACATTTGTAGGGTGAAATTTTTAAATGTTTGATATTTTCATCACAATCGTTGCATGAAAATTCTTTCTATAACCGATGGGGCTCAACCAGTGTAATCTAACACAGACCCTACGAGAATCACCCAGACTGGAGCGCTAAATTCAATTAGTAAAAATGCTACATTTGTTTCATACAGTAATTACCAATAAATAACAATGTACACACTGAATATAAAGGCAGGTTTTACCAAAGGAAGATCAAAGAATTCCAAGTAATATGCAGCCATATATGACTACAGAGTATTGGGTAAATGGCAGTAAATATGTTATTAAAGTGCATCTAGTTGACAAGATCACAGTAAACAGGATAGTTATAGTAAGAGTAACACGTCACACAATGCAAATCGCATATAACAAAAGGAACAAGTATAATCTATCCATCAAACTTAAAGATTAATTAACATCTGATCATAATTAGCAACTAATCAACAGACTAATAAAGAAAAACCCAGTGGAAATGTATATGAACCGCTTACCAATAGAGATACAAGGTACTACACAGTCCAGGGAAAAAACCTTGACGCGCGTTTCGCATATGCTTTGATGAAGGGACTCTAACATATAGGCCTTTACAGCAGTAAGAGCATACATGGACTAAAATGGGCAGACAAATATTTGTTCAATGCTAAATCAACAAACTTCTGTTTAATATAATATTATATATATATATGAGAAATAATACCGTATATACTTTACAGCATTATCTTGCTTGTGAGTGTTAAATCTCCTAATCTAACCCAGTGTGTTACTGTAGAGAGGTCTACTTCAAAACTGCAGAGAGCTGGAATAATGAATTGACTGTGTATACATTGCCACCTAGTGGACTAATAGGACATGGCCCAGGCTGTACACTTTACAATAATTTACATGGTTATTTGTCAAGAGAAAACTCTCTATTGTACATTTATATTGTGTTATACTATAACATAGGTCATGCATTCACACACATGTGTTAGCTTTTTTTTTTACTTGTTCTGCTACCAAAATAATTCTTCATTATATAACAATTTTTATACACAGATTCCCCTCCCCCTACCCCACAGTATATTTTTAAACAGACATTAAAATAAAGGCTGAAAATGGATTCTGTATTTCGTTCTGGTCATTTAAAATGTATACTCTTGAATGAATGAGGCTACAACAATGGTGCATTGGGTGTCATTCCTCCGATAATTGTGCATACAGAGATATACTGTATATCTATCTATAGATAATTCTTTTTTCCATTTTTTAATTTCTCCATGGGAAGCGCAGTTAGAATAGAAAACATCCATCTGGTGTAACATCAATCATTGGAAGAGATGACCTCTACCCTCCAGGGTCAAATTGTATCACTAGAAAAACTTGAATGTTGCTAAAGGTTTAAGGCAGGAATTGATCCAAAAATCTTAGTTCTGGTTAATATAAGTATGTCAAAAAAAAAAAAAAAGAGTCACATGCAAGTTTTGTTCCAATGTTCAATTCTCTTTTTAGAGCCAAATCCAGTAGTAAATACAAAAATGGGAAACATTAGGCCGCATCACGAATCTGGCTCCCCAGTGCAAGTCAATGGGGCCGATTCTTTAAAGGGAATCTGTCAGCAGGTTTTTTTGCTATAATCACAAGAAGGCATGCTGTAGGGGTTAAACCACAGTGATTTTGTTTACTTTCAATGATTGTTTTAGCACCAGGAGCTTATCATTGCTTGGACACAGCAATGGTAGTCCAACTCCGCCCCTTGTGATAAGCAGCTCACTGTCTATAGCTATGTACACAGAGAGGCTGGTGTGGGAGGAGCTAGCTTTCTCTGCTCTGCTGCAATGCTTAATATAAAAGCTCAGAGTGTGTGAGAACAGTTGCACCCAGTAAACGAAGTGATACATCGTTGAATTCAGGATCTCTTTATCTAAATCATGCTGCTATCAGGTTAGGTAGAAAAAAATTCCCTGTATGCCACAATCAGTATTTGGTGAGTATTTTACCTCAGTATGTGTAAGCCAAAACCAGGAGAGGAACAATCAGAGGAAAAGTATAATAGAAACCCGTCACCACTTCTGGTTTTATCACCCACTCCTGGTTTTGGCTTATAAATACTGAGGTAAAATACTGAACAAACACTCAACGTGTGCAAGTGGCCTTAAAGTGTTTACGCTGGAATTCTGCTGTAGAACTCATTAATGAGTCACAATATTTTTGCGCTTGGAAATGGAGCAAAAATAGTTACTTTTTGCATTTTAGGCCATTCCCAGCCAGCTTTGAAAGTATGGTCGGAGCATGGATGGGATAAAGCATGGATATGTCTGTCCGTCAAGTTCACGACCAGTTACACCAGAGGCTTGGATCAATGTCAGACAAGAGTCCGTTATTTTGTGCCGACCAAATCGGTCAAAAAAATTACACAAACAAGTGAACTAATCCATAGATTATATATTAGGTAAGAGCTGCATCTGTGAAAAAGATGGATAGAACTAGAACAGAAATGAAAAAAACTGACGTCTGAAAGAGCCCTTAAAAACAAAAAAAAAAACTGAATAAAAAACTACAATGGCATTTGAAAAAAAAAAAAAAAAAGAAAAAACTATGCATAAAACCCCTATAGGGTATGTTCACACTATGTTTTTTACAGCAGTCAACTGTTAGTAAGTTTCTTGCTTTGTGATGCAATTAAGGTAACAGGGAACACAGGGGAACTAGAAGTAAGCAGATTACCATGACTGATTCAAAGTGTTTTATCCTAGGCCTACCACACGAGTACATCATTCCAATGTTCAATTTTTATAAAAGTCTTGGAGAACTGAAAATGATTGAGGAGGAATATGCCCTTTTGTCGGCAATAGTTATTCTTACACCAGGTATGTTGTCTCTATATACAAAAGACATAATAACTATCAGATAAGTATACATGTCATAATACATTGCAGCTGTTAATGTATGATCGCTCACAAGTGAAGCTCACAGAAACATAACTAAAAATGCGCCAATTATTACAGGTGTGTTTTATAGGGACTTCTAGGGCTTTTGTGTACATGGCATTATCAGCCAATATATACAGTCCAGCTGATATTCTATAGCACCATATATATGGGGGGGTGTACTTTTCTTGGCTGCCTCTATTAGTCTCTATAACTACTACACTTGATTTCTATTCTTGTAACACTAGTGCAATCCTGTACGTTGTGACACATATTCTTTGTGGCCCTTGAGTTTTATTTCTGTTTTTGTTATTTCACTCCGCTTTATTTTTTTTTAATGAATATTTAATAAATTATGAATTTTTAAGGATTATTTCTGAGAGCTACTGTTGTATAACTGGTTTGTGTATTATCTAAATTAGTCTGTGAATTATGAAACTTCTGCCAATAATTGTTCCATTCATCTGAAAAATGTCTGCAGTATGTGCTGAAATTTCTGCAACATACATTATATGACAAAAGTGAGTACACCCCTCACATTTTGTCATATACTCATGTGACTCATTAGTGTTACAAGTTCTCAGGTGTGAGTGGGGAGCAGGTGTGTTAAATTTGGTGTTATCACTCTCACATACTGGTCACTGGAAATTCAACACGGCGACGGCACCCTATTGAGCATCTGTAGGACATTCTCAAATGGAAGGTGGAGGAACCCAAGGTCTCTAACATCCACCAGCTGCGTGATATTAAGAGAGTTAAGGCAATGCTTGAAAATAATGATGGCCGCAGAAAATATTGGCACTTTGTGCACAATTTGGCCATTTTCACTTAGGGGTGTACTCATTTTTATTGTCAGTGATTTAGTCATTAAAGGCTGTGTATTAAGTTACTTAGAGGGCATACCAAATGTACACGGTTATACAAGCTGTACACTGACTACTTTAGGACTTCTTCACACATCCATTTTTAAGAACCGCAAATACGGACATATGCATACCCATTGTCTTCAATGGTGGTGTGCACATGTCAGGTTTTTCACACGGACCATTGGACAATGTGTAAAGGTTTCCAAATATTAGCCAAGGGGTGTCTCTCAGACCAGCTGAAAGACGCCATGATGGGGATATCACAATACACTTAGCAGTTCTTATAAGAGGTAGAGATAGAGAGTACAAGTTTCACCATTGCTAGTGATTGGCGAGCACTAAAATGCTCGGGTGCTCATTGTACGGGTCAAGCAAATTGGAATACTCGGGTGCTCGACCCAAGCAACGAGCGAAATGTAAGTCTATGGGAAACTCGAGCATTTTTCCGGCAGTCCCCACGGCGGTCTGCAGAGGGACTAGAAATTTCAGAAATCGATGGGAACAGCATGGGGAGACCCCTGGAAGCATTTCTTACTCCCAGGTCACTGCCGTGAACAATGTTGTCAGAGTCTTACACCACTTTTACAGACTCCCAATAAAACATACAAAAACGAAACCAATGTCAAGTTTTTTGTGCAGCATGGACAAAATGCGTGCCGCACATGTGCACACTGATGACACATGGACAACATCTGTGTGTCATCAGTGTGCCATGTACCGGCGCCTGAAAACAAGCGGTACAGTTGCCTGGTCTCCCTGAGGTTAGCACGACCAAGTGACAATGACGGGAGTTACATTCAGCAGTAGTTGTGTAACTTCTGTGTAAAATAAGTAATTAAATAAAAAGAACTGCTTCGGCTCCCGCACAATTTTTATAACCAGCAGAGGAAAGACTACAGCTAGAGGCTCATGTTAATAATCTGGGACAATATCCTGTAAGGTTCCCAGGCTATTAATTACAGCTCACATCTCTTTGCTTATCCTTTCCTGGTGAATTTACGAGAAGCCCCAGAAAAAAAGACTTGGGGTCTCCCTAAAAATTTAAACCAGTAAAAGCTAAACAGACAGCTGTGGGTTGATATTAAGAGCCTGGGAAGGGGTCAGAGATATTGACCCACCCCCCCTGCTACCAACAGCAGCCCTCTGCCACCGCAGAAATGGTGCATCCATAAAATGCACCAAATCTGACATTTAGCCTCGCTCTTCCCACCTGTCTTGTGGCGGTGGCAAGTGGGGTAATATTTGTGGGGTTGATGTCACCTTTGTATTTTAAGGTGACATCAAGCCCGTGGGTAAGTAATGGATTGGCATCCATAAGACGCCCCCATTACTAACCCCATAGACATATTGTAAAATAGACATAGCATGAATAAAGTCCTTAATCTGAAATAAAAATCCACACCGTTTTACAAATTTATTTAAAAAAACAAAAACAAACTCACCTTACACCCATTCCATTCAAGCCCTTATCTCCTGTAAAAAAAAACAAAACAATCATATCCCTCACCTGTCCAAAGTGATGATTAGCAATACTGTTCCACACCATAATCCATGTCTGCGATATTAGATTTACAACCTGGATGGTGACCATCCAGGCTGAAAACCCTGGGAGAATGATATGCTGCAAGTGAAGCTATAGTGACGTCATAGAGTTCACAGCCGATCTTTGAAGCTGTGTTCCCACACTTCACTGTGAGCGGCCCTATAAACTGTGGAAAACTCAAGATCACCCCAAAAGCACCGTGAGAAATTTTTTATTGTGTAAAAGCACTAAAACATAAATAAAGATATAGATGTGGTATCGCTGTAATTGTATTAACCCGAAGAATAATGCTGCCTTATCCATTTTACCACATGTGGAACGGCATAAAAAATATTCCTGAATTGCTGTTTTTTGTTCATTCTGCCTCCCAAAAATCAGAATAGAAAGCGATCAAAAAATGTCATGTGCCTGAAAATAGTATTAATAAAAATGTCAATTCATCCTGTAAAAAACAAACCCTCACATGACTTCATCAGCAGAAATCTGGAAACATTATAGTTGTCAAAATAAAGCAAAGCAAAAACTTGTTTTTGCAAAAAAAGCATCTTTTAGTGTGTGACAGCAGCCAAACAGGAAAAAAAAGCTAATTATATATATCTCTGCTATCACTGTAATCACACCAACCTGAAGAATAAAGTCATCTAATCATTTATACTGCACAAGGAACGGCATAAAAAAATAAAAACAATTCTCAACCGGCTGTTGATTTGTTCATTCTGCCTCCCAAAGATCGCAGTATGGCTCAGTTCACATTTATCCTGTGTTGATCACATACAGCAAGGTTTCCGTGTAAATCTCTGAAATATGTGATTCAGACGGAACCCTCCGGTAGAAGATTCCCTATAATGAGGCAGATGAGGGCATTGTTGACACCGTCTGGCCTATGATCCAGCAGTTTTCTTTTTTTGACATGCGTAAAAATGCAGTCGGCCACAGTTTTGTGCATCTCTGAAAAGAAGGACACCGCTGAAAAGAGGCCAGATGGGAGTCCAGAGTAACTTTTCTGCCTCATTATAGTGAATGGAACCCTCAGGGGTTTCATCTGAATCACGTCACTCAGATTTAGATGTAAATCCTTATGTAAGTGCTCAGCAAAGAGTGCAGGATAAATGTGATCCACAAACTTTATGTAAATTGTTCTCAATAAAAGCTTCAACTTAATCCACATAAAGCAAGTCCTCACTCATGTCTGTCATCTGTTAATGGATAGTATAGGGGGATAACAAAGGCTCTGGAAAAGCACTATGGTTCCTAGCCCCACAAAAGAAATGCAGTGAATTCTGCGCTCCCAAATCCAAATGCCCCCCTCCCTTCAAAGCCCCACAGTGCCTAAACCACATTTAGCGTCCATATGTTTGCTATTTCTGTAACTATGTGAGCTCACTTAATTTACGGGTGCATGTCTCCAGAAGTACAAGCTGGGCAAAACGTACTGGGCACTACAATAGCAGATTTGCAATTTTCACTCAGCAACATCCACTGCTGCTTGTTTCTGGAGATAACTCGTGGAGTCAAAATCATCACTACACTTGTAGATAAATTACCAAAGGGATATGTTTTCCAAAATGGGGTCACATGAGGGGATATTCTCCTCTTCTATTACTTTGGGGCTCCGTATATGGTGTCCGCAAACTATTCTAGGAAAATCTGTGCTCCAAGAGACAAATAGCGCTCCATCCATCCGAGTCTCGTGGCTAAGCTGTACTGTACAGTCACATATGGCGTAGTTCCAAATTCAGCTGTAATCGTTTAACAACTTTTGGTGCCATTTTTACCCATTTCTTGTTGTGAAAATGTAAAATCTGGGGCTAAAACAAAATTTTGGTGGTAAAAATGTAATTATTTTTTCTTCACTGTCCAATGATATAAAATCCTGTGACACTCCCATGGTGTCAATGTGATCACTGCACCCTTAGATGAATTAATTGAGAGGTGTAGTTTGTAAAATGGGGACATTTATGGGGTTCTGCTGTTCCAGTACCTCAGGGTCTCTCTCAGTGGGTTGTTGCACCTGCAAACCATACAGGGCCGGCGTTAGCATGTGGCGCACCTGGGCAAATGCCGGGGCCCTGGCGAGACAAGGGGGCCCCCTCATGCTGTCTGGGAATCGATACCTGCGGCCGCCGCCACGCCCCCCCATGTACCGACCCCATCCTCACCCTGCCAGAGACCCCACCAGCCACCGCAGCCCTGATAAATCCCAGCAATGACAATGCTCCTGCTGAGCTTCTCTGCAAGCACAGGACCTGCGATGAGGTCACAGGAGAGGGGAGGAGTTGGGTCACATGATAAGGGCACTCAGTGTATGCAGGACTCAGCTGTGCTGGTTGTCATGCTGCTGGATGAGGTGAAGTTTATTATGTGTGGGGTCAGGAGGGGTTTACAGGGGAAATGTAGCAGAGCTGCCTGTGTGTGTACGAAGCAGAGCTGTGTGTATATGAGGTCTGGGGAGCGGAGGTGTGGGGAGCAGAGCCGCGTGTGTCCGAGGTGTGGGGAGCGGAGTCGCGTGTGTCCGAGGTGTTGGGAGCGGAGCCGCGTGTGTCCGAGGTGTTGGGAGCGGAGCCGCGTGTGTCCGAGGTGTTGGGAGCGGAGCCGCGTGTGTCCGAGGTGTGGGGAGCGGAGCCCCGTGTGTACAAGGTGTGGGGAGTGGAGCCGCGTGTGTATGAGGTGTGGGGAGTGGAGCCGTGTGTGTAAAAGGTGTGGGGAGCAGAGCCGGAAGTGTACTGAGCGGAGCTGTGCGTGTACGAGGTGTATGGTGGGGAGCATTCATACCTCTCAACCATCCCAGGTCCAGCCAGACCGTTCCGATTTTGAGAGAGAGACTGCCCCATCCGGGAGTTTACTTTTCCCACGGACACAGGAGTACACGGCGGAACCCCGAGGAGCACTTTAAAACTCGCACGTGACTTTCTACCGGAAGTGTCGTGCTGGAAACTGACCGGAAATGAGGTAAATTTGGGAGGAGATTGTGACAGAACCATGGAGGCACTTCAGGGAATGCTTCAGATCCATCATCGTGTCCTCTGACAAAGTGAGCAGCGGGATCGCCTTGGACTCGGGGATGTCGGCCATGTGAGCCGATCATGATACAGTGGGGAAAAAAAGTATTTAGTCAGTCAGCAATAGTGCAAGTTCCACCACTTAAAAAGATGAGAGGCGTCTGTAATTTACATCATAGGTAGACCTCAACTATGGGAGACAAACTGAGAAAAAAAAATCCAGAAAATCACATTGTCTGTTTTTTTTTCATTTTATTTGCATATTATGGTGGAAAATAAGTATTTGGTCAGAAACAACCAATCAAGATTTCTGGCTCTCACAGACCTGTAATTTCTTCTTTAAGAGTCTCCTCTTTCCTCCACTCATTACCTGTAGTAATGGCACCTGTTTAAACTTGTTATCAGTATAAAAAGACACCTGTGCACACCCTCAAACAGTCTGACTCCAAACTCCACTATGGTGAAGACCAAAGAGCTGTCAAAGGACACCAGAAACAAAATTGTAGCCCTGCACCAGGCTGGGAAGACTGAATCTGCAATAGCCAACCAGCTTGGAGTGAAGAAATCAACTGTGGGAGCAATAATTAGAAAATGGAAGACATACAAGACCACTGATAATCTCCCTCGATCTGGTGCTCCACGCAAAATCCCACCCCATGGGGTCAGAATGATCACAAGAACGGTGAGCAAAAATCCCAGAACCACGCGGGGGGACCTAGTGAATGAACAGCAGAGAGCTGGGACCAATGTAACAAGGCCTACCATAAGTAACACACTACGCCACCATGGACTCAGATCCTGCAGTGCCAGACGTGTCCCACTGCTTAAGCCTGTACATGTCCGGGCCCGTCTGAAGTTTGCTAGAGAGCATTTGGATGATCCAAAGGAGTTTTGGGAGAATGTCCTATGGTCTGATGAAACCAAACTGGAACTGTTTGGTAGAAACACAACTTGTCGTGTTTGGAGGAAAAAGAATACTGAGTTGCATCCATCAAACACCATACCTACTGTAAAGCATGGTGGTGAAAACATCATGCTTTGGGGCTGTTTCTCTGCAAAGGGGCCAGGACGACTGATCCGGGTACATGAAAGAATGAATGGGGCCATGGATCGTGAGATTTTGAGTGCAAACCTCCTTCCATCAGCAAGGGCATTGAAGATGAAACGTGGCTGGGTCTTTCAACATGACAATGATCCAAAGCACACCACCAGGGCAACGAAGGAGTGGCTTCGTAAGAAGCATTTCAAGGTCCTGGAGTGGCCTAGCCAGTCTCCAGATCTCAACCCTATAGAAAACCTTTGGAGGGAGTTGAAAGTCCGTGTTGCCAAGCGAAAAGCCAAAAACATCACTGCTCTAGAGGAGATCTGCATGGAGGAATGGGCCAACATACCAACAACAGTGTGTGGCAACCTTGTGAAGACTTACAGAAAACGTTTGACCTCTGTCATTGCCAACAAAGGATATATCACAAAGTATTGAGGTGAAATTTTGTTTCTGACCAAATACTTATTTTCCACCATAATATGCAAATAAAATGAAAAAAAAAAACAGACAATGTGATTTTCTGGATTTTTTTTTCTCAGTTTGTCTCCCATAGTTGAGGTCTACCTATGATGTAAATTACAGACGCCTCTCATCTTTTTAAGTGGTGGAACTTGCACTATTGCTGACTGACTAAATACATTTTTTCCCCACTGTATGTCCTGCATCAGGAGGCTCAGGTGGGCATTACAATGGGAGCCGGGCTGCTATGGTATCTCTATAGAATTTTTCTTTTCTTTCTCTCTGTTCTTTCTCTCTAGTCTTTTTTTTTCTTTCACTCTCTCTTTCTTTCCCCTTTTATTTCTCTCCGTTCTCTCTGTTCTCTTTCTTCGTTCTTTCTTTCCTCTCTCTCTCTGTTCTCTCTTTTTCTCTCTGTTCTTTCTTTCTTTTTCTTTCCCCTCTTTCTTTCTCTGTTTTTCTCTCTCTCTGTTCTTTCTTTCTTCTCTTTCTTTATTTCTCTTTCTTTCTCTCTACCTCTGTTCTTTGTTTCTTTCACCTCTTTCCTTTCTCTCTCTCGCTGTTCTTTTTTTCTGTCCACTCTCTCTCTAATCTTTCTTTATTTCTCTCTCTTTGTTCTTTCTTTCTCTCTGTTCTTTCCTTCTCTCTCTTCTTCCTTTCTTTCTCATCTTTCCTTCATACGTACACTACTAATCAATAGCCTCCTTCATATGAATGTGTTTTGCCACACATGCGTGTCTGTGTGATCCACACGGAGACACGTCTGTTTTTGGAAAGCACCACGGATGCCACATGGCATGAATCGTGGTATGTGTTAAAGGGGGGCCCACTGAGACTCTTTCGCCCGGGGCCCTCAAAAACCTGGAGCCGGCCCTGAAACCATAACATGAAAATGTGCACTAAATTGTGGCCCTCCTTCCATTCCGAGTTCTGCACACTGCCTCAAAAGTAGTTCCCGATTACATGTAGGGCATAGGTGTACACAAAAGAAATTGCACAACAAACACAGAGGTCTATAGACCTTATAAAAATAAAACATTTGGGGCTAAAGCAACATTTTAGCGGTAAACATGTAATTATTCTTTCTTTACCGTCCAATGGTATAAATTTCTGTGAGACACATGTGATGTCAACATGCTCACTACACACCTAGATGAATTCATTGAGAGGTGAAGTTTGTAAAATTATGTCACTTATGGGGGGTTTCTGCTGTTGTGGCACCCCAGGGGCTCTGTCAATGTGCCATGGCACCCTCAAACCATTCCAGCAAATCTGAACCCCAACATGGTACTCTTTCCCTTCTGAGTCCTGCTGTGTGCCCAAACAGTAGTTTTCTCCCTCACATGAGATATCAGCGAACTTAGGAAAAATTGATGCAATTTCTACTGTTACTCTTGTGAAGATAAAAAATTGGGGCTAAAAATATTTTTGCAGGAAAAATTAATTTTTTCATTTTTACAGCTCAACGATACACATTTCTGTGAAGCACATTGGGGTTCAAAGTAATCACCATACAGCTAGATACATTCCATGAGGGGTCTATTTTCCAAAATAGGGTCACTTGTGGAGGGTTTCCACTGTTTAGGCACATCAGGGGCTCTCCAAACATGACATGGCATCCTCTAATGATTACAGCAAATTTTCAGTTTAAAAAGTTAAATGACGCTCCTTCCCTTCGAGCGCTGCCGTGCACCGAAACAGTAGTTTTCTTCCGCATATGGGGTATCAGTATCAGCGTGCTCGGGATAAATTGCCCAACAAATATTGGGGTCCATTTTCTCCTGTTACCCTTGTGAAAATAAAAAAATTGGGGCTAAAAAAAGTTAAATGCTCATTCATTCCTTCCACACTGCAAAAATTCATGTGAAGCACCTGGAAAGGTTAATTAACAGAATGTGGTTATGAGTATCTTGAGGGGTGCAATTTTTAGAATGGTGTCATTTTTGGGTATTTTTCATCATATAGGCACCTCAAAGTCACTTCAAATGTGATGTGGGGTGATGTGGTCCCTAAAAAATATGGTTTCGTAAATTTTGTTGGAAAATGAGAAATCACTGGTAAA
This sequence comes from Dendrobates tinctorius, assembly GCF_039654945.1. Lineage (NCBI taxonomy): Eukaryota > Metazoa > Chordata > Amphibia > Anura > Dendrobatidae > Dendrobates > Dendrobates tinctorius. Next base: position 12,556,462 of record NW_027361807.1, on the reverse strand, counting down.
CTTTTAACTAAAAAAAGATTTTAAAAAAGTGTTGATATAAAGTAGACATGTGATAAATGTTATTTATTAACTATTTTGTACGACAATTCTCTGGTTTAAGGGCATAAAAATTTAAAGTTTGAAAATTGCTGCATTTTCTAAATTTTCGTCAAATTTCTGATTTTTTCACAAATAAGTTCCGCAAGTTACAGTATATGAAACAAATTTTACCACCATCATGAAGTACAATATGTCACCAAAAAAACTTTCTCAGAATCGGTGGGATCCGTTGAAGCGTTCCAGAGCTATTATCACACTGGTTAGAATTGTAAAATTTGTCCTGGTCATGATGGTGAAAACAGGCCTGGGGGATAAGGGGTTAAAAGTTTTATGCCAGAATATTTTTGATCACTTGGGCCTATAGACTGTAACCCCTTAACACCGCATGACTGGCATAGCATATCAAGAGAAGGTGACAGTTCCTGCATCATGACGTACTATACCCGTCATGGATTTAAACTGTAACGGTGTGAAAACACACAGTGACCGCTCTGTGTTAGGAGCAGTCACTGACAGCCTGACTAGACAAGGGTGGACCAATTACAGCAGTCCCTGTTATCCCATTGCTGTGACAGTCATACTGACTAACTGACCACAGCATGTAATTTCCAGGAGGTGCTGAAACATCAGCTCGTTCTTGCATTATCACACTCGGGAGCTTGGCTGACAGCAAGGGTCATGCCCGCACTGACTCTGACTAATTAACTTTCCAGATGCTGCAATTGATGCCTTTAGATGGTTGACAGAGGGAGGGAGCTCGTGCTCTCACCCTAAGTAAAATTGTAAAGAATTAATGTTTAAATTTTCTTAAAAAAATATTATCATTTGTTTATAATTTAGTAATTTTAAAAGGTTTGGTATTTCCACTTTTAAACACTAGGGGGAGCAGGTACTGAAATTTGACAAAAGTCTAGTGTACAACTAGCTCAGATTACTGCACTGCAGTAATTATGGGCTGAATCTGCTGACATGTGTGTGATGTCACTCCTCTCCTCCTCTTTTAGGTGTTTGCTAAGGGATGAGAGGATGACATTTAGCAACACAGTGCGGAGCCATTTGGTTGGCGACTGCAAAGTTATACTGTCAAGTAGACAGTCACCGAAGATGGCAGACAGCAAGGATTCTGTTAGTTGGTGCTGCTCACTGTATCACACAGACATGCAGGGGGGAGAGCGACCCATGGGGAGAGAAACATGCAGGGGGGAGAGGAGTGCATAGGAGTGAAAACGACCCGAGGAGAGAGATATGCACGGGGAGAGGAGTGCATAGGAGGGAGAGCGACCCCTAGAGAGAGACATGCAGGGGCAGAGGAGTGCATAGGAGGGAAAGCGACCCATGGGGATAGACATGTAGGGGGAAGAAGATTGCATAGGAGGGAGCGCGACCCATGGGGAGAGAGACATGTAGTGGGGAGAGGAGTGCATTGGAGGGAGAGCAACCAGGCACAGGGGGATAGAGGGCACACATGGGGAGAGCGACCAGGCACAGGGGCATAGAGAGCATATATGGGGAGAGAGACCAGGCACAGGGGGAGAGTTCACATGGAGAGACCAGGCACAGGGGGATAGAGAGCACACATGGAGAGAGACCAGGCACAGGGGGATGGGGAGAGAGACCAGGCACAGGGATATAGAGAGCACACATGGAGAGAGACCAGGCACAGGGGGGGAGAGAGAGCACACATGGGTAGAGAGACCAGTCACAGGAGGATAGAGAGCACACATGGGTAGAGACCAGTCACAGGGGGATAGAGAGCAAACATGGGTAGAGACCAGTCACAGGGGGATAGAGAGATTGAAGAAGCAGGGTGACAGAAGCACAGTATTTCAGGAGAGGAGTGTGCTGGTCTATGGGAGGTCACAAAGGGAGATATATGGGGGAACGAGCAGGGTGACAACAGCAGAGTATTTGATGAGTGCAGTGTGCTGGTCTATGGGGAGTCACAGAGAGGGATATATGAGGGAAGGAGCAGGGTGACAGGAGAATAGAGTATTTCAGGAGAGCAATGTGCTGGTCTATAGGAGGTCACAGAGGGAGATATATGGTGGAGGGAGCAGGGTCACAGCTGCACAGGCGTGTCTTTCAGCACTGTTGCAATTTATTGTCCCCTGCACATGTTCACCCATTGTTCCTTACCTGTCTGTGGTCTTTAATAAAGTTATCTTTGTCAGAGTATTTCAGGAGTACAGTGTGCTGGTCTATGGGAGGTCACAAAGGGAGATATAGGGTGGAGGGAGTGGGGTGACAGGAGCAAAGAGTATTTTTCAGGAGCTCAGTGTGATGGTCTCTGAGGGGAGTGTGCTCACACTCACGCTGATGCGCACAAGCGATATACAGCACTGGGGAGCTATATACATCACAGGTGGGGGTATATACAGCACTGCGGCCATATACAGTACTCAGTGGGGTAAACAGCTCTTCTGGGGCAAATGTAGTACTGTGGAATATACATATCACTTGGGTCACATATAGCCCTGGATGGATATACAGCACTTGGGGAGGGCGGATATACAGCACTGTGGGGACAAAGATCGCAGAGGGGTGGCACGAAGATCACAGGGGGGCACATAGCTGGAGGGGCAGAAATCACAGGGGGCACAGTTCACACGGGAGAACAAATATCACAGTGAGGTACATAGCAAGGGGGCATAGGGATCACAGGGGGCATAAATCTGGGAGCCACAGATCACAGGGGTGCACATAGCTGGGGGCACATAGCTGGGGGCACAGAAATCACAGGGAGCACATAGCTGGGGGGCACAGAAAGCACATAGCTGGGGGGCACAGAGATCACAGGAGGCACATAGCCGAGGCCAAAGATCACGGGGGGGGCACAGATCACATGGGGGCACAAAGCTGGGAGCCACAGAGATCATAGGGGGCACATAGCTGGGGGGGGCACAGATCACCATCAGAAAGGCACAGAGCTGCGGGCACAGAAATCACCAGCAGACAGGCACATAGCTGCCGGCCTGCACAGAGATCGCTCTGGACTCTATATGTCAGCAGCTCCTTTTCTGGGACAGGAGGACGGGAGCGCATTGGGCGCTAACCTTGCCCACCCAGACACTAATCTCGCTCATCCAGATATAAGGAGGTGGCCGGTCCCCTCATTTTGGCCCCCTCCTCCTTCCGTGTGATCCCCCATGCACTTTGTGTTGCAATGTAAATATTTTATATTACAGTCGGATGACACTGCTTTAAGTCTGTCTAACTACATTTGTAATATGTGTTTTATGCTTTACATTGTAAATGTGCTGTGTCTACCACGAGAAATTGTTGTGCTGTAATTGAAATGCACATATTAGAGGCAGGGAAAGAAATAGTTAAGTTGAAGGCTGGACCAGCAGCAGTCAGGCAGGAGGAAACTGCTGTCCCCAGTCAGAAGCTCAGGCATGTTAGCCCTGAGCAGATGTATAGGAACAGCTGGGGCATTGCCAGACTCCCAGATGGGGAAGAGATATGTTGCATCAGGCTCAAAAGGACTCAGAAGAGTTCAAAAGGACTAAAAAGGGCCGCAACACTGGCCCCAGGACTCTAAAAAGGCCCCCGCTGAAGGGGCTTTAAGTGCCCAGATCCCAGTGGGTGGACTACTGTGAACTTCGGCTACTGCAGCCGTTGTGGGTACCGCCGTGGGCAGTGTCAGGGAGAGAGCAGGAAGCCAGTGTTGAAATTGTCTTTTCCTTCCTCTTCATCATCGTTTAATAAAAAGTTATTCCCTGTTGGACTACAGCTATGTTCGTGAACTTTTATTGCCTGGATTGCTGTGGTCCAAAGGAAGGAACGTTAACCCGTGGGAAGAAACTGTCAGTTCTGTCTACAAGGGACCAAGGGTGCTCGCTGACTCTTTACTCAGTGGACTCTGTCCGTGAACTGTGCCTTTAAGTAACTCAGCTATAACTACCTCCTTGCCACCTTGTTACACGGACGCTAACCCCGCTCACTCTGATGACATTATCATTCATGTGCAGGCAGGCAGTGTTCTGTAATGAACACTGCATACTGTGCACTTGGGAGTTAAAGGGCCGGCACCTGACAGGATACAGCTGCCGCCTGAGGATTGCGGACTCCTGGGACCTCCTCTTGGGGCCACATAAACAGTCACCGTGAGCCGCAGGTTCCCCACCCATGTTTTAGCCCCTTGCTCTCTCAGGAAGTGCTGCATCCTGTTCAGGGCACAGCAGTCTGACGATCTCCCTGCTGTGCTCTGAACAGGTCGGCAGTGAGCGGTGATTGCAGCCTGTACTGTAATACTAATTACAGGCTGTGATCACCACTCCAAATACTTACCCCAGACCCTCGATTCCCAGCAGCTTCTCCCCGGCAGCTGCTGTCATTGCACGCACTGATCATTGTGTGCAATGATATGGGAAAACAAAGCCCACAACATACAGACGCTGCGGGCTACAACAAAATAGCCGCAATCTCCTCCCACAGCTGTGACCTGCACAGCCCAGGGGGCATGCTCAGGACACAGCTAAGAGGCAGGAGGAGCGGCCTCAATGTAAGGCTAAGTGCACACGTAGCAGAAAATTTCTGCTCAAAAACCTGACTCCCTTCCCAGAAACCGCGCCTTTTTTGTCTTCGCGTTTTCATCTCGGTTTTTGCGCGGTTTTGATGTGTTTTTTCCGGCGCGTTTCCAAAACGCATTGAACTAGCAAGAAACGCAGAAAAATCCACGAAATTAATGAGCATGCTGCGCTTTTTACTGCGATGCGTTTTTTCGCGGTAAAAAACACATCAATATGCACAAAAAGTGCAAAATACATAGAAATTAATGGGAAGCTTATTTTTAGCGGTTTTATTGGCAAAACCACTAAAAAAACGCTGTGTGTGAACACAGCCTAAGAGATGCGGTCAGTGTCCGAGTGCAGTCTCTTATGCCCATGGCTGCCGTGAGGAGCACAAGTGTCGTACCCAGACATGCCCACACTAATGAAAATGGCAGCCCCCAGTGACAAACATAAATGGCAATTAATAAAAAACTATTAAAGTAGTTAAATTTTGTATTAAAAATGATTATATAATCAATATTTATTAATACAAAAATTAAAATCATGGCACCTTCCCTTTAAATTTGTCACTCTTTGTTTCATTGAATCCATTTGGTAAATTCAAAAAAGTTCATTTTTTTTTCTAATTAATGTACACTCTGCACTCCATCTTGATTGAAAAAAAACAGACATGTAGAAATTTTTGCAAATTTATTAAAAAAGAAAAACTGAAATATCACATGGTCCTAAACATTCAGACCCTTTGCTCAGACACTCATTTAAGTCACGTTTTCCATTTCCTTGTGATCTTCCTTGAGATGGTTATACTCCTTCATTGGAGTCCAGCTGTGTTTAATTAAACTGATAGGACTTGATTTGTAAAGGCACACACCTATCTATATATAAGACCTCACAGCTCACATTGCATGTCAGACCAAATGAGATTCATGAGGTCAAAGGAACTGGCCAATGAGCTCAGAGACAGAATTGTGGCAAGACAGATCTGGCCTAGGTTACAAAAGAATTTCTGCAGTACTCAAGGTTTCTAAGAGCACAGTGGCCTCCATAATCCTTAAATGGAAGAAGTTTGGGACCACCAGAAGTCTTCCTAGACCTGGCCGTCCAGCCAAACTGAGCAATAGTGGAAGATCCTTGGCGAGAGAGGTAAAGAAGAGCCCCAAGATCACTGTGGCTGAGCTCCACAGATGCAGTAGGGAGATGGGAAAAAGATCCACAAAGTCAACTAATCCAAATCCAGGTGTGAAAAACTTGTTGCATCATTCCCAAGAAGACTCATGGCTGTACTAGGTCAAAAGCGTTCTTCTACTCAATACTGAGGAAAGGGTCTGAATACTTATGACCACGTGATATTTTAGTTTTTCTTTTTTAATAAATTTGCAAAAATTTCTACATTTGTTTTTTTTCAGTCGAGTTGGGGTGCAGAGTGTACATTAACAAAAAAAAACTATTTGAATTTACCAAATGGCTGCAATGAAACAAAGAGTGAAAAATGTAAAGGGATCTGAATACTTTCCGTACCCATTGTACATGTGGGTTTGAAATGCTCACTACACCCATAGAGGAATTCTTCAAAAGATGTAGTTTCAAAAATTTGGTCACATGTTGGGTGATCTGCTGTCTTGGCATCTCATGGCTCTGCCAACGTGACAGGGTGTCAGCAATTTATTCTAGCATAAACAGTGCTACAAAAATAAAATGACACTCCTCTACCCTCAAGCTCTTCTATGTGCCCAAAGAAGAATTTCTGACCACATATGTGGTATACCAGAACTCATGAGAAATTGAACAACAAATTACATGGTCCATTTTATCCTGTTACCCTTGTGAAAATTAAAAATTTGGGCCTTCAGGTATATTTTCCTTGAAAAAAAATGTAATATTTAATTTTCATGGCCCAATACTAAAAATTCTCTGAAGCACCAATGGGTTCAAGATGATCACCACACCCCTAGATAAATTCATTAAGGTGAAGTCTCCAAAAAGGGGGTCATTTTTTGGGTGTTTCTGCTGTACTGGAACCTCGGTGCTCTCCAAATGTGACATGGCATTTGAAATCTATTCCAATTTTGCATTACAAAAATCAAATAGCGCTCCTTCCCTTCCGAGCTCTGCCATGTGCCCAAACAAGTTTCTGACCACATATATGGTATCCCTGTACTCACAAGAAATTGCACAACAAATTATTTTATGTGGTCCATTTTCTCCTGTTACCATTGTGAAAATACAAAAATTGGGTCTAAAACAACATTTTTGGGAAAAAAAACTAAATTCTTAATTTTCATGGCTCAAATTCTGTGAACCACCTGTGGGTTCAAGATGCTCACCACACCTCTAGATAAATTCCTTGAGAGGGTAGATTACAAAATGGATTCACTTGTGTGTGTGTGTGGGAAGTTCCACTGTTTAGGCACATCAGGGCCTTTGAAAATGCGATATGGCATCTATTCCAGCCAATTTTGCACTCCAAAAGTCAAATAGTGCTCCTTCTCTTCCGAGCACTGTCATACACCCAAACAGTAGTTTTCCACCACCTATGGGGTATCTGTGTACGCAGAAGAAATTGCTCAACAAATGGGTCCATTCTCTCTTTTTATCCATGGGAAAATGAAAAATTAGGGGATAAAAGCAACATTTTTGCTGTAAAAATTAAAATTTTCATTTTTTCCTTCCGTGTTGCTTTTATTCTTATTATGCATCTAAAGGGTAAATATGCTTCTTGCATATGGTTTTAAGTATGCAGTTTTTAAAATAACGTCACTTTTGGGTATTTTCTGCCACATAGGTTTCTCAAAGTCACTTCAAATGTGCTGTGGTCGTTAAATAGGTTATGTAAATTTTGTTGTAAAAATGAAAAATTTGTAGATTAACTTAACATTTCTAACAAAAATAAATTGTTTAAAAAATAATGTAAAGTAGGCATGTCATAAATCTTATTTATTAACTATTGTGTGTGTTCTAACTATCCAATATAATGGCATAAGAATGAAAAATTTAAAAATGTAAAAATTTTAGATTTTTTGTAAAATTTGTTATTTTCATAAATAAATGTAAATTGGATAGACCAAAAGTTGCCACTAACATGAAATCCAATTTGTTATGAAAAAACAAACATTCTCAGAATCACTGAAGCTTTCCAGAGTTGTTACCACATAAAGTGACACTGGTCTGATTTGAAAAATAAAGAGGCTCAGTTATTAACCTACAAAGTTGCTCAGTCCTTAAATGGCTGGGCTCTCCTGCTCATACTCTGCAGTAGCCGTCTAAAACATCACTACATAGGAGAGCAGTTATATGTGATCATATAGTTATGAAAGTGGAGATTCGGCTGTCAAACATAGCGAGTCCCCACAGAGAAGGCACAGATGGTGCATTTACCTCTTTGCCGTCTTGTTCGCTGTACACACAGCTCTAAATAAGCACTTTGTATGCAGCAATAGGAAGTGCTGATGGCGCTTCATCCTACATACACAGCAATGTGATTGCTATGTATAGTGAGTAAGCAGGAGCTGCTGCGTCATAGTAGATCCAGACAACTCTGCTATGCAGCCAGGAGTCTGAATTTCTTTTGTAACTGGGGGGTAATATACCAGCCCCAGTTACAGAGATGAAAATAAAAATACTTCAAAATTTAAGTGTCCCAACAAAGGTCTAATAAGTAATTTAGGGGGGTAGAATGGGAAAAATAAATGAAAAAAATGCCAGTCGATCCAAATTGCTGTTACTAGCCTCGCCAAAAAAACAAAACAAAAAAACAAAAACAAGAGAATATAAAAATTAAATCCCATGTAGCATGAATAAAAAGATGCAAAAAAGTTACTTGAATATCTGAACGAGAATTTTTTTTATAGCTTTTTAAACCATATGTACAAAAAAACTGAAACGTAGGTAAATGGTTCAGTCTCGAACAGGTTAAAAACAGTAGTTTGGCACAAATTTTGACAGAATTCTAGAGCATTTAGCTTGATAATTCTCCCCCAATGTTTGTTGATTCTCATTGTTGTTGCCATTATTCACAAGCCTTCAGAAGATGAATTATGCACCGTCATGCATTTCTAACATTCCATTTATCTGTGTGATGACATTTACTCCTTTATATACTTCACCATTCATTGCAGATCGACAATACATCAAAGACAAGGAGTCGGTGGAGAATCTTCAGGAGAACTTTCTGCATATTCTAGAGAAGCTGTGCAAGCAGCATCACCCCAACAACCCTCAACACTTCGCTCGGCTTTTGGGGCGTCTCACTGAGTTAAGGACATTTAGCCATCACCATACAGACATGGTTATGTCATGGAGAGTCAGAGATCACAAATTTACTCCCCTCCTTTGTGAAATATGGGATGTACAATAATGAAGATGTTTTTATCCAAAAACTGTAACTTTATCTGTACTTTTGTCACCTATAAACTAGACCTGATCAGCATTCTAATGGGATATAAATATATTTAAATGCAGACGAGTAATTACCATTAATGTTATATGCATTTGTATATAGAATACATGTGTCTTTGTACAACTGTTTTGTGTCAATTTGAAGTGATGAAACAGAACATATGAACCCACTAAAGGGAATCTGTCACCAAATGTGGGAGGCCTATGTAAATGGACTGGGTCCGGTCCGATAGGCGGTGTTTCTTCTTTTTTCTCCACCCCATCCGTGATCTTCTCTGGTATTATAGTTCTCCATAGTTTGCACATGCGCAAAGCAATCTTGCTTCGTGCACGCGCAGTATGCTTTGCCCAACTGCGGGCAAAGCCATAATCATTACTGCGCATACGCCGGTACACTATGTCCCAGAACACAGCAAAATACTTCCGGACATAGTGTACCGGCGCACGTGCAGTAATGATTTTCGGCTTTGCCCGCAGTTGGGCAAAGCATACTGCATATGCGTGAAGCAAGATTGCTTTGCGCACGCACGAACGATGGAGAATACCGGAGAAGAGCATGGACAGGGGCCACAGATGGGGTGGAGAAAAAAAGAATAAACACCGCCCATCGACCAGACCCAGGCCATTTACATAGGCCTGCAACTTCCGGTGACAGATTCCCTTTAATACATATGACATAATTTACATAATGAACAATCATGTTCATTTTTTTCCCTTTGAAATGGACAAATTATGAGTTTATCCATTTATAGGGACTGGTTTCAGCAGAGCACAAGTAGTCCAAAAACCACTGTAGGTTTGGACCTCAGATTTGTATTAAGATTTCTCTTTCCGAACAGAAATATATAATGTATCCGGTGCACCTTTCTAGTCATATTAGTCATTATCAGTGGTGGACACAGACAGAAGAGGGCCCCTGTGCAAGAAAAGTATATGGGCCCCTCTTTGTATCTGTGACAGAACCTGCTTGCTGCTTTGAAGGTATAAATGGGGCCCCTTAACTCTTGGACCCCTGCGGATATGTCCACACCCGCTCCTTATGACATAACACCAACAAGTTTCAGAGACCCTATGACAAAACTTGTGAGCTGGGAGCAAAAAGTCTTACACTCAATAAATGTGTCTTATGCCGTGTGCTTAATTAATTTTGTTTTAGTTTATGATATAATTCTGGCTAGTTTTGCTTAGTAAATCTCCCCAAAATGTTAACTTGCTGAAGGACTTGGTGAGAATGGATCATTCATTTGGATGCATGCTAAGTAACGCTACAGGGGAAATATGTGGTCGACAACACAGTGCGTGATGGATTCAGTAACAACTTAAGAACTCAAAGTAGACAATCCTCTTGAAATGTTCTAAGTTCTCCAGTTATGCAAGCAAACTTTATTAACACTTACAACAATGCCCTTATGCATTAATAGGGAGTTTTGTACACCATGGGGCAAGTTAAATACATTTTCAACAGAATTCTGGCCTTAGGCTAAGTGCACACAGATATTTTGTTGATAAATCCAACAAAACAAAAATAGGAAGCCTATGCCAATGTAGAGTTAAAATTAATCAACTTTATTTACAATAATTAAAATATCCATAAAATCATTTTTCAATGGAGATTAACGTCACAAAAATATACTGTTCACCAAACGGCAACATGTTTAGAATAACCACAATAATCAGATTAAGTAAATGACCTGTCCAAAATGATGAAATCAGTCTGCATAACTCATAATTAGGGCATACATACACATAAAAACCTGCATTATTATTCTCATACAGTAGTATCCAAATAGATCATAAAAAATAGAGTAGAAAAGCAGCTTTACAATCAATTAAATTAATGTGGCCCCAGCCTACATATGATTAAATAAATAAGCTACAGTACCAATTAGCATGAGGCTTATAGATAAATCATTCAAGAGTATGCCTCCCACTTCAACAAGATATTTTTTAGTGCTAGATAAATATAAAATGCACTTTAAGCCATGAAGAAATGGCAAGGTAACCAACAAAGTTACTATAGTTTTTAAATGTATATGGAAAAAATGCCTGCAGAAATATATGGCAAAAAATGGACAAATGGCCTTAAAAAACAAAACAAAAAAAAAACTGCTCATGAAAATCCGTGTGTACACCTTCCTGAGCACCGGGGCCAAAAACTGTATACAGTACTCCACGTGCGGTCTAACCAGGGATTTGTACAGAGGCAGTATAATGCTCTCATCATGTGTATCCAGACCTCTTTTAATGCACCCCATGATCCTGTTTGCCTTGGCAGCTGCTGCCTGGCACTGGCTGCTCCAGGTAAGTTTATCATTAATCCCCAAGTCCTTCTCCATGTCAAATTTACCCAGTGGTTTCCCGTTCAGTGTGTAATGGTGATACTGATTCCTTCTTCTCATGTGTATAACTTTACATTTATCATTGTTAAACCGTATCTGCCACCTTTCGTCCCAAGTTTCCAACTTATCCAGATCCATCTATAGCAGAATACTATCTTCTCTTGTATTGACTGCTTTACATAGTTTTGTATCATCTGCAAATATCGATATTTTACTGTGCAAACCTTCTACCAGATCGTTAATAAATATGTTAAAGAGAATAAGTCCCAACACCGACCCCTGCGGTACCCCACTGGTCACAGCGACCCAGTTAGAGAATATACCATTTGTAACCACCCTCTGCTTTCTATCACTAAGCCAGTTACTTACCCATTTACACACGTTTTCCCCCAGACCCAGCATCCTCATTTTGTGTACCAACCTCTTGTGTGGCACGGTATCAAACGCTTTGAAAAATCAAGGTATACCACATCCAATGACTCACCTTGCTTCAGTCTATACCTGTTCATAAAAACTGATTAGATTGGTTTGACAGGAGCGATTCCTCATAAATCCATGCTGATATGGAGTTAAACAGTTATTCTCATTGAGATAAACCTGAATAACATCTCTCAGAAGAAACTTCAAATATTTTACCTATAATTTTCCAGGTTCACTTTTAGAGCCCTTTTTGAAAATTGGTACCACATTTGCTATGTGCCAGTCCTGTGGAACAGAACCCGTCGCTATAGAGTCCCTAAATATAAGAAATAATGATTTGTCTATTACTTAGTTCTCTTAGTACTCGTGGGTGTATGTCATCCGGACTCGGAGATTTATCTATTTTAATCTTAGTCGGTTTTGCACATCTTCTCGGGTTAGATCGGTGAATCTTAAAGGGAATCTGTCACCTCATTTTTCGGATATGAGATGCGGCCACCGCCATCAAGGGATTATCTACACAATTCTGTGCAGGCGCCGGGAAAGGTCAGAGAGGTCCGGAGCCTGCGCACTGCAGTACTTTACTCTGCCATCAACAGGGCAGAGTAGAGTTAGGTCCATATATATTTGGACAGAGACAACATTTTTCTAATTTTGGTTCTAGACATTACCACAATGAATTTTAAACAAAACAATTCAGATGTAGTTGATGATCAGACTTTCAGCTTTCATTTGAGGGTATCCACATTAAAATTGGATGAAGGGATTAGGAGTTTCAGCTCCTTAACATGTGCCACCCTGTTTTTAAAGGGACCAAAAGTAATTGGACAGTTGACTCCAAGGCTATTTCATGGACAGGTGTGGGCAATCCCTTCTTTATGTCATTCTCAATTATGCAGATAAAAGGCCTGGAGTTGATTTGAGGTGTGGTGCTTGCATTTGGAAGGTTTTGCTGTGAAGGAAACAAGCGGTCAAAGGAGCTCTCCATGCAGGTGAAACAAGCCATCCTTAAGCTGCAAAAACAGAAAAAACCCATCCGAGAAATTGCTACAACATTAGGAGTGGCAAAATCTACAGTTTGGTACATCCTGAGAAAGAAAGCACTGGTGAACTCATCAATGCAAAAAGACCTGGGCGCCCATGAAGACAACAGTGGTGGATGATCGCAGAATAATCTCCATGGTGAAGAGAAACCCCTTCACAACAGCCAACCAAGTGAACAACACTCTCCAGGAGGTAGGCGTATCAATATCCAAATCTACCATAAAGAGAAGACTGCATGAAAGTAAATACAGAGGGTTCACTGCATGGTGCAAGCCACTCATAAGCATCAAGAATCAAAAGGCTAGACTGGACTTTGCTAAAAAAACATCTAAAAAAGCCAGCACAGTTCTGGAAGAACATTCTTTGGACAGATCAAACCAAGATCAACCTCTACCAGAATGATGGAAAGAGAAAAGTATGGCGAAGGCGTGGTACAGCTCATGATCCAAAGCATACTACATCATCTGTAAAACACCGTGGAGGCAGTGTGATGGCTTGGGCATGCATGGCTGCCAGTGGCACTGGCTCACTAGTGTTTATTGATGATGTGACACAGGACAGAAGCAGCCGAATGAATTCTGAGGTATTCAGAGCCGTACTGTGTGCTCAGATTCAGCCAAATGTAGCCAAACTGATTGGTCGTCGTTTCATACTACAGATGGACAATGACCCAAAACATAAAGCCAAAGAAAGTGGAATATTCTTGAATGGCCAAGTCAGTCACCTGATCTCAACCCAATTGAGCATGCAATTCACTTATTAAAGACTAAACTTCAGACAGAAAGGCCCACAAACAAACAGCAACTGAAAACCACCGCAGTGAATGCCTGGCAGAGCATCAAAAAGGAGGAAATACAGTGTCTGGTGATGTCCATGAGTTCAAGACTTCGGGCAGTCATTGCCAACAAAGGGTTTTCAACCAAGTACTAGAAATGAACATTTTATTTAATCTGTCCAATTACTTTTGGTCCCTTTAAAAACAGGGTGGCACATGTTGAGGAGCTGAAACTCCTAAACCCTTCATCCAATTTTAATGTGGATACCCTCAAATGAAAGCTGAAAGTCTGAACTTCAACTGCATCTGAATTTGTTTTCTTTAAAATTCATTGTGGTAATGTCTAGAACCAAAATTAGAAAAATGTTGTCTCTGTCCAAATATATATGGACCAAACTGTAAGTATGCCTGCGCAGGAGCCGTGGCAGAAGTAAGGAGGACGTCATCGCTAGAAGATGGGAGGCGCCGGACTGCAACACCCATTGGACCGGACCCCCGGGTGAGTATAATGTAACTCGTTTTTCTTATCTTTCAGGTTACATCGGGGGCTTATCTACAGCATTACAGAATGCTGTAGGTAAGGCCCTGATGGCGGTGGCCGCGGCTCATATCCGAAAAATGAGGTGACAGTTTCCCTTTAGGCTGTGTACCCACGTAAGCGTTGTGTTTTTTAAGTGTTTTTAGCGGCAAAAACACTTAAAAAACGCTTACAAGAAGCATCCCATTCATTTTAATGAATTCCGCACTGTGCATATTGGTGCGCTTTTTTCCGCGAAAAAAACGCATCGCGGTAAAAACGTATCATGCTCATTAATTTCACGGAAAAATCCGCATTTCTAACTATATTCTATGAGAAGGATGCTCCTGTAAAAAAACGCGCAAAAAAATGCGCATTTTTCCTGGGAAGGAGTCCGTTTTTTCTGCATACGTGGGTACATAGCCTTAATATAGGGTTTTCTCTGTTTCTTGGCATTTCACCTAGCATTTCATTTTTCACCATGAATACCGTGGAGAAGAAGGTGTTTAATATATTACCTTTTTCCTCGTCATCTACAACCATACTTTCCTCACAATTTTTAAAGGGGCCTACACTTTTACTTATGATTCTCTTACTATTGATATAGTCGAAGAACAGTTTGGGATTAGTTTTACTCTCCTTAGCAATGTGCTTCCCCCGCTGGGTATCGCTGATCGTGCAGGAATGTCCTGGGCCATTTTTTGATCGTTGGTCTCCCGCTGGCCAGCACGCATCGCGTGGCAGCGGGAGAGCAACGATCAGTGAGCTCCCAGCGCTGTAAGCAGACGCTGGGAGCTGGTATACAAGGTAAATATCAGGTAACTAAGTGTGCGCAGCGCTTAGATAGCCTCTGTGTACCTTGGATACCAGCGTGCTCGCGCTGGTATCCAAGGTAAACAGCAGGTAACTAAGTGCCGCGCGCTTAGTTACCCGATATTTACCTTGGATACCAGCTCCCAGCGATATTTACCATGCCTGTTTGGTAGCTCACCAGCGATCATGTAGCGATGCACCAGCGATCCTGACCAGGTCATATCCTTGTCGGGATCGCTGGTGCATCGTTTGCTGTGATGGGACCCTAAGTAGTTTAAATGCTTTTTACTGTTAATTGCCCCTCCTACTTCTTTGTTTAGCCACATTGTGTTTTTCCTATTTGTTGTCCTTTTATTCCCACAAGGTATAAACCGCTTACAGTGCCTATTAAGGATGTTCTTAAACATTTCCCATTTATTTTCTGTATTCTTATTTCTGAGGACATTGTCCCAGTCAACCAGATTAAGGGTATCTCTAAGCTGGTCAAACTTTGCCTTCCTAAAGTTCAGTGTTTTTGCGACTCCCTGACAAGTCCCCCTAGCGAAAGACAAGTGAAACTGAACAATATCGTGGTCGCTATTTCCTAGATGCCCGACGAACTGCAGATTTGTTATTCTGTCAGGTCTATTAGATAGTATTAGGTCTAAAAGTGCTGCTCCTCTGGTTGGATTCTGCACCAATTGTGAAAGATAAATTTTTCTTGGTTGTTAGCAGAAACCTGTTGCTTTTATGGGTTTTGCAGGTCTCTGTTTCCCAGATAATATGCAGGTAGTTAAAGTCCCCCATTAACAAGGACCTCATTATGGGTTGCAGCTTCTTCTCTTTGCCATAGGCCAGGTTCACATAGCGTTAACACTGCCCGTTCAACGCATAGCGTTGACGGGCTGCGTTAACACTACAGCATAACGCAATATGCGTTAAGCTATACCGCTAGCGCTGATGCTTCATCAGCGTTAGTGGTGATGGAGCCTTAGATGCTGCAGTCGGCGTCCGAGGCTCCGTCAGTGAATCACGGCAGGTCGCGAACGCGAGCCGCTTTACGGCATGCGTCGCGATGCGCCACATAATGGGGTCTATGGCAGCGTTAACGAACTGCGTTACACCGCGGTGTAACGCAGTCCGTTTAACGGACTGCCATAACGCAGTGTGACCCCAGCCTTAGTAGTAGACTTTCCATGAGTTCTGTTATATTTGGGGGTTTGTAAAAGACCTCAGTGAGAATTTTGTTACTATTTTCCCTCCATGTATTTTGACCCATACGGACTCTACATCCTCATTCCCTTTGCTAATATCCTCCCTTGAAGTGGACTTTAGACAAGACTTTACATAAAGACAAACCCCTCCTCCTCTCCAATCCTTTCTAAACAGACTGTAACCCTGTAAGTTAACTGCGCAGTCATAGCTTTCATATAACCATGTCTCGGTTATTCCCACTAGGTCATAGTTACCTGTAGATATTTCTGCTTCTAGTTCTTCTATCTTGTTTGTCAGGCTTCTGGCGTTTGCGAGCATGCAGTTTTAGAGGATTTTGATTTGTTCCAATCTCCTCCCTGTGGATCATCTTTGGGCATCCATACACCTGGATGAAGTCTCAGCAGATAGCCTGCGCAGCTGACTCAGCAGTCTGATCCAGAGTTGGAGTCACCACAGCGAACTTGGTAAAGTGGTCAGTCATCACCAGACAATGTTCATATCCTAAATGAGCTGGGCCCATGGTCAAGTAGTCGATCAACAATAACTCTAAGGGGGCAGAAGTCACGATTGTCTGCATTGGGGGTTCTCTGCTCTGGAGGTTTGGCTAGTTCACAGCTCCGAAATCGTTGACAGGCCTCTACTGCAGTCTTCAATCAGGGGTGATATACCAGCTTCTGTAACCACTGGAACATCTTCTCCGGACCAAAGTGAGCCCCTCTCTCATTGGCCTCCATAGTCACTACATGGATCAACTTCTCTGGGAGCACCACTTGCCAGATGACCCCCCAACTCCTGCACCAACTACACTTTTCTCTACAGCAAGCTTTCCTCCAACTGGAGTCTCTCCCACTGCCTTAGAATCTGTTGAGTCCATGGGGACAGAGCGTCTCTTTCACTCTGGTTAGGAAGTCGCTCAAGAGCCACCCACTGTCTCAACTGGGCAAGTTCCTCATCTTCTTGCTGGAGTTGCACCCAGTCATCCCGAGGACGTCTCAGCACCTGTTCCCCAGACGCCTCTCCAATCTGTCCCTTTGTCGCCATCAACCACCTAGGGAGGTCCCGAAAAACCAGGAATCTCCTCTGCCTCTAACTTCATCTCGGTTGTGTCCAGGCCGCTCATGGGTCACTCTCGACAGAGCATCAGCATGCGTGTTCTCGACTCCGGCCCAATACGCTATCTTGTACCAATACTTCACCATGCGGGCCACCCATCGTTGTTACAAGTCCCCCAATTTTGCATTTTACAGGTGGGTTAGGGGATTGTTGTCAGTGCACACCAAGACTTTGGACCCCGACAAGTATTCGGCGAACTTTTCGGTCATCGCCCACACTAATGCCAGCAGTTCCTGCATTAAGGAGCTGTAATTGTCCAAGTTCCGTTCCGAATCATGGAGAGATCGGCTTGCATAGGCAATCACTTGTTCCTTCCCTCCCTGCAAATGTGGCACCCCCAGGAGTATGGTTGCCACAGTGGCATTGCCTTCCTCCAGGGAGGGTGATGTCAGGCTTGGAACCAATGCAGGGTCTCTCTAGCAGTTAACCATAACATGCAACACAGTTCCCACTCTGGGCCAGCAGAGGGAATTCTGAACCAGAATTGGGGGAGGAGTGCTCTCTGAGGGCCAGGAAGGGAAATGAGTTAGTGTGAGGAGGCCGAAGTGTGTAGACGTGGAGAGAGAAGCTGGGGGATTGAGCAGAGTTGAGAGTTTGTTCCCAGCTGGAGCGCATGATCTGGAGCCTGGTCTCCACGGTTGTATGGATACTAATGGTCCTGCAACAGAAACCAGAGGAATAGGAAGCTGTAAATGCTCTATTCCCATCTAAGACTCGGAGGCACAACAGCGACATGTGAGCCCAAAGGAGATAGAAGGCTACAGCTGTCTGCCATACGAGGTAGATCCAAAAGGGAAGGAGGAACGTCAGTGTAACATAGTACTGCATGTACCTCAAGTAAGCGCTAGAGAGGAGACTACACAACCTATCTGCATAGAGAGATTCCTGAGTTGCTTCCAGGCTAATCAGCTCCTGTACCATCTGTAATCTGGGTCCTGGACTGCACTTACAAAGTAAAGGTAAAGAAACTACATTGCGCTGTGTCCTTGCCTTCTTTCTGCAACTTCTCCAGCACTGCTACATCTCTGTGCCAGACACTGCACCCTCTTCCCCAACACCGATCTACACTGCCCTGGGACTACAGCCCTGCCTGTGGAGGGCTACACCATCATTGCTGCACAACACCATCTGTCCCAGAGGATCTGTCTGCAGCGTCGGCTTAACATCTTCATTGCCGAATACCACAGGTGGCGTCACGAATCACTCAAACTTTATTCCACCACTCTACCCCTTTTACATGGGCGCCCAGGGCCACGGACCGGGTCACCATTGCTGTGACATTCCCCTCTGAGAGACCGGCCCGGTACCGAGTACCCCACAGCCCTGGGAGTACCCCACATTTGCGATACCACGGCCCCCAAACCATGTAGACTTCCATAGGTGTGATGAATGAAGGGCTGTGAGAGGTCCGCATAGATGAGTTTGTGGGCCTCAGTCAAGACCATCTTCACGGCTTGGAAAGTTTCTTCCTAGCTACCTCCCCATTGGATAGTCTGATTCTTTGAACACGATGGCACTACCTTTAGTAGTTCCAGCTGGTGGATTAGCGATGCGGGTGAAATTCTTCAAGAACCTTCGGTAGTACCCAGTAAGCCTCAAATGTCTTTCATCGTCTTCGGGGTGGGCCAGTCTTGCTGACGCTATCTTCTCACATGCAGGTCTCACTCCTTCTGCGGATACAATGTGCCCCTGGTACTCGATTTGCTTACGGAAAAGGTGAATTTTTGGGGCTTCACTTTCAGGCCATGCTTCTGTAGTCGACTCAACACTTGCTTCAGCCGCCGGAGGTGCTCTTCAAAGGCTGCATAGACAATGCTATAGTCCAGGTAGATAAGTTGCTTCGAAATTCAGATCCCCCAAGCATCTTTCCATTAACCGCTGAAACGTCCCAGGGGCGTTAGTCAGGCTGAAGGGCATCCTTCAAAACAATTCCTTGGGCAGTATGAAAGCTGTCTTCAGCCGATCATGTTCAGCCATGTGCATCTGCCAGTATCTGCTAGCCAGATCCAGGGATGAGAAATACTTTGCCTTTCCCAAGAAAGATAATTCCTCGATTAGGGGTAAGGGATAAGAGTCCTGCACCGTACAGGCGTTCAGTCAATGGTAAATCGACAAAAGCGCAGGGTTCAGTCCTTTTTCCGGCCTAAAACAATGGGAGCCGCCCACAGGCTCTGACTCTCCCGTATGACTCCACTCTGTAGCATGTGAGCCATCATCTCCTTTACCTCTTTGTACATCTGAGGAAGTATCTGTTGATATCGCTCCCGGATTGGGGCAGCACTTCCTGTAGGGATTTCATGGGCTATAGCCGTGGTGCACCCAAAGTCACGTTCATGACGAGCAAAGACCTCTTGGTAGCGCTACAGAACAGTTTTCACCTGTTGCGGGGAGAGTCCCGTAACTTCTGTCCCCATCTGTTTCAGAATTTGACCGCCCGCCTCCAGGCGGATGTTCCGGTGTCATCCTGACGGCTAGGGTCCAATTGCATGGCTGCCAATCGTACAGCCTCCGGTTGTAACAGCTCTTCCGGAATTTCCATCACCTTAGCCACTTCACTTTGAAGTGAGAGGGTGAGATATTCCTCCCCCAGATTGACGCACTGCACTACCACGTTACCATCATGGACTGTGGCTAATGTCCGAGCGACAAGGAGTCCCAAGGGTATCCGATTCACCATGGTTGACTTGATCTCCACTTCCACCCCTTCAAGAGGCGTACCCTCCCGCGCTGGCAACGTAAGCGCGGTCTGACCAGGCGGTAGGAGTTTAGCTGCTGCAGGGACCATCACTTTTCCTAGAACCTTCCCTTCATTTGAAGTTTCCTGGGCAACCCATATCAAATGTTGAAACACCTTCCTCTGGGGGGGTGCGTTGGCTCAATCAGTCCAGAAAACCATCTTGTGGCTCGTTTATCAAGAGAGTTCTGAGTTGCTTCAGCATGTTCATTCCCAGAGTCACAGCAGGACCATTGTCAGTGTCTCTGGCTACTAACACGACTCCTTTCCATTCCACATCTTTGCCGCACACTGTAATCTGCATCCAGACCACCCCTGCGAACAGGATGGGCAACTGATTGGCTGCCGTCAACTTGATTACTGGGACCCATTTTGGCCGCGTCACCACAGGAAAATAACGTCTGAAATACGTTTCTGGCATGGTGGTCACCTGCGATCCGGTATCGACTAGACAGCGAATGGGTCGTCCATTCATCCCAGCCCATACGAGGACTCATAGAAATTCAACTTATGGGACTTCCTTCTCTTCCTTGGCCTCTGGTCAGTGTCCCCCAGCCATGGAGCCCACTAGTTTAATGGACGCCGAGCTAGAGGCCACCCCTGTCTTGTGCACCCTCGGGCATAGTGATGTCCCCGTATCTTGAAACAAGTCGGATCCCTCTTTGTGCGGGGTTGTCCCATTCCTTGGCGCTGTTCAACTAGCAAGTGGAGCTAGGGGTCACTTTGGTCTCTAGGCACATTAGGAGCTGCAGTGAGGGCTCTTCTTAGGCTGGACCACTCTTCTCGCATGTCCCGTATTTCCTTCCGGATCTCTTGGGCCCACTCTGGTTCTGCTGCGGGCGAGGCAGTTACCCCATTGCTCCAGACCATCCCTACCAGGGCTGCTGTCCCCTGCTCTCGCTCTCTTTCACACGCTTCTGCCCCAGCTTCTAAGAAGGTCATACGCGGCCTAGCACACAGGCGCTCCCGCAAAGCTTGAGTGACGTGTCTCTAAGGCCTGCCACAAACTAGTCTCTCAAAATTACATCAGGGGGCCCCACTCCTATTACCCACACATCATCCCGTTGGGCAATATGCGCGTGTATCTCCTGTAACGCATTAATGTATTGCGTCACTGACTCCCCCTCCCTTTGGACACGGCTGAACAACCGCATCCGCAATTGTCCAACATTTGTGGGATCTCCATGTATCTCTTCCAGAATCTGGAACACCTTCGCCAGCGTGTCCCGTTCATGAGGGGGGCGAAACACCACAGAACATCTAGCCTCAACGTCCAGGGCCATCAGAGCAATCTCTGCCTGCATAGCAGGGGGTTATGGGATGTATCCTTAACATGCCTTTAACCCGCACAGCCCAGTCCCACAGCATATTACTACTTGTAAATTTAGGGAGATTGGCGAGTATGGCCCCCAGCGGCAAGCTGGACTTTGGGGCATCCATGACAGCTTGGTCTGCCACCTCTGCACATGTGGACTGCATCCTGCCAACTCCGCCAAATGTAAGCAGGTTCAGAAATGCAGTAACGCAGGGATTGCAGAACAATGCTGTATAACAATATTTAATTTTTAACAAAAGGATGAAAATGATCTAGCAGGGAGTTAATAAACAGGAATCAAGTGAAGTAAATAGTTAACACAACAGTCTGATAGTTAAACGGCACATATCGTAGTCTTCTCTGATCCTCATTCACATACAGTCTGATGAGAGTTGGAGTGCCGGCAACGACCAGCGTCCTCAGGTGGATCCCAAGAAATCACGGTCCAGCTTCTGGCTGCAATGGGCGGTGACCGGTTTTGCCTGCTGAGCCCCTAATCCATAAGTCTGTGCAGCCAAAGTGAGGAGTCCTGCAGTAGTCTCTGTACAAGTGTGCTGCCACGCGTCTGTCAACAATGGAGAACGCACCTCAGGGTCCTACCACTGGCACCCGCTCCTCAGCACGAGCACTGCACTCTGCTTGGCTAGGCGCACGGCACTCTGAACACTCACTGAAGCGTTCACCTAAGTTCTGCCAGGGCACATCTTCGCACTCCCTCCGTAACTGCGGAGCGCGCTGCACACCTCTCTGCTCTCACCGCCGGTGGGAAACTCAGAGCTTTCCCGCGATTCCTGCTCATTGCCCGGCTTAGGTCTGTATCATACCTCTGTCGTCGGCGGTCAGCTGAAATCCGCCAAAGGTGGACAGAAACTGATCGGTCTCCGTTTAGCGATGTCAGATGACATAGGACCACGTAGGAGAACGGATCCGTGGAAGAAGCAATGCGGCTTGATTTAAAGTGCCCGGGGTCATCCCCATGGCCGCGATGTCGCGGGAGGCCGGCCGTCCCCATGGCCGCGATGTCGCGGGGGACGTGATCACGTGGGAGGCCGGTCGTCCCTCACCATGGGGGCCGGTCCGGTTGCTCGCCATTCCGGTAGAGAGACACGGACGGCATTTATGGGTTAATGCTCAAAATAGCGGACCTTGGAAAAAAACGTTGCAGGGTCCGTCTCATCTGCCTGGGAGCCGCTAAAATCTTGGCGGATCCGTGCAAAAACGGGTGGGACGGACGACCGTCAGTCAAGATCCGCCCGTTTTTCAAAAAAATTGGCGGATTTTGACTGACGGGAGAAAACTGATGTGTGAAACAGGCCTTAGCCGTGCCCCCTCTCCCCGGGTCATGGGACCTGTCCGGACTCTCATTCTTTCCCCTCTGCAACACTGCCCACAGCCTCGAGAGTTCTGGACCCAGCATGACGCAGGTACCCACAGCCCAGTCTTCCTCCTTACAATTATGCCATATAACTGCTATAAGTTATAGCAGAAGTGTTTTTGATGCTTGTGTACGTGAAGCTGAGAGATGCTCAAAATTCATGTAGATGCGCAGAACTTAAGCTTTATTAGGACCGCAGAATTACAGCATTGCCCATAACACAGACCAGAAATAATGATCAACCTCATTCCTGCTTTTTCTCACAGACATTTTATCCTATGCTGAAATTACATGCTACACATCTGGGAAGCCACCCAACTTTCTGAGTCATGTAGTAGCATCTGCTGACTAAATTACAGTTAGAGAAGTACTGAGTAACGTACATCCCCCAGGGCTTCAGATAATGACTAAAATATTTGTCAATGCTGCAAAAAAAAAAAAAAATTATATATATATATATATATATATATATATATATATATATATATATATATATATATATATATATATATATATACTCTTCTAAATTTTCATATATATATGCATCCATGTATTTTTTCACTCTAGAGCCGTGGCTGCCTGCAGCTGTAACTCTATACCAAGGGTGATTAGTGCATTATTAATTTTAATGGTTATTCCCCACCAAAAAGAGTTTGCTGATCACTCGGTGTCTGACCAAGAATGGGCCTCCGCAGCCCCACCCGGAATGGAGCACAGGTGGCATTTGCAGGCTCCACTCCATTCATTGTCTATTATAGTGCTGATTTATTACTGGTAGTCCCATAGATAATGGATCACGTTGAGCACAGGCACTCCTGTGCCATTAAAGTCTGTAAAGTCTCGCTCTTGGAGTTGCTGGGAGTCCCGGCAGTTCCATAGGGGATTTATTTTTTTTCAGAATCACTGTTAAATGTAGAACCATATGCAGTAAGCACTTAGGGTATGTGCACACGTAGTTTTTAGGTGCTACGGATTTCTCCCCGCAGATTTTGTAAAATCCACAGGTAAATTTCAGGTCAAAAGACCTGCGGTTTACCTGCGGATTAGGCTGCGGTTTATCACCTCTACAATGGAGGAGATGGTAAACCGCAGCGGAATCCGCAGAAAAGAAGTGACATGTCATTTCTTTCTGCGAATTTGAAACCGCGGAAAATTCCGCAGCATGTGCCAGCGGTTTCATTTTACATAGAGTAAAATGGTACTGTACAACCTGGACCTGCAGGGCCAGAAACGCTGCGGATCCGCAGCGTGTGCACACACCCTTAAGCTTCCTCTGGGGGGGGGGGGGGGAGAGAGGGATTTTTTTTCCAGGCGCCAGAACAGACTTTAGGGTTAAATTGGCGGCTGAGTGAAGTCTTTCGGGCATGCGCAGTGTGACGTGTGGATCCTGCCGCCCGAAAAGACGTTACATGTGCCGTTCGGGCATGTCGGCGGACGGCAAAATTTTGGCGGATCCGCATAAAAACGGATCCAACGGATGGCCATCCGTCAAGATCCGCCGGTAATGCAAATCAATGGGAAAAAACGGATCCGCCAAACAAAATAGCGGATCCGTTTTTATTTTGCAAAACGGCGGATCTTGACTAATGGACAAAAACTGAAGTGTGAAACAGGCCTAACGCTCATCCCCTTGGATCAATAATGTAACTATGTAGGCCAAAGTAAAAGAACAAATGAATGACGCAAACACAAGACTGTTAGACTTACAGCCAGCATCAGACACTACTAGGACAACCCTTTCTCAACCCAAATGTTTTCACCAATGAAAAGAAAAATCGTTATAATCACCTCCCGTGCCATTTCAGCGGTGTCGGCACTATCGGGGGGCTCATGTGTGGTTATGACAAGTGACATCTCATGTATATATATCCCTTAAAAATGATACTTTATTCATTAAAAACCACAAATGTGGTAAACACCAACGAAATGACAAAAATAAACAAAGAAAAAAGAAAAGTGTTCAAGCAGAAACCACTCTAAGGTGACACTTAGGAGTCCCTGATGTGATCCTGAGCTAAAGTCTACCTGTCCGCGGAGGTTGGCACCCTAGGGGGGAACGTTGGTTATGACAAGTGACCCCTGTGCCCAATAAGCGCTGGCGTCACCGTCCCTGCCCTCAGGCGTTATTAGTAATCAAGTGGATGTGAGTGGCCAGCAGCAGACTTCCTCCTGATTATCTGTACGTCCGAAAGGACAGCGATTGGGCGCCGGACTCATATCTCATAACCGCATGTGAGCGCCGACAAAGCTGGAATGGTGCTAAGGGTTTTTATTTTCACGGGGACAATCATTCAGATTGGGAAAGGCTTGCCCTAGTAGTGGACAACCCCATTAAGGGTTCTTTCACACATACTTCGTTTTTGCTTTCTATGGGGCCGCAAAAATTCTATGGTGCGCCGTATAGCCGTGAAAAAAAAAAATTAAAAAAAATTTTTTTCAAAATATACGGACACGGCCCATAATCAATGGGGCCACAAAAACAAACGGAAGTTGTTTCTGAAGGTGCACCATCACTTCCGGTTTTGCGGAACGCCATTTTTTCCCCCCAATACTTCTTCCATAATATTGGAAAACTGAAAAATGGCGATCAGCAAGGTTTTTCCGTTCCATTATTGTGGCAGACCACTTTTTTTGCGGCGATGCGGCCTACAAAAAAGGCCCGTGATAACAGGCCGCAAAAAACACGGCAAGTGTAAAAGGAGCCTAAGCCCCATTTCATTTGCATTTTATAATTGCTGTTTTGGAGCCAAATTCATCAGAGCAATTCACGATTAAGGCTACTTTCACACTTGTGGGTTTTTTGCGCTGCGCCTCGTGCGCATTTCAAACGCATGCAAAAAACACATTAAGCGTTTTGCATGCGTGTGCCGTTTCTTTGCGCATGCGATTTAACCAGTTTGTCGCCACGTTAATTCTAAAACCGCATGCGTGCACATGTCATAGCGCATGCGTGCAATCCCATAGACTGTAATGTTTTTTTGCGCATTCTGTGCGCACGCGTTTTTTGGCAGCAGTCTGGCGCACCTGGAAAAAACGCAGCGCACGAAAACGCACATGACCGCGTACAAGCGCTATACCATGCGCCCGCCATGTTAAAGATAGGGGAGATATGCGCATGCACACGATAGCGCACAGGGCGCAGCACTAAAAAACGCAAGTGTGAAACCATCCTCAATAGTTTGGTGCAAAGTAAAAATGAGTTTTCGTCCTGTTCTGAACTGGCTTTTGTGACTTATGGCGCACAAACTCGCACCAGAACGCTGGCACACTCAAACACACACCAAGCGGGACTGGAGCGAAGATGAAATTTTGCCACATTTTAAGAAGTCGAAATTGATGGATCAGGCAAAAATATGTGGAACTGCTGGACTCCACCCAAGCGAGAACAACAACAAAAACTCATATACAATACTGAATATGGTGCAAACTAAAAAATGGCAAAACACAAAACTAGACAGAAAGAGGCGCAAAGGCAATGAGGGGCCAGAAAGCAATACAGTCATGACTGGCCCTTTGGGGGTCTGGTTTTGGATCCAATTTTCCTAAACCACAAACTTGAGAAGAAAATAGAGGAAATAACAATCAGCTCCCAATCTGGAGCCTCAGCACCCCCATAGCCAAGGAACGGCGCTGCCACCCATCAGCAGGCGATCACTTGCGGATTGAGGGGTAGTCTGACCGCTGGGGTCTGCACCAGGTGGCTAAATGGCCTCCTAGCAATGGGGGCAGTGGAAATGCTCAGGCCCTGCACCATCACTGCGTGCGGCCCCGTGGGTGGCGGCCAGGATGAGCGCAGTCACCCCATCACCCGGAGCAGCAATGGCTGCAGATGGAGAGGTGAGAACGCATGCGCACCTCAGCTCCATCCCAGCCCGGCCTCTGGGCTCCCGGAGCCTTGTCCTTGGGATTGCCGGGAGTCCCCATGTTACGGTGAGCGCTTCGTCCCCCCCATTAACCCTTTCCGCGCCGCGCCAGACCGCCTCCTCCATGCAGACTCTACAGCCCCCACCATCATCCCCTGCTTGCACTGAGGGTGCGGGAGGTTCACCCCTGGTGTATTACGATGCTCCCCCAGCAGACCCACACAGCGTCGGTCTCTGCAGTGACACGTTGCCCCCTCAGCAGCACCTGTTCAGCCCCCAGCCTGTGCTCCTCTATGGAGCCGGCAGCTGCCGCCGTACTGCTCCCCCTCCTCCTCTTCACGGAGTTAGCAACACCCAAACCCTCATAGGATAGTTCGAAGCAGCGTAGTAATAAGCCGCCAATGACGATGACGAATAGGGAAAGGGGCGGGGCAGGCGGTTTGTCTGAACGCGGAGTGTGTAGGGTCCGGGAGCCGCTCAGTACGGGGGAGCGTCCCGGGCGCGGTGTGAGGTGCGGAGCTCTAGGAGTATCCGGCTGTACCGTATCATCACCGGCAGGTGAGTATCCGCGCGGCTCTGCCGCAGTGCATGTATCTCCGAGCCACGGCAGCCCCACAGAAGGACCGTGATTGAGGCCGTACTGCAGCAGCAGGGGGCGCTGTGCTGCTCATGGCCGCAGCTGTCAGGGCTGTATGCTGCCGGTATTCGCCTCTGTCACCCGGGGTCAGGCTGCTGCTCCAGAGACCGCTGCAGCTGGCACTCACATTAGGCCATACACCATCCCCATGGGGGAGAGCAGTGTTATCTGGCGGCCGTACACCATCCCCATGGGGGAGAGCAGTGTTATCTGGCGGCCGTACACCGTCCCCATGGGGGGAGAGCAGTGTTATCTGGCGGCCGTACACCGTCCCCATGGGGGGGGAGCAGTGTTATCTGGCGGCCGTACACCGTCCCCATGGGGGGAGAGCAGTGTTATATGGCGGCCGTACACCGTCCCCATGGGGGAGAGCAGTGTTATATGGCGGCCGTACACCGTCCCCATGGGGGGGGAGCAGTGTTATATGGCGGCCGTACACCGTCCCCATGGGGGGGGGGAGAGCAGTGTTATATGGCGGCCGTACACCGTCCCCATGGGGGAGAGCAGTGTTATACGGCGGCCGTACACCGTCCCCATGGGGGGGGAGCAGTGTTATCTGGCGGCCGTACACCGTCCCCATGGGGGGGGAGCAGTGTTATCTGGCGGCCGTACACCGTCCCCATGGGGGGAGAGCAGTGTTATATGGCGGCCGTACACCGTCCCCATGGGGGGGGAGCAGTGTTATATGGCGGCCGTACACCGTCCCCATGGGGGGGGGGAGAGCAGTGTTATATGGCGGCCGTACACCATCCCCATGGAGGGGGAGCAGTGTTATACGGCGGCCGTACACCGTCCCCATGGAGGGGGAGCAGTGTTATATGACGGCCGTACACCGTCCCCATGGGGGAGAGCAGTGTTATCTGGCGGCCGTACACCGTCCCCATGGAGGGGGAGCAGTGTTATATGACGGCCGTACACCGTCCCCATGGGGGAGAGCAGTGTTATACGGCGGCCGTACACCGTCCCCATGGGGGAGAGCAGTGTTATATGGCGGCCGTACACCATCCCCATGGGGAGGGAGCAGTGTTATACGGCGGCCGTACACCATCCCCATGGGGGGAGAGCAGTGTTATATGGCGGCCGTACACCATCCCCATGGGGGAGAGCAGTGTTATCTGGCGGCCGTACACCGTCCCCATGGGGGGGAGCAGTGTTATCTGGCGGCCGTACACCATCCCCATGGGGGGGGAGCAGTGTTATACGGCGGCCGTACACCATCCCCATGGGGGGGGAGCAGTGTTATACGGCGGCCGTACACCATCCCCATGGGGGGAGAGCAGTGTTATATGGCGGCCGTACACCATCCCCATGGGGGAGAGCAGTGTTATCTGGCGGCCGTACACCGTCCCCATGGGGGAGAGCAGTGTTATCTGGCGGCCGTACACCGTCCCCATGGGGGGGAGCAGTGTTATCTGGCGGCCGTACACCATCCCCATGGGGGGGGAGCAGTGTTATACGGCGGCCGTACACCATCCCCATGGGGGGAGAGCAGTGTTATATGGCGGCCGTACACCGTCCCCATGGGGGAGAGCAGTGTTATCTGGCGGCCGTACACCGTCCCCATGGGGGAGAGCAGTGTTATCTGGCGGCCGTACACCGTCCCCATGGGGGAGAGCAGTGTTATATGGCGGCCGCACACCATCCCCATGGGGGGGAGCAGTGTTATATGACGGCCGTACACCATCCCCATGGGGGGAGAGCAGTGTTATATGACGGCCGTACACCATCCCCATGGGGGGAGAGCAGTGTTATATGGCGGCCGTACACCGTCCCCATGGGGGGGGAGCAGTGTTGTATGACGGCCGTACACCGTCCCCATGGGGGGGGAGCAGTGTTGTATGACGGCCGTACACCGTCCCCATGGGGGGGGGGGAGAGCAGTGTTGTATGACGGCCGTACACCGTCCCCATGGGGGGGGGGGGAGAGCAGTGTTGTATGACGGCCGTACACCGTCCCCATGGGGGGGGGAGCAGTGTTATATGATGGCCGTACACCATCCCCATGGGGGAGAGCAGTGTTATCTGGCGGCCGTACACCATCCCCATGGGGGAGAGCAGTGTTATCTGGCGGCCGTACACCGTCCCCATGGGGGAGAGCAGTGTTATCTGGCGGCCGTACACCGTCCCCATGGGGGAGAGCAGTGTTATCTGGCGGCCGTACACCGTCCCCATGGGGGAGAGCAGTGTTATCTGGCGGCCGTACACCGTCCCCATGGGGGAGAGCAGTGTTATATGGCGGCCGTACACCATCCCCATGGGGGAGAGCAGTGTTATCTGGCGGCCGTACACCGTCCCCATGGGGGAGAGCAGTGTTATATGGCGGCCGTACACCATCCCCATGGGGGGGGGAGCAGTGTTATATGACGGCCGTACACCGTCCCCATGGGGGAGAGCAGTGTTATATGGTGGCCGTACACCATCCCCATGGGGGGGGAGCAGTGTTATACGGCGGCCGTACACCGTCCCCATGGGGGGGGAGCAGTGTTATATGGCGGCCGTACACCGTCCCCATGGGGGGGAGCAGTGTTGTATGACGGCCGTACACCGTCCCCATGGGGGGGGGGAGAGCAGTGTTGTATGACGGCCGTACACCGTCCCCATGGGGGGGGGGGAGAGCAGTGTTGTATGACGGCCGTACACCGTCCCCATGGGGGGGAGAGCAGTGTTGTATGACGGCCGTACACCGTCCCCATGGGGGGGAGCAGTGTTATATGGCGGCCGTACACCATCCCCATGGGGGAGAGCAGTGTTATATGGCGGCCGTACACCATCCCCATGGGGGAGAGCAGTGTTATATGGTGGCCGTACACCATGACCATGGGGGAGAGCAGTGTTATATGGCGGCCGTACACCATCCCCATGGGGGAGAGCAGTATTATATGGTGGCCGTACACCATGACCATGGGGGAGAGCAGTGTTATATGGCGGCCGTACACCGTCCCCATGGGGGGGGGAGCAGTGTTGTATGGCGGCCGTACACCGTCCCCATGGGGGGGGGGGGGAGCAGTGTTGTATGGCGGCCGTACACCGTCCCCATGGGGGAGGGGGGAGCAGTGTTGTATGGCGGCCGTACACCGTCCCCATGGGGGAGGGGGGAGCAGTGTTGTATGGCGGCCGTACACCGTCCCCATGGGGGAGGGGGGAGCAGTGTTGTATGGCGGCCGTACACCGTCCCCATGGGGGAGGGGGGAGCAGTGTTGTATGGCGGCCGTACACCGTCCCCATGGGGGAGGGGGGAGCAGTGTTGTATGGCGGCCGTACACCGTCCCCATGGGGGAGGGGGGAGCAGTGTTATATGGCGGCCATGTATTGAGGGATTATGTGTGCTGTAAGATGGGATTGGAGCTCCTTGCACTCGGATGACAACTAAGTGCAGTTTGATTTTCACAGACTGACAGTGGAGAGTTTTTTTTCTCCATCTTATCTTCCAAGAGAATTGGATCACGCTATGCTCACAAGCAGATCAGTGTCATTTGCATAATTGATCCGATATTTTCGGATGACAAAAAAATCCGCTCTTCCGCACTCAGCCTTATACTGAAGGGGTGTGACAGAAGGACACTTTTGCCGTCCCTCGGATGAACGTGGCCCTCAGTATTTTTGGGGTTCTGTGAATGATGGCCTGAACAAGAGTCCCGGTTATTAGGCCGGGGTCAGACAAGTGTCTGAAAAATCATCTGATTTTCATCCATAAAAAAAAAGTGTGAATCTCATCTGTCACTGTCATGCCTGGCTGTCCGTTTATTTACATGGTTTTTATATATCAACATTTAAAATATTTATGAGATCAAAAAGTTTCCTATGGTTTCAATGTAGCCATAATAATGTGATACTATGTGGATGATCTGCGTGGGATCCTTTCCCCTAACATCACCTGTATGGACACGGTCTATATGATAAAACTGTCATCCGAGCAGCCGTATTCAATGGCATTTGCCAGTGTGCTGTCCGATCTGAGCACGCCTGTATAATATACCGTACCCATCTCTAGGTAAGTCAGTATGGAGGTTCCTATGTAAGTGATGAGGAACTATGGTGTCTAACCCAGGAGCAGCCACTACACAATGTATGGAGCCACTCTCTTCTGAATTTATGCATTGTCTGAGTCATTAGGGACCTCGATGTCATCAAAACGTTAGTCCTGGGCACCACCTGTAAAATCCAGGCAGTGGCCGTCGTGTGATCGGTGTCATTGACATGTGTAATAGGATTAACCCTCCAAAGCTGTCTTTATGGTCATGCAGTCCCTTGAATGTTGATTAAAATGATACCTTGATATCTACAATCTGACGATTTATTCCAGAGAAAAACACATTTTTCTTATGTAAATGAGCTGTTGCGATCTGTTGTGGACTCATTTTCTTGTCTGCCTCTGGTTTCTGGTGAGGGAGCTGGTTGTGCTGACAGAGGAGTGGTGAGTTCTCTTTCCGGGCTCCCTCTGGTGGTGGCAGGAGGTAATGAAGCTGATCTAATTGGCAGAGACTTGCCACCTGATAAAGAGGAGGAGGAGTGGACATCTGGAGTCTCAGACTGGATTTAAGGCAGCCCATGCTGGTGATTTTTTTTCCTGGCTCCTGAGGTCTTAGTTTCCAGCTCAGTTCCTGCCATCTCAAGCTAAATTGTCTTTGCTAATGTTCACATTTGATTTTGTTGGTCTATTCAGTTTTTTTGTGTCGTCAGCCAGCCCCGGCTGGGGCAGTGCTGAATTTTCACTCTTATGTCACTGTATGTGCCAGTTTGCTTTTTGTCCCTTATTAGATTGGCCTCTTTTTGCTCTGTTCTCAGAATATGCCAGAGTGCTGATATACTGGGTGAAGTCTAGTGACTTCAGGGTATTTTTTGCTATCAGACGTGTTGGACACTTTTGCAGGGTTTTTTGGCGTGATTGCAGACAGTATCTTTCCTTTCCTTTCCTGTCTAGTTAGTATGGGCCCCATCATTTGCTCAGTCTATTTTCCTACCTGTGTTTGTGTTTTCATCTTGTTTCACCGTCAATACATGTGTGGGGGCTGTCTATTCCTTTGGGGTCTGCTCTGGGGCAGTTTAGATTTCTCCTTTTCTTGCTTTAGGCTTATTTAGTCCTCCGGCTGTAACAAGGCGTCTAGAATCATCATAGGTACGCTCCACGGCTACTGCTAGTTGTGTGGATAGGATCAGGGGTCTGCAATCCGCGTAGTTACCAACCTCTCTGGTTTTCTGTGACTTGATCTTGTTTTCCTCCTCGGTCACCCATCCATAACAGCGATCTATGGGCCGGTCATACATCTCCCTGAGAATCTGCCTCCAGAGCTTATTTTATATGAAACGGGGCATTATTAGAGTGAGACATGGAGAGCAGACTGTCAGTCATTACATGTCTCACACTGGTAACTCCCCCAATTAGTGGACGCATATTCACTTGTAGATCAGTGTCCGGCCCATAGATGTTAACAGCTCATTTACATATAAGAAAATGTGATTTTCTCTGTAATATCAGAACACAGATGTCGAGGTATAATTTTATTCAACTTTCTATGACGTGCATGAATGTATGGATGGCATAAAAGGTTCCCTTTAAAATCTGTATGACCGATGCTGCCAGGCATGTCGCCCTCTTTCCCATAGACCATGACATTAGTATGATGCATGTGCAAACACCTGTCTTATAAAACTCTCTTGCTGCGGTTGTGCGTTGAGGAAGAACGAGGGGCTCATTACTTCTGTTCTAGTGGTCAGTTTGGGGTCCCGGTGATCAGACCCTGTGGTTGGCTGACATGTTCGTTAGCTTAATGTGGCAGGACTCCTTTTAATAATGAGAAGGCTTTTGAATTATTTAGAACAAAGAGCCCCATCCTGAATGTACCCAACAGTCCTGCTGCATATAACCTGCGTGTGGCGCTCAAGCCTGTCCGATGTGTGTACCGCACAGGCGGAGTATTGTCACTGGGGTATTTGTACTGTGGATGCTGCAAGGAGAGGCGTTATTTTTACAGATTTAACTCAGTCCTTCTAATACTTAATGGGGTTGTAACTTGTCACATAGAAAATAATGCCCCATACTTGCCTTCTGCAGCAGTGGCTGAGTGACATTGTGTCATGTGAGCCCTGCAGCCAGTCAGTGGACACGAATGGGATGCAATGCTCACACTTCCTATGTGTAATGCAGTCTGTTATATATTTTTATGGATTCCTTGCGGATTTCCCGCTACCTTACCAGTCAGTTAACACAAATTAGAGATGTACCATAATTGCCTATTGTCTTGAAAATGGGGGCAGTGTTTCTGATCCTGTCCCAAACATCCTAAAGTTGTGGCTATTTTCAGCTTCTCATTGTGATGTTTCCTCCTAGAGGCGAAGACCTAATGAGGGCCATGGTGCAAAAGTAAAATCTTGAATGTGTCCTATTGGAATGTCTTTTGGCTACGGTGCTGCTTGTGACTCAGTTTATCACTGATTTTTACTTTTTACTGCACAACAAAATTATGTCCTAGCGCCCTGGCTAATACAGTCATGGCCGAAAGTGTTGGCACCCTTAAAGTTGTTCCAGAAAACGAAGTATTTCTCTCAGAAAATTATTATAATTACACATGTTTATTTCCATTGTGTTTTGGAACAACACAGAAAAAGGGGGGGAAGGAAAAGTGGACATAATTTCACAAAACCCCAAAAATGGGCTGGACAAAATTGTTGGCACCCTCCACTTAATATTTGGTTGCTCACAGTTTGGAATAAATATCTGCAATCAATCGCTTCCTATAACCATCAACAAGCTTCTTAAACCGTCAACTGAGATTTTGGAGTGCTCTTCTTTTGTAAACTGCTCCAGGTCTCCATATTTGAAGGGTGATTTCTCCCAACAGCAATTATAAGGTCTCTCCTCAGGTGTTCAATGGGATTTAGCTCTGGACTCATTGCTGGCACTTGAGAACTCTCCAGGGCTTTGTTTCCATCCATTTCTGGTGCTTCCTGAAGTTTGTTTGGGGTCATTGTCCAGCTGGAAGATCCATGACCTAGGATGCAAGCAGGGCTGTGGAGTCGGTATAAAATGGACCGACTCCTAACATACATATATAATAAACTGGTACAGTCGTTCAATGCAGTATGTGCTGTAATTTTTTTCATAAAAATTTGGAAGTTATGAAATGTTCTGTTCCTGGATCTCGGCTTTTAGTTGAGATGAATCTGTGCTGCACTTTATGTCCATGCTCAGTAGTGAGGCTGTGGAGTCAGGAGTCTTGAGTTGGAGTTTGAGGTTTGGCTTACTGCTTCAAAAGCCCTGGATGCAAACCCAGCTTTCTGACATTAGACAATACATTGCAATTGGTATTCTTAAGACTTCATGTTGACTTGCACAAAGCCAAGGCCCCCTTTGCCAAATGCAGCAAAACAACCTCAAAACATATTTGAACCTCCACTATATTTCACTGTAGGTATTGTGTTCTTTTCTTTGTAGTCTTCATTCCGTTTGCGGTAAAAAGTAGAATGATATGCTTTACCATCTGTCAGACAGAGCCGTCTCCTCTGTCCACAAGATGCTTTCACAGAAGAATTTTAGCAAACTCCTGTAGATTTTGGTCAAGTCCCATCTATCTTTTATTTTTTTTTTTCTGTATGTCAGCTGTGGGGTCCTGCTGGGTCTCCTGTCATAGTATTTCATTACATTCACATGTCAACAGTATTTGCGCTGACACTGATAGACCCTAAGCCTGCAGGACAGCTTGAATTTCTTTAGAACTTGTTTGGGGCTGCTTATCCACCATCCCATACTGTTGTGAGTTCATTTTCCCCTTCATTACTGAGGTCCGAGGAACTCCCTCTTCTGGTAAAGAAAGGTAGTGAGCCTGATTATCAAACACCTGAGGCTGATGATGATGACTGGCTGAGTGGAGTTACTGACTGGATATAAGGATGCCGACGCCCTTCTGCCCTGCGGGTGATTTCTCTGTGGGATCCTTGGAGACCAGTCTGAATTCCTGCTCCTCTAAAGCTAAGTTTGCTGCTCGGCCTTTTGCATTTGTGCTTTGACTTTGTTTTGCTTTGTTTTTCTGGATTTCTGCCATTCCCTGCTGGGATGTGCTGAATTCCTTTAGCTCTGTCTTCTGAAAATACCTGAGTGCTGATTTAGTTTTTGAAGCCTAGCTGCTTCAGGGCCTTTTTCATATCAGCTTGTTGGCTTATGTCTTTGATAGGGTTTTGGCAGATTGCAGACAGCAGCCTTCCTGTCCTTTCCTATCTAGGTAGTTTTGGGCCCCGTCTTTGCTCTGTCTCTTCCTGTCTGTGTTAGTATTTTCATCTTGCTTCACCGTCATTATATGTTGGCCGCTGCCTATTGCTTTGGGGTCTGCTCTGGGGCAGTTTAGATTTCCCCTTTCTTTCTTTAGGCCTAGTTAATTCTCCGGCTGTGATCGAGGGGTCTAGGGCATCGTAGTAACCCCCCACGGCTACTACTAGTTGTGTTGATAGGTTAAGGGGTCTGCAATCTGATAGTTGCCAACTTCTCTGGTTTTCTGGACTTAGCTTGTATTTCTGCTTTTGCCTCCTACGGTGACTCATTCATAACACGGTACTATCCTACATTGCAACCTTTCATCAGATTTTCTTTGCCGTCTACGGAGATTAGCTACAGTGCCATGGGTTGCAAACTACTTGATTATGTTGTGCACTGTGGACATAGTAACATCAAGATCTCTGGAGATGAACTTGTAATTGTAACCATGAGATTACTATTTTTCAACAACTTTGGTTCTCAAGTCCTCACTTTTCCTCTTCTTTTTTTGTTCTCTATGCTTAGTGTGGCACACATAGACACAATGAAAACTTTGCGTCAACTTCTCCCCTTTTTATCTGGTTTCAGGTGTGATTTTCGTATGGCCCACACCTGTTACTTGCCACAAGTGTGTCTGAACGAGCATAACCTGCTTGAAACAAAGTTGTATATGTTTACCCACAATTTTGGAAAGGTGATGGCAATTTTGTCAAGCCCATTTTTGGGGTTTTGTGTGAAATTGTTAAATTTACCTTTCAGTTTTTTGTTTTTTTTTGTTCCAATATACACTAAGGAAATACTTCATATGGGAATTTGTGAGTCCAGAAAATGCTTAAAAACTTCATGAAATCATCCTGAGCACCTTTTTCTTAAAATTGTGCCATTCCTTTTATTATGCTTTCACACTGTCCAATCACTACTATGTCAAATTATGTAGGCAAACCCCTTTAACAGGCAGAATGGTAACACTCCGGTTTCAATTTATTTGTAACTATTTAGGAGGAATGGAACATTAGTGGGGGAAAAATGTAAAAGAAAAATAAAAAGTCTTTTTATTTTTTTATTTCTCATGTTAATACATCCTTTTTATTGCTGATTGCCCTGTAACTGGGACTGGTATATTACCATAGCTTCCAGGGAAAGTTCAGTCTCGTCCTAGACCCCTGTAGCTAGCGCTGTTTCATTACATCCAATGATCAGAGGATCGCTGGGCTCGGAGGTGGAAGAGCACTAACCATACCGTATACCTTGCACTTGTACACCACTGTGCTTAGGGCGATTGAGAAAGGAGACAGTAATAAACCATTTTTTTGAGCCTTCTCTGTCTGACACCCAACGTCTAGCCCCCATAGCTGCAAGATTTTGTGCAAACTGCTTATTCTGCATTGACTTTTTAGAATGACATAGCAAAGGAAAGTGCTGACCTACCGGACATGTAAAGTGCAGGGGAAAGATTGTCTTTAATGTTTTGAGAAATAATTCATCATGTTTAGCCAATTAAACGGAAACTGTAAGTAGTATCCAACCCCCTTTAACCCCTTCACCCCCAAGGGTGGTTTGCACGTTCATGACCGGGCCAATTTTTACAATTCTGACCACTGTACCTTTATGAGGTCATAACTCTGGAACGCTTCCATGGATCACGGTGATTCTGACATTGTTTTCTCGTGACATATTGTACTTCATGTTAGTGGTAAAATTTCATTCAAATAACTTGCGTTTATTTGTGAGAAAAACGGAAATTTGGCGAAAACTTTGAAAATTTCGCAATTTTCCAACTTTGAATTTTTATGCCCTTAAATCACAGAGATACGGCACACAAAAAACTTGATAAGTAACATTTCCCACATGTTTACTTTACATCCGCACAATTTTGGAACCAAAATTTTTTTTTGTTAGGAAGTTATAAGGGTTAAAAGTTGACCAGCGATTTCTCATTTTTACAACACCATTTTATTTTTAGGACCACATCACATTTGAAGCCACTTTGAGGGGTCTATATGATAGAAAATACCCAAAAGTGACACCATTCTAAAAACTGAACCCTTAAGGTGCTCAAAACCACATTCAAGAAGTTTATTAACCCTTTAGGTGCGTCACAGGAATTTTTTTGAATATTTAAAAAAAAATGAACATCTAACTTTTTTTCATAAAAAAAAATAATTCAGGTTCAATTTTTTTTATTTTACCAAGGGTAACAGGAGAAATTGGACTGCAAAAGTTATTGTGCAATTTGTCCTGAGTACGCAGATGCCTGATATGTGGGGGGGAACGACTGTTTCGGCGCATGGCAGAGCTCAGAAGGGAAGGAGCGCCGTTTGACTTTTTCACTGCAAAATTGGCTGGAATTCAGATCGGACGCCATGTCACGTTTGCAGAGTCCCTGATGTACCTAAACAGTGGAAACCCCCTACAAGTGACCCCATTTTTGAAACTAGACCCCCCAAGGAACTTATCTAGATATGTGGTGAGAACTTTGAACCCACAAGGGCTTTACAAAAGTTTATAACGTACAGCGGTACAATTAAAAAATCATATTTTTTCCACAAAAATGATCTTTTCACCCCAATTTTTATTTTCCCAAGGGTAACAGGACCCTAAAAGTTATTGTGCAATTTGTCCTCAGTACGCTGATACCCCACATGTGGGGGTAAACCACTATTTGGGCGCATGGCAGAGCTCGGAAGGGAAGCAGCGCCATTTGACGTTTTGGGCTGGAATTGAGATCGGACACCATGTCGCGTTTGGAAAACCCCTGATGTACCAAAACAGTGGAAACCCCCCACAAATGACACCATTTTGGAAACTAGACCCCCTAAGGAACTTATCTAGATGTGTGGTGAGAACTTTGAACCCCCATGGGCTTCACAAAAGTTTATAACGCCCGGGCGTGAAAATAAAAAATTCGTATTTTTTCCACAAACATGATCTTTTAGTCACCATTTTTTTTATTTTCCCAAGGGTACCAGGAGAAATTGGACCCCAAAAGTTGTTGTCCAATTTGTCCTGAGTATGCTGATACCCCATATGTGGGAGAAAACTACTGTATGGGCACACGTCGGGGCTCGGAAGGGAAGTAGTGACGTTTTGGAATGCAGACTTTGATGGAATGGTCTGCGGGTGTCATGTTGCCTTTGGAGAGCCCCTAATGTACCTAAACAGTGGAAACCCCCCACAAATGACACCATTTTGGAAACGAGACCCCCCTAAGGAACTTATCTAGATGTGTGGTGAGCGCTTTGAACCCCCAAGGGCTTCACAGAAGTTTATAATGCCCGGGCATGAAAATAAAAAAATCGTATTTTTTCCAGAAACATGATCAATTAGTCCCCAATTTTTTCATTTTCCCAAGGGTAACAGGAGAAATTGGACCCCCAAAAGTTGTTTTCCAATTTGGCCTGAGTACGCTGACACCCCATATGTGGGAGAAAACTACTGTATGGACACACGTCGGGGCTCGGAAGGGAAGCAGTGACGTTTTGGAATGCAGACTTTGATGGAATGGTCTGCGGGTGTCATGTGCGTTTGGAGAGCCCCTGATGTACCTAAACTATTGAAACTCCCCACAAGTGACCCCATTTTGGACACTAGACCCCCCACGGAACTTATCTAGATGTGTGGTGAGCACTTTGAACCCCCAAGTGCTTCACAGAAGTTTATAACACTCGGACGTGAAAATAAAAAAATCATTTTTTTCCACAAAAATGATATTTTTGCCCCCAATTTTTTATTTTCCTAAGGGTAACAGGAGAAATTGGACCCCAAAAATTGTTTTGCAATTTGTCCTGAGTAGGCTGATACCCTACATGTGGGGGTAAAACACTGTTTGGGCGCATGGCAGAGCTTGGAAGGGAAGGAGCACCATTTGACTTTTTCAACTCAGAATTGGCTGGAATTGAGATCAGACGCCATGTTGCATTTGGAGAGCCCCTGATGTGCCCAAACAGTGGAAACCCCCAATTCTAACTCCAACCCGAACCCCAACATGCCCCTAACCCTAGCCCTAACCCTAGCCCTAACCCTAGCCCTAACCCTAACCCTAGCCCTAACCCTACCCCAACACACCCCTAGCCCTAGCCCTAACCCTAATGGAAAAATGGAAATAAATACATTTTTTTTATTTTATTATTTTTCCCTAACTAAGGGGGTGATAACGGGGGGTTTGATTTACTATTTATGGCGGTTTTTATTTTTGGCAGCTGTCGCACGCTAAAAGACGCTTTTTATTGTAAAAATAGTTTTTGCATCACCACATATTGAGAGCTATAATTTTTCCGTATTTTGACCCACCGGGTCATGTGAGGTCTTATTTTTTGCGGGACGAGTTGACGTTTTTATTGGTACCATTTTCGGGCACGTGACATTTTTTGATCGCTTTTTATTCCGATTTTTGGGACGCAGAATGTAGAAAAACCAGGGTTTCATGAATTTCTTTTGGGGGGGTGCGTTTACACCGTTCCGCGTGCGGTAAAATTGATAAAGCGGTTTTATTCTTCGGGTCAATACGGTTACAGCGATACCTCATTTAGGTCGTTTTTTATGTTTTGTCGGTTTTATGCAATGAAAACTATTTTATATAAAAAATAATAATTTTTGCATTGCTTTATTCTGCGAGCTATAACTTTTTTATTTTTTCGCTGATGATGCTGTGTGGCGGCTCGTTTTTTGCGGGACAAGATGATGTTTTCAGCGGTACCATGGATATTTATATGCGTCTTTTTGATCGCGCGTTATTACACTTTTTGTTTGGCAGTATGATAATAAATCATTCTTTTTTGCTTCGTTTTTTATTTTTATTTTTTAAGGGGTTCGCTAAAGGGGTTAACTAATGGGACAGTTTTATAGGGCGGGTCGTTACGGACGCGGCGATACCTAATATGTGTACTTTTGTTTTTTTTTTTTTTTGTTATTATTTCCAAAAAATGGATTTATTGGGGGAATATATATTTTTTTTTTTTCTAATTTATTTGGCGATTTTTTTTTTTTTTTTTTTAATTATTTTTACACTTTTTTTTATTTTTATTTTTTACTTTATTAAATAGTCCCAGGTGGGACATCACTGTCCTGTGACAGATCGCTAATCTGTCACATCACAGATCACTGTGACAGATCAGCGATCTGACACAGGCACTGCAGAAGGCTTCCTCATGCCTGCGCTTTGCAGGCACTGAGGAAGCCAGCTTCCTCAGGCCCCCGAAGGCCCCCGTCGCCATCTTGGATCCGGGGGCCTGTAGGGAAAGAGCCCCCCTCAGCAGCGCTGCACATTGCGCTGCCGTGGGGGGCTCAGGGAAGCACGGAGGGAGCCCCCTCCCTGCCGATGCTTCCCTTTAACTCCCGGTACACCGCAATCATGTTTGATTGCGGTGTGCAAGGGGGTAACGTGTCGGGGGCGGTCCGTGACCGCCCCTGACACATTGTGCCGGGTGTCAGCTGTGATAATCAGCTGACACCCGGCCGCGATCAGTGGCGCTCACCACGTGGGCGCCGCTGATCGCGCCGACGTACTATCCCGTCCATGGGCATAGGGGCCCAGGTCCCATGGACGGGATATACCGTCGGATGTCAGGAAGGGGTTAACATGTCTATATGGCCATATAGGTCATGCAGAATTGAATAAAATGATACCCTGATATCTGTCTTCCACAGAAATCCACATTTTTCTTAATAAAAGTAAATAAGCTGTTGGCTATGGGCCGGTGTAGGCATTAGGTAGCGTTCACACAGGCAATGAGGTTTAATCCAAACAGGTGCAGTTTTATTTCTTTCATAAAATTCCTAGGGATTCAAAACTAAAACAGCCTCTTTTGGGCACAAAGGCATCACAGCAAATTAACAGTTCATTTAGCAGGCACATAATGTTACTGCGAGGGCACTCAAACAGATTAGTTATTTCTCCAGGCGCAAACGTCTTACACAGAAAAGGCACGATCCCACCAGTCTCTATCACCTTCAGCTCGAGCAGCTTCCTGCGCCAAACAGAAGTATTCAACTCTGGGCACAGTTCACACTGAACAGACTGTAGCTCCAACACACAGACTGCTCAGCTTTCCTATCTGAGCCATGCAATCTCCATTCAGAAAGTGGCATGTTTCTCTCGGCTATAGCTCATATTTTGGCTGATCTCTCACCAGCAGCACACTCTACTCTGCTTCACTCAGAAGACTGTCACACACCTAGTGAACACAGGCCTTGGTTTTTATAAAAAGCTAGGCAAATGCATCTAATTAAGACCTGCAGTTCTAGGATTTAACCATTTCCTACCTGGTTCTGATATATTGGACACAGATCTCCCTGAGATTCCACCTCCAGAGATTAAAGGGGTTGTCCCACGAACTAAAGTTTATTTTATTCACTAGATCTTGAAAAAATAAGTTCCACAATTACCAGTAGATGTGTTTAAAACATTTTTTCCTGTGCTGAGATAATCTTATAAATGTGCCCCCGCTGTGTACTGTGTAATGGCTGTGTCTGACGGTGCAGGAACATAGTCCGATCATACCACACCTCCTGGGCAGGGGAGAAGAAAGAGTATACAGACATGATAGCACAGGGTTACAGCTAATTATGTGAGGTAAAACCTTGTTTAAAAAAAGGCAGGGAAATGTTTTACCTCACAATCAGCTGTGATCTTAACAGCTCATTTACATGTAAGGAAAACGTGATTTCTCTTGAATGAGACATTGGATCACATATACCAAGGTTTTTCTGTGGTCTGTATGGCCAAATATAGATGGCTTAGGACGGTTGCTCTTACTGGCAGATTTCTATTAAAGGGAACGTGTCACGTCATTTGTAGTATCGAAATTGTCCCCAGTGCGTTGTTAGTGATGCAATGTGCGTCACTAACATTAAAACCGCTGCTGTAATCCTTAGCAAAAAGCACTTGATATAGTTAGGTCGCACCTGCTCTTTTAGTCATAGGGGGAGCTTCATTGCATGCAGTCAGGTTTGTCACCGGCCACACAATTTGAATTCTGTTCCCTGGTATGTGCTGACAGCACTTGTAATTCTGCCCTTGCGCAGTGTTCG
The DNA here is from genome assembly GCF_039654945.1 of Dendrobates tinctorius. NCBI lineage: Eukaryota > Metazoa > Chordata > Amphibia > Anura > Dendrobatidae > Dendrobates > Dendrobates tinctorius. The sequence goes on along the minus strand of NW_027361807.1, from coordinate 12,514,102 downwards.
TTGGGGAGCAACACTTGCGTCTTGGCAAGCTGCGCATGCGCTGTGACGAGCTGCTCCCTGCGTGTGCTCACTGAGGCTGTGAGTGGTTTCCAGCTTCACTGGCGCATGCGCACCCAGTCAGTGAAGCTGGCAACTACTCACAGCTTCAGTGCTCAGGGAGCAGCTTGTCACAGCACATGCACAGCTTGCCAATACTCAAGTGTTGCTCCCCAATGCACACTACGCAAGTGCGGGATTTCAAGTGACGTCGGCGCCAACCTGGGGACTTAATTCAAATTCTGTGGTTGGGGACAACCTTGACTGAACGCAATGAATCACCCTCCTAAGCACTGACTAAATGAGCAGATACAATCTATATAAAGTGCTTTTTTTCTAATTACAGCAGCAATTTTAATTAAAAAAAAAAAACGTGTTCGTGTTGCACATTGTATCACTAAGGCTAGTTTCACACTAGCGTTTTTAGCGCTGAGCTTCGTGCGCAATAGAATCACATACAAAAAAGCATTATGCGTTTGCTTTTTTATGCACATGCATTTTAACCAGTTTCTAGCCATGTTAACTTAAAACGCATGCGATTTTAAACGCAGGCATGCGCATGTCCGCGTTCCCATAGACTGTAATGTGATTTTTTTTTTTTTTTTTGCACATTCTGTGCGCATGTGCTTTTTTGAGACAGGTCAGACGGACCAAAAATGCAACAGGTTGCGTCCGGCGCGCCTAGGAGCACACTACAAAAAACGCATGCGCACGAAAACGCATACGAACGCGCGCATACGCTAGACCATGCGCCCCCATGTTAAAGATGGGGGCGCAGGACGCATGCGCACGATGCGCAGTGCTAAAAAACGCTAGTTTGAAACCATCCTATCAATGTACTGGGGATAGTGTACATGCTACAAAGGACCTGCAGGTTCCCTTTAAGGAGTGGGTGGTGGTCAGGTCTCTTGATCCTAGAAACATCTCCTGACAAAACTAACAATATATGGCTGGTATAATCAGTGGAGATACATCTTTAAAATGAGAAAATGTAGCTTATTTAGCTCCCTTAACTTTACTGAGGTTGTCCAGTACTCTTTATGATGACCCATATAAGATTGGAGGGGGTTCGGGTAGTCCGATTTCTCACAAATGAGTTGCTCTCGCCTCCAGTGGCTGCTGCCAGATGTGAATGCTGTACGGAGCCGGACACCACAGATCTGTACACTGATAAGTTTCCACTGCAGAACAGTTCTTATTGAAATGAATAGAAGCTGATCTGCAGCATCTACTAATCAGCGCTGTTCGATTCCACCAGACAACCAATGGAGGTGATAGCGGCTGGGTTGCCGGTTGTGTGGTCCCCACCAATCTTATGTGGGTCATCAGTAAAGTTCTGGACCACCCTTGGACATAGAAATACATATACCATGAGGTCACCGCTTGGCTGCTGAGCAGTATATCATTTCATACTTTATTACCATTCCGAAGCTTGGCTTTTCCACATAAATGACTGAGAATATCATTTCCCAATTGTGACAATGAGGGTTCTGTCTTAAATGTCATAGAACAGTTTTCTGGTGCAGAAATTCTTTGGCCTTCAGATGTAAATCCCTCCATTCATCTGTAGCCCATGTGGGCGGCAGCACTGGGGGTTTTATCTTATTGCTGGGGGGTCTGGCTTCCACATTCCTGCGCCAGCATCTGCCATGGTTTGGTCAGTTCTTACTCTCCATTGCCTAGTTTCTTACTGATTTTCTTCATGTGCATACAGCACAGAAAGCGACCCATACATCCTGCAGATGTTTATGGATCCTAGGAGGAAATGAACACATTGAAAACATGTATGCAGATAGTGCCCAGCACTATAAGGCAGCCCCTGCGTACATTCAGATGTCCATGTTGCAACTACGTGTTGTCTGTTTGTTTGTTTTTTTAACGTATATGAGACGATATGTAACTTATATATTTATTTATCCATCCGTTAAAAACACACGCTAACCAAACACTGACGCAAAATACTGACACTAATACCATTTTTTTCATGTATGTGAATACAGAATGTGAATGAGGCCTTAGGGCAGGGGTCTCAAACTAGTGGCCCACAGGCCAACTGCGGCCCTCGGGACAATAGTTTGCGGCCCTCACCTCGGCCGGGATCACACATGCGAGAAACACGGCCGAGTCTCGCATGTGAAATCCCAGTCACACGTAGTACCGCTCATTAAGGTCATGAATATGGACGCCACTCCACTCTCATAGGCGTGGCGCCCATATTCATGAGCTTAATGAGCGGTACCACGTGACATGTGACCGCGTGCTCATACAGGAAGATGATGTTGTCGCTGGACCATTGGAGCTGCAGCAGGAGGAGGTAAGTATGATGATGGCTAGACAGTCACAGCAGCCTGCGGTCAGCAGGCAAGGCGTATGAGTCACACTCACTACACATGCAGCAGGAGCAGCTGAGCAGGGACCGGACTGCGCCACAGACTCAGGTGTGCCAGGTTCAGAATGAGCGGTGGGGCGGTGCAGTATATTGCTCTCGGAGGCGGGATATCAGCCGGCCTTATTGCGAACTTGCGCCATTACCCCGGGCTCAGAAGCGGAGGCGGCCGCGGAAATTGCTGCTCAGCGGGACAGAAAAAAAAGCGGAAAAATCCGCATCGGCTAACACTGAAACAGTGACACCAAGTGGAATTATCTATTACACAGCCCCAAACATGTCTTTTAAAGCTTGCAGTGAAGAGGATGGTTGGTGATGAGCACAGACAATTTCAGGAATAGTGGGCAGTGCAATATTTCTTTGAGCATAGGGCTTCTATATCTGCTGTATTATCATTTTATTTATTTATTACTGATTGATTATTTTTTTCTTATGATTTTGTTAATTTATTTTTTAACACAAAATAAGATGGAAAAAATAAAGACATTTGATAACATTGGAATGCTTTTGTAAGAGCTTTTCTTGTGGAAAACCTGATGCGGCCCAGCCCCACCAAGATTCTACCTCCAGCAGCCCCCAGGTAAATTGAGTTTGAGACCCCTGCCTTAGGGTATTTGCTGCTTTTTTTATTTTGTCACAAAAACTGAAAGATTTCCAAGTACCAGCAAAGTGAGATTACATATGTCCTTGCAGATTTGAAGCAGTTTCAGATCTGCAGCATGACATATTTATTTAATTTTTTTTTTTTTTTTTACCGTTTTTCTCCTATTTTAATGAATGGAGGAAAAAACAAACACATTTTATGCTGCTTTTTTTTTTTTTTTTTTTTGCCAACGCTCCAGTATTTGCAGCAGAAATGTCTGCAGCAAATAGTTAATGTGTACACATGCCCTAAAGCAGGGATGGGGAACTTTTTTTTTTTTCTTCTGTCAGAGGGCAATTTGGATATTTAGGCTGTGTGCACACGATGCAGATATCCAGCGGATCCGCAGCGGATTTTACCGCACAGAAACATTGCATATCCGCATTGTGATGTACAGTACCATTAGATTAGATATTAGAAAAAACTTTTTGACAGAGTGATCAATGAGTGGAACAGGCTGCCACGAGAAGTGGTGAGTTCTCCTTCAATGGAAGTCTTCAAACAGAGGCTGGACAGACATCTGACTGGGATGATTTAGCGAATCTTGCTTTGAGCAGGGGGTTGGACCAGATGGCCCAGGAGGTCCCTTCCAACTCTATGATTCTATGATTAAAAGCAATGAAAAAAAAAAATCCGCAGCATGTTACTACTTTTGTGCAGTTTTCCACCTCCCCTGTCTCCAAATCCGCAGGGGTGAATCCGCAGTGGAAACCCGCAAGAAAAATGGAAGACAAAATGGAAGAAATCCGCAGGAAAAATGCAGGTCATTAGACCTGCGGATTTCTTCCATTCTGTGTGGAAAAATCCGCAGGGCAAAAAAGTCCGTCTGCACTCAGCCTTATAACATCAGTTGCAGTCCTGCCAAAATAAACTTGAAAATGAACCTGCTATATTTGGTGACACGATTAAGTCTCACCCTTAATGTGATGGCTGGAGCGGCGTCTCTTTGGAGCAGCTGTGAAGTTGGGTGGCAGTGATGATGCTGCTACTCGCAACTGATTTTTCCTCGTTTGCATCACTCAGTCTGGATTCCAGCGCAGTTGACTCTTAACCCCTTCCTGACATCCGACGTACTATCCCGTCCACGGTACCCGGGCCCGTATGACCGTGGACGGGATAGTACGTCTACCGCGATCAGCGGCGCCCACGTGGTGAGCGCCGCTGATCGCGGCCGGGTGTCAGCTGATTATCATAGCTGACACCTGGCACTATGTGTGAGGGGCGGTCGCGGACCGCCCCCGACACGTTAACCCCTTGCACACCGCGATCAAACATGATCGCGGTGTACCGGGAGTTAAAGGGAAGCATCGGCAGGGAGGGGGCTCCCTCCGTGCTTCCCTGAGCCCCCCACGGCAGCGCAATGTGCAGCGCTGCTGCGGGGGGCTCCTATCCTCCAGGCCCCCGAATCCAAGATGGCGACGGGGGCCTTCGGGGACCTGAGGAAGCTGGCTTCCACAGTGCCTGCCAAGCGCAGGCAAGATGAAGTCTGCTTCAATGCCTGTGACAGATTGCTGATCTGTCACAGTGATCTGTGATGTGACAGATCAGCGATCTGTCACAGGACAGTGATGTCCCACCTGGGACTATGTAATAAAGTAAAAAAAAAATTAAAAAAAAAATGTAAAAATAAATTTAAAAAAATCGCCAAATAAATTTCCCTCAATAAATCCATTTTTTGGAAATAATAAAAAAAAAAACAATAAAAGTACACATATTAGGTATCGCCGCGTCCGTAATGACCCACCCTATAAAACTGTCCCATTAGTTAACCCTTTTAGCGAACCCCTTAAAAAATAAAAATAAAAAACGAAGCAAAAAATGATTTATTATCTTACCGCCAAACAAAAAGTGTAATAACGCGCGATCAAAAAGACGCATATAAATATCCATGGTACCGCTGAAAACGTCATCTTGTCCCGCAAAAAACGAGCCGCGACACAGCATCATCAGCGAAAAAATGAAAAAGTTATAGCTCACAGAATAAAGTGATGCAAAAATAATTATTTTTTATATAAAATAGTTTTCATTGCATAAAACCGACAACATAAAAAACGACATAAAGGAGGTATCGCTGTAACCGTACTGACCCGAAGAATAAAACCGCTTTATCAATTTTACCGCACGCGGAACGGTGTAAACGCACCCCCCCAAAAGAAATTCATGAAACGCTGGTTTTTGTTCATTCTGCGTCCCAAAAATAGGAATAAAAAGCGATCAAAAAATGTCACATGCCCGAAAATGGTACCAATAAAAACGTCAACTCGTCCCGCAAAAAATAAGACCTCACATGACTCAGTGGGTCAAAATACGGAAAAATGATAGCTCTCAATATGTGGTGATGCAAAAACTATTTTACAATAAAAAGCGTCTTTTAGCGTGTGACAGCCGCCAAACATAAAAACCGCCATAAATAGTAAGTCAAACCCCCCGTTATCACCCCCTTAGTTAGGGAAAAATAATAAAACTAAAAAAAAAGTATTTATCTCCATTTTCCCGTTAGGGTAAGGCTGTGTGCACACGCTGCGGATTAGGTGCGGATTCACACGCTGCGGATTTTGTAAAATCCGCAGGTGAAACCGCAGGTCAAAAGACCTGCGGTTTTACCTGCGGATTGCTCTGCGGTTTTGTCCTGCGGTTTTTCATCTCCTCAATAGAGGAGATGGCAAACCGCAGGAGAATCCGCAGAAAGAATTGACATGTCAATTCTTTCTGCGGATTGAAAACCGCAGATAATCCGCGCGGAAAATTCCGCACCGTCTGCACTGCGGTTTTTGATTCCCATAGGGAATCATGGTACTGGGGTCCGCAGCAGCCAAAACCGCTGCGGAACCGCAGCAAAATCCGCAGCGTGTGCACACAGCCTTAGGGTTAGGGCTAGGGTTAGGGCTCAGATTAGGGTTAGGGGTTTGTTGGGGTTAGGGTTGGAGTTATAATTGGGGGTTTCCACTGTTTGGGCACATCAGGGGCTCTCCAAATGCAACATGGCGTCTGATCTCAATTCCAGCCAATTCTGAGTTGAAAAAGTCAAATGGTGCTCCTTCCCTTCCAAGCTCTGTCATGCGCCCAAACAGTGTTTTACCCCCACATGTAGGGTATCAGCCTACTCAGGACAAATTGCAAAACAATTTTTGGGGTCCAATTTCTCCTGTTACCCTTAGGAAAATAAAAAATTGGGTGCAAAAATATCATTTTTGTGGAAAAAAATGATTTTTTTATTTTCACGTCCGAGTGTTATAAACTTCTATGAAGCACTTGGGGGTTCAAAGTACTCACCACACATCTAGATAAGTTCCGTGGGGGGTCTAGTGTCCAAAATGGGGTCACTTGTGGGGAGTTTCAATAGTTTAGGTACATCAGGGGCTCTCCAAACGCCCATGACACCCGCAGACCATTCCATCAAAGTCTGCATTCCAAAACGTCACTGCTTCCCTTCCGAGCCCCGACGTGTGTCCATACAGTAGTTTTCTCCCACATATGGGGTGTCGGCGTACTCAGGCCAAATTGGACAACAACTTTTGGGGGTCCAATTTCTCCTGTTACCCTTGGGAAAATGAAAAAATTGGGGACTAATTGATCATGTTTCTGGAAAAAATACGATTTTTTTATTTTCATGCCCTGGCATTATAAACTTCTGTGAAGCCCTTGGGGGTTCAAAGTGCTCACCTCACATCTAGATAAGTTCCTTAGTGGGTCTAGTTTTCAAAATGGTGTCATTTGTGGGGGGTTTCCACTGTTTAGGTACATTAGGGGCTCTCCAAAGGCAACATGACACCCGCAGACCATTCCATCAAAGTCTGCATTCCAAAACGTCACTACTTCCCTTCCGAGCCCCGACGTGTGCCCATACAGTAGTTTTCACCCACATATGGGGTATCGGCATACTCAGGACAAATTGGACAACAACTTTTGGGGTCCAATTTCTCCTGGTACCCTTGGGAAAATAAAAAAATGGTGACTAAAAGATCATGTTTGTGGAAAAAATACGAATTTTTTATTTTCACGCCCGGGCGTTATAAACTTCTGTGAAGCACTGGGGGGTTCAAAGTGCTCACCACACATCTAGATAAGTTCCTTGGGGGGTCTAGTTTCCAAAATGGTGTCATTTGTGGGGGATTTCCACTGTTTTGGTACATCAGGGGTTTTCCAAACGCGACATGGTGTCCGATCTCAATTCCAGCCAAAAACGTCAAATGGCGCTGCTTCCCTTCCGAGCTCTGCCATGCGCCCAAATAGTGGTTTACCCCCACATGTGGGGTATCAGCGTACTCAGGACAAATTGCACAATAACTTTTAGGGTCCTGTTACCCTTGGAAAAATAAGAATTGAGGGTGAAAAGATCATTTTTGTGGAAAAAATATGATTTTTTAATTGTACCGCTGTACGTTATAAACTTCTGTAAAGCCCTTGTGGGTTCAAAGTTCTCACCACATATCTAGATAAGTTCCTTGGGGGGTCTAGTTTCCAAAATGGGGTCACTTGTAGGGGGTTTCCACTGTTTAGTTACATCAGGGACTCTCCAAACGTGACATGGCGTCCGATCTGAATTCCAGCCAATTTTGCATTGAAAAAGTCAAACGGCGCTCCTTCCATTCTGAGCTCTGCCATGCGCCGAAACAGTCGTTCCCCCCACAAATCAGGTATCAGCGTACTCAGGACAAATTGCACAATAACTTTTGCAGTCCAATTTCTCCTGTTACCCTTGGTAAAATAAAAAAAATTGAACCTGAAGTATTTTTTTTGTGAAAAAAAGTTAGATGTTCATTTCTTTTTAAATATTCAAAAAAATTCCTGTGACGCACCAAATGGGTTAATAAACCACTTCTTGAATGTGGTTTTGAGCACCTTAAGGGGTTCAGTTTTTAGAATCGTGTCACTTTTGGGTATTTTCTATCATATAGACCCCTCAAAGTGGCTTCAAATGTGATGTGGTCTTAAAAATAAAATGGTGTTGTAAAAATGAGAAATCGCTGTTCAACTTTTAACCCTTAACTTCCTAACAAAAAAAAATTTTGGTTCCAAAATTGTGATGATGTAAAGTAAACATGTGGGAAATGTTACTTATCAAGTTTTTTTTTTTTGTAAATTCTTTATTTTAGAATTTTTTAAGTTTTTGAACATCACCATTAAACACAACACCAATTCTCAGGTACAGTTGGCGACATATTAAATAGTGTCTGGTTTAGGGCGGGAAGGGAGGAGAAAATAAGGAAAAAATAGGTAGGGGAGGAAAGGAAAAAAGAAAGGGAAGGGGAAAAGGGAACATATTCATATACAATATGAACAACATTAACAATAACAACATGTGGTTGACAACATGAGCACAATCATTGCATGGGTGCACTTCAAAAAATAACGCTTCTCCATGTATTACAATTGAGCTATCTAATATGGGGTAGTAAGGCCAGGAGCCCCAAAGCAGAAGCCACCCAATTCAGTAGAGCCTAACAAAACAAAAAAACTCCAGAATGTTCCTAAAGAGGATTGTCTTCTAAGTACCTATTCCAAGGGGCCCAAGTCGACACGAAAGCTTTATGATTATAAATTTCCCAGCTAGACAGCTCCTCTAAACGATAAATCTGATTTATTTTCGTATACCATTCTCCCAACGTGGGAGGAGCTACATCCTTCCAATGGGTAGCTATCAACTGTCTCGCCGCACTCAACATCAGTGGAAGAAGCCCATGTTTTTTTGGTAAAAAATCTTTTGACGGGCATGAAAGGAGAGCTTCCGTGGCTCCAAGATCCACCTTTATTAATCCTAATTTTTTGAGAACTAACTCAACTCCCTCCCAAAAAATTCGCAATCTAGGACATTCCCAGAATATATGCGTATGATGTCCTCTAGGATTGAGGCATCGCCAGCAATCATCATTATCCACGAGGCCTAACTGGAACAACTTAGCTGGAGTTAAATGCCACCTAGTTAATATCTTATAAGAATTCTCCTGCAAAAGTACACATCTAGAAAAACCCCTAGCATTTGACAGCATTTTAGATATTTGATCTTCTGTAAACGTGATATTAAGTTCAATTTCCCATGAGTGTATAAATGAGGGTTTAGAATGTCCACTCGGAGAGCTGAGATGTGAGTAGATGCGGGATATAATTTTCTGTCGTGGGGATGGAAGTTTAATCATAATATCTAGCCAGGACCAATTAGATTTAGACGGGAATCTCCTTCCAAACTGTAAAAGTATGCGTTTGATGTGTTGTTTCTGGAGAAAATTTGTTGGTTGGACCGATGCCCCCTGTGGCCAAGATCCCTCCCGCAAAGTGTTATTACTATAAAAACTATTTAACGTTTCTCTAGGGAGGTTGGACCATAAATTGTATGGATCCTGAAAGTCTTGCTCTAACAAATAGGGAATTGAGCCAATCGGTGTCAATGTGGAGGGGAAAGTATCTTCCGGGAACTCTCCCATTACCAATCTTTTAATACGCAACGTAGTTGTAGTTACATCATCCAACCTAAAAGAGGCCGGCGGCTTAGCCCTAGTCCAGAGATACGGCAAACCTCTCGGGCCCAGTAAAGCCCAGTCAACACTATCCCCCTCCTCCCTTTCAGCACAGGACACCACCTTTAACCATCTACTGAGATGGATAGCCTTATAATATAAAAGAAGGTCTGGAACCCCTAACCCTCCAAAAGAGAGAGGACGAGAAAGAAACTTATAAGGTAACCTAGCCCTTTTATTTTTCCATATAAATTTTCCAATAAGGGATTTTAATGTTCCAAAAAATGTCAGGGGAATCCGAATCGGAACCATGTTCATGGTATATAGTATAATGGGCATTATATATGCCTTAAACACATTAATACGACCCATCCAGGATAAAGTGGGTAAGCTATACTTCTGCATCAGGTTTTTGACCTTTTGAATTAAAGGAGTGTAATTGTCATGGAATAGGTTAGTGGGGTCTCTAGTTATCATTATTCCCAAATATCTAATAGAATTAGTGGCCCAAGAGAATGGAATCTGCGTACGAATGGTGGAGGTCTGAGAGTGAGGGAGACCAATGTTTAACACTTCAGATTTTGACAAATTGATTTTGAAATTAGAAAGGAGACCAAAATGATGAAAGGCTTGAAGAATAATTGGAAAGGCCTGGGATGGATTGGAGATAAGGAAAAGCAAATCGTCTGCGAAAGCTAGAGTCTTAAGTGACCTCTGACCCACCGTCAACCCCTCTATACGTTGATCTTGTCTGATGCTTTGTATCAAAGTTTCTATAACTAAAATGAACAAAGAAGGCGACAAGGGGCAACCCTGTCTAGTCCCGTTGCTAATCCCAAAACTATCTGACAGGGTGCCGTTGACTCTGACCTTGGCCGTCGGTTGTGAATAAAGCGAGAGGACTGCTGTTATATATTGAGGAGGGAAGCCAAACTTAATCATTACTTGTTCCATAAACCTCCAGCTCACTCTATCGAAAGCCTTCTCAGCATCCGTCGACAAGAGCATCAAGGGCATACCCCGAGTCTTAGCAAACATTATAGACTGAATGACTTTAGTAGAATTATCCTTCCCCTCCCTGCCTCTTACAAAGCCTACTTGGTCTGCATAAATTAGCTTAGGTAAGAAATTGCTTAATCTGCCCGCTAATATTTTAGCCCACATCTTGATATCTGCATTAAGCAGTGATATTGGTCTGTAGCTAGTGCACAGATTGGGATCTTTACCCTCCTTAGGGAGGACTGTGATGTATGCCTCCAAGGATTGTCTAGGGGGGAGCTGGCCTGCTAAATAGGAATTAAACAAAGACACTAGGTGAGGTAACAGTGGTTTTATAAACTTTTTATAATAGATAATGGGAAGACCATCTGGGCCCGGTGCCTTTCCGCTCGGAATAGTAGAAAGAATGTCTAAAATCTCTGTAGGGGTAACTGGGGCAGTCAATAAGGACTGACCTTCAAGAGTTATTTTAGGGAGATGTAACGAGGTCAAAAATTCTTTCATTTTTGCTAAGGCTGTGACTGGCTCCTGCATGCTATCAGGTGTATTTAAATTGTATAAATTTTCATAAAAGTCTTTAAACTCCCTGGCAATATCTGCAGTCCCGAGAATTGAAGAGCCATCTAAAGCTCTAAGTTGTCTAATAAACGTCTTTTCCTTTTGTTTCTTAAGTAGGGATGTCCTAAGCTTACTACTCTTATTGCCATGGAGATAAAGCTTCTGTCTACTTCTCATATAAATTTTTGCTGATTTAATGTTTAAAAGGTTTTTTAATGAGGTTCTCAGATCTGTCAGTTCTGACAATATTTTATTTACCTGAGATCTCTTATGTAACCTCTCGAAGGAACTGATTTGATGTAGAATAGACACAACCTTTTTTGATCGCTCCTTTTTCAAATATGAGCCTAGGGCTATAAATTCCCCTCTCATTACTGCTTTATGAGATTCCCACACCATAGGCAAGGGCGGGCCTGAGTGCAAATTATTCTGAAAAAAGAAGTCAAGAGTACTTGTCAGTTTTTCAATGTGAGAATCCGAGTCCAAAAGAGTTTCATTCAGTGACCACGACCCAGCCGGCCGTGGTAGAGTTTTTATCTCTATGTCAAGAAAAATGGGAGCGTGATCTGAGAGAGAAATGATATCTATATTAGCTTTTCTAACTAATTGGAGATTAGCTGTTTGTACCAGTAGGTAATCAATTCTGTGATAGCTATTATTCGGATGGGAATAAAAAGTGTAATCTCTGCCCGAAGGAAAAAGCGTTCTCCAAGGGTCTATCAGATGCAATTTTTGTAATGAAAGGTGTAATCGTCTCAGCGCCCTCTGAGAAAGAGCCGATCTGCCCGTTGAAGTATCTAAGGCTGGGTTCAAAGATACATTAAAATCCCCTCCCACCAACAACAGACCCTCAGTAAAAAGTTCCAGAACATTCAATGTTTTACACAGCCAACCTATCTGGTTCCTATTTGGGGCATATAAGTTACACAAGGTAATCTTAGGGTTAGCCAAAAAGCCCTTAATTATAATGTACCTGCCTTCTGAATCAGATAAACAATCGCTCAAAATAAAAGGAACATTTTTCTTTATAGCAATACTCACTCCACCCGACGCTGAACCGCCCGTACTGTGATACCAGGTCGGGTAGCGAAATCTAGACATATCTGGGACTCTCCCTTTTTTAAAATGTGTCTCCTGCAGGAAAACTATACTAGATTTCTTTGAGTGCAAAAGATTCATCACTTGGCTTCTCTTATTCGGAGAGCGTAAGCCCTTTACATTATACGAGGCCACAGTTATAGTGGCTAAGTTCACCTTATCACCCATAATTTGTTAAAGAAGGTAATAAAAAGGATTCCTCCGTCATCAAACCACAGAAATTAAAAGAAAAAAACAAAGAGATAAGAAAAATAACAAAAAACCTAAAAATTATTAAGATAAAACATGAGAAATACAACAAGAACCAAATACCTGTCTGTGGCAGAGGCAGGGGGTCAAAAATACCTCCCATAACAGAACAGGAAAAAACATTTCTGACACACGAGTGGCATATGTTAACTTATACGGCAATTGAATGATATCAACACCTGAATAAATGTCAAACTTAGCAAGCTAAAATAGGATAAAGCATGTCCGAACGGGCCGAGGGGTCCGGCTCCAGTGTGGAAAAAACAAATACAACCGGGAGAAGCACAAGAAAGCTCAGGGGGGTATCTCCTTTTCCGTTCCAGATTTCCCTCTTTTGGGAGTCGAGCGTCTCTTTCCCAAGACCCAGTCCCCCTGTCCTCCAGTAAAAGCATGAACAGGGGGAGGCGTACGATGATCCATGTCTAGAGGAAGCCAGGAAGGAATGTCCATAGGGGCAATGCCAAAAGCGTCCCATATTTTGGGTAAATCTTCAGGGGTCCGAACCATTATTTGCCTACCATCTCCTTGTATAGATATACCAAACGGAAACAGCCATTTATATAAGATTTTACGCGAGCGTAACACCTCCAGGAGGGGCCTTAGGACTCTTCTTTTTGCAAGGGTCGACGGCGCAACATCCTGATAAAGATGAATAGCAGATCCCTCATAAGAAAGATTTTTAATGTCTCTTGAAGCGGACAAAATAGCATTGGTATCCAAATAGCTCAGTAGGCCGCAAATCACATCCCTCGGAGGTTCCGTTGGTTTCGGCTTTGGTCTAAGAGATCTATGCACCCTTTCTATTACAATTCGGTCACATGTTTCTTGTGGAATTAAGAGAGCAAAGATCTCCTTAGTAGCTTTTTCCAATATCTCTGTGGAAACACTTTCAGGCAAGCCTTTTATCCGTATGTTCTTTCTGCGACTCCGATTTTCCTGATCCTCAAGGGCCAGAAAAGAGTTGTTAAGCTGTATTCTGTGATAATCTAGATGTTCTCTCATAGCATTGGAGTGGCTAATGATAGAGGACTGAGAGGACTCCAAAGACTCCACTCTATTACCAATGTGTAACAAGTCCGCTCTCATACCAGATATTTCATTAACCAATGGTTTCATAGCCTGTGCTAATAATTTTTTAAAAAACGATCTAGAAAGTTTCCCAGAGTCTGATTGAGTGACATCGCTGCCAGAAGCATCGTCACTGGAATCTGAGTCCTCGGCATGCTCCTCCTCCACAACTTCTACAGGGAGCCTTTTAGCATTAGGCTTAGACGTAGCAGATTTGTTTTTCAAAAATTTATCCATTTCACCTTGTTTGCTTCGATGCGCCTCCGCAGTCAGCGGTTTTGCACGCTCTTTATTAGTTTTGACCATTTTGCTCAATTGAAGCGTGCCTAAAATTTACCACCCGTGCGTCAAGAAAAGTCTAGTACAGCATTTTGCTATATAAAAATAACCCCATGTAACTTGGAGGGTGAGGGGTTAAAAATTGGAAACATCCGCGGGGATCCGCTGGAGCCGGCAGAGACAGGGTAGCGCCAACTCTCCACTGCTGCGTTTATATCAGCAGACAGCAGCACTTCTATGTGGGGGGAGCGATATCCCCCGCTCAGGCCTTGCAGAAAGTCTCAGCAACGCCGGGGGCCGTCAACAACCTGTCTGGCCCAGAGCCAGCACCCTCCTCCCCCTCATGCAGCTCATGCAGCGACAACAATCCCCGCAGGCCACACAGACAGCACACCGGGGGTTTCCTCTCACCGCCTTGTGCTCCAACAGGCGAGACCGCTCCCTGCTCTGCGGTCTCACACCTCCACCAAGGGCCTCCTGCGGTCCGGATCTCCGGGTCTTGTACTCAGGGGGATATATAAAGATGGCGCCCGTCTTCCTCCAGCGCCGCAGCACTCTCCACGAGGCCGCTCAGCGCTCCGGTGCCGCGTCTCCACACCACCCCTCACCTTCTTCTCCAAGCCCGGGGCACTCTAAAAATCTTTTTTGTCGCTTTTATGCCGCTTTTATCTGGGCCAAATAAGGCAATTTTGTGGCTAGGAGCGGGAGCTGCCATAAAACACGTCCTCCCTGTGTGAGATCCAGGCCACGCCCCACTTATCAAGTTTTTTGTGTGCCTTATCTCTGTGATTTAAGGGCATAAAAATTCAAAGTTGGAAAATTGCGAAATTTTCAAAATTTTTGTCAAATTTCCATTTTTTTCATAAATAAACGCAAGTTATTTGAATGAAATTTTACCACTGTCATGAAGTACAATATGTCACGAGAAAACAATGTCAGAATCACCAGGATCAATGGAAGCGTTCCAGAGTTATGACCTCATAAAGGTACAGTGGTCAGAATTGTAAAAATTGGCCCGGTCATGAACGTGCAAACCACCCTTGGGGGTGAAGGGGTTAAAGTTTTGTAAAGAACTGATCACAGCAATAAGTTATTGTGAACACATTGTCTCCTTTAAGTGGGAAATTCATCTCACATAGGAGATGCTGGGGCACATACAGGTGCTTCTCCCAAAACTAGAATATCATCAAAAAGTTTATTTCAGTTCTTCAATACAAAAAGTGAAACTTCTATCTTATTATATAGTCATATACAAACAGAGTGATCTATTTCACGTGTTTATTTCTGTTAATGTTGATGATTATGGCTTACAGCCAATGAAAACCCAAAAGTCATTATCTCAGAAAATTAGAATACTTTATAACACCAGCTTTTAAAATCCGAAATGTTGTGCTACTGAAATGTATGCTCAGTAAATGCATTAAAGGGGTTGTCCACTACTTTATAGTAACCCCCCATTGTATCCCCCCGGGGCCCCTAATAAATATTGTAATTACCTTGCGCTGCCAATTCTTCCTGTGAGCGGCGCTATGCAGGCAGCTGAGTCCGGGGTCACATGACCCCCAGGCTGCAGCCCCTGCTAACATCTGCCGACGTCACGTCAATTTCCTGACTCTGGAATTTGACGTGACGTCAGTAGCAGGCCTGCAGCAGTGTGTGGGCAGTACCGCGGGTCCACGTGTGTGTGCATATACAGGCATCGTCCGATGGTACTACAAGTCCCAGCAGGCGATGCCTGCCACACTGACAGTGAGTGACACATTAGCCAATGATGGGACAGTAGTAGAACCATCATCCAGCTAATCTGTTGCATGTAAAAAAAAAAAACATACATTACATATAACAGAGTACGTACTCACCGCACACACCTAATTCCCCGAAGCCATCGATCTGTGATAAACATAAAATAATAAACCAACCTATACTTACCTCTCCGCCGTAGTCCAGATAATAACGAGGGTCCCACGACGATCTCCCGTGGAGATCAGCCGATGCGACCGCTCTCCAGGGGCTCCAGCACTGAAATGACAGGCAGAGATATCCCTCCACCAGGAAAGAGGTCCCATAACCCTAACCCTAATTCTCACCTGATGTCACTGTTCTATAGGGGAGATCGTCATGGGACCCTCATTATTAATTGGACTACGTCGGACAGGGAGTATACGGTTGGTTTATTTTTCGTTTTTTTCTAGGAGACGAGGGCGTCACTTGGATCTGAGTGTGCAATAAAAATATGAAAACAGTGTTTCATTAAAAGACTTTATTCTTGTGTGTTTTTTTAACCCTTTATTAATATAAGATTAATAATGGATCGGTGTCTTATTAACGCCTCTCCATTATTAACCAGGCTTAATGTCACCTTCCAATAGCAAGGTGACATTAACCCCTTATATTACCCCATATCCCACCGCTACACGGGAGTGAGAAGAGAGGGGCTAAGTGCCAGAATTGGCGCATCTTAGAGATGCGCCATGCTGGGGTGGCTACGAGCTGGTATTTGTAGCCGGGGGGGGGACAATATCCATGGCCCCTTCCTAGGCTATGAACATCAGGCTGCGCAGACAGCTGCGGGCTTTCTGGCTATAAAATATAGGGGGACCCCACAGCATTTTTTTATTTTTTTGGGGTCCCTCTATTGTAATAGCCAGTAAAGGCTATGCAGACAGCTGCGGGCTGATATTCATACCATGGGAAGGGGCCATGGGTATTACCTCCTTCCCAGGCTGCAAATATTGGTCCCCGGCCGTCGGCTTTTCCCCTCTGGTGCAGAAAATTGCGCGGCAGCCCACGCCGGGTTTTTTTTTTATATGGCTATATATCTAGATTTATCTATGGATAGTTTTATCTCTCCGTCCTTTTATCTCTCCGTCCTTTTATCTCTCCGTCCTTGTATCTCTCCGTCCTTGTATCTCTCCGTCCTTGTATCTCTCCGTCCTTGTATCTCTCCGTCCTTGTATCTCTCCGTCCTTGTATCTCTCCGTCTATCTATCCTATCCGTGTGTGTAATGGAGTGTGGGTTGGACAAATGTAAAAGAGGGGGTCAGACAGAAATGACATCACAAATCTTTTTATTTATTTTTTGTTAAATTACATATCTTTAGCTTACAAAAACCCAGACAAATCTGCAGGCAAAACTGCACTGAAAAACCGCATCAAATCCGCGGCAAAAACGCATCAAAAACACACCTGCGTTTTCTGCCAAGACCTGTGTTTTTTGTGCCGAAAAATCCGCGGGAGAATCCGCAACGTGTGCACTTACCCTTAGGCTTTCAGCATTATAAAGGTATGTACCGTATTTTTCTCTTTGTAAGACTCACTTTTTTCCCCCAAATTTGGGGGGAAATAGGGGTACGTCTTACAATGCAAACATACGTTTTTTGGGCTGCCGCTGCGGGTGTCCGTTACTTGCCGCCACCGCGCTGGGTCCTCCGGGTGCTGCCGCCACCGCGCTGGGTCCCTCAGGTGCTGCTGCTGCCGCCGCCTTGCTGGGTCCCCCGGTGCCTGCCGCCGCCGCCACCGGGCTCTGTCCCGTGCTGCGTGGGGGGCTCTGCCGTTCCATCCATGCCTGCGCGGTGGCTTGCTTCCTGGAAAATGGCCGCCGCGCAAGCGCAGATGGAGATCTCAGCACTGAAATCTCGGGAAATTTGTGTGTGGTGGCTCTTGAAGCAATGACTCCAGCAGCAGTCCACTCCTTGTGAATCTCCCTCAAATTTTTGAGTGCCCTTTTCTTAACAATCCTTTCAAGGCTGTGGTTATCCCGGTTGCTTGTGCACCTTTTTCTACCACACTTTTTTAGTCCACTCAACTTTCCATTAATATGCCTGGATACAGCACTCTGAACAGCCAGCTTCTTTAGCAATGACCTTTTGTGGCTTACCCTCCTTGTGGAGTGTGTAAGTGACTGGCTTCTGGACATCTATCAAGTCAGCAGTCTTCCCCATGATTGTGGAACCTACTGAAACAGACTAAAAGAAATCCTTAGGAAGCCTTTACAGGTGTTTTTTGTTAATTATAAATTACTGAGATAATGAATTTTAGATTTTCATTGAATGTAAGCCATAATCATCAACATTAACAGAAATAAACAGTTGATATACACCACTCTGTTTGTAATGACTATGAGATTCACTTTTTTATTGAAGAACTGAAATAAATTAACTTTTTGATTTTCTAATTTTGTGAGAAGCACCTGTATATTACATTGAATGTCTCCTTGTAGTGGGGAATTCATCTCACATAGGAGATACTGGGGCTGGAGCATATTATCACATAGTAGATGCTGAAGCCTATATATCATGTAGAAGACACTTGGGCTGGAACATATGGATATAATCCTTCATTGAATGCGCCACAGTGCATAAACTGTCAGTGGTATATGGGCGCAATAATAAGTCCACAGGGTCATACACTACTGTCACAGAGCTGCAGGGGCTTACATACCGTTGGTGCAACCTGTGCAGCAACACAGGGGCCCAAGAGGTAAAAGGCCGACTTCCACCTCCAAAGCAGGATGAATTGTGCATTATGAGCTTTGGATCTCAAAGGGCCTGTATATTGTTGCACAGGGGCCCTTTTCTGTCTGTCAGCTACTGCACAGCGGTGTAT
Organism: Dendrobates tinctorius; assembly: GCF_039654945.1. Taxonomy (NCBI): domain Eukaryota; kingdom Metazoa; phylum Chordata; class Amphibia; order Anura; family Dendrobatidae; genus Dendrobates; species Dendrobates tinctorius. The sequence goes on along the minus strand of NW_027361807.1, from coordinate 12,495,726 downwards.
GGGCTCTATCATTAGTATATTGGAGTACAGTTAGAGGATAAAATATAACTTACCTAGGCTCCTGACCTACGGTGACATCACCACTCACACCGTGAGATAAGTCTCACGGTGCTAGTTGTGATCTCACCGAGGTCACTGCAGTTCATTGACCCGGCTGGGAACGCAGCCTCCGTGACCTGCAGTAACCTCGATGACGTCACCACTAGTCAATGAGGCTGCGCTGACAGCTTGTTCTCCAGTTGTTTTCAGCCTGGAGGTTACATCTTGGTACTGTCCAGGTTGAAAAGGATTTATCAAAGACATGGATTACGGTGTGGGACAGAATGATGACCTTATGAGGGATATGGTTTTGTTTTTGTTTTTTACAGGAGACGTTGGCTTTAATGGAATCATCTTTAGGTTAGTATAACTGTGTTAAATGAAGTAAAAATCTGAGGGCTGATGGGTGAGTAGTAGTCCCATCAGCCGACACGTGTGATCAGAAGTACACGTTTTATCTCCGGTCACTGCCTCTGATCAGCGGTAAGATCGTTGCCTCCAGTCACAACTTACAGGCTCACGCTGTCATCTGACAGCCAGGGAGCCATGGCTCTCTGACCGGCGGTAACTATCTTACAGCCGATCAGAGGCAGTGTTTTTCGTGCGGTCATGCACATGACAGCGTCGCAAACACTGGATATTCGGGCCCACCATTCAAGTGAATGGGGTTCTGGTACACAAACCAAACTTATTTTTTAACTGTTCGGCCGTACCTGAACGTCCAGGAGTTCACCCATCACTACTCATGTGTGATTTGTGTATGTGCGATCACAAGTTGATGATTTTCCATTCTGTTTCTCTACTGGTCTTGAGAGAGACTGAAGACAAAGCGGTTAGGCTAGTTTCACAATAGCGTTTTGGAGCGCAACGACGGCCGCCGCTAAGCCCCGCCCCCTGCCGCGCCCCGCCGGTAGCTCCGCCTACCGGCGCATGACGCTGCATGCGCCCTGCGTCCCCTATCTTTATCACAGGGGGCGCAGGCCGTGCGCAGTATGCGTTTGGCGGCGCATGCGCCTTTTTGACGGTGCGCCGACGCAACCAAACTGCAGCAGGTTGCGTTTGGCGCAGGTCGGCGCACCGTCAAAAGGACGCATGCGCCGCCAAACGCATACTGCGCACGGCCTGCGCCCCCTGTGATAAAGATAGGGGACGCAGGGCGCATGCAGCGTCATGCGCCGGTGGGCGGAGCTACCGGCGGGGGCACGGCAGGGGGCGGGGCTTAGCGGCGGCCGTGCGCAGGCCGTCGCTGCGCTCCAAAACACTAGTGTGAAACTAGCCTTAGTCGGCACTTGATCAGAAGAATGATAAAAGTAAATGGAACATGGTCAGTCATGTGATGAGCACTGGAACTGTGAAACGGAGTGGAATTCTAACGGTGAGTATATTACACAGTTACGATTCCTCATGTTACCATACCTCGCAAATTTTATACATGTCCCTAAAAACCCCTTTTAGCCTTCACGCATATGACTGCAGCTGCTGGCTGTTATCCCAGTATACCGGACCTCCATAATTGAGGCTTGTGGGCTCTCATACACTATGTTTTGAACTTGTCATTCTTTTTTAATGAAATGATGTGGCATGTGCAGAAAGGCATGGAAATCGTGCTGTGAGAACAAATGTGGTATTATATTGTGTGCCATTCCTAAATATCTGACCCCGTGCCGCTCTGATTTCATATGCTCCGCTAGCTTGTGTGGGTGTAGTGACATGGATGTTTCCAGTCCCGCATGGGGCTGGGAAAGGGAACACTCGCTGACTTTTTAGCACAAGCATTCCCAGTGTTTACTACCAGATGCATGAATATTGGGTTTGTTATAAAAAAAAAAAAAATTCTTCTGGAAAAATGTGAAAAGATCCCAAATGGAACATAGTTTTTCAACTGAAGAGAAGTAATTTAGATTGGAATGATCCAGCCAGCTTTATATACTGTAATCATCTGTAGATTGTGAGCCCTTGTGGGCAGGGTCCGCTCTCATCCTGCACCAGTCGTGACTTGTATTGATTCCGATTACTGTACTTGTATTTATTATGTACACCCCTCCTCACAGATATGGCGCTATAATACATAATAATGACTCATCAGCATCTGCCACAGGTTTAAATGGGTATTGGGAAGCACCTCTTAATAATTATGGAATTTGGGTTATTCGTTCAGTCCCATTGCCACAGGTGTATAAAAATCCAACCCCGGTTGTTGCCTTTTCATTTGTGAAAGAATGGCTCGTTCTAAAGAGCTCACGGATACCAGCGTGGTCCTGTAAGTATGACGCCACTGGTGTAAGTCAGTTTGTAATAATTATTGAAAACATGATTGGTATTATTGAAAAGTGTAAGGTGTAACTCAGCCATGATGTGGAGGCCACGTAAAGTTAGAGTGCTGAGACCCATAGTGCACAAATCACCAATGCGCTAATGACTCAGTCACTGTACAGTCCACACCTCCTCTGGCATAAACACAATTCATAGTGCAGTATGTGGCATAGGCTTCCATGGCCAAGCCTTGCATCACTAAGCACAATAAGTGTTGGATGAACCAACGCATGCCGCTCAGCTGCAGAGACGGACATGCTGCTCGTCGTATATCAATTTATATATATATTTTTTTTTTTTTTTTTTATGCACTAAACTTTACCAGTATGTGCAAGTGACACCAATGTAGCATGAAAAAAAAAAAAACACCACAAAAACTAAGCAAAACCCTTTTTTTTTTAATTTTTTTTTATTTTGGCAGTAAGTTTCTTTCTGCCAAGAGAGCAGCTTTTGCCTGCTGTAAAAAAAACAAAAAAACAAAAAAAAACTTCAAAAACGCAACCTGTGAACATAGCCTCATGGTCTTCTTGTATTATAATTGCACCATAAAATACTAGTGCAAAAAATTTGGCCGGATTCCTACAGCCGTGTTTTGTGATTATAGGTGCGCTGCACGGATCGGCCACGGGGCTCCTGACCTAAATTCGGCAGCCTCATCGAGTCAGGAGACACATGGCTGGTCCATGCGTCATAATTGGACTGCGAAATACAGATGTGTGAGGCTGTGTGCCCACGTTGCGTTTTTTAAGTGTTTCCTCAGCGCTTTTAGACGCGGAAACGCTTAAGAAAAGCATCCAATGTAATCATAATTGAATCCGTACATGTTGTGCTAATGGTGCGTTTTTTTCCGCAGCGGAAACGCTTAGCGGAGCAAAATGCAGCATGTTCAATAATTTTGCGGAAACGCATGCATACAATTGTATTGTAAAAACGCATAGGAAAACGCTTAACAAAAGTGGCAAAACAGCTTACAAAAGCGCTTCATAAAACGCATGTGTTTTCCCGGGAAGAGGGTGTGCGTTTCCGCTCAGGAATATTCTGCTTCAGAAACGCTACGTGGGCACATGGCCTGAATCTGACCTTGGACACTGAAGTGCTTGTGGATCTTGGAAACCTGCAGTCATTTATCTGCTGTCTATTTTTCCTCTGAGGCTATGTGCCCACGTATGCAGAAAATTTCTGCTTCAAAAGCGGACTCCTTCCCAGAAAACGCGCGTTTTATTTCTGCGCAAAAATGTGCGTTTTTGATGTGTTTTTTTTTCCATGTGTCTTCTGACTCATAGAAAATAGCTAAAAACGCGGACTTTTCCGCTAAATTAATGAGCATGCTGCGTTTTTTTTTTTACCGCAAAGCGTTTTTTTGCGGAAAAATACTCATCGATGTGCGGAATTCATTTAAAATGAATGGGATGCGTCTTGTATGTGTTTTTGAAGCGTTTTGACCAGGACAAATGCTTCAAAAATGCGAAAAAAATGCTTCCGTGGGCACACAGCCTTACACTGATGGTGTGTAATGCAGCTGGATGCTAATGTGTGGTCACAATTACCTCTCTGATCTCTTTAGACATTGTGGCAGTGGCCTTTGGGCAATTTTCATCAGTTATTTGCATATTTTTCAAGCAAAACCAAAAGTACATAAAACTATAAACTCCTGGTTTAGGCTTTAGTATGTAGCTGCAAAATCCTGACAAATTCTGCCCTCGTAAAAGTGCCCTTATTCTTTTGCCCCCACAGTTTTGCTCGTTATCTATGTAGTTAAGCAGTGTTCATTTATTTGTGGAATGTTTTTCCCCTAAGGTCATGGCGGCCAGAATTCATTTGTAGTGCAGCCCATGTTGGACGGTTCCTGAAGATCCAGGTGGGTTTTCTCTTGAGTCTGGTCTCAAGCCTTGAGCAGACCATTCTTCTTCAAGGTATAATGCTAGTTGCACACTGAGTTTGGGAGCTTTCCCACGATAAATATATACTTTAATACTTCATATGGTGGCAAATGCCTTATCTACCCTGACCGAGGCGTAGAACTTGATGTGACACTGCGTTTGCTCGCAGTGATGGCATCTCAAGCCTTATACAGTGAAGAAGGGACTGGTCTTGTCCTAAAACTGGTTGATTATTGTGCACCCTAATATTATAGAAATCAAATGAAAGATCATGTCTACTAGACTTATATATTGGCCATAAAATGTGGAGTATCGTTAACTTATAGTCTTGGTGTAAGAACCCCACTGATATAATATCAATGACCGATCCCACGGATAGGTCATCTGTCTGTTATAAACGGACAACCCTGTCAAGATGGATACAGTTCAATAAATGGTAATCGCTGCTGAGCACTACAGATCCGCTTCCATTCATATGCATATGAGCTGGTTGTCAGTACCGGCAGCGGCTGCTACACTATGAATGCCGCTGAATATCACAGCTCCATGTAATGTTCACATTCGGTCATTGCTAATGACAGATGATTTCTTGGGGTGTCAGACCTCATAATTTACTGATAGGTGGGAGTCCATCCCCTGGTATCTGCACCGATCGGCATGACTGGGAACTTTTATCCCCTTTAGAACAGAAAGGCAGTGCACTACTTTACCACTGTTCCATCTATTCCCCGTGGGTCTGTGCTTCACTTCCAAAAGAAGAAAAATTCCCTGTTCTGCCAAGTGGTGCAGGTCCCAGTAATCAGGCCCTCAGCTATAAGCGAGTTATCCTTTATCCTTTATGCAGGTGGTAAATTGTTTTACTGGACAATCCTAGTTGTGACTGTCCTGCAGCTCAATCCCAATCACTGCGCTGCGGTACCAAGCACCGATGCCCATATGGACGAGCAACTGTGCCTGTAGAAAGTGCGAAGGTACACACTGGGGTCCACAGGGTCAGATCCCCTTCCATCAAACAATACCACTGATGGCTTGGCCTTGAGACACGTCGAGTGTCAAAGAAAAAAAATCACTTGTAGGATTTTTTTTTGAGACTATAGAACACCTTTTTAAGAGAACCCAAAATTGCCTCATCCCTGTTGTGATAGATCTGCCAATAATGGGAAGTTTTGTGCTTCCTATATAAAACTGTTTAGAATCCTTGGTGCTTTTCAAAGGTAAATCAAATTCAGTTGTCATTCATAATGATTGCCATCTTCATTGCTAGTTGGAAAGTCCTATATATCTGGGCTTCCAGCTGGCTCATGGTTGACTGCTCCCTTGGAATAGCGACCCATAGTACTGAATATGCAGGGGACCTATATATTGGACTGTGTTCATTTACATCTGTAAGTAAACTTCTGTACTATTTTTTTTTTTTTTTGTAGCAGTTTTAGAAATTGAGCATAATCTGAAGAGATATGAATCCAGCAATTCAGGTAAATAACCCCTATTTTACAACTACTACGCCTCCCCTTCTACCTTCATATAATGGAAGTAGTAGTCTTCAGCTTTTGGTTTTGCAGCTTTTGAACCACTCCAACTACCAGTATTCCTTGACGGTAACAAGCGGCACAGTGCCGATCGCTGCTTTATCACGGTTTTGCCTAAGCATTCTTTTTAATTCTTGTGTGTAAAGGCCGCCATACACATTAGATGGCTGTCGGCATAACTATTCTTTGGCCATCTCTGCCCTCTCAGCCATACACGAGAGCTCTCATTCGGCCATGTGCCCCTATGTTTTGCATGTGGGAGCTGGTGTCTCCTTATCTTGAGGAGATCAAAAGTATCAGCAGTCTGAATTTGGACATGCCAGACCCATAACTCCGACAATCACTTGTCTGGCGCTCGCATACACATTAGACTGCCGGCCAAACCCATCTATCGGCGGGACATTAATCTGTGGATGGGAGGCTCACTACACCCTAATTATTTCCCTGAAACAGTTACCATATGCAATTAATTGATGTCACGGTGGCCTCCTAATACATACTATGCTGCTGATGTCACAATGATTTATTGATGTAATCATGTACCATTTCCTTCCTTTAATATATCATGGCCTCCTTATATAATCCTGCCATCTGTAATATAGCATTGACCTCACTGTGGCAAAAATTAATAGCCTCAACATTCTCAATATAGCATGATAGTATCAGGGTGTTGTGAAATCAATGTAGCATTGCATCATCATGATATCACTAATATGGCATTATGACCTCGTTAAGATATGAATGATGTCTATTGATTTCAGGGTCATGATGTCATAATGCTGTATCCAATCCATAATAACAATGTCTCAATGCTATATTGATCCCACGGTGGTCATTGTGCTTTATTGATGATTTAATAAAGCCTTTTTGAGAACATCCTAATACTATATACATGGTGTTCCAATGGTATTCTTGTATATTGATGTTGTGATGTTTTCAGAATGTCATATTGATGAAGTCACCATGATTCATGATGTTATAGCTATATGATTTCATAATGATGCCCTAATGCTATAATTGCAGCAGGATGTCCTAATGCTATAATGATGATGACACCATGTTACGGTGCTGTGTTCATGTCATGATGGTTTGATACATGGAAATCAACATTCATCTAGTAGATTCAATGCAGTATAGTGGCTGCAGTGGTGAGGTGACAAGTACAGTATGTAATCCTTTGGAATCCCTTTTCTGAAAGTGGAAACCTCCCTTACTATTATTTATTGCCTAGGTTTGGTTTGGAGAGGACCTTCCATTAAGTCCAAGAAGCCCTCTAACTCCAAGACATGGCCCAGGTCTGTCGGACGTTTCTCAGTATGATCAGTGGTTGGCTGTTCGCCATGAAGCCTCCCTTGTCCCTATGCAGGAAGATCTGGCAATATGGTTAAGTGGCTTGTTAGGTAAGTCATTGACGTTCACGATGTGGTAACTATGTGACTTGACGCCGTTTACCAGCACCTTGTGTGCTTAGGGCTAAACTTTTTTATTTTATTTATTTTTTTGGAGCGCTCAAAACAATGAATTTTTCCAGTTAAATGCTCCTTTTTGGAGGCATTTTATATTTCGTGACTATTTTGAGATTTTAGGAAACACATTTTCAGAACTATTTCAATTGTTTTTTTTTCTCTGCCCAATGTACCGTAATTACCAACCTGTAGTGGTCAGTTGCTGCAGCAGTTTTTGGCTTTACCATAACTAGAATTATTTGTATGTAAGAGGATCATTGCATTTTTATGTGATTTATTCACATATCACGAGTGTTACTGCTAATGCTTTAATGTATAAATAAACCCTATAGCACCTCTTCAAAATGATTGTGTTTTTCTAGGTGTAGAGGTTAGAGCGGAGCGATTTATGGACGATCTCGACAATGGCGTTCATCTGTGCCAGCTAATTCATGTCGTACAACACACGATGAGACAATGCTGCACGGCTGACGAGCTAGTGGTAAGTGTATACGTTTGACGTATGCGGTGTAAAAAAAAAAAAAAGACGTTCAAAACATCGGTTGCAATATGTAACGGGAAAACCTAGAAAAGGAAAATAAAAAACATTTAAACACATGCTGTTGCGCTAGAACCGGTTTCCTAAGCCCAAAACTGGCACTGGGGTACAACCCATGTGACTGGCACGATAACCGATAGAGCCATGAGGATATCTGAAATCGTCAGGGATAGACACCACCACTCTATTGTGACATTGTAATCAATACAGAATAAAGATACACGTACACAGATAATAGAGATATTGCTGATATAAAGAATATAAGAGACAAACATTTTCGGGCCAATATACCATAACGGCACCAAAAATCACGAAGAGATCCAGTATGAGAATAAAATATCAAATTTTATTGGAAAAAACATTAAAATTATTATAAAATTACAAAAATGCCCCACAGGAGGTGCTCATTCATGCCATTAGTTGTTATAGTCACACAGACAAATGTGAATCCTTGCACATAAGTAATTATAAATAATTTCCAACAAGAGTATAATATCTCTATAGATGTAGAGAATATTCACACCACAGTATTAAAAAAAAATATATTGAATATAAATCAGGCCGATATATGTAACTTAATTAAATAACCTCAGTGTCAAAGTAACTGAATATATCGTGACTGAAAGAAAAAAAAAAATACTGTGGAAATAATCAGTGACAACACTACAGGCAACTCACTCTGAATGTAATAGAGACCCACATTAAATTGCACCTGAGTGAAGGTAACCCAGTCTGATATATGCTGCTGGTAAAAGTAAATTACCTCAATGTCAGCACAATTAACCCCTTCACTACCAAGGATGGTTTGCACGTTCATGACCGGGCCAATTTTTACAATTCTGACCACTGTCCCTTTATGAGGTAATAACTCTGGAACGCTTCCATGGATCCCGGTGATTCTGACATTGTTTTCTCGTGACATATTGTACTTCATGTTAGTGGTAAAATTTCTTCGATATAACTTTGGTTTATTTGTGAAAAAACAGAAATTTGGCGAAAACGTTGAAAATTTCGAAATTTTCCAACTTTGAATTTTTATGCCCTTAAATCACAGCGATACGGCACACAAAAAGCTTAAGTAACATTTCCCACACGTTTACTTTACATCAGCACAATTTTGGAACCAAAATTTTTTTTTTTCGTTAGGAAGTTATAAGGGTTAAAAGTTGACCAGCGATTTCTCATTTTTGCAACACCATTTTATTTTTACGGACCACATCACATTTGAAGCCACTTTGAGGGGTCTATATGATAGAAAATACCCAAAAGTGACACCATTCTAAAAACTGCACCCCTTAAGGTGCTCAAAACCACATTCAAGAAGTTTATTAACCCTTCAGGTGCGTCACAGGAATTTTTTGAATATTTAAAAAAAAGGAACATTTAACTTTTTTTCACAAAAAAAATACTTCAGGTTCAATTTTTTTTTATTTTACCAAGGGTAACAGGAGAAATTGGACTGCAAAAGTTATTGTGCAATTTGTCCTGAGTACGCTGATACCTGATATGTGGGGGGAACCACTGTTTCGGTTTATGGCAGAGCTCAGAAGGGAAGGAGCGCTGTTTGACTTTTTCACTGCAAAATTGGCTGGAATTCAGATCGGACGCCATGTCACGTTTGGTGAGCCCCTGATGTACCTAAACGTTGGAAACCCGCCACAAGTGACCCCATTTTGGAAACTAGACCCCCCCCAAGGAACTTATCTAGATATGTGGTGAGAACTTGAACCCACAAGGGCTTCACAGACGTTTATAACGTACAGCGGTACAATTAAAAAATCATATTTTTTCCACAAAAATGATCTTTTCACCCCAATTGTTATTTTCCCAAAGGTAACAGAACCCTAAAAGTTATTGTGCAATTTGTCCTGAGTACGCTGATATCCCATATTTGGGTGTAAACGACTATTTGGGCGCATGGCAGAGCTCGGAAGGGAAGCAGCGCCATTTGACTTTTTTGGCTGGAATTGAGATCGGACACCATGTCGCATTTGGAAAGCCCCTGATGTACCAAAACAGTGGAAACCCCCCACAAATGACACCATTTTGGAAACTAGACCCCCCAAGGAACTTATCTAGATGTGTGGTGAGAACTTTGAACCCCCCCAGTGCTTCACAGAAGTTTATAATGCCCGGGCGTGAAAATAAAAAAATCGTATTTTTTCCACAAACATTATCTTTTAGTCCCCAATTTTTTTATTTTCTCAAGGGTACCAGGAGAAATTGGACCCCAAACGTTGTTGTCCAATTTGTCCCGAGTACGCTGATACCCCCATATGTGGGAGAAAACTACTGTATGGGCACACGTCGGGGCTCGGAAGGGAAGTAGTGACGTTTTGGAATGCAGACTTTGATGGAATAGTCTGCGGGTGTCAGGTTGCCTTTGGAGAGCCTCTGATGTGCCTAAACTATTCAAACTTCCCACAAGTGACCCCCATTTTGGAAACTAGAACCCCGCGGAACTTATCTAGATGTGTGGTGAGCACTTTGAACCCCCAAGTGCTTCACAGAAGTTTATAACGCCCAGGCGTGAAAATAAAAAAATCATATTTTTTTTCCACAAAAATGATATTTTTGCCCCCAATTTTTTATTTTCCTAAGGGCAACATGAGAAATAGGACCCCAAAAATTGTTTTGCAGTTTGTCCTGAGTAGGCTGATACCCCATATGTGGTGGTAAAACACTGTTTGGGCGCATGGCAGAGCTTGGAAGGGAAGGAGCACCATTTGACTTTTTCAACGGAGAATTGGCTGGAATTGAGGTCAGACGCCATGTTGTGTTTGGAGAGCACCTGATGTGCCCAAACAGTGGAAACCCCCCAATTATAACTCCAACCCTAACCCCAACACACCTCTAACCCTAATCTCAGCCCTAACCCTAATGGGAAAATGGAAATAAATACATTTTTTAAATTTTATTATTTTTCCCTAACTAAGGCGGTGATAACGGGGGGTTTGATTTACTATTTATGGCGGTTTTTATGTTTGGCAGCTGTCACACGCTAAAAGACGCTTTTTATTGTAAAAATAGTTTTTGCATCACCACACTTTGAGAGCTGTAATTTTTCCATATTTTGACCCACTGAGTCATGTGAGGTCTTATTTTTGAGGGACGAGTTGACGTTTTTATTGGTACCATTTTCGGGCATGTGAGATTTTTTTATCACTTTTTATTCCGATTTTTGGGGCGCAGAATGAACAAAAACCAGCGTTTCATGAATTTCTTTTGGGGGGGGGGGGTGCGTTTACACCGTTCCACGTGCGGTAAAATTGATAAAGCCCTTTTATTCTTCGGGTCAGTATGGTTACAGCGATGCCTCATTTAGGTCTTTTTTTATGTTTTGGCGCGTTTATGCAATGAAAACAATTTTATATAAAAAATTATTTTTGCATCGCTTTATTCTGTGAGCTATAATTTTTTTATTTTTTCGCTGATGACGCTGTGTGGCAGCTCGTTTTTTGCGGGACAAGATGACGTTTTCAGCGGTACCATGGATATTTATATGCGTCTTTTTGATCGCGCGTTATTGCACTTTTTGTTCGGCAGTATGATAATAAATCATTATTTTTTACCTCGTTTTTTATTTTTTAAGGGGTTCGCTAAAGGGGTTAACTAATGGGACAGTTTTATAGGGCGGGTCTTTACGGACGTGGCGATACCAAATATGTGTACTTTTATTGTTTTGTTTTTTTTGTTATTTCCAAAAAATGAATTTATTAGGGAATATTTTTTTTTTTTTCAATTTATTTAGCGATTTTTTTTTTTTTTTTTTTTTTTTTTAAATTATTTTTTACACTTTTTTTTTTTTAACTTTATTACATTGTCCCAGGTGGGACATCACTGTCCTGTGACAGATCGCTGATCTGTCACATTACAGATTGCTGTGACAGATCAGCTATCTGTGACAGGCACTACATATTGGAGCCGGGGACCTGCAGGGAAGGAGACCCCCCCCCCCCCCGCAGCAGAGCTGCACATTGCGCTGCACACTGCGCTGCTGTGGGGGGCTCAGGGAAGCACAGAGGGAGCCCCCTCCCTGCCGATGCTTCCCTTTAACCCCTGGTACACCGCAATAGTGTTTGATCGCGGTGTGCCAGGGGTTAACGTGTTGGGGGCGGTCCGTGACCGCCCCTGACACATTGTGCCGGGTGTCAGGTGTGGTAATCAGCTGACACCCGGCCGCGATCAGCGGCACTCACCACGTGAGCACCGCTGATCGCACTAGACGTACTATTCCGTCCTTGGGACTTAGGTCCCAGGTCACATGGACGGAATAGTACGTCCATTGTAGGAAAGGGATTAAATAATATGACGGCTGAGAAAGTACTAGAGGATTGCTGCATAAATCCACAAAGGTTCAAAATAAAGGTAAAAAAGGGTAATACCTATGAAAACGCTGATGCCAGGTCTCTGATGAATGTGAAGGACGCGACCTCCTTCACCCCTGTCAACACGCCCCTGGAAGAAGCTAGTGCGAAACAGGTGTTGGGGTGAAGGAGGTCGCGTCATTCACATTCACCAGAGACCTGGCATTAGCGTTTTCATAGGTATTACCTTTTTTTACCTTTAGTTTGAACCTTTGTGGATTTATGCAGCAATCCTCTAGTACTTTCTCAGCCGTGATATTATTTAATCGTGCTGACATTGAGGTGATTTACATTTACCTGCAGCATATATCAGACTGGGTTACCTTAACTCAGGTGCAATTTAATGTGGGTCTCTATTACATTCAGAGTGAGTTGCCTGTAGTGTTGTCACAGATTATTTCCACACAGTATTTTTTTTTTTCAGTCAAGATATATTCAGTTACTTTGACACTGAGGTTATTTAATTAAGTTACATATATCGGGCCTGATTTATATTCAATGTATTTTTTAATACTGTGGTGTGAATATTCTCTACAGCTATAGAGATATTATACTCTTGTTGGAAATTATTTATAATTACTTATGTGCAAGGATTCACATTTGTCTGTGTGACTATAATAACTAATGGCATGAATGTTTTGAGCGCATCCTGCTGGGCATTTTTGTAATTTTATAATATTTTTAATGTTTTTTCAATAAAACAGGATTTTTTGGGTTGCTTACCGTAAAATCTGTTTCTCGGAGCCTTCATTGGGGGACACAGAGACCATGGGTGTATGCTGCTGACACTAGGAGGCTGACACTATGCACAAAAAAAGGTTAGCTCCTCCTCCGCAGTGTACACCCCACCGACCGGCAGGAAGTTCCTCAGTTAGTGAGAAAGCAGTAGGAGAAGTAACAGAATAGATTGAAAACAGAACAAACAACTCAACTGTAACAAACCGACAAACATAAGAACAGGAGTTGTAGAACATGGGAGGGTGCTGTGTCCCCCAATGAAGGCTCCGAGAAACAGATTTTACGGTAAGCAACCCAAAAAATCCTGTTTTCTCGGTCGCCTTATTGGGGGACACAGAGACCATGGGACGTCCCAAAGCAGTCCCTGGGGTGGGAAACAAACTTCCATCAGGCCAGTGGACTCGCCACCGCAGCCTGCAGAATCCTTCTACCTAGGCTGGCGTCCGCCGAAGCGTAGGTGTGGACCCTGTAGAATTTCACAAAGGTGTGAACCGATGACCACGTTGCAGTCTTGCAAAGCTGCAGCGCGGAAGCTCTGTGGCGCACCGCCCAGGAGGCACCCACCGTCCGGGTAGAGTGCGCTCTGATCCTTGGAGGGGCCACTCGATGCTTGACCCGGTATGCCTCCAAAATTGCCGATCTGATCCAGCGCGCAATAGTGGCCTTTGAGGCTGGGTGATGAACAGAGAGTCTGACTTCCGCAAGGAAGTCGTCCGGGCTAGATAGACTCTCAATGCCCTGACTAGGTCCAGCTTGTTCAAAGACCGCTCCCGAGGGTGAGCTGGGCTCGGGCAGAAGGATGGCAGAACAATGTCCTCATTGAGGTGAAACGAAGATGCCACCTTCGGAAGAAAAGAGGGCGGAGGCCGCAGAACTACCTTGTCCTGATGAAGGACCAAAAAAGGAGAGCGGCAAGAAAGTACCGCTAATTCCGACCCGCGCCGGATGGAGGTAATGGCCACCAGAAAGGCCACTTTCCAAGAAAGGAGGGAAAGGGAAACGTCCCTGAGAGGTTCAAAAGGAGGACCCTGCAGAACCTGAAGAACCAAATTAAGATCCCAAGGATCCACGGGAGCTCGGTACGGAGGAACCGTGTGAGCCACACCCTGGAGGAAGGTTTTGACCTGGGGCCGGGAGGCCAGTGTTTTCTGAAATAAAATGGACAGTGCCGAAACTTGACCCTTCAAGGAACTGAGAAGCAAGCCCCGCATCCAGCCCTGTCTGAAGAAACGCCAGAATAGAAGGGAGCGAAAAAACCAAGGGCGCGATGTCATTGGCCTCACACCAGGAGAAATAGGCTTTCCAAGTACGGTAATAGATCTTCGAAGAAGAAGGCTTTCTGGCGCGGATCATGGTATGAATTACCCGATCAGAGAATCCTGCCCGTCTCAAAACCTCGGTCTCAACAGCCACGCCGTTAAATTGAGCGACCGAGAATTGGGGTGGCAAATCGGGCCTTGAGACAGCAGATCTGCCCGTCGGGAAGCTTCCAGGGGGAGTCCGCGAGAAGGTTGACAATGTCTGCGAACCAAGACCTTCTGGGCCAATTCGGGGCGATGAGGATGACTGGAATCCCCTCTGCTTTGATTTTCTTCAACAACTTGGGAAGAAGAGGCAGAGGAGGGAACAGGTAGGGGAGCACGAACTGTGACCAAGGGATGGCCAGAGCGTCGGCGCCCACTGCCAGAGGGTCCCGAGACCTGGACACGAATTGTGGGACTTTCCTGTTGAGGCGAGATGCCATGAGGTCTACATCCGGGGTTCCCCAGCGACGGCAGAGCAGATGAAACACCTGGATGTAGGGACCATTCCCCTGCCGCGAGACCCTCGCGGCTGAGGAAATCGGCGGCCCAGTTGTCCACGCCGGGAATGTGAACCGCGGAAATCGTTGGAACAAAGGTCTCTGCCCATTGAAGAATTCTGGACACTTCCGCCAGGGCTGAGACACTCCGTGTCCCCCCTTGGCGGTTGATATACGCCACCGCTGTGGCATTGTCTGTCTGAATCCTGACAGGCAGGCCCTTGAGGTGCCTTTCCCAGTGGACGAGAGCTAGATGGATCGCCCGTATCTCTAGGACATTGATCTGCAGAGCTGATTCCTGAGACGACCATCGACCCTGAACAGTGTGATTGCAGAACACTGCACCCCAGCCGATGAGGCTGGCGTCCGTAGTGACAATCTGCCAGTGAACGGGAAGAAAAGACCGCCCCAAGAGAATGAGGGGAGACGTCAACCACCAGTTGAGAGACCGCCTGATCCGGCAGGAAAGGCGAACCGGACGATCCAGAGACAGAGCCGACCTGTTCCACCTGGACAAAATGGCCTGCTGGAGTGGCCTGGCGTGAAATTGGGCAAAGGGAACTGCCTCTATCGCCGCCACCGTCTTCCCCAGGACCCTCATGGCTGTCCTGAGGGATGGAAATCGTGTGATCTGTAATGATTGCACGCCCTGCTGCAGGGAAAGATTCTTGTCTTGTGGGAGAAATACCCTTGACCGACGAGTGTCGAACAGAAGGCCCAGAAACACAAGGCGTTGAGTAGGGACCAGACAGGACTTTTCCCGGTTGACGATCCACCCAAAACTGGACAGGGTGTCTAGAACGATCGCCACACTTAGGCGGGCCTGTTGAAAGGAGGGGGCCTTGATCAGGATATTGTCGAGGTACGGAAAAAGAACGAGACCTCTGATCCTCAACAAGGCCATCAACGCCGCCATAATCTTCGTGAAGACTCTGGGAGCGGTGGCGAGCCCGAAAGGAAGCACGACGAACTGGTAATGTTCGTGAAGAATCGCAAACCGCAGGAACTTCTGATGTCCGGGAAATATGGGCACATGTAGATAGGCATCTTGGATGTCTATGGAACCCATGAATACCTGCTCCTCCATGGAAGCAATTACCGAGCGAACTGACTCCATCCGGAAGTGGCGAAGGTGAACTCTCTTGTTGAGTAACTTGAGATCCAAGATGGGTCGAACTGTCCCGTCCTTTTTCGGCACCACAAACAGGTTTGAATAAAACCCTGTGAAGCGTTCCGATTCGGGAACGGGCACAATCACCCCGGAACTGAGAAGAGAGGCGATGGCCGAACCGAACCCCGGGACCAAGGCCGGATCCCTCGGCGGATGGGATTGTAAGAAACGATCCCGTGGAAGAGAAATGAACTCTATTTTGTATCCTGTTGATACAACCTCTCTGACCCAAGCGTCCTTTACTGAGGCGAGCCAGACGTCGCTGAAGAAGAGAAGTCGACCTCCCAATTGGAAGGGACCCACGGGAGACCGATGGTAGTCATGCGGACGTAGACCGTCCAGATGTAGATCTGGACGGTCTTCCCTGGGAAGAGTGGGACCGCCAGGACGGAGTGGGCCTGAAGGAAACCTTCTTTCTTTCCTTACGTGCCTGTGGCCTTTGCTGGTTGGAAGGGTTTTCCGCCGTATTGAATCGGCGGAAAGTCCGAAAGGGACGAAACTGACGCCTTGGAGGAGGTCTGCGAGGCTTGGAGGGGAGAAGAGAACTCGTACCTCCGGTAGCGTCCTTAATAATCTGATCCAATTGTGATCCGAAGAGATGCACTCCCTGAAAAGGCAGATTGGTCAGAGACTTTTTAGAGGACAAGTCCGCCTGCCAGGCCTTGAGCCAAATTGTACGTCGGATTGCCACGATGTTACTTGACGCCTGAACTGCGCAAGATGCGGCATCCAAGGAGGCAGAAAGCAGATAATCCCCCGCATGGGAAATCTGATTGGCGAGATCGGCCAAATGCTCTGGTCGTGCCTTATCCAGAATGCCCTGCCGAAGGTCGTCTGCCCAAGTGGATATGGCCTTTGCTGCCCAAGAAGAAGCAAAGACTGGACATACCGCTGCTGATGCCGCTTCGAAGGCAGATTTTGCTAGAGATTCTATGATCCTATCATTAGAATCTTTTAGCGACGCCACACCTGACAGCGGAAGGACCGTATTATTAGAAAGTCTGGACACGGGAGGGTCCACCGAGGGAGAAGCGGCCCAGTTGTCCATGAGCTCTTTAGCAAACGGGTACAGCACGCCGAGACGCTTTCCTCTTTGAAAGCGTCTGGTCGGATCTTCTCTCTCCTTTGTAAAAATCTTTCCAAACTCAGAATGGAAGGGAAACACCCTGGATGGTGTTTCCGCCCGTCTGGACGAAACCTCCTGATCTGAGGATTTCGCAGGGGCGTCAGCGATGTCAAAGGTATGGTGAATCGCGGCAATGAGGTTTTGCACCGTAACCTTCATGTTCGCATCCTGGTCCGAATCCAGCTCTAAGACCCCTTCCGATTCCGAAAGCGCTTCGCCTGACACGGGGGAGGAGGCCCGAGAGGGAGACTGCTGGGGACTATGGGGTGAGGTAGGACGAGGGGAGGACTCCGCCTGGAGGTCCTGCCTGGGCCTCTTGCGACTGCCGCTGGCTGGCTGGCTCAGATGGGACGTCCTGAGACGTGCTGGGTCCCGCCGAAGCTCCCAAGGGCAACTTGTCCAGAATGGCTACTAGGGACTGAGACACCTTGATGAGGTCTGCCACTGACTGTGATTGAGAGGAGGCCCAACCCGGCATGGGGGGCTCACTCGCCCCTGGGGCTATGGATGTCTCCTGAGCGGCGTCGGGCTGGACGCAGAGCGGGTACGATCAGACTTAGAGTTGGACATAGTGAAAAGAGAGGCAGTGCCGGCCGGTTGGGGGACAGAAGGCAGAGAAGGGTGTCAGTCTGCAGGTGCAGAGCTACTCACGGTCCGGTGTCCCCAAGGGCGACGCTCTCTGATCTGGCTGCAGGATGAGGCCAGGCCAATCCGGCTGAAAAAAAGGCCCAGCAACCGAAAACCGGCAGGGAATGAGGTCCGGCTGGCAGGCTGAGAAGATGGCGACCACCAGGGAAAGGGCGCGCTGCCAGAGGGAGAAGAAGGGCGGAGCTCGCCACAGAGATCCCCCTTAGCACCGCCCGCTGTCCAATAGCAGGCTGGTGTGAGGCAAGGGGGCTGGGAAGGCCTAGGACGGGCGGGAGAGAAGCCCGCTTAGAAGAAAGGGGCAGGGGGCGTGGCCCGAGAAGAAGCCGGGGCCTAAATTAATAGCGCCGGCCGCCTGTCAGCAGGGGGTCGGCGCAGAAGACGCGCCGCAACACCGGGCCGCAACCCCGGGCCGCGTCCCTGCTTCCCACAGCCCGACCCCTGTATACCCCTGCCGGGATGAAGAAAAAACGGGGGGGGGGGGGGGGCGCAGAACAAGGCCCGAAAGAACAGGGGCCTTCATGGATGCGGCGACCGTGGGGAGAAGCGGGCGCGCAGGCCCTACCGTGGTCCCCTGGCGACCGCCTTAGGATGAAAACGCCGGGGGACCGCTAGACCGCATACTCACCCAGGCCGGGGGCCACAATAAAGGTACCCGAGAATCCCACGCTGTCTGTCGTCTTTATGGAATCCACGCCTCGTCCAACCGTCAGGCTCTGGTAGGCGAGATGGTGGGAGGCGGGGGGCAAGGACCGTCCGTATAGCTGGCACGCACCTGTGCGAGGCTCCTGGTCCTGACGCGGAGACCTATGAGGATACGGGGTGGCAGTACACGCCGTACTCATAGTCTCTTTGTGGGAGTACGGATGTGACAGTTCACTCCGTATCCCTCCGAAACCTGTAAAGGAACGACGCACGACGAGGTAGATAGGGGTCTAATAAAAGACCCGTGTCCACCTCCTACTGACACTAAGCTAAACTGAGGAACTTCCTGCCGGTCGGTGGGGTGTACACTGCGGAGGAGGAGCTAACCTTTTTTTGTGCATAGTGTCAGCCTCCTAGTGGCAGCAGCATACACCCATGGTCTCTGTGTCCCCCAATAAGGCGACCGAGAAAATTTGATATTTTATTCTCATACTAGATCTCTTCATGATTTTTGGTGCCGTCATGGTATATTGGCCCGAAAATGTTTGTTTCTGATATTTTGAAGTGCCAGAATATATGTGGTAGTTGGACTAATTTCAAGTATATGTAAAGAATAAAAGTCAGTGTGCAAAAGCTTGCCATATGCAGTGTCACCCAGGTAAATTGGCCATGTGGCAATGAGGGTCCCTGGTTTTATTTCTTGTCTTGGTTTTTGTGTTTGTTTCAAAATTTTAAGCAAATATTATGTAAGTGCCACCGTTCTTCTCTACACATCTTCCCTTTAAATTTTCACGTGTACCTTTCATTCCAGAAGAATAAGTTGGTGTTTACCGTATTTTTCAGCCGGTTTTTTGACTGAGACCTCACCATACTCCCAGTTCCTTTTCATTATGTGCAGTTTTGGTGTAATTTTCGAATGAGGCATCTGAAAATTAGGATGACTTTTCTTTAAGCTATTACAAAGCTTATTTTTACATAAATGGTTGATGAGAAAGATGGTGTTTAAATATAAAGTATGTAATAGGTTGATTTTAAATATGATTTTTTTTTTTATCCCTTTCTATGTCATTAGTAAAGAAATCTTGCAGTTTTCCCTTTTTGTTCCTGAGACTTGTAATTAAACTTTTCAGCAGGTGTACCTTGGAAGGTAGCACATGGTCTACCATCCAAACTGATTGATCACCCCCTCTATAATAAGTACAGACAAATAAATGAAAGGGGAAGGGGCGAACTACAATAAAGTACCAGAAAGAAATGTTTCACTGTTTGGTTAGAACTGTAAACAAAAGTATAGGCGATGCATTACCTTTACGTTTATGAACTACATTTTATTATTTCTAATGTTGAATGTTTTTACTACAAATGGCACGCCTTCCCCTATTCTTATTATACATGTATGTAAATGTGTAGCTCTTTAATCATAAGTGTCCTATGGCCGCCATTCTGTTTACCACACAAAGGCAGATCTTGTACCCCTCAGTTCCATCTTTCTTGAGTTATACCGTGAGAAGTGCTTATTTTATGTATTTTGTATAGTGCGTTAAAGTTACGTCTCTATTTTCCAGGTTATGCCTATGAGGAGGGTCCCGTGCAGAAAAGATGCACCACCAGGGTCATTCTTTGCTCGAGATAACACGGCTAACTTTCTTCGTTGGTGTAAGAGTATTGGGGTGGATGATGCCTACCTTTTTGAATCTGAAGGTCTAGGTAAGTGTTTTGTGTTTTTTCACTTAGTTCTGTATATTTGTATAGTTTTAAAAGGACTATTAATATTCCTTGAGAACAGTTAGACTACGGAGCCAATTCATCATGTCTGCATCATTTTCACCAGTTATCTGGCTTTTAAAAAGTCACAAAATTTAAGACCCCTGCACCATCCTGTCCTTTATACTCCAAAGTAGATTGAACTTGGTGGGCAGTGAGGTCATGAACGGCCAGACACATTGATTTACTGTGTCGGTCACAATTCCGTAGATTGTCTATTTCCCCCCTCAGCCCGGAAAATCCCTTTAGCTTGTTTGCTTTAATGGTTACTCTGCGCCCCCCCCCCCCTTCCATAACCTTTTTATTTTCTCATCGATAAAGCTATATGAAGGCTTTTTTGGCTGACAAGTTGTAGTTTTGATTGGTACCATTCAATGTAGTGGAAAATGAAGGGGACTGAACTCAATGTGTGCTGAAATTGCACAAAAAAATGTGCAGTTTTGTTTTTTTTTAGTGATCATTGTGCTGTAAAACTTACCTGGAATCACGATTCTACAGGACAGTACAAATACTGAGATACAAAATTTGTATAGTCTTTTTCTTATTGTATAAGTACATTGTTGAATAGATGGTGTAAGGGTGAGCTCTGAGGGGTTGCTGATAGGCTGCAGTGCTGACGTCACGATCCTAGGGTTATAGAGCACTGGGGTACTGTATGTCATTAGGGTACAGTAGTATTTGTGCTGCTTCCAGGTGGGCTCATATGGCCCCCTAATGCCACTTGTTGGGGAACACTGACGTACAGTATGTATGAATAGGCAAAACGATGTAGCGGCTCAGGTCACAGCTTTGACTATACTATGTTTATGATCCTGTATGTTCCTAGACATCTGGCCATCTTTACTGTTACTTGTTCACATTTGAAATAATATATACAATGGCGTGAAAGTGTTTGCCCCCTTCCTGCTTTCCTATTCTTTTGTATGTTTGTCACACTTAAATTTGTTTTGTGATCTGAAACATTTAAATATTAGGCAAAGATAACACAAACACAAAATGCAGTTTCCAAATGAAGGTCTTCATTATTAAGGGAAAAAGAAATCCAAACCTACAGGTCCCTGTGTGAAAGTGATTGCCCCCTAAACCTAATAACTGGCTGGGTCACCCTTAGCAGCAACAACTGCAATCATGTGTTTGCGATAACTGGCAATGAGTCTTTTACAACGCTCTGGAGGAATTTTGTCCCACTCATATTTGCAGAACTGTTGTAATTCAGCCACATTGGAGGGTTTCCGAGCCTGAACCGCCTTTTTTTAAGGTCACAGCATCTCAGTCGGATTATGGTCAGGACTTTGACTAGGCCGTGCAAGTCTTAATTTGTTTTTTCTTAAGCTATTCAGAGGTGGACTTGGTGTGTTTTGGATCACTATTCTGCTGTATAACCAAAGTGTGTTTCACCTTGAGGTCACAAACAGATGGCCAGACATTCTCCTTCAGAATTTTTTGGTAGACAGCAGAATTGATGGTACCATTTACCACTGTCTTCCCGGTCCTGAAGCAGCAAAACTGCCCTAGACCATCACCATCACACTATCACCACCACTACTACATTTTACTGTTGGTATGATGTTCCTTTTCTGAAATGCTATGTTAATTCTACGCCAGATGTAATGGGACATACATCTTCTAAAAACGCCAACGTTTGTCTCGTCAGTCCACAGAGTATTCTCCCAAAAGTCTTGGGGATCATCAAGATATTTTCTGGAAAAACTAAGACTAGCCTTTATGTTCCTATTGCTCGGCAGTGGATTTTGTCTCGTGACTCTGCCATGCGGGCCATTTTTGACCAGTCTCTTTCTTATTGTGAAGTCATGAGCACTAACCTTAACTGAGGGAAGTGTGGTCTGCAGTTCTTTGGATGATGTTGTGGGGTCTTTTGTGACCTCTTGGATGAGTTGTTGCTGCACTCTTGGGGTAA
This sequence comes from Dendrobates tinctorius, assembly GCF_039654945.1. Classification (NCBI taxonomy): domain Eukaryota; kingdom Metazoa; phylum Chordata; class Amphibia; order Anura; family Dendrobatidae; genus Dendrobates; species Dendrobates tinctorius. The sequence goes on along the minus strand of NW_027361807.1, from coordinate 12,473,786 downwards.
TTTTGGTTGGCCGTCCACTCCTGGGAAGGTTCACCACTGTTCATGTAATCACCATTTGTGGATAATGGCTCTCACTGTGGTTCACTGGCGTCCCAAAGCTTTAGAAATGGCTTTATAACCTATTCCAGACTGATGGATCACAATTACTCTTTCTCATTTCTTCCAGAATTTCTTTGGATCGAGGCATGATGTCTAGCTTTTAAAGGTGTTTTGGTTCACTTCACTTTGTCAGGCAGGTCGTATTTAAGTGATTTCTTGATTGAGAACAGGGGTGGCTGTAGTCAGGCCTGGGTGTGACTAGGGAATTTGAACTCCGAACCCAAAGATGTGATAAACCACAGATAATTTGTTTCTGTTTTTTTTGTTTTGTTTGGGGGGGGGGGGGAATCACTTTTTCACACTGGGTCTCCTGTAGGATTGGATTTCTTTCTCCCTTAATAAAGGCCTTCACTTAAAAACTTAAAAACTGCATTTTGTGTTTACTTGTGCGGTCTTTGTCTAATATATAAATTTGTTTGGGGATCTGAAAAATTTAAGTGTGACAAACATGCAAAAGAAATGGAAATCAGGAAGGGGCAAAAAAAAGAAATAAAAAAAATATATATATATATTTACTTTTTTTTTTCTGTTTGAATCCCTGCCCTTTTACATAGCCCTTCTTTCACATCAAAGAAACCTACTTATCTCTCCTGTGGCAGATGGATCATGTTTTCTACATGTTTCGTTAAATAATTGTGAATATTTGTTTGACCCATTTCTGATCATTAGAGATGGCTTTGTTTTATATTCTTATGATAAGAAACCAGAAATAAGTCCCAACAAATGATTCCATTCAGAGAGGCCATTTTAATCTGCTATACTTCTAAAAATATGAAATCTTGTGATTGATATATGAGAATGGCCAGGAGAAGCTCGATCTTCACTAAAACTTCAAATACTTCAGATTGCAGCCCTGTAAATTCTGCCTTTAAGGAACTGACTACAGCTGCCACGTAGGATTTGTCAGACTGCATGTCGGCTCATTACCAGAGTGTATGTATCTGCTATTGCAATTAAATTTCTCTGCACCAATAGTCCTTTTCAAGACTTCTCTTTGTGTGACGCCATTGTATTTTGATTGACACAACTCTTGTTCGAAAATAAAAATCCATAATGGTAACACTTTATATTGGTGATTGTGTTTGCTGTAATCAATCTATGGAGTCTCATTGGTAATTTATTTTCTGAATTCTGGTTGAAATATTTTCCAGTTCTCCATAAAGACCCCCGACAAGTGTGTCTCTGCCTCCTTGATGTGGGCCGAATCGTATCCCGGTATGATATTTAGTATTACTTTTATTTGTATACCTTTCAAAAGCTAATCTAAGGCTACTTTCACACTTGCGTTACGAGGCGCAGGGCACGGCCGCCGTGCAGCTCCGCCCCCTCCGGTCAGATCCTCCTATGGGCGCATGACGCTGCATGCAACCTACGTACCCTATCGTTGGCATTGGGTACGCAGTCCGTACGCTGGTATGCTTTTGCTGGCGCATGCACCCTTTTGACGGTGCGCCGACGTACGCCAAACGCACCGTGTTGCATATTGGTGCACTCGGCGCATCTTCAAAAGGGCGCATGCGCCGGCAAAAGCATACCAGCGCACGGCCTGCGTACCCAATGCTAACGATGGGGTACGCAGGTCGCATGCAGCGTCATGCTCCCATAGGAGGAGCTGACCGGAGGGGGCACGGCAGGGGGCGGAGCTGCACGGCGGCAGTGCGCTGTGCCTCCTAACGCAAGTGTGAAAGTAGCCTAACAATGGGACTTAAACTACCTTCTACTAATATAATTTTTTAAGATATGGAGTGGAACCACCTGTCCTCGTAAAGCTCGAAAAGGAGATTGAACTTGAAGAAACCATGTTAATGGAGTCTGGACCTCTAGCTCCCACCACTATTGAGAAATCCTGCTGTCACCACGAGCTGCATGAGGCTGTAAGATACCGGCATAGTACATATTCTAGCGTGGTATAGCTGTAGCAGTAAAGATGAGTAGCAACTAGTGATGAGCGAACGTGCTCAGATAAGGTGTTATCTGAGCATGCTCTGGTGCTAACCGAGTGATTTTGATGTTCTTAAATAATATTGACAGCTGCGAGACCTGCAGGGATTACCTGTTTGTTAGGCAATCCCTGCATGTGTTGCGGCTGTTGCACAGCAGTGAGATGCGTAGGTGCAGGGACTCAACATATTGTTCAAGCACCCCAAATTCCCTCTGTTGGCACCCGAGCATGCTCGGATAACACCTCATCTGAGCATGTTTGCTCATCACTAGTAGTAACTAAACCGTTCTCACTATAGAAATGTTATTTCCCCCCAGAACTAATACTCACACTTGGGGGTCCTGGCTTTAAACCGATGGGGGCTTATTTACTGGGTCTCTCTTACTTGAGTCATATTTTTCGTGGGTTAAATGTGTATACAGTCAAACATTACATCAGACCCCAGCATTCCTAAGTAATATTTTCCACGTCACTAGGTGCTGTCAGGCAAATGTGCCTTTCAACACTTTCACAGGACAGTCCTTGCTTTGTTTTGAAAACTGTTAAGAACCTTACCTACAGCATGACCTGAAACTTCTCTGCTTTCAGTCCTGTGATGTCAAAAAGAAATGTGAAAATTGCTATGGGGGTTAGAACATCATATGGGAAAATAGACTCAGTTAGACTCACCTGATAAAGTCCTCTAAAATATGTAACGTGGAGCCTTTTGACTGCGTCTCCTATATGCGCTTCTACTCATTAAACATTTGGCCAATAGTTGTCATAATCGGACAACTAAAAAGTGTTTTTTATTTTCTTGTTAATTTTATGCATTTCTTAATTGCATTCTCTTTGCAGGTGACCCACATTGCTCAAGATCCTCCCTGCAATTGTTCACACAGATTCTCTATTGAATATTTATCAGAGGGCCGCTATCGGTTAGGGGATAAAATCCTATTCATAAGGGTAAGGTTTTAAATGGTTATCTACATCTGTCTTCCTCAGCACATAAGTCTCCAGTCTCTTCAACTCCATGTTACTGGGCAAGGATGGGCATTCTTACTTGAGTGACACTTGGGTTTGTCTGTGTGCTTGTTCTTGATTATACAGGGCTATCATTTTATTTAAATATAGAGATTAGAGTGCTTTGGAACAAGCACATAGAAAAGTGAGAGCAGTGATTTGGAGACCTGCCTTGGAGCAGTGGCAGGAAGGGGGTCAGATACTTGTGATTTTGCAGGACTGATAACATCAGCTCTAGGTTTTAAGGCCCCGTCACACATAGCAATCTCGCTAGCGAGATCGTTGCTGAGTCACAACTTTTGTGACACAACAGCGATCTCACCAGCGAGATCGCTGTGTGTGACAGCGATCAGAGACCGGCCCCCCTGCCGGTATCGCTGATCGCTGCAAGAAACCTCTGGACATTTTTTTCGTCGCTGATCTCCCGCTGGCCAGCACGCATCGATGCGGGAGACCAGCGATCAGCTGTAAAATAATAAATAAAAAAAAAAATATATTGTTCTCACCTTCCGACGTCCCGTGCAGTCTTCCCGCCTCTCTCCACGCTCCCGGTCCCAGTAATCCTTTGCAAGAATGACCGCGACAACGGACGTCATCGCGGTAATTCTCGCAAAGGATTACTGGGAGCGGGGCTTAGAGAGAGGCGGTAATGCTGTGCGGGACGTCGGGAGGTGAGAATAACAATTTTTTTTATTTTAATTCTATTTTTGACATGAATATGGCATCAGCTTTAGGCTGATGAGTAGATGGGAGGTTGAGTGGGAACTTGATCGTTGGCTCCCCAGCCTGGGATTTAACTACTGCCATACTTGGTCAGACTCTGGTGGTCGATCTCCTTGGCAAAGGGCTGTAAACTAGTAATAAGACAAAAGCTCTTCTAGCAGGAAAATAACAGCAGATAGAAGCAAGTTTGCTCATTTTCATGCTGATTAACTATACCAACTTCATAACATGAGAATAACTCTTTAGGGAGTTTAAAACATGACTGCAGATTCTAGAAGAAATGTACAAGTATCGTCACTACTAAAATGTCCTCTCTAAAATTCCATTTCACAGCCAGTACTCAACATTTTAATGCGTCTGTCTTGAATCCACATCAAAGCAATTGCTTTGCATTAATTATGAGAAGCCCATTACAAGGTCGTAAAGATCAGAAATCACGGATTGAATTTCCAACATGCTAACATCTTTTGGAATTACCACCTGAGCCTAAATAATTATTTTGCTGCCACAAGGCACCTTTTTTTTAATAAATAGGTTCCTTAGTATTCCTGACTTACTCATTTTGCAAGAAAATATTTCAGACAAATCAGCAGGTAATTTAGTGTACAGTGAAGAAAAGATGACCTAATTATGTGATGATGTACTAAAAGGGCACATCAGCCTTTTTTTCCTTCCTTTCCATGAATTGCCGGAGCACAGACCTAGCAGCAGTTTCCTGGAGGAAGCATCTGTGTCATCTCGGCACACAGTGGGTAGAGGAAACTGTGAAATTAATGGAGTGTTAAAGCTTCAGAAAAGGAAGCAATGCTCCACTTATAACATATTAGCCTTTATGTGGTGTTTTTCCTGATTTATGGTTTGCTGTGTAGAATTTTTTTTTTCAGCTGTTGTAATAAAGGGTTGTGTTTTACTGGGCTTTGTAGTCAGTGGTAAATGAAAAATTTTGCTGCGATTTGGCCTCTGAGCTGAAGCCACACTGAGTTAAAACATTTTGCAAAAATACACACATTTTAGGTTTTAAAAAACTAAAAAAGAAATGGCCACAATATCATTATGCTTTTAAAGGGAATCTGTCAGTGGGTGAACCATCCAAAGCCTACAGTGGGGAAAATAAGTATTTGATACACTGCCGTTTTTTGCAAGTTTTCTCACCTACAAAGAATGGAGAGGTCTGTAGTTTTTGTCATAGGTACACTTTTACTGTAAGAAACAGAAAATCACATTGTATGATTTTTAAATAATTACATTTTATTGCATGAAATAAGTATTTGATCACCTACCAACCAGCAAGAATTCTGGTTCTCACAGACCTGTTAGTTTTTCATTAAGAAGCTCTCCTAATCTGCACTCATAACCTGTAATAATTGCACCTGTTTGAACTTAACTGAATAAAAGACACCTGTCCACACAATCACACGCCAACCTCTCCACCATGGCTAAGACCAAAGAGCTGTCAAAGGACACCAGGGGCAAAATTGTAGACCTATACAAGGCTGGGATGGGCTGCAGAACAATAGGCAAGCAGCTTGATGAGAAGGCATCAACTGTTGGCACAATTATTAGAAAATGGAAGAAACACAAGATGACTGTCAATCTTCCTCAGTCTAGGGCTTCATGCAAGATCTCGCCTAATTGGGTAAGGATGATTCTGAGAAAAGTCGGGAATCAGCCCAGAACTACACGGGAGGACCTGGAAAATGACCTGAAGAGAGCTGGAACCAAAGTCTTAAACATTACCATTAGTAACACACTACGCCGTCATGGATTAAAATCCTGCAGGGTATTCAAGGTCCCCTGCTCATGCCAGCACATGTCCAGGCCTGTTGAAGTTTGCCAATGACCATCTGGATGATCCAAAGGAGGTCATGTGGTCAGAGGAGACCGAAATATAACTTTTTGGTATCAACTCCACTCGCCATGATTTGGAGGAAAAAGAGTGAGTACAACCCCAAGAACAACGTCCCAACCATGAGCCATGTTGGGGGAAGAATCATATTTTGGGGATGCTTTTCTGCAAAGGGGACAGGACAACTGCACCATATTGAAGGGAGGATGGTTGGGGGCATGTATCGTGGGATTTTGGCCAACAACCTCCTTCCCTCAGTAAGCGCAATGGAGATGTGTCATGGATGGGTCTTCCCGCATCATAATGACCCAAAACACGCAACCTGAGCAAGTAAGGAGTGTCTGTTAGAAGCATTTTAAGGTTCTGAAGTGGCCTAGCCAGTATCCAGACCTGAACCGAGTATAAATTCTTTAGAGTGAGTTGAAACTCAGTGTTGCCCAGTGACAGCCCCGAAACCTGAAAGATCTGGAAAAGATCTGTATGGAAGTGTGGGCCAAAATATCTTCTACAGTGTGTGCAAACTTGGTCAAGAACTAATGGAAACTTCTGACCTCTGTAATTGCAAACACAGGTTTCTGTATAAAATATTAAGTTGCTTTTCAACTCTATAATAATTTCATGCAAATTAATTATGTAAAAATCATACAATGTGACTTTCTGGATTTTATTTTTAGATTCTGTTTCTCACAGGTGAAGTGTACCTACGATAAAAATTACAGACCTCTCCATTCCTTGTAGGTGCGGAATCTTGAAAAATCGGCAGTGTATCAAATACTTATTTTCCTCACTGTGCATATATGCGTATCAGTTATAGAAAGTTGAGTAAAAAGATACTTTGATATATGCGACTCAGGGTCTTACTCCAGAAAAATCTCAAGTTTTTTTTTTTTTTTTTTTATATATAAATATGTAAAGCTGTTTAGATTTGTGGACCGGACCCAGATCTCACTGAGAATCTGCCTCCATGGCTTATTTTAAATGAAAAGGTGCAATACAAGCGTGAGATGTGTAATGACTGAGATATGAAGATCAGAAGAGCAGAGTATCACACTGGTAACTGCGCCTTTCATTTAAAGTAAGCTCAGATTCTCAAGGAGATCTTTGTCCAGCCCAGAGATCTTAACAGCTCATTAATATATCAAACAAACAGGATTTTTCGGGAAAAATATATCAAATCACAGATATCAAGTATCCGTTTATTCCGCTTCCTATGGCCTAAATGCCCATGTAGACGGATGACAGATTCTCCTTTAATAACGCTGTGAGAGGCACTATTGATTGTCTCCTAAGGAAGAAGACGCCGGGTGGATAACTTTTTTTTTTTTTTTTTTTAAGCTTCTGAAATGTAGTAAGAATGTTTCATTTGCTGACCACAAGCATAAATGTTGACTGTGGTGAAGGATTAAAATATTAAGTAGTAATTTCAAGCTTTACTTAACAGTGGGAGAGGCCAAAATAGAGATGACATCAACGCTCTTCATTTGCTACATTCACAGACTGCCTTTTTTTTTTTTTTAACGGCATTTTCATATTACAAATGAACGGATACACACAACACGTCGCTGTGGCCTCATTCTGTCCAGTTACAGACTCTAGTATAGACACAGATGCAGTCTGAATACAATCACTTGGATTTCTGGTACATATTTGAAGATAAACAATTTGTAAGCAAAACCATACATATTTAAGAAATTTACAATATAAAAAAATTAGTCAGACTTGTGTGTATGTAAAGTGGTATATATACAGTTATGTTAAGAAATATTAGGACAGTGACCTAGTTTTGGCATTTTAGCAGTTTACCAAAACAACATATTCTAGATACAGTTCTAGAATCAATATGGGCTTAAAGTGTAGACTTTCACCTTTAACTTGAGGGTATTCACATCCTAATTGGATAAGGGTTTAGGAATTACAGCTCTTTAATATGCAGCTGCCTCTTTTTCAAGGCACCGAAAGTAATTGGACAATTATCTTAAAAGCTCCTCAATGGGCTGCATGGGCTATCCTCTTGTTAATTGATCCCCAATTAAGCAAGTAAGGGTAACGTTACACTAAGTGACGCACCAGCGCTCCCGACAACGATACGACCTGGTAAGAATCGCTGGTGCGTCGCTACATGGTTGCTAGTAAGCTGTGAAACAGTCAGATTTACTCAACGACACAGCAACAATCCAGCGATCCGTATAACGACCTCGCCGGTCGTTGGGACCTTGTCATGCAGCAGCGATTCTGACGACTCCCGCCTGCATCCATGATTTCTGAGTCACTAATGAGGTCGCTCGTCGGTGTCAAACACAGAGATGCGCGCTGGCCAGCGGGACACCAACGATCAAAAAATGGACCAGGACATTTGAGCACGATCAGCGACATCGCAGCGGTGGCCTGGTCGCTGCTAAGTGCCACATGTAACGAGATCGCTGGCGAGGTCGCTGTTACGTCACAAAATCGGTGACGCTTCAGCGATCTCGCTTAGTGTGAAATACCCCTAAAGGGTCTGATGCCGATTCCGGGTGTGGCCTTGGCATTTGGAAGCTGTTGCTGTAATCCCACAACATGTGTTTTCTATGGAAGAGAAACAGACCATCGTTGGGCTGAAGAGAGAGAGAAAAAAGGCAGAATTGTTAGGAATGGCCAAATCAACAGTTTGGAACATTCTGCAAAAAAAAAAGCGCACTAATGAGCTTGAGAACGCAAAAAGGCCTTGATGTCTACGATGGACAACATGGGTGAATGATCGCAGAATCCTTTCCATGGTGAAGAAAAACCCCTTCACAACATCCACCCAAGTGAAGAACACTCTCCAGGAAGTGCGTGTTTCAGTATCGAAGTACCATAGAGAGAAGACTTCATTCACACGCATCCACCGCCCTGGCATTAACTCTCTACTCTCCATCCATATCGGCCCCTCACTCCTTTCCTCTCCTATGTATAGCACTCACACTCTTTTCACATTAAGTTGCACAGATCCAGTCAGTGCCACCATTCAACATAAGAGACGCTCTCACAAATCACTTAACCATCTGCTCACTCTTTCTATCCTCCTCCTAGTCGCAGGAGACATTGCTCCCAATCCTGGTCCCCCATGTTATAGAAAGTCAAACCCCCCAACTGCTACACTCAGAAACCCCTCTAATCTTATTAATATTCCCTGCATGCCATCTGTCTCTCAATTGTGAACTTTGGAATTCTCGCTCCGTGTGTAACAAACTCTCCTTCACTCATGACTTTTTCCTTTCTAATTCTTTTAACCTCCTGGCTCTTACTGAAACCTGGATCCAGCAGTGAGACACTACCGCTGCTGCTGCTCTTTCATACGGGGGACTACACTTCTCGCATACCCCAAGATCAGACAATAGAGCAGGTGGAGGCATTGGTCTGCTCCTATCACCAAAATGTACCTTTCAGGTTATACCTCAACTACCCTCACTAGTCTTCCCTTCTTTTGAGGTCCATGCCGTCAGACTCTACACCCCCTTCTCCATGCGAGTGGCGGTGATGTATCGTCCTCCCGGCCTCTCCTATCAGTTCCTGGATCATTTTGCCACTTGGCTTCCACATTTTCTCTCCTGTGACATCCCTACCCTCATCATGGGAGATTTCAATATCCCCATTGCTCTTCCCCTCTCCCCATCTGCTACTCACCTTTTATCCCTAACCACCTCGGTTGGCCTTTCGCAGCTTACTAATTCTCCAACGCATGAAGACGGAAACTCCCTCGACTTGGTCTTCACTCGGCTTTGTGCAGTGGATGATTTTGCAAACTCCCCTCTCCCGCTCTCTGACCACAATCTTCTTTCATTCTCTATCAAGAACTGCCAGGCTGCTCAGGTCACCCCCACTGTCCATACGTATAGAAACATACAGGCCATTAACACCCAGAAACTTATGAAGAACTTGCAGTCTTCATTGGCCCCTATCTCCTCCCTCTCATGTCCTGATTCTGCACTGAAGCATTACAATGAAACACTTCAAAGTGCCCTGGATGAACTTGCACCCCCTATAAATAGAACACCACAACACAGACGGCGACAACCCTGGCACACCCTCCAAACACGTTTCCTGCAGCGGTGCTCCAGGTGCGCCGAACGTCTGTGGAGAAAATTCAGTCTACACGAAGATTTCATCCATTATAAGTTTATGCTTCAAACATACAACACTGCCCTTCACCTCTCAAAACAAACCTATTTCAACACCCTCATCACCTCACTGTCCAATAACCCGAAACGTCTCTTTGACACTTTTCATTCTCTACTCAACCCAAGAGTACAGGCCCCAACCACGGAGCTCCGAGCTGACGATCTGGCCAATTACTTCAAAGAAAAAATTGACCAGAATCGACAGGAAATTATCTCCCAATCACCTCATACCATGCACTGTCCTCCCTCCCCCACTGCATCTAGCTCACTCTCTGATTTTGAACCAGTCACAGAAGAAGTAGTAAGCAGGCTCCTTGCATCTTCTCTCCCAACCACTTGCATCAGTGACCCATTTCCGTCACATCTCCTCCAGTCCCTTTCCCCTGCTGTCACCACTCACCTAACTAAAATATTTAACCTCTCTCTCTCTTCTGGTATCTTTCCCTCCTCATTTAAGCATGCCATCATACATCCACTACTTAAAAAACCATCCCTCGACCAAAACTGTGCCGCTAACTATAGACCTGTCTCTAATCTTCCCTTCATCTCTAAACTCCTGGAACGCCTGGTCCACTCCCGTCTTATCCGCTATCTCTCTGATAACTCTCTTCTCGACCCTCTCCAATCCGGTTTCCGCTCTTTACACTCTACTGAAACTGCCCTCACTAAAGTCTCTAATGATCTACTAACAGCTAAATCAAATGGTCATTACTCCATGCTAATTCTCTTGGATCTCTCTGCAGCATTCGACACTGTGGATCATCAGCCCCTCCGCTGGTTCCTCCTCCTCTCACCTTCTCCTTACTGTTGGGGTTCCTCAGGGATCGGTTCTAGGCCCCCTCCTCTTCTTGTACACTGCCCCTATCAGTCAAACAATCAGTAGATTTGGTTTCCAGTACCATCTCTATGCTGATGACACCCAATTATATGCTTCTTCTGTCATCACGCCAGCCTTTCTAGAAAACACCATCGATTGTCTAAATGCTGTGTCTATCATCATGTCCTCACTATATCTGAAACTGAACCTGTCAAAGACTGAACTCCTTGTGTTTCCTCCCTCTACTAATGTACCTATACCCGACATTGCCATTTCTGTGTGGTTCCACTATTACTCCCCAGCAACTTGCCCGCTGTCTTGGGGTCATACTTGATTCCGAGCTTTCCTTTGCCCCCCACATTCGATCACTGGCTCGCTCTTGTCATCTGCACCTCAAAAACATTTCTAGAATTCGACCTTTTCTTACTGTTGACTCTGCAAAAACTCTTACTGTTTCTCTTATTCATTCTCGTCTCGACTATTGTAACTCTCTTCTAATCGGTCTCCCTCTCACCAAACTCTCCCCTCTCCAATCTGTCTTGAATGCTGCAGCCAGGATCATATTCCTCACCAGTCGTTACACCGATGCCTCTACCTTGTGCCAGTCATTATACTGGCTACTCATCCACTCCAGAGTTCAGTATAAACTTATTACCCTCACCCACAAAGCCCTCCATGGCTCAGCACCACCCTACATCTCCTCCCTTGTTTCTGTATACCACCCTACCCGCGCCCTCCGTTCTGCTGATGACCTGAAGTTAGCATCCTCAATAATCAGAACCTCCCACTCCCGTCTCCAGGACTTTACACGTACTGCGCCAATTCTTTGGAATGCACTTCCCAGGTCAATACGATTAGTCCCCAATCCCCACAATTTTAAGCGTGCCCTGAAAACGCATTTATTCAGACTGGCCTATCGCCTCAACACATTAACCTAATCTATCCCTGTGTGGCACAGCCAAAAGTTTTACCATAACCAGGTTCCCCGCATCATGTTCCCACATGCTTTATGCATCCATTAGCCCTCTGTGTCTGTAATGTTACACACTTAACATTATGGCTGGTCCATACAATCAGGGCAACGGTTACCACCCACCTTTCGTGTCTACTTCTTTCCTCATAGACTGTAAGCTTGCGAGCAGGGCCCTCATTCCTCTTGGTATTTATTATAATCTATGTGATTATTGTTATGCTGTAATGTCAATTATTGTCTGTACAAGTCCCCTCTGAAATGTAAAGTGCTGTGGAATGTGTCAGCGCTATAGAAATAAAATTTATTATTATTATTATTATTATTATTATTAGAGCAATTACAGAGGGTCACCTCAAAGTGCAAACCATAATCTGCCTTAAAGGGAACCTGTCAGGTCACCCGTGCCCCGAGAACCACCAGCAGTTGTCTACATAGCTACATACCCTGCCCAAACAGTCCCTTTGTGACATTACACACACAAATAGATCTTTAGAAAACATACACCCGGCTGCAGAGGATCAATGCAGTGAGGGAAAGAAGCTGCACACATGCGCAAGGTATTTATAGTGCTGGCGATGACGCCGGCGTGATAACTTTGTAAGTGGGCTGACTAGACTGGGGATACTAACTAGTCAAAGGCCTCATTTACATATAATAAATTGACTATAGAAATACTTTTTATTAAGATCTGTTTGTGTGTAATGGAAGAAGGGGACTGTTAGGCAGGGTATTTTAGCTATGTAGACAACTGCTGGTGGTTGTGGGGGGCACGGGGGACCTGACAGGTTCCTTTTAATAAAAATGCCAGATTAGACTTTGTCAGAAAACATCTAAAGAAGCCTGCACCGTTCTGGAAAAGCATTCTTTGGACATAAAACGAAGATCAACCTGTATCGGAGTCATAGGAAGAAGAAAGTATGGAGAAACCATGGAATATTTCATGATCCAAAGCACACCACATCCTCTGTAAAACATGGTGGAGGAAGGGTGATAGCATGGGCATGCATGGCTTCCAATGTCACTAGGTCACTAGTGTTTTGATGTTGTTACTGAAGACAGAAGCAGATGGATGAATTCTGAAGTTACAGGGCTAATATATGCTTTGTACTCAAATTTAACCAAATGTGGTAATGTTGACTTTGCAGATGGACAATGACTGAAAATACTGCAAAAGAAACCCAGGCAATTTTTAAGGCAAAGAAGTGGAATATTCTGCATTGGCCAAGTCAACTACCAGATCTCAAACCCACCAAGCATGCATTTCACATGCTTAATACAAAACTTTAAGGCAGAAAGACTCACAAAGAAACAACAACTGACGTCCGCTGCAGTAAAGGCCGGCAAAGCATCACAAAGTGGGAAACCTAGCGTTTGGTAACGTCCATGGCTTCCAGAATTCAGGCAGTCATTGCCTGCAAAGGATTCTCTCTGCAAAGTTTTATTTATGATAAAGTTAGTATGTCCAATTACTTTTGAACCCCTGAAATGAGGAGGATTTGTAGAAAAATGGTTGCAATTCCTAAGCGGTTTACAATATATTTTTTTTAACCCCTCTAATTAACCCCTTCCCGACATGTGGCGTAGCCGTACTAGTACTCTGTGGGAGGTGCATTCCCGCAAACAGCAGTACTAGTACGGCGCGGCCTCATGCTGTGTGCCGTGGCGATCTGGTGCGGGTGTCAGCTGTATGTGACAGCTGACACTCCATAGCAATGCCCACAATTAGTACTAGCACGATCGCGGGCATTCAACCCCTCTGATGTCGCTGTCAGTAGTGACAGATTCCCTGCGTGCTTCCCTCAGGACAACGCTATGAGATCGTGTTGTCTTGAGGGTCTGCATGGAGACCCCCGGCACCAAGATGGCCGCGGGGTCCTTCCGAGGCCTGCAGGGAGGTGGCTTGTGAGCACCTGCTGAGAGCAGGCACCAGCATGCCTTCTTCCCTGCCTGTCAGATCGCTGATCTGATACTAAGCAGTCCTAAGTGTCAGATGAGCGATCTGACATTATATAGTGATGTCTCATACTGGGACAATGTAAAAAAGTCTAAAAAAAAATTATGTGTAAAAAGAAAATAAATAAAATTAAGATTCCTAAATAAAGAAAAAATACTTTTCCAACAAATATTTATATAAATAAAAAAAAAACTAAGTACACATTTGGTATTGCTGCATCCGTAACGGCCCGCTCTATAAAACTGTGCCTCCAGTTAATCCCTTCAGTGAACACTGTATAAAAAAAAAAAAAAAATGCTTTATCATCGTACCGCTGAACCTAAAGTGCAATAAGACGCAATCAAAAAGGCGGATGTAAATAAAAATGGTACCGCTGAAAACATCATCTTGTCCTGCAAAAAACAAGCCGCCATACAGCTCCATCAGCAGAAAAATAAGTTATACCTCTCAGAATAAAGCGATGCAAAAATAATTTTTTTCTATAAAACATTAAAAAATATGTCAATGAGAGATCACTGTAATCTTACTGGCCCAAAGAATAAAGATGTCTTATCAACTTTACCACACGCGGAGCTATATAATAAAAAAAAAAAAAAGGCTATTTCTGGTTTTTGTTCATTCTGTCCCCACGAAAATTGGAATAGAAAGCGATCAAAAAATGTCATGTGCCCGAAAATTGTACCAATGAAAACGTCAGCTCAACCTGCAATAAACAAGCCCTCACATGACTGTCGGCCAAAATATGAAAAAATTATAGCTCTCAAAGTATGGTGATGCAAAAATTTTTTCGCAATAAATAGCGTCTTTTAGTGTGTAACAGCTGCCAAACATAAAAACCCGATTATAAATCTAGTATCGTAATTGCACCGACCCAAAGAATAAAGTCGCCTTATGACTTATACAGCACGAGGAACGGCGTAAAAAATAAAACCAATTCTTCACCTGCTGCTCATTTTTTTCATTCTGCCTCCCAAAGATCGCAGTAAGGCTTGGCGCACATTCATCCTGCATTCTGCTCTGAGCGCTTACACCAGGGTTTCCAGGTAAATCTCTGAAATATGTGATTCAGACAGAACCCCCAGTGGAAGATTCCCTATAATGAGGCAAATGGAGGCACTGTAGGCGCCATAGGACCTGTGATCCGGCAGTGTCAGTCTTTTTAGGATTGCATAAAAGTGCCGTCGGCCAGAGTTTTGTGCACTTCTGAAAAGGACACCGCTGAGCAGAGGCCAGACGGAGTCCAGTGTAAGTCTGCCTCATTATAGTGAATGGATCCCTTGGGTGTTTCATCTGTCACATCACTCAGAGATTTAGTTTGAAACCCCAAAGTAGATGCTCAGCGTAAAGTGCTGGATAAATGTGATCCCTAACGTTATGTAAAATGTTCCCAACAAAAGCCTCAACTCGGTCCACAAAAAAAGCAAGCCCCCACTCAGATCCATCATCTGTTAATGGAAATATAGGAGGCTTCCACATTACTGGTAGCACAAAGGTTCTGGAAAATAAAAATGGCTTCCTACTCCCCAATGGAAATTCAGAAAATTGTGTTCTCCCAAATCCAAATGCCCCCTCGTTTCTTAGCCCCAGTGTGCCTAAGCAACATTTGGCGCCCATATGTTTGGCATTTCTGTAGTGATGAGAGCCCACCTAATTTACAGGTGTGTGTCTCCAGAAGCACAGGCTGGACTTAATGTACTGGTTACTACAACGGCAGTTTGCAATTTTCACTCGGCAACATCAGCTGCTTGTTTCTGGAACACACCCATGGAGTCAAAATAGTCACTACATCTGTAGATAAATTCCCAAAGGGGTATAATTTCCAAAATATGGTCTCTTGAAGGGGGTTTCCACTGTTTAGGCACATCAGGGGCTCTCCAAACGTGACATGGTGACTGCAAATTTTACATTCAAAACGTAAAATGACGCTCCTTCCCTTCCGAGTCCTGCCGTTGTACCCAAACAGTAGATGTCTCCCACATATGAGGTATCTGCATGCTCAGAAGAAATTGCAAAACTAATTTTATGGTCCATTTTCTCCTGATACTCTAACGAAAGTAAAAAAAAAAAAATTTGTCTAGAGGAAAATTTTTGTCAAAGAAAAGTTAAATTTTTTTTTTTTTCTTCCGCATTCCAAAAATTCCTGTGAAGCAACTGAAGTGTAAACAAACTTTTTGAATGTGGTTTTGAGTGCCTTGAGGGGTGCAGTTTTAGTATGGTGCCATTTTTGTGTATTTTCTGTCAAATAGGCCCCTCAAAGTCGCATCAAATATGAGATAGTCCCTTACTAAAAAAAGGTTTTGCAAATTTTGTTTTAAAAAGGAGAAATCACTGGTCAAGTTTTAACCCTTATAACTTCCTAACAAAAATTGTTTCCAAAATTGTGCTGCGGTAAAGTAGACACTTGGGAAATGTTACTTATTAACTATTTTGTGTGAGATGACTCTCTGATTTAAGGGCATAAAATTTAAACGTTTGAAAATTGCGAAATTTGGGTTTTTTTTGTTAATTCTTTTTAACAAACGCAAGTCATATAGAAGAAATGTTACCACTATCATGAAGTACAATATGTCACCAGAAAAGATTCTAAGAATCAGCAGGATCCATTGAAGCGTTCTAGAGTTAAGACCTCAAAGTGACAGTGGTCAGAATTGTAAAAATTGGCCCGGTCACGAAGGTGAAAACAGGCTTTGGGGTGAAGGGGCTAAACCTGAAAGTCCACACTTCAATTGCTTCTGTTATTTCTTTTTAAATCCAAAATAGTGGCATGCAGAGCCCAAATCGCGAAGATTTGGTTTCTCTTCAAATGTTTCTGGACCTATCTGTAATATATTATACAAACTTATATCACTATGCAATGTATATTTGTGTATAGATTCGATGCCAGAATCGGTGTATTCCTGTATCTCAGGAATATGGAAATGCTGCCTGCTTTTTTTTTTTTTTTTTTTATTTTGTATTACATTTAAGTAAAGCGAGGCCTCACATTTGAAAGTGGTGCTAATAAATTTGGGAACCTAAAGTGGAAAATGCAAAGAATACATATCCTTGGCACTTAATGTTAAAGTGTTATTCCCATAGGATGCCTAAGATATCCGTACCCTTCATGATCGTTGTGGGTCTGTCCACTAGGACACCAGACAATTTTCAGCATTAAGCTCCTGTGCAGCTCTTTAGACCTACATTTCCCTTTTTGCACAGTAGCTCTAGCAAACACTGTGCTAAGCCAGTGCTTTGGCCTCTTCATTTTCGGGATTGCAGGAGTCTGAGGTCAGGCCTCCACAAGGGATGGCATTTCTTAGCATCGCTTTATAAGATGGTAGTGAATGGATTCTTGTTACATGCTAAATCAGTATATTTGCTGTATTTCTCTTGCAGATGCTACACGGAAAGCATGTCATGGTAAGAGTAGGCGGAGGATGGGATACTCTTCAAGGATTTTTATTAAAATTTGACCCTTGCAGAGTCCTTCAGTTTACGACTTTGGAGCAAAAGATTTTACAGTTCCAGAAAGGCGTACAAAGTGACAGCGTGCCAACACAAACCAGCAAATCTCTACATCCTCCTGTAATGAACCCCATATCTGCAATAAATGCTTCACAAAAACTGGCATCTACCCCATCGCCGCAAGTAACGCCTTCCCGTATTAATCTTAAAAGTCAAAAGTCCCCAACGTCAACTACTCCTAGGGGAGCTAACAATTCACCATTGACATCAGTACGTCCCAAAATCCAAGTCATGCCAAGAAAGGGGTCTCCATTACTCCCTGAGCCACACAGAAAGGTAGCAAAGAAATCCAATTCTCCACCTCATACTGCTAGGCCTGAAGTGAAAGGTACACAGAAAAAACTTAGTTCACCTACTAATGTTGGGAAAAGTTATGGCTTACATTGTGCTAAAATAGCTCATAATGGTAAAAACTGTCAGTCTGGGGGCCCAAATGAGAAGATGCCGACTCCTAGGAGTTCTCCCACATCTTTGGCCCATCATATAACGAAGTCTAAGGGTGTGCCTGACCTTCAGACTAAGCCAGGACCATTAAATGTACCAACCTCTAGTAAACCAGCTATTGCATCATCAGTTAAATCTGATTTCTCTAAAAGGACTGGGGTTGTTAAACAGAACTACAAGAACACTGCCAATCAGAAATCTGTCCCAGCTACAGTTGCCTTCAAGGATGTGAAAGTAAGCAAAAAAACAGAGATGCCAAAGAACAATCTCCAGGAGAAGAAGCCCTTTGTTGTATCTTCTCGTGTGCCTGACAAAATCCCAAGTTATCCGTACCTTTCTCACCCATTGTCTAAATCGCCAACTGCAGTTGCCGTTAGCCGGAATACTACCAAACCGGTCCAGTCTGCCAAAAACTGCACCAATAAGAATGCCCCCGATAAGACTGCAGTGTCTGGACGCACCCCACTTTCTGTAGTTAAACTTCCACAGTCTGCACCCAAAACACAGCCTGTACCAAAGCCAAAATCCTCTACCAAAACTCAGCCTATAAGCCATACTGTAAAAAAAGATAAAGCACCAACTGTGTCTGATCAACTGGGTTCAAGAGCAAAATTGTCTCGCCGTGCCGCTCCTGATTCCACAAAAGAAAAAATGGTTAAAAATGAGGACCACCTTACTGTGGCAAAAAACTGATTCAGAATACCTTTCCAGTGTCACTAACAGTCGTTTCTTCACACACAATATGGAGAAAAAATGAATCCATTTGTTTTTACTGTATGGATAATTTAATAAGCGGTTTTATTCTCAATACATAAAGCCAAGTACAATCCTAAATTTCTAGCTATGACACTATGCAGGAAACACTTCTATAGGTTGTGTTCAAGTATCGCTACAGCTAACCAGGAAGATATGTACATACTAACTGGGCTCTGTATGGGAAAACTCCTGCTGGCAGGAACTGAACTATTTTGTATAGACTTTTACAAAAAACTGCCTCACTTGTGGTGATTGTAAGATTTACGTGCCTTCCCATAAGGGGTTTAAAGGAATCTATAGATAGATGGGTAATTGACAAAATTATGATTTGGACCTATGCAAAGTAAAAAACAAAACCCTGTAAAATAAGACGCCAAGTTGCAATGTTTGGTAAGGCATGGTTTGTGTTTTTCTCCTCCAGAGTGACTTTGTGTAGAAATTCTGCTACATATTTGTTCACGTGATGTGCATATCGGCCTCTATCCACACTGCTATAAGGGGAGCTGCAGAAATTTGGGAGTCCGGCTTCTTCGCTTCATTGCTTGAATCACAAAGTGTAGTTCACTAATAGGTTTTAAAACTGGTCCAAGCTGGAGAATCACTTTATGAAACGTTGCTATTTGGTGACTTAAAAGTTTTAAAAGAATCACTTGGGGGAGTGGAGAGACCCTAATGTACTTTCTTCTTGCCAGAAATCAGAAATGGTCCTATATAAAAAAAATTTATTTAAATTGTTTGAAGATCCCCCCATTTTTAGTGTGTTTTAGGTTTTTGTGCTTTTAACAGCTCTAAAAAAAAACCAAAAAAATCCTTTCAGATATTCAATTAAATTTTACTCTTATTTTCCTTCTCTGAAGGTATATATGACTTCATTTTTATGTCCTGTTTACGTGTTTTTTTTTTGTTTTTTTTTACCCCAGCATAAGAAAGGACCACATAAGACAGCTAAAAAAAAAACTTTAAAATGGCTTCTGTAGAATTTTTTTTTTAATGTATTGGAAATATTCTTTCATTGGTATTGGGGCAAGAAACAGCTATTCATGCTAACAGTATATTATAGTTATGCTTTTATTATTTTATTTTTGCATTTATTTTTATTTCACACACTAAAGGTCTTAGGGGGTTACAAAGATGTTTGGAGGACATTTTAAGATATTGATACATTCTTTTTGTTGCCCCCTGTAACTAGCAGTTGTAGGGGAAATTTAACCCTCCTGGTTGCATAGCAGAGCTAAGTCTCCTGGGACCCAGCAGCTCATGATCACTGAGTCAGTTGGTGGAAGTGGCACTGTTGGTGCTTCCTAAATCTGTATACACAAGTGCTGGCTCAGTGTTGTCTATATAAAGATTGAGAAGGTAAACCTGGTAATAAACCATATTTATCTTTTCTGTGAAGTCTGGCTGTGTCTGAGAGCTGGTTTCCGTCCCCCACAGCTGCACAATCTCATGCAAGCGTCTTACACTGTTTTGATGTTTTTAGAACATCTGTACAGAGTAAATAGGGGAGTCCCCGGACATTTTTAGCCTATGGGAAGTCCAGAATTAGTTAACTTAAGTGTTATGATCCTAAAAGGCTAAATGAGATTTTGATTCTATTGTTTTCAAATATTTAACTTGTAGTATTTTTCAAACTATAAGACGCACCGGACCATAAGACGCACCCCAATTTTCAGAAGGAAAATAGGGGAAAAAATAATGTGTCAAATGGGGGGGTCCGTCTTACAGTCCGAATTCAGCTTACCTGGGAAGGGATCCAGCACAGGTGGAGGAGTGGTCACAGGGGTCATTCAGTGGTCCAGGCTGGTGCGGTGGCGGCAGCTGTGCTGTGCTGGGGCTTCGAGGAAATACCGGCGGAGCCCCCCACAGAGCACAGAGAGCCGCTACCCCTGCACCGGAGCACAGCCCACTGCCACCACCGCACCAGAGCCCCGCGGCACCAGCCATGGACGGTTGTAAGTATATTGCGACCATAAGACGCACCCCCACTTCCCCCCCAAATTTTTTGGGAAAAAAGTGCGTCTTATGGTCCGAAAAATACGGTAGTTCTCTTTCCCAACCAGCCTTGCATCCTCACCCTCGATCACCCCTTTATTAGGCTATGTGCACACGTATGCAGAAAATTTCTGCATAAAAACCGGACTCCTTCACAGAAAACGCGCGTTTTTGCCGCAATTTTTTCCGGAGCGTTCTCAGACACATAGAAAATAGCTAGAAATGCGGAATTTACCACAAAATTAATGAGCATGTTGCGTTTTTTTCGTGGGGAAAAAACGCATCAATATGCACAAAAAGTGCAAAATGCATTAAATCGAATGGGAATCTTTTAAGTGTTTTTGAGCGGATTTTTTGGTAAATCCGATGGAAAAATGCGAAAAAAAAAACCGCTGTGTGTGAACACAGCCTTAGAAGTGTGATATGGTCCATGAATTAGTGTATCCTTCCTAATTTTCTGATATTACAAGGGGACCTTTGCATATAATCATACCACCCATGGCATTCAGTTAAGATAAACTAGGAGGAGAAAAAAATAGCGCAATAGGCTTTCATCTGGGGGAAATAAAGGTGTATAATCTAGATGCAGAACACTACTTTCACAAATGTCTAAGGGATAATGTAACATGACGATGCAAGGGGACTTATAGGCCATGCAACAGTCCTCTTCGAATTTTTTTATATGCAGATTGTCTCTTCATAGAGAAAGGACTTGGACTCTAGTGTCACCTACTGGAAGTAGCAATCCTAAAACTCAATATTGACCCTTTAACCCCTTCACAACATATGAGGTATATTTACTTCATATGCTGTGTAGTACTTGACTTTGATTATCATATATATTTATTCATTCACAGGCAACCACGGCTTCAAGACTCCTAATTGGACTATTAAAGTGTAAAACAAGTTTTATTTTTTTTCACATTGTTTAAAAACATTTCAAATCACCCCCCCCCCCTTTTGTCCAATTGAAAGTAAAAAAGAAAATACACATTTGGTATTGCTTGGTTCAGAAATGTCCCATCTATCAAAATATAAAATAAATTAATCTTACTGGTCAACGGCGTAGTTGCTTTTTTTTTTTTTTTTTTTTGTCGCCTCGACACTGCAATAAAATGCAATAAGAGTTGATCAAAACATTGTATCTACCCCAAAATGGTGTAAATAAAAGTCACCTCAGGGCATCAAAAATAAGCCCCTCACCCAGCCCCAGATCTTGAGAAGTGGGAACGTTACTCAGAAATTGGCGACAAAAGCAAAAACTTTCTTCGTACACATCTTAGAATTTTTTTTTTTTTTTTTACCACTTAACTAAAAAAAATAAACTACACATGTTTGCTATCTGCATACTCATACTGACCTGGAGAATCATATTGATAGGTCAGTTGTACCATATAAAACATGCAAAACACAAGCCGCGGAGACACCATCACATGTTTCTCAATGCAAGCAATGACAAGCCAGGTCTTTCCCCGGGAAGGAACAACCACGGGAAGGGCAGTCTCCAATGAAGAAAACCACCTATGCCAAAACATGGTATCCATCCACAGACAGCTGTTTCGGGGTATTGCCCCTCATCAGTGTGGAGTAGGAAACTGGCTACTGGCATGATTTGTGACTGCTGGACAGGCTAATACATGTGGGGATTGCCTGTTTATTAGGGAATTCCCACATGTATGCAGCCGTAAATCGTGCAGCTACTTCGACAAAAACTAAATCTCCGAGCACGCCAAAATACTCAGGACACCGAGCATACTCGGAAAAACCCAAGCAACGAGTATACTTGCTCATCACTAGTGGTGATGTTGGAGGGTTACTTGTTACTGGAATGACACAAAATTGCTTAGGTTTCGCCCTTTTGCCCACATTTATTCATCAGTGTGGCCTACAGGTTTTTGACAGATTTATGAAGACAAAAGCTAAAAATGGCACTTTTTTCCTGGATGTATTTGACGATTTCCTCTTTTAATAAGAAAACTACAAGACTATGGTCCCATAGTGCGTTGGGGCTGCCATGTAGTGGCTTCATAAATCAGATGGGCTTTTTCCGGTATCATTAGAAATTCTTTACAAGTTGCCTGCTTACTGTTCATAGCCACTTAGTTTCTGCAAAACCATGCGTCCACTCACAATAACCAAGCAATTTGCTACGCGGGACCCCAGCCGACACGTGTTCATAGACCAATATATCTGCACAGTCATTTCTTTAGGCGCCTATGCTATAGTTCTATAATGAAAAGTTTTTACAGAGTATAATGTGGCAGATTTACTAAAAAAAAAAATACTTGCTCTTGTGTAGAGCCTTTGTTTGGGGGCCATATCATTAATCACCTCATTATCCCATTAGAAGGGAAAGTGCAGCACCTTCACCCCTCCCTTACACACACCTCCCCCTCTCTGATCAATTACGGTAATTGAAGCCAATTGGACCCTATTATGTCCCATGATGTCTGGTGCCATTTTTATCTATTATGGGACTCCCATTTTCCTGTTCCTTTACACCTAATTTAATTTTGAACACTAGTGTAAAGGCCCCGTCTCACATAGCAAGATCGCTAGCGCGTCACTGTGATCTCGCTACGTGTGACGCAGCAGCGACCGGCCCCCCTGCTGGATATCGCTGATCGTGCAGGAATGTCCTGGGCCATTTTTTTCGTCAGCGTCCCGGTGGCCAGCACGCATCGCTGTGTTTGATCACTGGATCGTTGCTGCGTCGCTGAAGAGATCTGCCTGTTTGGCAGCTTACTAGCGATCATTTAGTGACGCACCAGCGATCCTTACCAGGTCGCATCGTTGTCTGGATTGCTGGTGCGTCGCTAAGTGAAACGGGACCCTTAGCCTAGTGTTAGAAATCGCTGCAAAATAGTGGAGTACATGGTATATGGAACACTTGTGCTTTTGACATTCTTAACTCTTCCCTCGATAAGTTTGAACAGTGTCCCATATTAGTGCCCCTTTTACATTCATCATTTTAATAAAACTTTCAATATATGCATCAATACAATGCTATGACACTTGATGTCTCACATGTAAATCTGAGTATAAAAGTGGCCGTATACCCTGCACACTTACAAGTAACTTTGGCAGTCTTAATATTACAAAAAAGTTTTTTGTTGTCTTTACCCCACCCTTTCCTCCTATTCGGACCCAAACATTTTTGCAACAACATTTGTAGTGCAGCACGAGACAATAATGCATACATCAGCTCCCGCTGACTCTGCTTGCATCTAAAAATTCTGTCCAGTTTGAAGGGAGTTGCCACAAAATACTGTTGAAACTAAGCACAGGTGTTTGGTGCACCCATGGCACTGCTGAGCAGTTCAGGGCACCTGCCCACCTATTTTGTTTTGTATCTATCGCCTCTGCTTCTTGCTTGATTAACAGTTCTGGCTTTACAGGATCCTGATGAGTGTGGACATAGATGGAAACCAATTAGGAGGGAAGGTTCACTGAATGGTTTGGCCATGCAAAGGGTACACTGAGCACCTGTGCTTGGTTTGCACAGTTATTTTGTGCCGACTGACTTTTAAAGAGAATCAGTCAGTAACATTTTGTCTACAACATGCGAGAGTTCTGTAGGATAAGGCGTGTAAAACCTTTCCAATTACACCTTTGCAAGGGCACTTGTGGACATATCCGTGCACTTGCAGTTCATTGCTCCTCTTCGCTTCTTGATTGCAACAATTGAGACCGTCTCTGCATACGAATAAGTCACATTTCAGAGCAGAGGAACACCAGATACTGACAATATGGGTATCTTTGGTAAGGTTTGGCACTGCCCTATCCTGCAGCACAACTGCTCCCTAGGGCAAATGTTACGGACAGATTTATTTTGAGCTGAGACGAACATACAAATAATACTTGTTTCTCTACAAACTGATAAACTCTAAAGCTTTCAGTGTTTCCAGCAAGTTCTATTTCTGGTGGAATCTGCTGAAAACTAATGTCTTTAGGCACTAGCAGACTTAAGTGGCCATTTGTTCGGAGATTAAAGGGGTTTTTACACATAGCGATATCGCTAGCAATATCGCTATAATGTCACCGATTTTGTCACCGATTTTGTGACGTTATAGCGATATTGCTAGCGATATCGCTATGTGTGATACTTGCCTCCGACCGGCTCCCCTGCTGTCTGTCGCTGATCGTG
The DNA here is from genome assembly GCF_039654945.1 of Dendrobates tinctorius. Lineage (NCBI taxonomy): Eukaryota > Metazoa > Chordata > Amphibia > Anura > Dendrobatidae > Dendrobates > Dendrobates tinctorius. Next base: position 12,449,448 of record NW_027361807.1, on the reverse strand, counting down.
CGAGATTGTGCAGCTCCATTTCTCGTCGGGCGCTTCCTGTGGCGCCGACAAGCGACGTGTGGAGGCGGGCGGGAGGACGTCAGGATCGCCGCGTCTGAAAGGTAAGTATCGTCCGCTGTATCGCTGCTGCATCACTGGTGAGATCTGCCTGTGTGGCAGCTCACTAGCGATCATTTAGCGGTGCACCAGCGATCCTGACTGGGTCGTATCGTGGTCGGGACCGCTGGTGCATCGCTAAATGTAAAAGGGCCTTTAGACTTGGACATCCCAAGATACCAAGCTTTATGCTGTGTGTCTAGCTATTTGGGCTGATTTTAATTGTGGGCCAAGTTAGAATCGTCAGATATAAAGTGGACAATGAAGACGGATTACAATAAAACTAAGAATTAAACATGTATGAAATGTAACCCGTTGCCTAAACCAAGTCTGAGCACTCATGCCTTTATGGTAAGCAAAATCCATATTCTAATGTTTTGGAACATGCGGTGTGCTGTTATAACGCCTCTTGGACGCCAATCTACATATATTTACCCAGAGAGCTGGTTTCCTTTTTTCTAGATGAGGGCTAACATGCATTGTTTAAAATCAGAACGTCCATAAATAGGTTTTAAAAGGCACATCTATGGATTTGCAAACAAATATGTTTTTTTTGTTTTTTTTTTGTCAAGCAAGACCCAAAAACCCTTAGTGACCTAGCAGTCAGATGTTACACACTGTGCAATGCTTGGCAAGAATGTTTACTTTCTAAAGTGCCTAGAGTTTGCTTTTTACTTTATTTTAATGGCTGAATGAAATAAATAAAAAGTTGCCTACTTTTGTCACCTGATCATCTTCTGGTCTGGTTTTGTCACAGCAAATGTATGTTTTTGATTAATTCTATGCACACATGCTCTCTTTTGGGTGGTGATTGTCAATGGCTTAGGCTAGTTTCACACTAGCGTTTCCTGGAGCTGCGGAAGGATGCGCAAGGCCACCGTGAAGCTCCACCCCCTTCCGCGCCTCCTCCGGTCAGCTTCACCTATGGGCGCATGACGCTGCATGCGACCTGCGTACCCTATCTTTAGCATTGGGTACGCAGGCCGTGCGCAGGTATGCGTTTCCCGGCACATGCGTCCTTTTGACGGTGTGCCAAATGCACAGTGTTGCATTTTGTTGCGATCGGCGCACCGTCAAAAGGACGCATGTGCCGGAAAACGCATACCTGCGCACAGCCTGCGTACCCAATGCTAAAGATGGGGTACGCAGGTTGCATGCAGCGTCATGCACCCATAGGCAGAGCTGACCGGAGGAGGCGCGGCCGTGGGCAGAGCTTCACGGTGGCCTTGCGCATCCCTCCACAGCTCCACGAAACACTAGTGTGAAACTAGCCTTAGATGTAGGGGGAAACTCTTATAACATAACTAAAGACAAGGACTTTAGGGCATCAAAAGTAAACCCTTGTTTGGTTCCTTTAAACCTACCAAGAAAAGGGACTGTAAGAATGTGATCACATATTTAGGATTTGCTTATGGCAAATCTGAAGTGACTTATAATTACAAGATCTGTGGCAGAAATCAAAGGCTGACCCTTCTAGTTCTGTAGCAGTGGATTAATTGAATTAAGTCTAGTTTGGCTGTATGGATTTGTTTTTTCCCCTGGAACATGAGAACATGCTATACATTAGACACAGAATATTGGCGTATTTTGGAGCAGAATTCTGAACATGTGAGCGAGCCCTACCCAAATCGCTATCACGGGTAATGACGCCACGACTCCATATTCGATTTTTATTTTTTTTATTCAGTGATTATCCGATCGACAGTTTGTGTAATAGAATTGTCATCAAAGCTTATATTAAAGTGATGCTTTCAATTAGGTAAGATGTCTTGAGCCTATTCTCTTTGAATGTAAGGAAAGTTGCACAAATGACTTATTGGACAAGTGTAATGTTGAGTGTATGTATAATATATGTATAATATGGTGTCTCCCGTTATAAGTGTATGCTCTAATGCAGCAATCTACTTTGTTGTGAATAGTATTTTTACTTTTAATTGATCCTTATAAATTGTTGTATTATATTGTTAAACCCCATTTCTTGTCTCATCTCTCCAGCCATGCGGATTACATTTTTATTGTATTTAAAACGTGTTTTTTTTTAGTTTTCTGTTATATAAATGTGTTGATGTTTGGAATCTAGAAAACTGCACTTTAATAAACATGGATTGGGTCAAAAAATGTGTTCACGACTAGTAAATGAGAATGATAGAGGGATAATGTAATTTCTTATTTTTAGCTACTGCAAGAGGAAATCAATGTGTCCTCTGTCCTGAGTCACAGTTAGTCATGGGACGCAGTAGGGTGAGTGAGATTCTTTTGCTTCCTGGTATAAAACTGTAGGAAAGGCATGTAGTGAAAGTTTCCATCTTGGTTCACATCAAATGCTTGGCACACTATGTCGAATTCAATTGGACCAACATTGATTTTTAATGCCAGGAACAGGGAACAGATTTCTGAGAAGGAGACTTGGCCCGTACCTCTTGGATCTCTACTCTTCAAAATCGCCTTTATTTCTTTCCAGTACTTTCTCATATCTCTTGTGATTCTCGTTTGGACAGTTTCCACTGGACTCTCTCTTTTGACTCCTGCAGATGGATAAAGATAGAATTACACGTGAAATCTATGCAAACACTATGGCTCGCCTCTTTTGGACACTAAAGTCCCAGCATTAAAGGAAATCTAATTAACCCCCATTGCGAATTAGATTTAGTTGCATAAAATTACAAAATTTCTTCTGTTAGCAATAAACCACTTAAGAACAATTTAAATAGCTTAACACATCCAATATGTTGAGTGGTTCCTCTAGATTCAGCACAAAATGGCACTTTTCTGGACTACTTTAGATGTTAGTAGAGCACCTCTGGCTGATATGATCTGCCGCGATGTGAGGCATAGACAACCGCTTTTGGCACCGTTTCCAAAGAATCCCTTCTTCCATTCCTAATCCGCAATGTTCTCCAGTCCACTATTTTTAGCTTTTTGGACCACTCAAGACAACCGAAGATTTCTCTCCCTTGCACAAAGACATTGAGTTGGGCTAAGAATCCTCAGGACTGCTGCCACAAGCTGGTGCCTGGCTCTTATGATGTATGAAGATGCATAGCCAAAGGTTGCTTTTATGGAGTTGTGCCAAAGGGCAGTTTTCACTTCATCAGCCGGCAGCGTCTGATATTTACTAGACCCCATGACATCACAGGCTAAACCTTAGAGACTTGAAGGATACTGGCCGCCTAAGAGGTCTGTACTGGTGTGGCTGCTCCAGAGAACTGGACTAGACGCCGGTGTAGAGCGAATCTATTTGTACAACTCTACTGCTCCATTGAAGTGAACTTGTCATCAGTTTTCCTGTGTCCTGTGTCAACTACAACTATGACCTTAATCAGCGCCTGTGCTACAGTCCATCAACGGTTATATAACCTGGACATAGAATCATAGAATGGTAGAGTTGGAAGGGACCTCCTGGGCCATCTGGCCCAACCCCCTGCTCAAAGCAGGATTCGCTAAATCATCCCAGTCAGATGTCTGTCCAGCCTCTGTTTGAAGACTTCCATTGAAGGAGAACTCACCACTTCTCGTGGCAGCTTGTTCCACTCATTGATCACTCTGTCAAAAAGTTTTTTCTAATATCTAATCTGTGTCTCCTCCCATTCAGTTTCATCCCATTGCTTCTAGTCTTTCCTTGTGCAAATGAGAATAAAGTTGATCCTTGTACTTCAATTGTACGAGTAAGCCAAAAAGATTTTTTGGGGTAATGTGTCCACAACCCAGAGCTGCTGAGGATTTGATGCTGCGTATTTATGCAGCGTCAAACCCACAGCCTCCGGATGTTACAGCATAGTGGGTGAAATCCCATGCCCACTATGCGTGCACAGATGCCCGCGGAGACTGACCTAAATGTTCTCTCACACTGTATGTTACACCTGTTGGTCCAGTCCGATAGTCGTTTCTGCGGTCTCCATCGCACTGCTGGCTTCTGTTACTCCCCCTGTGTTATGCACATAGCATGAAATCTCATGCCTGTGCAGAGAAATTGCCGGCTTGCACCTGCGCACTATTCTCTGCCTTACTGAGGGCGGAGCCTAAATCATAACGGTGCATGTAACTATGCTTTCGGCTCTGCCTACAGGGCATAGCTCGCAGGCACGAGCTTTCGGCAGGCTATGTAGATGACGCAGGAGGTGTCATCCACGTCAATTACAGCAGGAGGACGGCTATCAGCAGCCGGGAGGAGGGATGGAGATGGCAGAAATGATGCCTATCGGACTTGACCAACAGGATTAACATATAGCGAGGGAGAACTTCAAAAGTTTTTTGGGGGTTATACAGCGGGAGTGTAAAGGGGTAATATATTCATTGATGGACTGGAGCACAGGTGCTGATTAAGGTTGACACAGGATGAAACTGGTGACAGGTGCCCTTTAAAGATACTTGTCAAGAAAACTGCCATAGTCATTAAAAGTGGCATTTATGTTGAATTTGGAGAATTTGTGTCCAGGTATTTAAATTATTCTTGTTTGGTTTATTGCAAACAATGTTTGTTAAATTTTCAAAATAAATCTAAATTGCAATTGGGTTGAATAATTTTGCTTGCAACTATACCTGGCCTTTTTTTATTTCTCATTGTTGGGATAGCCGTCATGGCAGATTTCAATGTGATAAATGTTGCACACAAATATCATGTTTAGTTTCCACAGTTCTTATTATGCTGTAGTGTCTTCCTACGGCCTGCAAACTATCGATGTAGAATTCTTTAGCTATATATATATTATATATAATGTATTTTTTTTTTAATAAATGACCATATCTTACCAAAATCCTTTGGTCTTTTCATGTTCACAAAATATGAAAGGAACTTTCGCAAGGAGATTGATTCCACAGGGTAAGTTACTGGTAAGCTGCGCCAGAGGGCTTCCAGCTCTTCAGGGAGGAGAATTCTGTTCATGCTGCAAAATGCAATGCACAATAGTTAAGCAACAGAGACCTCTAGTGGTGGAAAATAGCACTGTTAACAATACACAACTTTTTTTTCAAAAATAAATTACATATATTTATTACTTCCCTGAAGTTGTCAAAAACTTTCAGGTTCTAAAGGTAATTTTGTATCTTGTGATCATATGTTCATACAATGTTTCTGCCAGTCATATGATGGGCTATAATCTTATTTCTATTACAGGTTATCTTGCAGGTTGTTTTGCTATTCTGTATATGGGCATCCTATTACCAATACAGTTCTGTACCCCTAGTAGCCAAAATGGCGCCAATAGAAGATTTGTAGAAATGGAAGGTGTTATTGTTCTATTATATATAATCCATTTTTAATATAAAATTAAATCCACTGGTTTAACTTTCTTTGCAGCCAATGGGGGCTTCCATTTATATTTGCTGGTGTATAAGTGCCTGAGCAAGACACCTGCACACCTCAAATATGGCAGCCCCTGGGCATAGACTGTCTCTCCCCCCCAAACTGGCTGCCTCCAACTGTCCAGGTCACAGCTATGAGGGGGAGCCAGGTGTCATTTTTGAAGCTTGTAGCTATGCTGCAAGCTTCAGTTTCTCCCTGTCACTGCTCAATGTTCAGAGTGAGTGCGTGGCGACAGGAGGGGCAGGGATGCGAGGATTCTCAGCGAGGGAGCGGTGTTTGGTAGAAATACATTAGTACAATATCGGACTGCTAATCACTGCTCACCGCCGCTGTTAGCCTGCAGTGTAATGATCGCACTGCTGTGCTCTGACCACTGGCTCACCTCTGTGCCATTCTGAGCCTCATTTACTTACACTGACATAGCTGATCTGTGTATCTAATGCCCATTATGTGTGATGCAGCCCATAATGCAGGAGATCTAATGCCCATTATGTGTGATGCAGCCCATAATGCAGGAGATCTAATGCCCATTATGTGTGATGCAGCCCATAATGCAGGAGATCTAATGCCCATTATGTGTGATGCAGCCCATAATGCAGGAGATCTAATGCCCATTATGTGTGATGCAGCCCATAATGCAGGAGATCTAATGCCCATTATGTGTGATGCAGCCCATAATGCAGGAGATCTAATGCCCATTATGTGTGATGCAGCCCATAATGCAGGAGATCTAATGAACATTATGTGTGATGCAGCCCATAATGCAGGAGATCTAATGCCCATTATGTGTGATGCAGCCCATAATGCAGGAGATCTAATGCCCATTATGTGTGATGCAGCCCATAATGCAGGAGATCTAATGCCCATTATGTGTGATGCAGCCCATAATGCAGGAGATCTAATGCCCATTATGTGTGATGCAGCCCATAATGCAGGAGATCTAATGCCCATTATGTGTGATGCAGCCCATAATGCAGGAGATCTAATGCCCATTATGTGTGATGCAGCCCATAATGCAGGAGATCTAATGCCCATTATGTGTGATGCAGCCCATAATGCAGGAGATCTAATGCCCATTATGTGTGATGCAGCCCATAATGCAGGAGATCTAATGCCCATTATGTGTGATGCAGCCCATAATGCAGGAGATCTAATGCCCATTATGTGTGATGCAGCCCATAATGCAGGAGATCTAATGCCCATTATGTGTGATGCAGCCCATAATGCAGGAGATCTAATGCCCATTATGTGTGATGCAGCCCATAATGCAGGAGATCTAATGCCCATTATGTGTGATGCTGCCCATAATGCAGGAGATCTAATGCCCATTATGTGTGATGCTGCCCATAATGCAGGAGATCTAATGCCCATTATGTGTGATGCTGCCCATAATGCAGGAGATCTAATGCCCATTATGTGTGATGCTGCCCATAATGCAGGAGATCTAATGCCCATTATGTGTGATGCAGCCCATAATGCAGGAGATCTAATGCCCATTATGTGTGATGCAGCCCATAATGCAGGAGATCTAATGCCCATTATGTGTGATGCAGCCCATAATGCAGGAGATCTAATGCCCATTATGTGTGATGCAGCCCATAATGCAGGAGATCTAATGCCCATTATGTGTGATGCAGCCCATAATGCAGGAGATCTAATGCCCATTATGTGTGATGCAGCCCATAATGCAGGAGATCTAATGCCCATTATGTGTGATGCAGCCCATAATGCAGGAGATCTAATGCCCATTATGTGTGATGCAGCCCATAATGCAGGAGATCTAATGCCCATTATGTGTGATGCAGCCCATAATGCAGGAGATCTAATGCCCATTATGTGTGATGCAGCCCATAATGCAGGAGATCTAATGCCCATCATGTGTGATGCAACCTGCAGTGTCGCATGTCTTCTGGCCATCGTGTCGTACAATCCACATTGTTGCGTATCTAATGTCCATCATGTGTTAGGCCAGGTTCACATTGCGTTAACCCAGCCCGTTCAACGTATAGCATTGACGGGCTGCGTTAACTGCATAGCATAACGCAATCGCGTTATGCGATACCCGCTAGCGCAGATGAATAATCTGCGCTAGAGGTGACTGAGCCTCAGACGCTGCAGCCCGCGTCCAAGGCTCCGTCACTGAACGACAGCACATCGCGAATGCATGCCACTTTATGGCATGCGTCGCGATGCGTCCGACAATGGGGGTCAATGGCAGGGTTAATGGACTGTTACACAACGTATAACGGACTGCCATAATGCAATGTGACCCCGGCATTACAAACCACAGTGTCGCGTGTCTTATGACCATCAAGTGTCATATAGCCCGGAATGCCGCATATCTAGTCCCCATCATATAATACAGCTCACAGATCTGCATATCTAATGCCCATGCTAATCATGTGTGTATCTAATCTCAGCAATTGATACTCTGTGCATACAATCCGTGTAATAAAACATTAGATCACAGTTATAAAGGTCTCATGTTATTCAGCTTCCTATGACCTACATGCCATATAGACTGCTTGGGAAGGACGATCCTACTGACAGATTCCCTTTAACTTCTAAGGTATATTGAATGCCTTGAGCAAGTATATGGAACACTTCCTAGGGAACCCTACTTCAACTAAAGTATATTTGTCATTGGGAAGTTGGCTTATTCATATAGTCTGACCAATACTTGACAGCTTTGACTGACAAGCATTCTTCAGCAACCTGAAATTATTTTGCCTACTATTAAAGCTACAGAACGTGCTGCTGCTCTCACTTGGGGGAACTACTGGTTTGGAAACAATAGCCCTAAGGTTATGTTCACAGACCTGGTCTGCTCTGAAAAACACTCAGAAAACACTTAGACTCCTTTATAATTCAATTTTATTGCAATTTCACATTGCTGTTCACATACTCCGGCTTTTGAGCATTTTTTTTATTTTAACCGCCAAGGATTTTAAAAAAAAAAAAAATAAAGTGAGCAGATCATTCTTCAGGTGTTTTACAATATGAAGTCGCTCCATACTTTACAATGGAAGTCAATAGGAAGGCTAAAAAAAAACCCTCCCGGAAGACGCCTTGGTGTCTGAAAGGCTTGTAAGCATTTTTATTTATTGCACCAACTGTATTCACTGAAGACAAATGTTATCTGTGATTTTAAAAGTTTTAGAGCGTATGATCAGCCCAGGAGGCGGAATAAGCAGATGTTTCTGATAACTTAAATTGCTAAGCTTATTATTTTCATACTTATTTCTTGAAAAAAATTTAAACAACGGTAAGGCCGGGGTCACACTAGAGAGGAATACGGATGAGTGAGAGGCGCTAAAAGCACGCATCACACACGGACCAATGTTTATGGGGCAGCTCCCAACAGCCGTATAATTCTCATCCGTATTCTACGGTCCGTGCCAATCGCAGCATGCTGCGATTGTCAGCGTACTACGCCCGTAGTACGCCAATGCAAGTCTATGGGTGTGCAAAAAATACGCATTACACACGGACCACACATGTGACTTGCGAGAAATACGCACCCGGTGTCTTAGCAAAGCCGGCAATTCAGTGCACTATACAGTAAACTCACACTGACAGGTTTAATAAAGAAACGAAAGAGTATAGACACATTGCATACATATATATATGCATTCTATGTGTCTATATCTATTCTTTGGTTTCTGTTAGAAACCCTGTCATTGGGCTCCATTATATGTCCATTTTGCAAGGCGGCGAGAAAGTCTCGCCATACGGATGGTGACATGCGCAAAATACGCGACCACACCTTGATTACGGATGACATACGGAGCACTGTTTAGGGGTCATTCATCCGTATTACGCATGTAAAATACGGACCGTATTTTGCGTCGGTTAGTGTGACCCCGGCCTTACAGAGGTTGAAAAAAAGACCTAGGTCCATCAAGTTCAACCTTTCTCTTTTAAGTGATTTAAAAATAACAGTAGAAAATTGCCTAAGGCCGGGGTCACACTAACTGACGCAAAATACGGTCCGTAGTTTACATGCGTAATACGGATGAATGACCCCTAAACAATGCTCCGTATGTCATCCGTAATCAAGGTGTGGTCGCGTATTTTGCGCATCTCTGCATCCGTATGTAATCCGTATGGCATCCGTATGCAATCCGTATGGCGAGATTTTCTCGCAGGCTTGCAAAATGGACATAGAAACCCTGTCATAGGGCTCCATTATAACAGAAACCAAAGAATAGATATAGACACACAGAATGCATATATATATATTTATATATATATATAATGTATTCTGTGTGTATATATCTATTCTTTGGTTTCTTTATTAAACCTGTCAGTGTGAGTTTACTGTATAGCGCACTGAATTGCCGGCTTTGCTAAAAGACACCGGGTGCGTATTTCTCGCAAGTCACATGTGTGGTCCGTGTGTAATCCGTATTTTTTGCGCACCCATAGACTTGCATTGGCATAATACGGGCGTAGTACGCTGACAATCGCAGCATGCTGCGATTGGCACGGAGCGTAGAATACGGACGAGAAATATACGGCTGATGGGAGCTGCCCCATAGAGAATCATTGGTCCGTGTCTAATGCGTGCTTTTAGCGCCTCTCACTCGTCCGTATTCCTCGCCAGTGTGACCCCGGCCTAAAACTACAAACACTGCTCAAAAAAAGTTTTTTCAGCAAATGCTTAAGAGAAATGTATAAACGCTTCAGGAAAAATAAAATAAGGTGACTCTTCCTGATGCAGCTTTTGACTGCCTGAACAGAAAAAGAAGAAAGCAAGGGCGGCACGGTGGCTCAGTGGTTAGCGCTGCAGCCTTGCAGCACTGGGGTCCTGGGTTCGAATCCCACCAAGGACAACATCTGCAAGGAGTTTGTATGTTCTCCCCGTGTTTGCGTGGGTTTCCTCCGGGCACTCCGGTTTCCTCCCACATTCTAAAGACATACTGATAGGGAATTTAGATTGTGAGCCCCATCGGGGACAGTGGTGATGATGCGTGCAAAAATGTAAAGCGCTGCGGAATATGTTAGCGCTATATAAAAATAAAGATTATTATTATTAAGAAAGCTTGGTTATTTTTGACACGCTTACCGAATTAATATAGCATCAAATTTCTCTTTGTCCGCACTGCAATCATTGTTTCTACATTCACTGATGAAAGATCTGCAGAACTGCCAGAATTTATGCTGGAGAAGATCCCAGACAATCAAATGTATCTACATTAACAAGAAAAAGAGTCCACATTAAATAAATTGTTGTCCTATATTGGGGAAAATAAGTATTTGATCCACTGCCTATATTGCAAGTTTTTCGACCTGCAAAGAATGGAGACGTCTGTAATTTTTATCGTAGGTACACTTCACCTGTGAAAGACAGAATCTTAAACTAAAAGCCAGAAAGTCACATTGTATGATTTCTAAATAATTAAATTTCCTTTTATTGCATTAAATAAGTATTTGATCACCTACCAACCAGCAAGAATTCTGTCTCTCACAGAGCAGTCAGTTTTTGTTTTAGAAACCCTCCTAATCTGCACTAATTACCTGTTTGAACTTGTTACCTGTATAAAAGACACCTGTCCACACACTCAATCACACTCCACCCTCTCCACCTTGGCCAAGACCAAAGCGCTTTCTAAGGACATCAGGGGCAAAATTGTAACATAGTAACATAGTTATTAAGGTTGAAGGGAGACTTTAAGTCCATCTAGTTCAACCCATATCCTATCCTAACTTGCCCTAACATGTTGATCCAGAGGAAGGCAAAAAAAACCCATGTGGCAAACAGTAAGCTTCACATTGGGGAAAAAAATTCCTTCCCGACTCCACATACGGCAATCAGACTAGCTCCCTGGATCAACGCATTATTAAGGAAACTAGTGTATATACCCTGTATTATTATACTTTTCAAGAAAGGCATCCAGGCCCTTCTTAAATTTTAGTAGGGAATCACTCATTACAACATCATATGGCAGAGAGTTCCATAGTCTCACTGCTCTTACAGTAAAGAATCCGCGTCTGTGAGTATGCTTAAACCTTCTTTCCTCCAGACGTAGAGGATGCCCCCTTGTCCCCGTCACAGGTCTAAGAGTAAAATGATCATTAGAAAGGTCTTTGTATTGTCCCCGCATATATTTATACATTGTAATAAGATCACCCCTAAGCCTTCGATTCTACAAACTAAATAACCCCAAGTGTAATAACCTGTCTTGGTATTGCAGACCCCCTAGTTCCCTAATAACCTTGGTCGCTCTTCTCTGCACCCGCTCCAGTTCAGCTATGTCTTTCTTATACACCGGAGACCAGAACTGTACACGGTATTCTAGGTGTGGTCGCACTATTGACTTATATAGAGGTAAAATTATGTTCTCCTCATGAGCATCTATGCCTCTTTTAATGCATCCCATTATTTTATTTGCCTTTGCAGCAGCTGCCTGACACTGACCACTAAATGTGAGTTTGTCGTCCACCCATACACCCAGGTCTTTTTCAGTGACCGTTTTGCCCAGTGTTTTACAATTAAGCACATAATTATACATCTTGTTCATTCTACCCAAGTGCATGACCTTACATTTATCCCCATCAAAGCTCATTTGCCATTTATCAGCCCAAGCTTCTAGTTTACATAAATCCTCCTGTAATATAAAATTGTAGAGTTTAGTGTCATCTGCAAATATTAAAATTCTACTCTCTATGCCTCCTACAAGGTCATTAATGTTAAAAAGAAGTGGGCCCAAAACTGACCCCTGTGGTACCCCACTGCTAACCGTGACCCAGTCCGAGTGTGATCCATTAATAACCACCCTTTGTTTCCTATCCCTGAGCCAGCTCTTAACCCACCTACACATTTTCCCCTATCTCCATTGTTCTCATTTTATGTATCAACCTTTTGTGTGGCACCGTATCAAAAGCTTTTGAAAAGTCCATGTACACCACGTCCACTGCATTCCCTTGGTCCAGTCCGGAACTTACCTCTTCATAAAAGCTTATCAGATTAGTCTGACAGGAACGGTCCCTTGTAAACCCATGTTGATATTGGGTCATGAGGTTATTCTTCTCCAGATACTCTAGTATAGTATCTCTTAGAAAACCCTCCAGGATTTTACCCACAGTTGAGGTTAAACTTACTGGGAAATAATTTCAGAGTTCAGTTTTTGTCCCCTTTTTGAATATTGGCACCACATTTGCTATATGCCAGTCTTGTGGTACAGACCCTGTTATTATGGAATCTTTAAAGATTAAAAATAATGGTCTATCTATGACTGTGCTTAATTTCTGCAGTACTCGGGGGTGTATCCCATCCAGGCCCGGGGATTTGTCAATTTTAGTGATTTTTAGACGCCGCCGTACTTCCTGCTTTGTTAAGCAGGTGACATTTAATGGAGAATTTTTATCCCTGATCATGTTATCCGTCATGGGATTTTCTTGTGTAAATACTGTTGAAAAAAGTCATTTAGCATATTGGCTTTTTCCTCATCCACCATGTCACCCAGACTATTTTTAAGGGGACCAACACTATCATTTTTTAGTTTCTTACTATTTATGTAGTTAAAGAATATTTTGGGATTATTTTTACTTTATCTGGCAATGAGTCTCTCTGTCTCAATCTTTGCTGTCTTGATTTGCTTTTTACAGAATTTATTTAATCTTCTGTATTTAGTTAATGCCTCATCACTACCTACTCGCTTTAATTCTCTAAATGCTTTATTTTTATCTCTTATTGCGCCCCTTACAGCTCTATTTAGCCATAGTGGTTTCCTCCTATTTCTGGCATGTTTATTCCCATATGGTATATGTTGTGCACAGGTCCTATTCAGGATGCTAATAAACGTCTCCCATTTTCTTTGTGTATTTTTATGTCTCAGGATATTGTCCCAGTTAATTGCACCAAGATCATATCTCATCCGTTGGAAATTTTCTTTTCTGAAGTTTAGTATCCTTGTAAACCCTCTACTACACATCTTATTAAAAGATACATGAAAACTTATTAATTTGTGATCACTATTACCCAAGTGACCCCCAACCCTTACATTTCATATGCGGTCTGGCCTGTTGGTTAATATTAGGTCTAGCAGTGCCCCCCCTCTTGTTGGGTCCTGAACCAGTTGTGAAAGGTAATTGTGTCTCATAGTTGTCAAAAACCCATTACCTTTGCTGGAACTGCAGGTTTCGGTACCCCAATGTATTTCAGGGTAGTTGATGTCCCCCATAATAATGACTTCTCCTTGAGTCGCTGCTTCATCTATTTGCTTAGAGGATATTCTCCGTTGCTTCCATTATTTTTGGAGACTTATAACAAACCCCTATCAGTAATTTATTATTTTTCCCCCCTCCCCTTATCTCTACCCACAGGGACTCTACATTTTCATTAGATTCATATATATTATCACGAAGGATGGGTTTTAAGGATGATTTTACATATAAACACACGCCTCCCCCTCGTTTATTTGTACGGTCATTTCTGAACAGACTATAGCCCTGTAAATTAACCGCCCAGACATGGCTCTCGTCCAGCCATGTCTCAGATATCCCCACCATGTCATAATTATGTTCCAACAACATTAACTCCAATTCCTCCATTTTGTTGGTGAGGCTTCTGGCATTAGTATACATGCACTTTATGTATCTCTCTGTACCTCTATTGTTTCTTAAATTATTAACTGTTCTAACCCCACCCCCCATGCCACCCCCACCCCCAAATTCATTATTTGCGCCCAGGTCTCTATCTGCTCTGTCTTCCCCTCCTATAAAAGGAATACCCCCCCCCATCCCTAGTTTAAACACTCCTCCAACCTTCTAGCCATTTTCTCCCCCAGCACAGCTGCACCCTCCCCATTGAGGTGTAGCCTGTCCCTAGCGTAGAACCTGTAGCCAACTGAGAAGTCGGCCTAGTTCTGCAGGAACCCAAACCCCTCCTTCCTACACCAATTCCTGAGCCACTTATTAACCTCCCTAATCTCCCGTTGCCTCTCTAGCGTGGTACATTAAGTATTTCCGAAAATACCACCTTGGAGGTTCTTGCTTTAAGCTTACAGCCTAATTCCCTGAAATCATCTTTAAGGACCTTCCACCTTCCTCTAACTTTGTCATTTGTGCCAATGTGCACCATGACCGCTGGATCCTCACCAGCCCATCCCAGTAATCTGTCAACCCGATCAGCGATGTGTCGGACTCGAGCGCCAGGTAGGCAGCACACCGTTCGACGATCCCTGTCTTTGTGACAGATTGCCCTATCTGTTCCCCTAATAATTGAGTCCCCCACTACCAGAACCTGTCTGGCCTGCCCTGCTCTCCTATTTCCCCCCTTACTGGAGCAGACACTCCTCCGGCTTTCAGAGGACATGCCTTGCTGCAGCAGTGCTACTCCTGCACTAACACTCCCCTCATCTGCCAACTTAGCAAACTTATTGGGGTGTGCCAGATCAGGACTAGCCTCCCTGGTGCTCTTCCCTCTACCCCGCCTTCTAACTGTCACCCAGCTAGCTGCTTCATTGTCCTGCAGCTCCAACCTAGCATCCCCCCCTCATCTATCCCATTGAGGGTCTGCTCAGTGAGCAGAAGACTCCTTTCCATATTGTCTATGGATCTCAGTGTTGCCAGCTGCACATTTAGATCCAGTATCCGGGCTTCCAAATGCACAACGTGCTCACATCTTGCACAGCAGTATGCACCCTCGACCGGCTGTTCAAAGATTTCATACATGCGGCAAGACGTGCACTGGATGGCATTGGCAATAGTGGAGCACATCCTAATGGGGATTGCACCAGACAATAAGATAAGCAAAAATAAATAAAAAGTATTAATAAAATATAACAGCAATTCAGTAATACCTCCCTTGGAAACTCCCTGAATCTAAAGTCACTGAATCTCAAGTCACACACTTACCACAGTTCACACTTACACTCAGGTCACACTCAGCTCATTCACACTCGCTCAGGCAGAAGATTTAAAAGATTTTTTTTTTCCCTTTTACCAGTACACCATCCTGCTACTCAATGCACTTCCAAAAGGAGTTGAGCCCCAACCAGCTGCCCCTTATAAACCCTTAATTATGAACTCCCACCCTTAATTAAACCCTTGTGAATATAGTTACACCTCAAGATTTAAATGCAGTATAGTTAACCCTTAAAACCACAGATGGTAAAATAAGAGATTAACCCTGTAGAGAGAAAAAAATAGGTTAAACAAGCCCCCCAAAAATTGAACAGGTAGAAGGCACTCAGCAAACTACAAATCAGCAACTCACACAGGTATTTGTTATAGGTTTTCCAAACACCTCTTCACTAGTGTTGAGCGATACCACCCGATACTGACAAATATCGTATCGGAATGGATCGGCCGATCTAAAAAAAAGTATCGGGTATCGCCGATTCCGATCCCGGAAGTCCCATTCAAGTCAATGGAACAGAAATATCGGAATTAAAAAAACCCCTTTCTTTCCCTGTTGGTTAATTCTACATGGAGAAAAACAACTAATAATAATGTAGAATGTATTGTGGGAGGTGTAGGAGACATTAAAGCCATAGAGGTTTAGCCCAATCAAATGGAATCGCAGTATTTTTTTTTTTTTAAAGACGTTCGTAGTTACAAAGATATTGACTATGTTAAAGTCTTTAATTTTTTGTCAGATATGTATGTTTCACTACTTCCATGCTCTTCACCTTCTTTTTTACTTCTCCCACACTTTCTCCTTCATCACCTTCAGCAGCAGCAGTATCTTCTTCTTCTTTTATTCTTCTTCATATTCTTCCTATTCTTCTTCATCATATTCTTATTTGTGTCAGGCATTCCTGTAGTTGTTATCTATAAAAGTTTGAAGATTACACCTTCCGTGCAGCCTGTCACAAAAGGTTTATAACAGGATTTGTCCGCGTTCAGTTTGGCCTGCAGCAGCAGGCCTTTTCCAGGGGCACCACGAGGAGGAACGGACTCACCCCCATACACTGCTTAGTCGTCTTCTGCTTATAAATTAGATAATATCATTTGCTCTGATCTTTAGTCTTATGCTTCATGTTCTGCTGCTTTTGGTTTTTATGCTTCTTGGTCTTCTGTCTCTTGTTGTTCGGCATCTTGGTGGTTGTCTTCCTGTTCTTTGTCCTCTTGGTCATCTTCTTCAGGGTCATCTTTTAAGTATTCTTCCGTGTGGTCTTCAGGGTCGTCGTCTTCAGGGTCATTGTCAGGGAGATCCAGAGTGAGAATCAAAAACCATTTCCACAAGCTTGAACTTGGAAAAGTAGCAGAAGGTACAAGAAGGCTGAGGAACTGCCGAGAACCAGCTGGCGGTGCTGGAACCCGGAGGGGCAGCAGAATGAACAAGAGCCAATGGCACAACCGTGGACAGCTGACGTTGCTGGAACGCGGTTACTAAGCAGGAGGTACCTGTGCTCCAAAGCACTACCAAGGACCAGCAGATGTTGCTGGAACTCGGATACCAAGAAGGAGGCACCTAGGCCAAAGGCACTGCCGAGAACCAGCTGACGGTGCTGGAACCAGGATGGGTAGCAGAAGCTGCAATAGCAAATGACACTAGCAAGGACCAGCTGACGGTGCTGGAACCCGGTGGGGCAGCAGAAGGAACAAGAGCCAATGGGATAACCGTGGACCAGCTGATGGTGCTGTAACACAGTTTCTAAGCAGGAGGTTCCTGTGCTACAAAGCACTACCAAGGACCAGCAGACGTTGCCGCAACTCGGATACCAAGAAGGAGGCACCTAGGCCAAAGGCTCTGCCGAGAACCAGCTGACGGTGCTGGAACCCGGATGGGTAGCAGAAGGTACCCAGGAAAAAAACAAAGTTGCAAGGCCGTGAGCCAGCCGCAGTTACCGAAACCCACAGTCCTACAGGGGGTGCTTGTTGCTTATCCTATTGGCACTACGTAACCAGCCTTTATTACCAGAACCCGCAGCCCACATAGGAAGCACTGAAACTGCAGGCACCATAGACTCGGCTAACCCGACCGCAACACGACAGGACAACGTATTGGTGGCAAAGTGACGTCGACACTACCCGGAAACAGCAGGCGTGCTGTAACCAGGCTGGGCAGGAGGGAGTACCCGTGCCAAAGACACTGCCGAGAACCAGCTGACGGTGCTGGAACCCGGAGGGGCAGCAAAAGGAACAAGAGCCAATGGCACAACCGTGGACCAGCTGACGGTGCTGGAACACGGTTTCTAAGCAGGAGGTACCTGTGCTAAAAAGCACTACCAAGGACCAGCAGACGTTGCTGGAACTCGGATACCATGAAGGAGGCACCTAGGCCAAAGGCTCTGCCGAGAAACAGCTGACGTTGTTGGAACCCGGCTGGGCAGGAGGGAGTACCCGTGGCAAACACACTTCTGAGCAGCAACATGCGATGTTGAAGCCCAGGGGTCAATCAGGCAGCAGGCTGAGGCCAACTTGGAGCGAGTTTTATATTGGTTGTACACAACTACTGATTGTAACCGTGATCCACTTTGGCCTCTGGCTCTACTGTCTCTAGTATTTCCCCTGGCCTCCAACCACGGCAGTTGCTGCTCTGCAGAGATGTCTGCACAATCCACACTTGTTCCTGAGTTACTGGGGCTCAGTCACGTCAGTTGATCCCCTGATGTGTGTCCGGCAAGGTGTCCTGCTCTGTCCACATTCCCACAACTATTAATGGGAATGGGGACAGAGCAGGAGACATTGCCGGACACACCACATGGGATCAACTGACGTGACTGAGCCCCAGTAACAGGAACAAGTGTGGATTGTGCAGACGGCACATCAGAGCAGCGACTGGCGGGGTTGGAGGCCAGGGGAAATACTAGAGACAGTACAGCCAGAGGCCTAAGTGGACCACGGTTAAAAGTCAGTAGTAGTGTGATGTTGGAGGCAGCAGGAGACTTTGCCATCCACACAGCAGGGGAACAGCTGGTGTTACTGAACCCCACAGACACAGGAGCGAGTGTTTCTATCTGTGCGGACGGCACTTCCAAGCTACAACTGGCTGTGTTGAAGCCCAGGATCAATGCTCCGAGCAGGCTGAGGCCTACTTGGAGCAAGTGGAAAATAATATGTAGTGTGATGTTGGAGGCAGCAGGAGACTTTGCCATCCGCACAGCAGGGGAACAGCTGGCATTCCTGAACCCCACTAACACAGGAGCTAGTGTGTGTTTCTGTTAAGACAGCACTTCTGAACACCAACTGGCATTGTTGGAACCCAGGATGAGGCATGGAGTTGGTTGAGGCCAACTTGCAGCACGTTTTATAGAGGTTGTAGAGTACTACTGATTGTAACCATGCTCCACTTAGGCCTCTGGCTCCACTGTCTCTAGTATTTCCCCAGGCCTCCAACCCCGCCAGTGACCACTCTGAAGTGGCGTCAGCACAATCCACACTTGTTCCTGTGTTACTTGGCCTCAGTCCCGTCAGTTGATCCCCCGATGTGTGTCCGGCAAGGTCTCCTGCTCTGTCCTCATTCACACTACTAGTAATGGGAATGTGGACAGAGCAGGAGACCTTTACAGACACACATCAGGGGATCAACTGACGTGACTGAGGCCAAGTAACACAGGAACAAGTGTGGATTGTGCTGACGCCACTTCAGAGCTGTCACTGGCGGGGCTGGAGGCCAGGGTAAATACTAGAGACAGTGGAGCCAGAGGCCGAAGTGGAGCAGGGTTAAAAATCAGTTGTAGTTTGAATGTGGATGGAGCAGGAGACTTTGCCGTCCACACAGCAGGGGAGCAGCTGGCATTATTGAACCCCACTAACACAGGAGCGAGTGTTTATATCTGTGCGGAGGGCACTTCCAGGCTACAACAGGCTGTGTTGTAGCCCAGGATCAATGCTCCGAGCAGGCTCAGGCCTACTTGGAGCGAGGAGAAAAAGCGTTGTAGTGTGAGTTTGGAGGCAGCTGGAGACTTTGCCGTCCACACAGCAGGGGAACAGCTGGCGTTACTGAACCCCACTAACACAGGAGCGAGTGTTTATATCTGTGCGGAGGGCACTTCCAGGCTACAACTGGCTGTGTTGTAGCCCAGCATGAAGCATGCAGCAGGCGGAGGACAACTTGCAGCTGGTTTTATAGAGGTTGTAGACTACTACTGATTGTCACCGTGCTCCACTATGGCCTCCGGCTCCACTGTCTCTAGTATTTCCCCAGGCCAACAACCCTGCCAGTTACAGCTGTGAAGTGGTGTCTGCACAATCCACTCTTGTTCCTGTGTAACTGTGGCTCAGTCCCGTCTGTTGATCCCCTGATGTGTGTCTGGCAAGCTCTCCTGCTCAGTCCTCATTCACACTACTAGTAATGTGAATGTGGACAGAGAAGGAGACCTTGCCGGACACACATCAGGGGATCAACTGACGGGACTGAGCCACAGTAACTCAGGAACAAGTGTGGATTGTGCAGACGCCACTTCACAGCTGTAACTGGCGGGGTTGTTGGCCAGGGGAAATACTAGAGACAGTGGAGCCAGAGGCCTAAGTTGACCAAAGTTACAAATCTGTAGTAGTTTGCATGTGGAGGCAGCAGGAGCCTTTGCCGTCTACACAGCAGGACAACAGCTGGCATTACTGAACCCCCCTGACACAGGAGCAATTGTGTTTTTCTCTGCGGAGACGGCACTTCTGAACACCAACTGGCGTTGGAGCCCAGGATCAAGCATGGAGCAGGCTGAGGCCTGCTGTTTTTTGAATGTGGAGGCAGCAGGAGACATTGCCGTCCACACAGCAGGGGAACAGCTGACGTTACTGAACCCCACTAACACAGGAGCTAGTGTGTTTTTCTCTGTGAAGACGGCACTTCTGAACACCAACTGGCATTGTTGGAGCCCAGAATGAGGCATGGAGCAGGCTGAGGCCTGATGGTGTTGGCATGTGGAGGCAGCAGACTTTGCCGTCTACACAGCAGGGGAACAGCTGGCATTACTGAACCCCACTAACACAGGAGCTAGTGTTTTTATCTGCGGAGACGGCACTTCTGAACACCAACTGGCGTTGTTGGAGCCCAGGATCAAGCATGGAGCAGGCTGAGGCCTGCTGTTGTTTGAATGTGGAGGCAGCAGGAGACATTGCCATCCACACAGCAGGGGAACAGCTGACGTGACTGAACCCCACTAACACAGGAGCTAGTGTTTTTCTCTGTGAAGACGGCACTTCTGAACACCAACTGGCGTTGTTGGAGCCCAGGATGAGGCATGGAGCAGGCTGAGGCGTGCTGTTTTTTTGAATGTAGAGGCAGCAGGAGACATTGCCGTCCACACAGCAGGGGAACAGCTGACGTTACTGAACCCCACTAACACAGGAGCTAGTGTTTTTCTCTGTGAAGACGGCACTTCTGAACACCAACTGGCGTTGTTGGAGCCCAGGATGAGGCATGGAGCAGGCTGAGGCCTGATGGTGTTGGCATGTGGAGGCAGCAGGAGACTTTGCCGTCTACACAGCAGGGGAACAGCTGGCATTACTGAACCCCACTAACACAGTAGCTAGTGTGTGTTTCTCTGCGAAGACGGCACTTCTGAACACCAACTGACGTTGTTGGAGCCCAGAATGAGGCATGGAGCTGGCTGAGGCCAACTTGCAGCATGTTTTATAGAGGTAGTAGACTACAACTGATTGTAACTGTGCTCCACTATGGCCTCCGGCTCCACTGTCTCTAGTATTTCCCCTGGCCTCCAACCCCGCCAGTGACAGCTCTGAAGTGGCGTCAGCACAATCCACACTTGTTCCTGTGTTACTTGGGCTCAGTCCCGTCAGTTGACCCCCTCATTCACACTACTAGTAATGGGAATGTGGACAGAGCAGGAGACCTCGCCGGACACACATCAGGGGATCAACTGACGTGACTGAGGCCAAGTAACACTGGAACAAGTGTGGATTATGCAGACGCCACTTAAGAGCTGTCACTGGCGGGGTTGGAGGCCAGGGGAAATACTAGAGACAGTGGAGCCAGAGGCCTAAGTGGAGCAGGGTTAAAAATCAGTAGTAGTTTGAATGTGGATGGAGCAGGAGACTTTGCCGTCCACACAGCAGGGGAGCAGCTGGCGTTACTGAACCCCACTAACACAGGAGCTAGTGTTTTTCTCTGTGCAGACGACCCATATGAGCGACAACTGGCTGTGTTGAAGCTCAGGGATTATAGTTCAGGTGGTAGAAACATGAACACAACAGGAGACCTGGATACAGTTGCCAATCAATTATTTAGTCGGGAAGAGGACTGGCAAATTCTGGGGAGATCCAGGCCTTGTTCATTTTCAGAAAAGTAAGCCGGTCGACGTTATCGGAAGAAAGTCACGTGCGACGGTCTGTTAGTACACCACCTGCGGCACTAAAGACGCGTTCCGATAATACACTGGCAGCAGGGCAAGCCAGCACCTCCAATGCATACTGGCTAAGCTCTGGCCATGTATCCAGCTTAGAGACCCAAAACTTGAAGGGGGAAGAGCCATCTGGGAGTACACTCACAGGGCAAGACATGTAGTCTGTCACCATCTGACGGAAACGTTGCCTCCTGCTGACTGGAGCCGTCAGTGATGGTGTAGACAATTGTGGCGGACACACAAAACTTTGCCACATTTGGGCCATAGTGGTCTTGCCTTGTGCTGAGGCGCTGTCTCTGCTCCCTCTTTGTGCCGAGTTTCCTCCACTGGGTCGACGCACAGAGGTGCTTTGTAAAGCACTAGCACCACTGCTGTCGGGTGGAATGGAAAACATGATGGACTGCACCAGCGTGTCTTGGTACTCCCGCAGTTTATGCTCCCGGTTCAACGTTGGTATGAGGGTTTGCAAGTTGTCCCGATAGCGAGGATCTAGGAGGGTGTACACCCAATAATCAGCCGTGTAGAGAATGTGGGCGATGCGGCGGTCGTTTCTCAGGCACTGCAGCATGAAGTCAACCATGTGCTGCAGCCTCCCAACTGCCAAAGAACCGCTGTCCCCTGCTTGAGGCGTGATCTCTGCCTGCTCTGCATCACCCCACCCTCGCTGTACATACTGACTAGAGCTTTGTGTACCTCCCTCCTGTGGAGAGATGTCTTCCTCCTCCATCGACTCCTCCTCATCCTCCTCACAAAGTGTCCCCTGCCTAGGCCTTTGTGAGGAAGCACGTAGCGCAGACTGTCCAGAAGCAGATGGCATTTGGGACTCCTCATACTCCACCTCTTCCAAAACCTCATCCCTTAGTGCTTGCAGTGTTTTTTGAAGCATGCAGATAAGGGGGACCGTCATGCTGACTAGTGCATCATCTGCACTCGCCATCCGCGTGGAATCATCGAAGGCACGCAAAACGAAGCAGATGTCCTTCATAGAGGCCCACTCAGTGGTGCTGAAGTGTGACCGGCGCACATTGCGACTTGTTTGCGCCTGATGCAGCTGGTACTCCATGACTGCTGCCTGCTGCTCACACAACCGCTCCAACATATGTAACGTTGAATTCCACCTGGTGGGTAGGTCACATATGATGCGATGTTCCGGAAGGCGTAATCGGCGCTGCAGAGCAGCAAGGCGCAATCTTGCCGTGCTGGAACGCCGCAAGTGAGCGCACTCTATGCGGACCTTGTGCAGCAGTGCATCAAGATCCGGATAGTCCCTCAGAAAGCTCTGCACGACCAAGTTGAGCACATGTGCCAGACATGGGATGTGAGTGAGGTTGCCAAGGCCAAGAGCTGCCACCAGATTTCGGCCATTGTCACACACTACCAAGCCCGGCTGGAGATTCGCTGGCAGAAACCACACGTCGCTCTCCTGCTTGATGGCATTCCAGAGCTCCTGCGCTGTGTGGCTTCGATTCACCAATGAAATTAATTTCAGTACAGCCTGTTGACGTTTGGCCACGGCTGTGCTCATATCGGTCATAACAGGCTCCTGCTGCACTGTTTCAGAGGAACTGGAGTAGGAGGAGTCAATGTGTACAGACTGGATTCCTGCAATCCGTGGAGTTGGCAGAACACGTAGAGCGCCACTCTCCAGATCTGTACCCGGCTCCACAACATTGACCCAATGGGCAGTGAGGGAAAGGTATCGTCCCTGTCCATGGTTACTGGTCCACGCATCGGTGGTCAGGTGGACCTTGCTACTGACGGCGTTTAGTAGCGCATGTTTTATGTTTGCCTCCACATGTTTCTGCAGGGCAGAGACGGCTCGCCTGCTGAAATAAAAGCGGCTGGGCAGTGTATTGTGGGACTGCCAATGCCATGAAGTCCTGGAAGGTGTCAGTCTCCACCAGCCTGAATGACAGCATTTCAAGGGCCAGTAGTTTGGCAATGCCAGCATTCAGAGCCTGTGCTCGGGGATGGTTTGCCGAGTATGGCCGCCTTTTCTCCCATGCCTGTGCTACCGATGGCTGCCGAGTGGCCTGGGAGTGTGAGGATGACTTGGAACGTGGTGCTGTGGGTGGAATGTCACAGGGTCTCCGGACAACAGTGCCAGAGGTTCTTCCTTGGCGATCCTGTGAAGAAGCCGAACCAGCTGTGTGTGAGCTGGAGGAAGAGGCCCCAACACGAGCTGAAGAGGTGGTAGGTGGTTCTGTACGTTGGCCTACGTCTTCAGTGTGTCTGTGTAACTCCAGCTCGTGCTTGGTCCGCACATGTTTCCACATATTAGTGGTATTGAGGTTGCTGACATTTTTCCCTCTTTTGACTCTCTGATGACACAGCTTGCATTTGACAAAGCAAATGTCATCTGCAACTGTGTCAAAAAAGGACCACGCACTGCAAGTGTTGGGAGCGCCCTTTTGCCTTTTGAAAGTGGAATGCTCCTAACGGGTGCCGAAGTGGAGGCTACAGGCAACCAAGTCTGCCCCCTCCCTCTCCCTCCGGTTTTGGCCGTTCGGGGAATCTCTTCCTCCGAGCTGCTCCCACCACCTTCCTGTTCCTCACGCCATGATGGGTCAAGGACCTCATCATCTACACTCCCCTCTTCAAACACCTGCTTCTCCTGGCTTGTCTCGCCAGCACCGTACGCAACAGAAAGTGGTAACTGAGTCTCGTCATCATCTGATACGTATTGAGGTGTGCTGACCATAGGCACTGGCTCACCCGCCTCTTCAGATTCAGAGGGACAAAGAAGTTGCGCATCACTGCATACTCCCTCTTCTTCACATTCTGGAATGCTGCTTGGCTGGCCCCCTCTTTCCAAACCAACAGATTCCGAGAACAGAAGTAGAGACTGTGATGGCTCCTGTCCAGGGCTCTCTGACTGCCTGGGCACTTTGGCAGGTGGTGAAGAGACAGATGGTTGCTCTTCGGTGCTCTGGCCCTGAGAGGATGTGGAAGTAATTGAAGTCGATGCGTTAGCTGCCATCCATCCGACAACGGCTTCAATTTGTTCCTCCCGCAGCAGTGGGGTACGGTGAGGTCCTACAAAGCTGCGCATAAAGGACTGTTGCCTGCTAAAACTGGGGGATGCTGACTCACTGGTGCCAACGGCAGGCACAGAATCCCCACGTCCTCTCCCTGCAGAATCCCCATGTCCTCTCCCTGCAGAATCCCCACGTCCTCTCCCTGCTGAAACTCCACGGCCACGTGCCTTACTCCCTGCCTTCTTCATCTTGCTAGACTGAGATAGACAGAAAAGTACAAAGGGGGGGCCTTAGTGTGCTTATTCCTGAACAGCTGGTTACAGGTATAAGAAACACTAATTTTATGAAGTGTGTGTGTCGACTACACTTTAATGGGAGCTAATGTGGCCTACACAACTTTCAAATGTAGTGTTTGGTGAACTTTGTTGTTTTTTTTTGGGGGGGAAAACTAAAAGGATGTGACCAAAGATTTGAAAGTCAGAGTATCACCACCAACTTTCTGGAGCTATTACAATGCAGGCAGGTAACCTACAATGCAAAAGATGAGGCTCCAAAAAAATTGGGTAATACTAATCTGGCTGCAGCTGAAGGGCACAAGCCAGAAAAAAAGGCTCCTCTATCTACTCCTATATAGTGTTTGCAACCAACCAATGTAGATGTATATGGATGGATGCACACTAATAGGAGAAGAAAAAATGAGCTGCAATTAAAGAAATATATGTGTGAGGCAGTGACGCACGCTGAGCAGCCTACAACCAGACGTACTTGCAGGACACACTACTCAGCGTGAGCTGCACTCACACACAGTCAGAGACCTCTCAGACAGCCGTGAACAGTGCAGCTAAGTGGGCACTAGCACCGAAAGGCTGCAGAAAGGCTCCGCTGTCTACTACTAGTGTTTGCAACCAACGTATATGGATACGGATGGAAGCACACCAGATATAATTTTTGAAAAATAAGCAGCTCAAAAAGAAAAATATGTATGAGGCAGCAGTGAGGCACGCTGGGCGGCCTACAATACGTGGCTGCAGGACCCACTCCACAGCATGAGCTGCACTCACACAGCCCTTGCAGACAGCTGTGAACACTGCTGCTAGGGAAAAGCAAGCTACAGTGGTGGTTTATGTAGCCTGGGTAAAGCACAATATTGTTTTGAGAATCGCTATTTCTAACTGTCCCTCACAGTCTTCAACAGCAGCCTGTCCCTAACTGAATTCACAGCAGAGTGACCAGAAATGGCGGCGGCAGTGGCTTTTATAGTGCCTCATGACATCATTTCAGCAGCCAATCACAGCCATGCCAATAGTTAACATGCCTACATGCCTAACAGGATGTGCCCACACTTCTGAGGATTCCCATTGGCTGAATCAAAGCGAGCGGGCTGATAGCATTATGGGAACTTCCGATTCCGGTATCCGATATGAAAAAAGTATCGGAAGTCAGTATCGGAATTCCGATACAGCTAATATCGGCCGATACCCAATACTTGCGGTATCGGAAAGCTCAACACTAGTTGTAAGACCATCTCCAAGCAGCTTGATGTTCATGACTATAGTTGCACATATTATTCAGAAATTTAAGCTTCATGGGACTGTAGTCAACCTCCCTGGACATGGCCACAGGAGGAAAATTGATGACAAATCAAAAAGAAGGATAATACAAATGATAAAGGGAGCCCAGAAAAACTTCTAAACAGATTAAAGGTGAACTTCAAGATCAAGGAACATCAGTGTCAGATCGCACTATCCATCGTTGTATGAGCCAAAGTGGAATTCATGGGAGACAACCAAGAGGACACCATTGTTGAAAAAAAGAAATCATAAAAAAGCAAGACTGGAATTTGCCAAACTATATGTTGACAAGCCACAAAGCTTCTGGGAGAATGTCCTATGAACAGATGAGACAAAAATGAAACTTTTTGGCAAGGCATCAGCTCTATGTTCACGGACAGAAAAATGAAGCATATCAAGAAAAGAACACTGTCCCTACTGTGAAACATGGTGGAGGCTCTGTTATGTTCTGGGGCTGCTTTGCTGCATCTGGCACAGGATGTCTAGAATATGTGCATGGTACAAAGAAATCTCAAGACCATCAAGGAATTCTAGAGAGAAATGTGCTGCCCAGTGTCAGAAATCTTGGTCTGTCGAGCCATGGATCTTGCAACAGGATAATGACACAAACACACAGCTAAAAACACCCAAGAATGGCTAAGAGGAAAACATTGGACTATTCTGATCTGGCCTTCTATGAGCCCTGACCTAAATCATATTGAGCATCTTTGGAAGGAGCTGAAACATGCTGTCTGGAAAAGGCAACCTTCAAACACGAGACAAATGGAGCAGTTTGACCTTGAGTAGTGGGCCAAAATACCTGTCAAGAGGTGCAGAAGTCTCATTGAGAGTTACAGGAATCGTTTGATTGCAGTGATTGCCTCAAAAGGTTCTGCAACAAAATATTAAGTTAAGGGTACCATCATTTCTGTCCAGGCCTATTTCATGAGTTTTATTTTTTTTTAAATTCTGTGGAAGCATGGTTGAAAAGCAATGTCTGACTTTCATTTGTTCATTTTCATAGATTTTTGATTTATTACTTTTAAGAACCCTAGATCCTGCTATTCGTATCAGAAAAGATCAAAACAGAGCATTGCAAAGGTAAAAAAATCTCCTTTATTGAATCAAATATAAATATTAAAAGACTTTCATGTTTTACAGAAAAGGTACACAAAAAAGGACAAAAGGTTCCCATTGACATAGAATTTGCTGCATGGTATCATCTCTTGTCTGATGATTTTTTATGGTTGGGGTGTTTTCGTTATATTGTTTTAAGTGTTTTTTAAGTTGTACTTATTTTGTTTTTTTCTGATTTTTGGGATCGGTTTTTATGAGTCTCGCCCTTCATGGAAGTGGAGGCTATAAAGATGACGCTTCTTCAAGCAATACGGATGTGCTACATTGAATGGAACAGGATTGAAATGGCGACGGGGGACTATTTGGGGAAGAATTTTTGTTCCTCCCCTATTTAGTGAATTTTATGCTTTTTGCCCCCCCCTTTTTTAGGTGGAAATATAATGTTTGTGGCACTCCTAATGAGTCCTTTATGGGACTCATACGTTTTCTGTCTGTTGGTTTAAAAAATATGTGCATATCTATTTACATTTAATATTTATATTTGATATCAAAAAGGAGGTATCTGAGGTCTTTTTTGCCAACAATGGGCTTTTGAAATTATCCGCAAGATGCTTGGTATCCCGCTGATTAACATCTATATAGTGAGGTGGAATTTTTGATATGATCTATATGGTCTTTTCTGCCCTTTATAATAACAAATATGTAGACGGCTGGGGATACCCATAAGATTGAATAAAATAATCTTCTATTTAATACAGTATATGTGAGCACTGTGTAGAGGCAAGCACTACTAATGTCAGAGGATAGCGAGAGCGATATTAGGTCTCCACTATTTAGTTATTTGGGCCTTTGATACAAGCAGTCCAGGTTATGGATGTGCACATGCGCAGACCGGCGCACTCTCGGACACGCGTGCTGTGGTCTTAGGCTACTTTCACACATCAGGTTTTCGGCGTCAGGCGCGATCCGGCGTCGTGCCGGAGCGCCGGATCCGGCAAATATTTCATAAAACAGGATCCGTCTCATCCGGTTCATCCGTTTTTCGACGGATTACGCCGGATCCGGTTTTTAAAAACACCCCTTGTGGCCTTCCGAACGGGATTGGCTACTGGAAAACTATATATAGCGTGTTCCTACAGCCCTTCTTTGACAGGTTGTAGAGGAGAAAGTGCAGGTTGGAGAGAAGAGCAAGTTACTGGCGAAGATGGATGTTGTCATTGGAAATATTTTGAAGAATTTGGCGGATTTTACAGCGGAGGCGAATCGTTTGAGGGTGATTGTTCTGGAGAAGGAGAGAGCAAGACAGCAGCGCATCAGGCATCGTAGACGACGTTTGTGGATCCACCCCATCACAGCCAAGAGAATGACGCGTGGGGTCTATTCTACACTCTGCATGGACCTTCGACGAAACCCGGATAAATTTTTTGGATATGTTCGGATGAAAATGGAGAATTTTGATTACTTGGTGGAGCGCATTGCACACCTCATAAGAAAAGCGGACACCTATTGCCGCTTCTCTGTTTCACCCGCAGAGCGTCTGATGGTGACTTTAAGGTAAGCCACATTTATTGGATATGCTCGCATCAGAGCACACTTTCACTGCAATCTTGTTGGTGGTAGTTTGTATCTCCAAGTGTTATAGCTGAGTTTTGGTATGTAATGCTGTGATTTAAAACTAATTGTTTTTTAATTCCCCACAGATTTCTTGCATCTGGAGAATCCCTTTCGTCACTGCATTTCCAGTACAGACTCGGGATTTCCACCATATCTGGAATAGTGAAGTACACATGCCGTGCACTGTGGGACTCCTTAGCTGAAGAGTTTTTACCAGAGCCCACAACAGAGAGGTGGATTGAAATTTCAGAAAAGTTTCAACAGATATGTCAGTTTCCCAACTGCTTGGGCGCTGTGGACGGGAAACATTGTAAAGCCAGCCGGATCGGAATATTTCAATTACAAGAAATATTTTTCAATTGTCCTCATGGCCATCGCTGACGCGGAATACAAATTTATTGCTGTTGATATTGGGGCCTATGGCCGCTCCAATGACTCTCAAGTTTTCAAACTGTCTGCCATGGGGCGTAAACTGTATGGAAACACCTTCCAGTTCCCACCCCCTAGACCGCTGCCGCAAAGATCTGGTCCACCTATGCCATTTGTCTGTGTAGGGGATGAAGCCTTCCAGCTGTCAGAACACCTTTTGAAACCGTACGGTAGCAGAGGATTGTCAAGAACAAAACGCATTTTTAATTACCGCCTCACAAGAGCAAGAAGAATGGTTGAATGTACCTTTGGTATTCTGACAGCCAAATGGCGGGTCCTATTGACTGCGATCAACCTCAAGACAGAAACTGTGGACGAGGTGATCAAAGCTTGCGTGGTACTCCACAATTTTGTTATCTGCAAGGAACCCATTTCCATTGAGGACACCTCTGAAGAAACCACCTTGCAAGATTACCATGACATTACCACTAGAAGTTCTGTGACGGTTTCAGTAATGAGGGACAATTTTGCACTATACTTTATGTCACCTCAAGGCAGAGTACACTGGCAGGATGACAGAGTGTGAAAGATTTGTGCCCTTAACCAAAATTGTGTACCTTCTGTACCAACAGTATATACCTTTGCCAACCAAAGTTGGCTATATTGTCATGGTCTTACTATTTTTAGCTTTAGGCCACAGGTGTGTACCTGGTTGTGTTTTCTGCAAAGTATTTCACCTTTTAACAAAAGTTGTGTACATTGTTAGGAAATCACCAACAATAAACACAACTTTTTAGGTGAAATACTTTGCTTCAAACACAACCAGGAACACAACTGTGGCAAAAAGCTAAAATTTACCCACAGTTATATACCTAGTTTTGAATACCATTTTACCTTTTAAATACCCTGTATTTAACCTTTTTGGCCGCAGAAAGAAATGACAGACAACCAGTGTAAAATAATTTAACTTTTATTGAAAAATGTTTTTTGCAGTAAACTGTTTTTAAATTTTAATAAACTTTTTTAATAAAGCTTTGAAACCATAAAACTGGTCATTTTTATTAAAATACACACATATTATAAATCTGTGTAGTGTGGGGTGGAAATACTGCTGGAGGGGCTGCGGGACACTTCGACACTGGGAGTGTGGAGAGAGGACTGGGATCGTGGTGGGGAAGGAACAGTTAGAGGTGAAGGTGTGGAAAAAGCTACAGAATGGGTGGACATGTGGGAGGCAGAAGAGGTGGTGGGCGGTGGAGTGGAGGGTTGGGCAGGGACTGTAGGAGCAGATGATGTTGATGGCAAGTTGTATGGGGAAGGAGTTTGGTATGGGGCAGGTTGCTGGAAGTGGGGAGATGTCTGGTACTGGGGAGGTTGCTGGTACTGGGGAGGTTGCTGGTACTGGGGAGGTGGATGGTATGTAATAGGAGGGGGAGGATGGAAAGTGGCTGGAGGGGGTGCAGGTGGAGGAACTAGTGGGGTGGGAAGAGGAGGTTGGGAGGTAACGTGCTGGAGAGCACCGTGGCATGAATGCATTACATGCATCTGCTGGGTAGGCGATAGCGTTTCCATGCGCTCCACAACAGACCTGAAAAAGGTGTGGTTTGGCGAAGATCTTGCTTCTGAATGCATGGTTTGCAGAAGTGTCTTCACCTCCAGAATGCTGGAGTTGATCTGCTGAAAGCCTGCAGAGATTTGCTCTGACAAGACTTTTAGACAGTTCTGGAAAGATGCATTCAGATGCAAGAACTCTGGCGCAAAAGTCTTTTCCTGACCCCTCTGCCGCTGCCGCCCAGTACCTGCAGGTGTACTAGAGGTGACAGGGGCAGAAGGGTGGGGTAAAGGGAAAGCGATCTCCTCACCAGCAGCTTCATGTTATGTAGGCGGCCACGATGCTCCAGTGCTGGTGGATGGGACAGAGGGGTCGAATGTGTGGGAAGGCTGTGAAGGTGCAGATGTACCGGGGCGGCCGAAGTGTCCCTCGGTGCCGGTCTCCTCAGGGATCGCCTCAGAAGGGTCCAACTGTGCAGGCTCCCGAGTGCTGCTCACCGTGCTGTGGAATAAAGAGAAAAAAAAACAATTAAAAAAGTGACATGGCATGGCCCTGGCTGAAAAAAAATTGTTACATCTAAACATTTTTTTTTCACATGTGGTGTGTAATATTTACCTTCTGGTGACCATTGTATCCCGGAGGAACGACAGGGCTTGTGCGTACTTGTACTTGCTCCTGCGTCCTCCAGATCCACTTGGGGCCCGCATCTCTTTATTGAACTCCTTCTTGAAACGATCCCTCACAGACCGCCACCGCTTCACAATTCTGTCCCCTGAAACGAGAAAGGAGTGGTTAGTATACAACATCAGTGTTTCCCAAACTCCAGTCCTCATGGTCCCCAGGGGTCATGTTTTCAGGATTTCCATAGTAAATAGAAATCCTGAACACATGATCCGTGGGGACCACGAGGACTGTTGTTCGGGAAACACTGGTTTACATCAAGCAACCGGTACCGTATATACTTACGCTCTTTAATCTGGGCCCGAGCATCGAGGTCCTCCCAGCGGTCCACAAGGAGCGAACAGATTTCCTCCCAGAGTCGTCGGGTAACGAGCAGGTCAGCGTGGCGGCGGTCAGCCATATTCCAGAGCGGCTCCCTTTCTCTGACGAGATCGATGAGGTGGTCCACATCGATTCCTCCATCCTCACCGTCAGAGTCGGGAGCACGCTGTGAAGGCTGTTAGGCTACTTTCACACATCAGGTTTTCGGCGTCAGGCGCGATCCGGCGTCGTGCCGGAATGCCGGATCCGGCAAATGTTTTGTAAAACCTGATGTGCCGGATCCGGTTTTCTGCCGGATCCGTCTTGTTCTTGACAGACAAAACCGGATCCGTCTCATCCGTTTTTCTATCCGTTTTTCGACGGATTACGCCGGATCTAGTTTTTAAAATTGACCCTTGTGGCCTTCCGAACGGGATTGGCTACTGGAAAACTATATATAGCATGTTCCTACAGCCCTTCTTTGACAGGTTGTAGAGGAGAAAGTGCAGGTTGGAGAGAAGAGCAAGTTACTGGCGAAGATGGATGTTGTCATTGGAAATATTACCACTAGAAGTTCTGTGACGGTTTCAGTAATGAGGGACAATTTTGCACTATACTTTATGTCACCTCAAGGCAGAGTACACTGGCAGGATGACAGAGTGTGAAAGATTTGTGCCCTAACCAAACTTGTGTACCTTCTGGACCAACAGTATATACCTTTGCCAACCAAAGTTGGCTATCTTGTCATGGTCTTACTATTTTTACCTTTAGGCCACAGGTGTGTACCTGGTTGTGTTTTATGCAAAGTATTTCACCTTTTAACAAAAGTTGTGTACATTGTTAGGAAATCACCAACAATAAACACAACTTTTCAGGTGAAATACTTTGCTTCAAACACAACCAGGAACACAACTGTGGCAAAAAGCTAAAATTTACCCACAGTTATATACCTGGTTTTGAATACCTTTTTACCTTTTAAATACCCTGTATTTAACCTTTTTTTTAAACATATTTCGCCGCAGAAAGAAATGACAGACAACCAGTGTAAACAATAATTTAACTTTTATTTAAAATATTTTTTTTTGTGTAAACTGTTTTTAAAGTTAAAAAAAACTTTTTTAATAAAGGTTTGAAACCAACCAAATGGGCATTTTTATTACAAAAAAAACATTATAACTCGGTGTAGTGTGGGGTGGAAATACTGCTGGAGGGGCTGCGGGACACTTCGACAATGGGAGTGTGGAGAGAGGACTGGGATCGTGGTGGGGAAGGAACAGTTAGAGGTGATGGTGTGGAAAAAGCTACAGAATGGGTGGACATGTGGGAGGCAGAAGAGGTGGTGGGCGGTGGAGTGGAGGGTTGGGCAGGGACTGTAGGAGCAGATGATGTTGATGGAAAGTTGTATGGGGAAGGAGTTTGGTACGGGGAAGGAGTTTGGTACGGGGAAGGAGTTTGGTACGGGGCAGGTTGCTGGAAGTGGGGAGATGTCTGGTACTGGGGAGGTTGCTGGTACTGGGAAGGTTGCTGGTACTGGTGAGGTTGCTGGTAAGTAATAGGAGGGGGAGGATGGAAAGTGGCTGGAGGGGGTGCAGATGTAATAGGAGGGGGAGGATGGAAAGTGGCTGGAGGGGGTGCAGATGTAATAGGAGGGGGAGGATGGAAAGTGGCTGGAGGGGGTGCAGGTGGAGGAACTACAGTGGTGGGAGGTGGAGGTTGGGAGGTAACCTGCTGTAGAGCACCGTGGCACGAATGCATTACATGCATCTGCTGGGTAGGAGATAGTGTTGCCATGCGCTCCACAACAGACCTGAAAAAGGTGTGGTTTGGCGAAGATCTTGCTTCTGAATGCATGGTTTGCAGAAGTGTCTTCACCTCCAGAATGCTGGAGTTGATCTGCTGAAAGCCTGCGGAGATTTGTTCTGACAAGACTTTTAGACAGTTCTGGAAAGATGCATTCAGATGCAAGAACTCTGGCGCATAACTCTTTTCCTGACCCCTCTGCCACTGCCGCCCAGTACCCGCAGGTGTACTAGAGGTGGCAGGGGCAGAAGGGTGGGGTAAAGGGAAAGCGATCTCCTCACCAGCAGCTTCATGTAATGTAGGCGGCCACGATGCTCCTGTGCTGGTGGATGGGACAGATGGGTCGAATGTGTGGGAAGGCTGGGAAGGTGCAGATGTACCGGGGCGGTCGAAGTGTCCCTCGGTGCCGGTCTCCTCAGGGATCGCCTCAGAAGGGTCCAATCGTGCAGGCTCCCGAGTGCTGCTCACCGTGCTGTGGAATAAAGAGAAAAAAAAACAATTAAAATACTGACATGGTATGGCCCTGGCTGAAAAAAAAAAGTTACATCTAACATTTTTTTTCACATGTGGTGTGTAATATTTACCTTCTAGTGACCATTGTTTCCCGGAGGAACGACAGGGCTTGTGCGTACTTGTACTTGCTCCTGCGTCCTCCAGATCCACTCGGGGCCCGCATCTCTTTATTGAACTCCTTCTTGAAACGATCCCTCACAGACCGCCACCGATTCACAATTCTGTTCCCTGAAACGAGAAAGGAGTGGTTAGTATACAACATCAGTGTTTCCCAAACTCCAGTCCTCATGGTCCCCAGGGGTCATGTTTTCAGGATTTCCATAGTAAATAGAAATCCTGAACACATGATCCGTGGGGACCACGAGGACTGGAGTTCGGGAAACCAGGGCTGTGGAGTCGGTAAGCCAAACCTGCGACTCCGACTCCTCAATTTCCCTTACACCGACTCCGACTCCAACTCCGACTCCCACACATATTGCTTATATTTAAATGAAAAATTTATTGTAGTACAATGTGAACCTCAGACATTTAATCATTTTTATGATCCAATAATCAAGATATTTAGATAGAACAGAATATATATTGGTGTACTACCCGGTTTTCATTCTTTTTGGTACAGATACGATATGGATAGACAGATATGGATAAATGGATAGATAGTGCAGATTTCTAATCTGCTTTTGCTATTGAAAACATTATCTATGAGCTCAAAAACCTTTCAGGTGATGCGGTTTTTTAAAAAGATGATCAGCTTTTGCAGCTGAAAAACGTATCCTCAAAAAACACAGGAAAAACGCTGTGTGTGAATGTAGCCTTAGATCAGCCATTTATAGGACATTTCATAACTTTCCCAAAATCCTATGAAAAAATATTCAGCACATCCTGCATTGAATTACTGTACCCAATTTATTATATATTTTAGGAGTCGGAGTCGGTCCATTTTATACCGACTCCGACTCCACCAAAATGAGCACCGACTCCGACTCCACGACTCCGACTCCACAGCCCTGCGGGAAACACTGGTTTACATCAAGCAACCGGTACTGTATATACTTACGCTCTTTAATCTGGGCCCGAACATCGAGGTCCTCCCAGCGGCCCACAAGGAGCGAACAGATTTCCTCCCAGAGTCGTCGGGTAACGATAAGGTCAGCGTGGCGGCGGTCAGCCATATTCCAGAGCGGCTCCCTTTCTCTGACGAGATCGATGAGGTGGTCCACATCGAGTCCTCCATCCTCACCGTCAGAGTCGGGAGCACGCTGTGAAGGCTGTTAAAGAAAAATACAAAAATAACATAATTAGCCTCCACAAAAGAAATGAAATAAAAAGTGCAAAAAAACAAAGCAAAAATATTTATACTTACACGCTGGTGACCGCCGCGTTGCTGTCGCCGACGACCCTGGGAGGCACTGCGAGGACCTCTTGGCCGAGCACCAGATTGGGAAGACTAGAGAAGAAAACAAAAAATGTTATGTCTTTGGATGTAGGCATTTGTTTGCTGTGTGTGGTCTGCAGAACATTGTTTTCTATGTGTTGTGTGTAGTGTGATGTTGTGTTTCTGCGTTTGATGCAAAAAACTTACCAATTGTGAGCCCACTCCAAGTGTCTGTCCACCCCTTCCTTCTTCTTCTGGGAGCTCCTCTTCATCTTGTGAATCCTGTTTTGAAATAAAAGGCAATGAATAGACATATATTACAGAGATGATGGATATTGGAAATAAAAACTTACCGTCAAACGCTGACGATGTGAGGGAGGGCTCCCAGAAGATGATGTGCTGTCTTCCTGGTGGCCACACTCCATGCCTGTGGGTGGTGTTCCAGCTGCTGCCATTGCTGCTGCTGCTGCATCTATTGGGCGGCTGTTGAATAAAGAGAAACAAAGGGCCAATGAATATCTTGATATTCAATAGCCCTAGTTTGGAGGAATGGGGGATTTGATAATTACCGTCTCTCATCTGCTGCTGGCCTCCCCTCCTCAGCATGTTCCATTTGCTGCTCCATTTGGGGTGGTGGTGGTGCTGCAGTGGTCTTCTGCCTTCTCCTGCTGCGCTTGGTTGCTTTCTTGGGTGGCATGTTGCGTGTGGCTGTGGGTCCCACTGTCTTGCTTTTATATATGTCTTGTGGGCAGAGCTACTGAGCATGCTCAGACCAAAAAAACCGGATCCGGCCGCCGGATCAGGCGCATTGCGGCGCTCATAGGCTTTCATTGTGTGAAAAAGCCGGACGTGCCGGATCCGGCGTGTCCGGCTTTTTCGCCGGAGACAAAAAACGTTACAGTAGCCGTTTTTTCCAGACGCCGGATCGCGACACATTGCCGGATCCGGCGAAAACCGGATGAAACGCATGGCCATCCGGCGCAAATGCAAGTCAATGGGGGGGAAACCGGATCCGGCATTGCATTTCGCCGGATCCGGTTTCTGTCAAAAGCGCCGGATCGCGCCTGACGGCGAAAACCTGATGTGTGAAAGAGGCCTTAAAGAAAAAGACAAAAATAACATAATTAGCCTCCACAAAAGAAATGAAATAAAAAGTGCAAAAAAACAAAGCAAAAATATTTATACTTACACGCTGGTGACCGCCGCGTTGCTGTCGCCGACGACCCTGGGAGGCACTGCGAGGACCTCTTGGCCGAGCACCAGATTGGGAAGACTAGAGAAGAAAACAAAAAATGTTATGTCTTTGGATGTAGGCATTTGTTTGCTGTGTGTGGTCTGCAGAACATTGTTTTCTATGTGTTGTGTGTAGTGTGATGTTGTGTTTCTGCGTTTGATGCCAAAAACTTACCAATTGTGAGCCCACTCCAGGTGTCTGTCCACCCCTTCCTTCTTCTTCTGGGAGCTCCTCTTCATCTTGTGATTCCTGTTTTGAAATAAAAGGCAATGAATAGACATATATTACAGAGATGATGGATTTTGGAAATAAAAACTTACCGTCAAACGCTGACGATGCGAGGGAGGGCTCCCAGAAGAAGATGTGCTGTCCTGTTGATGGCCAGACTCCATGGCTGTGGGTATTGCTGCTGCTGTTGCCAGTGATGCCATTTCTGCTGCTGCTGCATCTCTTGGGCGGCTGTTGAATAAAGAGAAACAAAGGGCCAATGAATATCTTGATATTCCATGGCCCTAGTTTGGAGGAATGGGGGATTTGATAATTACCGTCTCTCATCTGCTGCTGGACTCCCCTCCTCAGCATGTTCCATTTGCTGCTCCATTTGGCGTGGTGGTGGTGCTGCAGTGGTCTCCTGCCTTCTCCTGCGCCTGGTTGCTGTCTTGGGTGGCATGTTGGGTGTGGCTGAGGGTCCCACTGTCTTGCTTTTATATGTGTCTTGTGGGCAGAGCTACTGAGCATGCTCAGACCAAAAAAACCGGATCCGGCGCATTGCGGCGCTCATAGGCTTTCATTGTGTGAAAAAGCCGGACGCGCCGGATCCGGCTTTTTCGCCGGAGACAAAAAACGTTACAGTAGCCGTTTTTTCCAGACGCCGGATTGAGACACATTGCCGGATCCGGCAAAAACCGGATGAAACGCATGGCCATCCGGCGCAAATGCAAGTCAATGGGGGGGAAACCGGATCCGGCATTGCATTTCGCCGGATCTGGTTTTTGTCAAAAGCGCCGGATCGCGCCTGACGGCGAAAACCTGATGTGTGAAAGAGGCCTTAGACGCTGATGGTCTCTTCTCCCTTCAAAGCACATTGTATGGGAGATTTGGGTCTAATCACCGCGACTGCAGCTGCATGCATATTTTCTAATAAGAGTGGCGCTCGGCCGACGCATGCGCCGTACAAACCAGCCGGGGCTGCATTAAATAAAAGAGCGAAGTACATTGGCCATAGTGTAAAAGAAAGACTTTCATTGGCTGGAGCTTATGGCTTAAAGAGAAAGACTTCTATTCATTGGTGGAGGCTCATATTTTAACTCAACACACCCATAGCCTAGACACCCCCCCCCCCCCGAGGAAGCTGGGCGAAACATGCATGTTGGGGTAGGACGGGTTTTCCACGGTATTTTTTACTAAACGCTGCTGGGATCCAGGTAATGGCCTCTGTGTCTTTATCACAAATTTATTGCAATACTTGCCCTGTTCATAGATCGCAGTAGAATACAGTCACTTACTGAGGGAGCTTTTGTGGCATGATTTATGCTGGTATATAGTCATGACTGGTTGGTACCTACGTTACAGCTGGTGTGTTAGGAGTTACTTTGATATGCTTTGTACAAGGAGGCGGATATTTAACTTGTGTGACTCCACACACTGGCAGATTTAAGGGGAGTTCTAAGTATGTTATTTTGATGACACAGGGTCCAATACCATGCAGCAAATTCTATGTAAATGGGAACCTTTTGTCCTTTTTTGTGTACCTTTTTTGTAAAACATGAAAGTCTTTTAATATTTATATTTGATTCAATAAAGATTTTTTTTACCTTTGCAATGCTGTTTTGATCTTTGCTGATACGAATAACAGGATCTAGGGTTCTTATTGATTTATATAAGAGCATAATTTCAATTGTTTTGGCATGTTTGGGATTTATTATTACTTTTGTCAGATTCAAGTTATATCTATCACCATTGTGGGTTTTTCTGTCATTAAACGAGGGGTACCAACAATTTTGACCACGTGTGTATATTACACACATCTTTTATATACACACATACAAGATGCCTTATACATATACTATGCACACACAGCTGATATACACATAGCCAGGCTTATACACATACACAGTCAGGCTTATTCACACACACACAATGCCTTATACATATATATACACACACTCGGGCTTATACACACACACTTTAAACATATATTTACGCATAAACACAATTACATTCAGGTACATGTCGGGATCCCTCAGATACTTCTTTCATCCAAAGGACCGATGTTCTTGGGTGTAGGACACCATATGTCTCTAATTGATTGCTCCGTCGAGAAGAATAACACAGACACAAGCTGTATAATACAACTCGGGATGCCTGCCAAGACGCCTCTGGCTTATCAGTTAGGCTTCCATCTTTTATAGCAAAGAATTTAGACATTTACAGACATGCGCAATAAAGAAAAGAAAAATAGTTACTTCTACAACAGCTTTGCCATGTAAGCAGGAAATATTTGACCTTGGTTCACAAGGGAGATGTCTGAGACATCTCCTCGAAGAAAAGATAAAGTTCAGCAGAATTCATTTAACTCATTCAGTTCTTATCATTCATATGCGTACATAAACACACAGAGAATTATTTATATAATTGCCTTGTAATGTTTTCATTTCCTGTTCTGTCCAGATGTCACCATATCCCAGAATTCCAAGTGGAGGAAGTTCACGGACCGCCATATTGGGACACCCAAGTGATGGGTGTCTCAATATGGAAACTGCTGCTGGTACCAACCTATTGCGCGGTACCACCAGCGGATCAACGTCACACCGCACACACACACTCTATATGCCGTAGCACCACTCACACGCAGCCTCTTCCACGGTACCACCAGCGGAATGTCGCAGTGCGCCTGCGCGAATTCCGTGCAGGTGCAGTGAATCATTCGGCTGATCCCGGCGGCAGATGTGCGACGTGTCTACAGGCAGAGGAAGCCGGTCACATTAAAGGGGATTTCCCATGAATGAAAGTTCATTTTAAAAATTGTCTGCGTCTGACCGTGTACGGACCATACCACATCTCCTGGGCCGTGGAGGAAGCAAAAGACAATACTGATATTACAGCAGGGGATCACAGAGGATACATTTTGTGAGGTAAAATATTTCACTGACTGTCTTTAAACAATATTTTACCTCACAAAATGTATCCTCTGCGATCTCCTGCTGTAATGTCAGTATTGTCTTTTGCTTCCTCCCCTGCCCAGAAGCTGTGGTATGTTCTGTGCATGGTCAGACACAGGGGTGAGACAGCACAAACGGGACAGCACATGAGGGGAGAACACAGCACAGGAAGGAGACAGCAGACAAGGGGGATAGCACATGGAGTAGACAGGTCAAAGAAGAGAGCACCGACAGAAGTCAGCACAGGGGGAAAAAGAGGGTGGATAGGTGGGTGAGCACATGGGGGGGGAAGAGATTCTAAACGCTGCAAAGCCTGGCCCCATCATGACATTACTGCCCTCGCATCGGGCCTCCATCTAGTATGTGTATAAACCTATAGCACAAGCCGCAAGGTAGCCAATAGCAGAGCCCAGCATCAGACGAAGATATTGCATCCAGACAATGATTCGAAGCGCCTTTTACACCTCTCTACCCTCACGTCAGGCCGCCTAGCAGCAGGGACTGTGTGGGCGGCCACATACTTTTGGTGACCGCGGGGAGTGGACTAGGAAAGCACCCTTGATTATGAATATATGATAAAGGTTATTGACTATGACAAAGCTATGTTTCCTCCCCTAAGGCTATGTGCACACGTAGCTTTTTGGGTGTGCGGATTTTGTAGAGAAAACCGCAGGTAAATCCGCAGGACAAAAGTCCTTCGGTTTATCACCTCACAATGGATGAGGTGTAAAACTGCAGCGTTTCTGCACCAAACAATTGACATGCTGCAGATTGTAAACCGCAGCAAAACCGCGCGGAAAAAACCGCATGAGCACAGTTTTTTTTTTTATTTCCATAGGAAATAAAGGTACTGTACAAAGCAGCAGAATCCGCACCGTGTGCACATACCCTTATTCCCTGCACTCTGCAGGCGCCCGTCTCCCGCGCAGGTGACGCGGCTCCCAGCAGTCTCTGCACTCTGTAGCCGTCTCCAGAGCAGGGGACATGGCTCCTAGCAGTCTCTGCAGCCGCCTGTCTCCCGCGCAGGTGAAGCGGCTCCCAGCAGTCTCTGCACTCTGTGGCCGTCTCCCGTGCAGGGGACGCAGCTCCCTGCACTCTGTGGCCGTCTCCCGCACAGGGGACGCGGCTCCCAGCAGTCTCTGCACTCTGTAGCCGCCTCCCGCGCAGGGGACGCAGCTCCCAGCAGTCTCTGCACTCTGTAGCCGCCTCCCGCGCAGGGGACGCAGCTCCCAGCAGTCTCTGCACTCTGTAGCCGCCTCCCGAGCAGAGGACGCGGCTCCCAGCAGTCTCTGCACTCTGTGGCCGTCTCCCGCGCAGGGGACGTGGCTCCCAGCAGTCTCTGCACTCTGTAGCCGCCTCCCGCGCAGGGGACGCGGCTTCCAGCAGTCCCTGCAGTGCACTCTGCAGCCGTCTCCCGCGCAGGGGACGTGGCTTCCAGCAGTCTCTGCACTCTGTAGCCGCCTCCCGCGCAGGGGACGCGGCTCCCAGCAGTTTCTGCACTCTGTGGCCGTCTCCCTCGCAGGGGACGTGGCTCCCAGCAGTCTTTGCACTCTGTGGCCGCCTCCTGTGCAGGGGACGCGGCTCCCAGCAGTCTCCGCACTCTGTGGCCGTCTCCAGCGCAGGGGACGTGGCTCCCAGCAGTCTCTGCACTCTGTAGCCGTCTCCCGCGCAGGGGACACGGCTCCCAGCAGTCTCTGCACTCTGTAGCCGCCTCCCGCGCAGGGGACGTGGCTCCCAGCAGTCTCTGCACTCTGTAGCCGGCTCCCGCACAGGGGACGCGGCTCCCAGCAGTCTCTGCACTCTGTAGCCGGCTCCCGCACAGGGGACGCGGCTTCCAGCAGTCTCTGCACTCTGTAGCCGGCTCCCGCGCAGGGGACGTGGCTCCCAGCAGTCTCTGCACCCGCCTCCCGTGCAGGGGACGTGGCTCCCAGCAGTCTCTGCACTCTGTGGCCGTCTCCCGCGCAGGGGACGTGGCTCCCAGCAGTCTCTGCACTCTGTGGCCGCCTCCCGCGCAGGGGACACGGCTCCCAGCAGTCTCTGCACTCTGTAGCTGCCTCCCGCGCAGGGGACGTGGTTCCCAGCAGTCTCTGCACTCTGTAGCCGTCTCCCGCGCAGGGGACGTGGCTCCCAGCAGTCTCTGCACTCTGTAGCCGCCTCCCGCGCAGGGGACGTGGCTCCCAGCAGTCTCTGCACTCTGTAGCCGCCTCCCGCGCAGGGGACGTGGCTCCCAGCAGTCTCTGCACTCTGTAGCCGCCTCCCGCGCAGGGGACGTGGCTCCCAGCAGTCTCTGCACTCTGTAGCCGCCTCCCGCGCAGGGGACGTGGCTCCCAGCAGTCTCTGCACTCTGTAGCCGCCTCCCGCGCAGGGGACACGGCTCCCAGCAGTCTCTGCACTCTGTAGCTGCCTCCCGCGCAGGGGACGTGGCTCCCAGCAGTCTCTGCACTCTGTAGCCGTCTCCCGCGCAGGGGACGTGGCTCCCAGCAGTCTCTGCACTCTGTGGTCGTCTCCCGCGCAGGGGACGTGGCTCCCAGCAGTCTCTGCACTCTGTGGCCGTCTCCCGCGCAGGGGACGTGGCTCCCAGCAGTCTCTGCACTCTGTGGCCGTCTCCCGCGCAGGGGACGTGGCTCCCAGCAGTCTCTGCACTCTGTAGCCGCCTCCCGCACAGGGGACGTGGCTCCCAGCAGTCTCTGCACTCTGTGGCCGTCTCCCGCGCAGGGGACGTGGCTCCCAGCAGTCTCTGCACTCTGTAGCCGTCTCCCACGCAGGGGACGTGGCTCCCAGCAGTCTCTGCACTCTGTGGCCTTCTCCCGCGCAGGGGACGTGGCTCCCAGCAGTCTCTGCACTCTGTAGCCGCCTCCCGCGCAGGGGACGTGGCTCCCAGCAGTCTCTGCACTCTGTGGCCGTCTCCCGCGCAGGGGACGTGGCTCCCAGCAGTCTCTGCACTCTGTGGCCGTCTCCCGCGCAGGGGACGTGGCTCCCAGCAGTCTCTGCACTCTGTAGCCGTCTCCCGCGCAGGGGACGTGGCTCCCAGCAGTCTCTGCACTCTGTGGCCTTCTCCCGCGCAGGGGACGTGGCTCCCAGCAGTCTCTGCACTCTGTAGCCGCCTCCCGCGCAGGGGACGTGGCTCCCAGCAGTCTCTGCACTCTGTGGCCGTCTCCCGCGCAGGGGACGTGGCTCCCAGCAGTCTCTGCACTCTGTAGCTGCCTCCCGCACAGGGGACGTGGCTCCCAGCAGTCTCTGCACTCTGTGGCCTTCTCCCGCGCAGGGGACGTGGCTCCCAGCAGTCTCTGCACTCTGTAGCCGCCTCCCGCGCAGGGGACGTGGCTCCCAGCAGTCTCTGCACTCTGTGGCCGTCTCCCGCGCAGGGGACGTGGCTCCCAGCAGTCTCTGCACTCTGTGGCCGTCTCCCGCGCAGGGGACGTGGCTCCCAGCAGTCTCTGCACCCTGTGGCCGTCTCCCGCACAGGGGACGTGGCTCCCAGCAGTCTCTGCACTCTGTGGCCTT
Organism: Dendrobates tinctorius; assembly: GCF_039654945.1. Taxonomy (NCBI): domain Eukaryota; kingdom Metazoa; phylum Chordata; class Amphibia; order Anura; family Dendrobatidae; genus Dendrobates; species Dendrobates tinctorius. The sequence goes on along the minus strand of NW_027361807.1, from coordinate 12,406,083 downwards.
CTCCCGCGCAGGGGACGTGGCTCCCAGCAGTCTCTGCACTCTGTAGCCGCCTCCCGCGCAGGGGACGTGGCTCCCAGCCGTCTCTGCACTCTGTGGCCGTCTCCCGCGCAGGGGACGTGGCTCCCAGCAGTCTCTGCACTCTGTAGCTGCCTCCCGCACAGGGGACGTGGCTCCCAGCAGTCTCTGCACTCTGTGGCCTTCTCCCGCGCAGGGGACGTGGCTCCCAGCAGTCTCTGCACTCTGTGGCCGCCTCCCGCGCAGGGGACGTGGCTCCCAGCAGTCTCTGCACTCTGTGGCCGTCTCCCGCGCAGGGGACATGGCTCCCAGCAGTCTCTGCACTCTGTGGCCGTCTCCCGCGCAGGGGACGTGGCTCCCAGCAGTCTCTGCACTCTGTGGCCGTCTCCCGCGCAGGGGACGTGGCTCCCAGCAGTCTCTGCACTCTGTGGCCGTCTCCCGCGCAGGGGACGTGGCTCCCAGCAGTCTTTGCAATCTGTAGCCCGCCTCCCGCGCTGATGACGATTCTCCCAGCAGTCCCTGCACTCTGCAGCCGTGTCCCGCGCTGATGACGTGCCGTGCCCACAGGAGCCGGAGTAAACAACCGTTACCTGACATCGTTATACGCTGTGTGCAGAGGAAGGATGGCCTCCGAGCAGCGCAGAGTGCCCCTTAAGTCTCTTTACATTGCGAACCTGCACCCAGATGTCTCCGAGCTTGTGCTGTACGATAAGTTCCGGCCTGCCGGCCCCATCATGTCCATCAGAGTGTGCAGGGACCCGGTGAGCCGCCGGTCTTACGGTTATGCTTACGTCAACTTCCAGTATTCAGGGGACGCCGAGCGTGTGGTGGATACGATGAACTATGACGTCATATGTGGCAGGCCTATGCGCATAATGTGGTCACTACATGACCCCTCCCTGTACAAGAGTGGGGTGTTCATCAGGAACCTGGACACATCCATTGATAACAAAGCCCTGCATGAGGCGTTTTGTACATTTGGGAAGATACTGTCAGTCTCGGTTGCGGGTGATAATAAAGGATTTGGATTTGTCCATTTTGAGAGCCAAGATGCAGCAGAGAAGGCCATAGAGACGATGGACGGAGCCCTTTTAGATAACAACATACTATCGGTGGGACATTTCCAGTCACGCAGTAAACGGGAAGTTGAGTCTAGTGCCAGAGCCAGCAATGGGTTCACAAACATCTACATCAAGAACTTTGCAGAGGACATGGATGATGAACATCTGAAGAAACTGTTTGACCATTATGGCCGTATAGTTAGCGTTAAAGTCATGATCAACGAATTTGGGAAGTCAAAAGGATTTGGCTTTGTTAACTTTGAGAGACATGAGGATGCGCTAAAAGCTGTGGAAGAAATGAACGGCAAGGACTTGAATGGTAGGTTCATCTATGTAGGCCGAGCCCAGAAGAAGGTGGAGAGACAATTTGAACTGAAAAGAAAGTTTGAACAATTGAAGCGGGACAGAATTACACAAAGCCAGGGTGCCAACCTCTATGTTAAAAATCTGGACTACAGTATTGATGACGAGAGGCTGCGAAAAGAATTCTCTCCATATGGGACCATCACCAGTGCCAAGGTAATGATGGAAGGTGGACATAGCAAAGGATTTGGCTTTGTGTGCTTCTCCTCTACACAGGAGGCAACCAATGCTCTCTCCAATATGTGTGGTAGAATGATTGGTAAGAAACCACTGTATGTTTCCCTGGCAGAGCGCAAGGAGGAACGTCAAGCTCGTCTAACAGATCAGCATACGAAGAGCTTGGTCAACAGGAGATTTGCAAGCAATCCGTATAGTCCTTATCAGTTACCTATATACAGAGCCATGCCAACTTTTAAACCAGTTCAAATGAACTCTTCCTATTGTAAAACTAGGCAAATCACTCAAGTTAGGCCAAGTCTACCTTGGAAATTACAGAATGAAAGACTTGACTCATTTCAGAATATGCCTCCTCTAAGACCTTCAACATTTAACACCATAATATCAACACAAACAGCAGGGCTGCAACCTAAAGCTGCTTCCACAAGTCACTCAATCTGTCAGTTTACCTATAATGCCGGTGCACGTAATCTACAGCAACTTAATCAACCAAGCTATACTAGGCAGCAGCCTGCTGTCCATGCACAAGAAGCCCTCAAAGCCACTGTGCTGTCCTCAGCTTCTCCAGAGGAGCAGAAAGAAATGCTGGGCGAACGCCTCTTCCCTCTGATCCAAGCCATACAGCCTACAATGTCCAATAAAATAACTGGGATGTTACTAGAGCTCGATAATTCAGAACTGCTCCACATGCTTGAGTCACCAGAATCCCTCCGCTCCATGGTAGAGGAAGCTGTTGAAGTACTGCAAGCCCATCAGGCGATGGACACGTCACAAAACTGCTGCTGAATCACAAGCTGATGAAAAAGTCTAAGAATGGAAAACTGGAAGGATAGTGAAGAAAAACTCAAAGCATGAAAAAGTTATGGGTTAAATATTATTTGTAGTTTTGTTTGCTTTATTTTCAAAGAGCTTTATATTGCATGGAAATTGTATTAAAAGTTTAATTGATAATGCTAAAGTATTTGATGCATAAAGTATATATTATATTAGGCTCTAGTCATATCACAATATTTTGAGAGTATTCCCCATATGCTTCTAACATATTCCACTGCATTGTGGACATTGATAAAATTTATAAAATATCGATTTGGTAAAGAAAATCAGCCATGTTATCTAATACTGAGAGTTTCCTATTGTGTTGGTTCTGCAGTGGATATGACAGGGGTCTCAAACATGGTGGCCATAAGAGGATCCATTGTTCGGCTCCAGTGACCGTGAGCTTCCTAGACAATTGGCATCCAGGGAGTCATGTGACCGCCAATACCAGTTCTTGTTTTCAGTGGATTCCGAGGACACACATTCATTTGAACTGTATCGCAATGCAGAGACCATCTCTCTGTACTGCAATACCCATACCGGCCAATCAGAGGCAAGAAGCTGATGTTATTGTGTTCGTTGCGGCAGCACATGACATAACTGCCATGCGCCACCCCGGCTGAGGAGGAGAAATAGGACGCTTATTCGCTCTGTTCACATGTCTAGTCATCATCCATTTGTAATGGATCCAGTATTAAAATAAAAATGACCCGTTACAAACGGAGAAAAAACCAGATGCACAATTTGGTTCCACTCTGCATCAGTTTTTGTTCTACATGTAACAGATTCATTTTCGTTCAGAGACAACTAGTGTTCTGGGCATGCGCAGTGTGAAAAACAGATTAGTTAATGGATAAACCACCAACCATTATAATCTGTTTCCCATAGACGTCAGTGTTTGACTGGAAAAAAATGTTGCGCAGACTACATTTTTTTTTTTGCAATTATAAAACGGATCACAGCTATCAAGGAGACAAACAGAGCATATATTTCCATTTTTATAAACCAAAACCATATTAAAAAATGTTAATACAACTGGACATGTGAACATAGCCTTAATCTATCTTATCTAACCCTTATTCTTAAAATTTAATGAGAACTTACATGACGTCTAATCAAGGCTGGTTTTAGGCCTCTTTCACACGTCCGTGCCTCCGGTACGTGTGGTGACAGTTTTCACACATACAGGAGACAAATTAATGGGTCTGTGCACGTCAGTGCTTTTCCACGGACCATGTGTCCGTGGCAAAACGCGCTGACATGTCTGTTTTTTGCCGTCAGCAAAATGTCCCGCACATGTGCACATGGAGAACACACATTGATGTGTGACACGCATGTGACACACATCGGCAGCGGGGGAGGAAGCGCTACATTAAGCGCTGATCCCCGGCGGCAGGTGCTGAAGCCGGTTGTCATCAATCTCCCCTGCTCTGCCAGCGCGCAGAGGAGAATAATGAGCGTTATATTAAAGTCCAAACGACAGCAGATGGGGGCTTTCGGGACTTTTTTTGCACAGCGCATCGTGCGCAATAGAAACGCATGCAAAAAATGCATGCGTTTTTGCATGCCTTTGCATTTTTTATGTGCATTCGTTCTCTAGGGGTTAAAACCAGTATCAAAACATTTTTACGCCAAAAAGCATGTGCACGAAAACGCAGACGAATGCATGTCCATGCGCATGCCTGCATTCCCATAAACTGTAATGCGTTATTTTGTCGCATTCCATGCGCAAGCATACACATGCGTTTTTTGACGCCTTTTGGCGGACCCAAAAATGCAACAGGTTGTGTCTGGCGCGCCTAGGCGCACACCTTGAAAAAACACATGCGCACGAAAACGCATACGAACGCGTGCAAACACAAGACTAAGCGCACGCCATGTTAAACATAAGTACGCATGACGCATTGCCATGGACGCGCACGATGCGCTGCGCAAAAAAAAGCTAATGTGAAACCAGCCTTACCCCCATCATCCAACACCTGCTGCCGCTATTAACTGTGACAGTAGGTGCGGATGATCGGGGTATTCCACAGCCCCCACCTGTTGTCATTCGGACTTTAATATAACGCTCATCAGTCTTCTCTACTCGCCGGCAGAGCAGGGGAGAGTGATGAGATCAGGCTTCAGCACCTGCCGCCGGGGAACAGCGCTTACTGTAGCGCTTCTTCCCCGGAGGCTGTCCATGTTGTAATGATGTGGCACACGGTTGCCACACATGTGCCACACGTAGTACACACACGGACACACGAAGACAGAAATCTCCGGTACCGGTATTTCCGTTACCGGAAATAAACGGACGTGTGAAAGAGGCCTTAGACAAAGTGGGGCCCTGGGCAAAAGTTTAAAGTTGGGCCCCAAATGCTCACATATTTCACAATGACACAGAAACATTTTGGTTATATTTACATGCGTTGAGTTCAGGCCATTAAACGAACGTTACCAACAATATTGAAGTCGTTCGACGCTTGTTTCCCTGCCTCTCTACATTGGCTGAGGAAGAATTATGGGCACAGAATGACCACTCGTAGGTCAATCTGTCCCCGTACAGTATCATGTTATCGACAGCACATCTGCAGTTTTCACCGGGCGATGTGCTGTTGAGAGCAATGATTACTGTTCTGGCATAAACAATCCAATCACATGATGAATAGTCAGTATTCTGCTCATGTGCTATAATGCACCCCTTAGTCCTCCACATAGTTTAATGCACCCCATAGTCCTCCATATAGCATAATACAGACCATACCCATAGTTATCATAGTATAATGTGCATCATAGTCCTTCATATAGTATAATACACTCACCATTATCATCTATATAGTATAATACACTCCCCATAGTCCTCCGCGTGATATAGTGCACTCCCTGTAGGTCTCCATATAGTATAATTCACTCCCCATAGTCCTCCATATAGTATAATGCACACCCCATAGTCTTCCATATAGTTTAATGCACCCCATAGTCCTCCATACAGTAAAATACACTACACATTATCCTCCATATAGTATAATACAGTCTCCATAGGCCTCAATATAGTATAATGCATGCCATAGTCCTCCACATTGTAAAATGCACCGCCAATAATCCTCCATATAGCACAATGCACCTCCCATAGTATAATACACCCCATAGTCTTTCATATAGTATAATGCATTTCATATAGTTCCCACAGTATAATGCACTCCCCATAGTCCTCCATTATAATGCAGCCCCTTGTAGTATAATGTGCTCCTAATAGTCCTCCATAGAGTATAATGCAGCCCCCATATAGTACACATAGGATAATGTCGCCTCCATATAGTACACATAATATAATTCACTCTTCATAGTCCTTGATAGAATGTAACGCAGCCCCCATAGAGTATAACACAACTCTCATAGAGTATAAAGCAGCCCTGATAGAGCATAGCATAGACCCTATAGAGTATAATACAGCCCCCATAGAGTACAATGCAGACCCATATAGTACAATGCAGCCCTCATAGAGTAAAATGCAACCCCCATAGAGTATAATGCTGTTCCCATAGAGTATAATGCAGTCCCCATAGAGTATAATGCAGTCCCCAGAGAGAATAATGCAGCCACATAGAGTATAATATAGCTTCATAGAGTATAATGCAGCCCCATAGAGTATAATTAAGCCCCACAGAACATAATGTAGCCCCCATAGGATATAACGCAGCCCCATACAGTATAATGCAGTCCCCATAGAGTATAATGCAGCCTCATAGAGTATAATGCAGCCTCAAATAGTATAATGCAGCCACCACAGAGTATGATGCAGCCCCCATAGAGTATAGCGCAGCCCCATATGGTATAATGCAGCCCCATAGAGTATAATGCAGGCCTCCATATGGTAAAATGCAGCCCCATATAGTATACTGCAGCCTCAAATATTATAATGCACACCCCATATTACTCCAGTATTATGGCCACCACATACTCACTGATTTAAAAATAAATAAATACATACTCACCTCTCCCCATTCCCCTCTGATCTGAACTCTGCAACGCGTCTTCTCAGTAGCTCCACTGCTCGGCACAGTGCAGCATGCGATAAAGCAACGTCATCATGCCCACTGCGTCAGAAGCAGAGGGGGATTGATGGGAGAAGGAGCGTCAGCTATGATGCTGATACAGTTGAATGCGCAATGCGGGGTGGGGGGTTTGTGGCACCAGTGCTGGCACTGGACTCTCCTGACTCATGGGCCCCATAGTGGCTATGTGGTGTGCCACTATTAGCGGCACGACACTGTTAGCGAGCCCCTGAGGAAGTGAAGGCCCTAGGCAAATACCTAGTTTGCCTACCCTAAATGCTGGCCCTGCCTCTAATAAAATTGTCCTTTATCGATTGTGTCTCTAACATTGGGAAATATAGATTGTGAGATGAGATTTAGCAAAATTGTTAGAAACCCTCGCTTTTGTGTCTTGCTTCCTGAGATTTTAAGCAATCTCTCATTCCCGTCCCCTAATTTTGCAATAGTTTTGTATTATTATTGAATATAATACTTGAAAATGTTCTTCCAATCTAAGCAGGAAGATAGAACTGTCATTCAGTGTATACCACCATGCATTTATAAGGATGTTGTTAAAATGAAAAAATATACTACCTGGAAAGTGACCCTTGTCCCTTGGGGTCACTGTTACAAAACATATGGTAGACATACTTGTGGGAATTTGTTAATTTCTTCTTTATCATATCTGTTAACTAAAAGGCAAAGAAAAGTAGAAAAATTAAAACCGTAATGGTGTGCTCACACTAGCGTATAAATCGGACAAGTGCAATCCGTTAAAAAATAGAATTGCACTCAGACCAATGTTATATCCGTGTGCTGTACATGTGTTTCACGGACCAATGGACTTGAATTGGCCCTTTTATGCTGCTGAAAAAAATGGATGTCTCCGTGGACACACAGCTTCTAAAATAATATGGACATATGAGCTTCACCATAGATTGTAATGGGTACATACTGTGCCCTTGAAAAAAACGGATAGAACAAGTACGTGCAACACAGACATCTGAATGAGACATTAGGCTGTTTATCTTTTTTTCCAAACATCTACCTATCCACGGGATTATATGCTACCCTGCAAAATCAGTGTGCCACCTACATTCTTTAGGTGAGGGATACTCTTTGCAACCCAAGTCTATTTTTTACCTGGTATGTTTTTGTATGATAATGAATTTAAAGAGGTCACCTGGTCAGAAATGTCCAGATTTTGCTTGTTTTATTCCTGATTTTTCCCTTAGTAATTCATTTTTTGTTTTTTTATTCACAGGATTCTTTAGACTGCCCTGCATTACTACCCTGTGAGAACCGCCTCTTTAGTAAAGACTATAAAAATTAGCAATACATAAAAAGGTCTCAGGAATCATATGGTAGATTATAAAAACAAAACAAACAAGCGACGGAATGCTTAGGGGAGAACCTGGAATAAGATAAGAGACAAACCCATCCACTTTTTACCTGGTGAGGTTCTCTTTAACCTCATCACAACATAAGACGTACATATACACCTTTGATAGGGACTCGCATGCCGATCACACATCTTTCCCGCCACTTCACAGCTGTTTTAATCAGCAATCAGGTGCCTTTAACAACCGTGGATAGTGTGGAGCTCTTCCTGCAGCTGTTAATCTGTGAAATTTAATTTGCGTTGGCAGGCAGCAGATCATTCCTCCCATCCATTGTGATTGCAGGGTGTCTAAGGGTTGTTATGACAGCCAGCAATCTGCTGATGACCCCATGCCTGTCATTACAATTTTTTTGTGAACGCCGGCCCATAGCCGGCATTCATAGGAAATTGTGATTTTCACTGTACACCGCAATGCTGAAGCCCTGCTATGTACAGCACAAGCGATTGGATGAGTGCAGTTTCAAGTCCCCTAAGGGGACTATTAAATACAGTAAAAAGTAAAAAAAATATGAAAAAAATAAACACAAAAATTTAGATCATCCTCCTTTTGACCCATTGAAAATAAAACAATTTTAAAAAACTAAAATAAATACACATATTTGGTATCGCTGCATCTAGAAATGTCCGACCTATAAAAATATAAAATAAATTAATCTAATAAGTAAATGGCACAATGAAAAAAATCAAAACACCAGAATTAAGTTTTTTTGGCCACAGCAAAATTTCAATAAGAGGTGATCAAAACATTGTATCTACCCCAAAAATGGTATCAATAAAAATGCCAGCTCAGCTGAAAACTTAAAATGTTATGGGTCTCAGAAAATGGCAATAAAAGCAAATAAAATTTTTCTTACAAATTTACTCATTTTTTTCACAACTTAAATAAAAAAGCTATACATGTTTGCTATCTGCGTACTTGTACTGAGCTAGCGAATCAGAATACCAGGTCTGTTTTACCATATAGTGAACATGGTTAATAAAAAACCCAACAATTGTGGAATTGCACTTTTTTTTACAATTTCACCATACTTGGAATTTTTTCAGTACTATCTATGGCAGGGGTTCATGTGGCCCGCCAAGGACTTTTATCCGGCCCCTGGGCCCGGCCGAAATTGAACTGCACTGTAATTCAATGCCGGCAGGCCTATTAATCGCGGGAGGGACGAGGCGCCGAGGAAAGGCATTGCGCAGCCCTCCATATGCAGCATAGCACACACAAACATTGCCACCTGTGCCTGTGCCAGAAGAAGACAGAGACGAGTGGGCGCTTCTTCAGAGCAGGGGGGGACATAGGTGAGTACTGTTTTTTTTTAACGCCGGGTCCTATTGGGGACATTTACCTGCCTATCGGGGACCTGTTCTACCTATTGGGGACATTTACCTGCCTATTGGGGACCTGTGCTGGCTATTGGGGACCTGTGCTACCTATTGGGGACATTTATCTGCCTACTGGGGACCTGTGCTGGCTATAGTGGACCTGTGTTACCTATTGGGGACATTTACCTGCCTATTGGGGACCTATGCTGCCTACAGGGGACCTGTGCTGCCTATTTGGGACATTTATCTGCCTATTGGGGACCTGTGCTGCCTATTGGGGACATTTACCTGCTTATTTGGGACCTGTGCTGCCTATTGGGAACCTGTGCTGCCTATTGGGGACCTGTGCTACCTATTGGGGACATTTACCTGCTTATTGGGAACCTGTGCTGCCTATAAGGGAGCTGTGCTGCCTATTTGGGACATTTACCTGCCTATTGGGGACCTGTGCTGCCTATAGGCGACCTGTGCTGCCTATTGGGGACATTTACCTGCTTATGTGGGACCTGTGCTGCCTATTGGGGACCTATGCTGCCTATTGGGGACCTGTGCTACCTATTGGGGACATTTACCTGCCTATTGGGGACATTTACCTGCCTATTGGGGACCTGTGCTATCTATTGGGGACCTGTGCTACCTATTGGGGACATTACCTGCCAATTGGGGACATTTACCTGCCTATTGGGAACTTGTGCTACCTATTGGTGACATTTATCTGTCTATTGGTGACCTATGCTGCCTATTGGGGACATTTACCTGCTTATTGGGGACCTGTGTTGCCTATTGTGGACATTTACCTGGCTATTGAGAACCTGTGCTGCCTATTGGAGACCTATGCTGCCTATTGGGGACCTGTGCTGCCTATTGGGGATATTTACCTGCCTATTGGAGACCTATGCTGCCTTTTGGGGACCTGTGTTAGGAACGGCGGAACACACTAAATAAAAATAATAATAAAGTGTGTTCGCCGCTCGGGGTCCACTGTGCAGTAGGTGTTACAACCGCTGCTGAGTAATGGCAGATGAGCAATATGGCGATATAATGCGCACGGGTTCAACTTCACCCGAAGTGCGCAGAGCGGGCTCTGTTCACACACAGAGGCACCACAACAAAAACATACAAAAGGCTGAGCCTGTTAGAGTCACAGGCCTCAGGTAAATGCACACACGGTATAAGGTCACAGGAGCAGGGGGCTGCGTCCGTCTAGACCTACCGTGTGTGCGGCATCGCTACTGCGAACGCCAAGAAGGGCTGCAACTGCAGCGCGGCGCAGGACACTGCCGCTGGACGACACAGCTACAAAGCAGGCGCTATGTCGGACGCTAGTGCAGAGGTGCGGTGTGCACAGTGGCCTAAGACTTGCCACAGACTGGCGCAGACTACTGAACTAATTCCCTAGCCACATGCGTAATATCAGAGGGAAGGGGTTTCATAATAAGTCAGTCACCAGAATCATACATCCATCACCATTCACACATAGCAGTATAGTCTATACTAGCGCATGGCGGAACGGCCATGCGCGCTTTTTATAGCAGCCGGGACCTTCCGGAAGCTTCCAGATCTCCGAGATGGACCAATGAGATCTGGAGCAGGACCTGAGCACATGACTCCCGATCTCCAATGGGAAACCGTCTCATGAGCATGCTCAGTAGGAGGACAGAGGGACTTAGCCCCTGGAGAGATTTGCTGCAAGGCAATCTCCTCTGCGGTAGATAAAGAGCAAGAGACCACAGAATGTAAGGATCTGGATTCCTGCAGAGCAGACGCAGGAACCTGACTCCTAACACCTGTGCTGCCTATTGGGGACATTTACCTGCCCATTGGGGACCTGTGCTGGTTATTGGGGACATTTACCTGCCTATTGGGGACCTGTGCTACCTATTGGGGACATTTACCTGCCTATTAGGGACTAATGCTGCCTATTGTGGATTTTTGCACCACACTAGTCTGAGCCTGAGGTAAAAGTGGAGTTCCACCAATATGGGCACTGGTGAGGCTGCATTGATGGGCACTTATCAGGCTGCATTGATGGGCACTGTTCAGACTGCATTGATGAGCACTGATCAGACTGCATTGATGGGCACTGATCAGCCTGCATTGATGGGCACTGATCAGACTGCATTGATGGGCACTTATCAGACTGCATTGATGAGTACTGATCAAACTGCATTGATGTGCACTGATCAGACTGCATTGATGGGCACTGTTCAGACTGCATTGATGAGCACTGATCAAACTGCATTGATGGGCACTGATCAGACTGCATTGATGGGCACTGTTCAGACTGCATTGATGAGCACTGATCAAACTGAATTGATGGGCACTGATCTGGCTGCATTGATGGGCACTGATCAGACTGCATTGATGGGCAGTGTAGTCTGTATGTCTCTGTGTGGGCAATTTTATTGCTGGTATATTGTTTTTGTAATGTATATATATTGGTATTTTACTAATAGCAATTTTGAATTCCTAGGAAACAATGATATCAAGAAAGAGAAAAAATTGACTTGAAGTGTAGGATATTCAAAGAACCCAAAGGGTGAGTGCACACGTTGTGGAAGGTGCTGCGGATTTGGAAAAATCTGCAGGTAAATCCGCAGGTCAAAAGACCTGCGTTCTACCTGCGGATTAGCCTGCAGTTTTTCCCCTGCGGTTTGACACCTCTACAATGGAGCAGGTGTAAAACCGCTGCGGATTCCGCACAAAGAATTGACATGCTGCGGATTTGAAACCGCAGCAAATCCGCGTGGAAAAATCTGCAGCATGTGCACTGCGCTTTTTGATTTCCATTGAATACAATGGTACTGTACAACGCAGCAAAATCTGCAGATCCGCAGGGCCAAAAACGCTGCGGATGGGGCGTGGCCTAGATCCCACATGAGGCGGATGTAGGTTTTGGAGCTCTGGAGAGTATACCTCCCTAATCTGACTTCCACAGCGGCTAAAACAGGCCATTCAGCACTAAATCTGTGCATAACACTCTTTTGACACCCAAGAGATCACTTCAGGCCCGGTAAAAATCGACCTCTGATCTTCCAGGGGCACCAAAGAGGATTGAGGCCTAAAACCTGCTGCTAAGCCGCAAAGCTTGGGGCTAAAATAGCTGGTAGCGACCGACTTAACTTCCAGAGCTGTCAGCCTCATCAGAACTCTGACCGGAGCCGAGAATACAGGCCCCTTGGTCCAGACCACACACCATCAGCATCCCGCAGACACATCAGGACTGCGGACACAGAACGGGACTGACTGGTAAGCAGAGAGACCCTCTTTTGCCACAAATCCCCGTAAATCGGGTCGCAGTTGTGACCTACCTTTGCGAGGTTCCGCGATCCCCCCTGCAATCTCTCTTACTGCTGGAGACGCAAGCGTCCCTATTTGGTCTCCACTAGACCCTGACTCCGTTCGCAAGTTCCCTAATGAGACGCAGTGGAACTGAGCGTCCTCAAACAAGACTTTACTTAGTCTTCCTTCCTCATCGCAATCCTTTGGTATCGCACTAAAAATCCCCACAGAGTCTTTACCGCATTACAGTTTCTGTGCGACTCCATTTGAAATCGCTACTGCGACGCCGCAAAATCTTTTATATTTCTGTTTCTCCATTTCAACGTAATTTTATTACAACTATGAGCAATTCCAAGTCCAAAGGTAAACTCTCTACTCCATCTCTTCCCAAGTCACAAAATCAACGAAAGATGGAAATTTCCTCCTGGAACAGGCATCAAACTAGTCCACAAGACAATACCTCAAGTCCATTGAGATCCAGGTCTCCTACAAGGGACCTTCCTCTTACTTCAGATCAAACTAGAAGAACAAATCTATCTTCTCAATTCAATACCCCTAATGCGAAACAGATATCAACATATTATTCAGCGGAATCTATGGATACCTCCTGCAACAAAAAAAGGGGAACTCCAGGAGCTCGGGCCGAATCTTGCTCAAATCAAGAGGAGATCTCAGACTCCGAAGGAGTGTCAAGCGACACATCACCTAATCCAACTCCAGCTAAAACCAAATTTAGACCTGAAAAATCTGCTCTGGATCCAGGACCTGACCATCCACCATCTCAGCAATCTGCTAGCCCTCAAGACCCCAGCCAAGACATGCACAGTAAACTGTTTAATTCAATGAACAAAAATTTTGAGCTATTAAGCCAAAAAATGGATAATAACTTTAAAAAATATTGTGAGACCATCGACAGGCAACTAGCCAATCATGAAGAAAGACTGTGCAAACGTGAACGAAAGTCAAAGGAGTCCTCAGTCGACATTCATTACTTATCAGCCGAAGTACAAAAACTGAGAGTCAAAATGGCCGACCTAGAGGATAGAGGACGGAGGAATAATATTAAAATCCGGGGGATCCCCGAAAACATCCTCCAAGAAAATCGTACAAGTCATATCCAAGAAATTTTCAAGCTAGCCATCCCTGACCTATCCGAATCGGACTTGATAATAGACAGAGCACACAGGCTCCCTCGCCTGCCAAAATTTTCTCAGGAACTTCCAAGAGACACAATTCTTAGAGTCCATTTCTATCAAACTAAGGAAAGGATCCTAAATTATCTCAAGACCAACAAATCCTTCGCTGACCCATACAAAGATCTCAAAGTTTTCCCGGATCTATCCAAGGAAATGCTGGAACTACGTCGGTCCTTTCATAATATAACTGCAGCCCTTCGGGACAAGGACATACCCTATAAATGGGGTTTTCCCATCAAATTGCTGGTGAACTATAGAGGGAGAACGATCCCCATCTTCACTCCAGAGGAAGGAGCTGATTTCTTGGATTCAATTAGCAATAGTCATTCCAGGCATAATAATTGATCTAATCATACACAGCCTGCCTGCTTATTAACCTTTTTTTCCACAGGTACTCAGGCCTGTAGTTTCTTATAATGGAGGTTTACCCTCCTATTCTAGTTCACGGAATTACCCCCGATATTATAGAGGTAGTTTCTTTGCTTTGAACTACTTGAACAGTTTTACAGTTTAAATTGTTCCGTTATATATAATTTAAAGCAAAAGTTGAAATAACATTTGATAGTTATTTCTTTTCATTAATTGGTCTAGTTGCTTTGTTAGCTTCCAACCTAAACCATTTACCAGCTCTCTCCTCATATCAGTGGTCCGTCTCTGTCGTTCCTCAGATATGAGTCTTAAATTCTTATCTTACAATGATAGAGGCTTAAACAGCCCTAAGAAAATACATACTTTTTGGAGAGAATTGATAAATGCACGTGTTGACATTGCATGTGTTCAAGAGTCGAAGTTCCTCAGAGACAACCACCCATACTTTCAACACAGCAAGTATCCTCATATTTATGAGTCTTGCAATTCTAGCAAGAAAGCAGGGGTTATAACGCTGATTAATGGATCTATCCCCTTCGAGGCCTTAGAGGAACATGGTGACGAGGAGGGTAGGTTCCACATATTAGTTTGCAAATTGAATAATCAGGTCTGCACACTAGTCAATTTGTATGCACCCAATAGAGGCCAACATAAGTTTCTCAATAAGTTGATGAAAAAGGTATCATCTGTAAGGAGAGGAGATCTGTTTCTCCTGGGCGATTTTAACCTCACCCCAGACAGCAAGATAGACTCATCCTCACTATCTAGACCCATTACTGATAACCTAAACACTTGGCTTGATAAAAATGAGCTGTTCAACACTTATAGATGCCTAAATTCTTCTTCAGTAGAATTTTCACATTTCTCCGATACCCACCAATCCGCATCGCGAATCGACCTCATCGTTTCTGATGTTTTTTCTCTTACCAGATTTGAACATGTCTCTATTGGCCACAGAACAATGTCCGACCATGCACCAGTTATTGGAAAAATTTTTCTAGGTCCTCCGCTAAGAAATACCAAACTTTGGAGATGTAACGCCAACATTGTCAATAACCCCATACATAAAGTTACCTTACAAAATGCTATCAACAACTATTTTAATGAGAACAAGCCTGAAGACACCAGTCCGCTAACAAATTGGTGTGCTCACAAGGCAGTGGTAAGGGGTATCCTAATAGAGATTTCCTCTAAGAACAAAAAGGAAAATAACCTAAAAATTTCCAATATCCAAAAATCAATTCGGAAAATAGAGAACATTATAATTAGTTTGCCCTCACCATCACCACAACATCAATCGGACCTATCAAAACTCAGAATTGACCTTAGGAATCTAATTCAGGCCCCCTATGAAGCCACAGTGAGATCATCCAAATTCATTTACTACACCTCTCTAAACAAGCCCACAAAATACATGGCCAACAAAATTAAAAATAGCAGAATTCAAAGTAAAATAAACAGAATCAAATCTCTTGTAGGAAACTCCAAAATTTCCCATCTTCAAGAGATTTCAAATGAATTCGCAAAATTTTATGCCAATGTCTACAACTTAAATACCAACCCCACATCTTCGCTTCAGAATACAGCAGAAATTGCCATTTACCTCTCATCTATTAACCTCCCCCTTCTTTCTGAAAATGACCTTTCGTTCTTATCCGCCCCAATAGAGAAATCAGAAATTGAGGAAGCCATCAACAAGCTCGACCTCCACAAATCCCCAGGCCCCGAAGGGTTCACCAATACGTATTATAAAGCTTTCAACACTATCCTTTCACCTCACCTCACCTTGGCCTTTAACCATGCTTCCAATACAGGTCAATTTCCCTCTGAGATGTTGGAAGCTTCCATCTCAGTTCTACCTAAAAACAAAGGAGATCCAGAGGCTATCGACAATTTTAGACCCATATCCCTCCTTAACACTGATATTAAATTATATTCTAAAATTCTAGCGAACAGGCTTAGCTCCATTCTCCCTAGGCTTATTCACAATGATCAGCCGGGCTTTATCAAAGGAAGGCAACCAGCAGATGCCACAAGGAGACTGATAAACTCCATAAAATGGGCCAATGCTACCAAACACCCTATGACTTTAATATCACTCGACGCAGAAAAAGCGTTCGATAGATTAAGCTAGCCTTTCCTTCGAGAAACCCTAACTAAATTTGGATTCAATGATTCACTAGTAACCTCCATAATGGCTCTTTACTTATCCCCCAAAGCCAGAGTAGTTTGTAATAACCATGTATCTGACACATTCCTCATAAAAAACGGTACTAGGCAAGGTTGCCCCCTTTCTCCTCTCCTTTTCAATCATGCCATGGAGCCCCTAGCAGAACGAATTAGAAACCATCCTTCTATCAAAGGTATAGACACGCAAAACCACCAATACAAAATTAGCCCCTATGCCGACGACTTATTCCTTACCCTTACGGACCCCTACATTTCCATCCCTGAAACTATCCTTGAAATTGACCAATTCTCTGCCATATCTAACTTTAAAATTAACTACCAAAAATCATATATTCTCCCGATTAACGTTAATGAAAAATCAGTCTCTTATATCAAATCAGTTACTTCTCTTAATTGGACCAATAAAACTCTTCCCTACCTAGGTATACTCATCTCCAAAAACCTCACACAGATTGTCAAATCCAATCTTAATAAAATGACTGAAATCATCAATAAAGACAATGCCACCTACAAAACTAAACACTTAACCTGGTGGGGGAAGGTCTTGACAATGAAAATGTTCACTATTCCTAAACTTCTTCACATACTTAGATGTCTTCCTTTCCCAATATTCTCTATCCACCTTACTAGCATGCAATCACAGATAAATTCCTTTATATGGAGCCATAAGAAGCCAAGAGTTGCAACACAAATGTTATATAAAAAGAAAATATACGGAGGCATTTGCATAACAAATATCACAACTCAAATAACACGCTTTTAATCAGAGTGCTCACTGGCTAAATGATTCTCACAGCCCAGCCTGGCTTGATTTGGAAACTACTCTGAATAACAATGTACACCCCAAAGCCATACTTATTAAAGCTATTACCAATAACCTAAATCAATTTCAATACTCCAGGGTCTCAAGAAAATCTCATATAGCATACCCTAAAACAAATACTTTATTGATAAAAAAACCAACCAAGGTCACACCACAAGTGAACACAGAAGACAGAAAAAACAAACAAAAAAGTGTCCAAAAATACCAAACACATAAAATTGTGGGAAATAGCCTAGGAGTCCCTGTTATTTTTCCTGTTATCACCTTCCTAGCCGCGGAGGTTGGCACCCTAGGGGGAACGTTGTGGCGCCCCCGCTCAACGGTGGCTGTCCCTGGGGGCCCTATTGTGCCCTGGCACCACTAATGAAGTCCCTTCCCCAATACTAAGGGAACCTCTATCGAATAACAGAGACAAACCTACGATAAGGGGAACCCTAGAACCCACAAAAAATTGCACATATAAAAGAACACATCAACACATGAGCATATGGGGAAACAGTTCTATCCAGACTCATGGCTCAGACATATAGATATAACTGCAAAGACAGAAAGTATCATGACTAATCAGCAGCAAACAATGTGTGTCAATCCACCTGATTGTAGCAGCATGTGTATTAATTCACAGATATGTATATATAATCCAGGATACCACATCCTCATATATATAAGTCACGACTTGTAAAAATAACCATGGTCAAAAGAACACATGGAGCCTATATCCACAGCATTTGTTCACAGATCTCATCATATTGTCAGACAATAGATAAAAAAGAATCTCATCAGTGGAAAGCTCAGATAAAAAAGTTAGGATACTTATCATGTTTATCCATCAACCGCCCCATAGCATAAGACGCCTCGACGCGTTTCACCCCTTTGGGATCATCAGGAGGCTCGATAGCAACCTTACTAGTGTCCTGATGTGGTATAATGGCTGGACGGTCCCGATATCCCTCCATTTAAACCTGCCACCACAGCGTGCGCCAGCCCCGAACACTGCGTGGGAACACTCCCCCTAGCATCAGTGCGCATGTCTAGCCGGAATGTCATTAATCACCTGATTTTCCGGGCGCTCTATCAGCACATATCCCCTCAGTGCGCATGTCTGATCTCCAGACAAAGATCTCGCATCATATCCCGCGATAACTTAACAGAGATCAATCAAGTGCGCACACCGGCCATGCAGCGCACGTAACATCCCTCAATCCACTGGCGAAGGGGATGAATCATTCATCCCTCCAATGCGCATGTCCGTTCTGCAATAGTGATCTCAGACCACATAGCGCAATATCCATAGACAGGACGCGCATCTTGTCGGAAAATAGCCCACGTCAGATCATACAATTTGCTATTAACAACCCGGAGACAAAAACAATGTCTCCTAGTGATATTGATACGTTGTTTTCTAAAGGAAGAGGTAATGTCATGCCTGAGTCCTAATAAAGACAATGTATATAGCCATACGGGTAGATAAATGCAAATTATCAGTTTCTTAGTTCATAATATAAAATAAATACATACTGACATCAATGATTCATTTAAATTGTCTTGGAGACCTCAATAATTATCTCCACTGTTACATTACATAAAAACGCACTATAGATGAATAACTGCATTATTATTTGCTCTATCTCCATGGCTATTAATTATGGGGTATCTCGTCCCATGCAAAACTGAGGGAAATAATATCAAAACAATCTATATGGAAAATCCATAGGGGTCTTAGTCTAGACTCCCACAAGAGTTGCAATCAGATCCAGAATTCAAAAAGGTACTAGATAGAAAATAAATAAATAAATGGATTCTCTTCTCTCATAGGTTAGTATATGGCAACCATTGTGCTTATAAAGTACAATAAAAGGCCTAAATCGACATGTATAAATTCAATGGGCCTATTCTGCTATAAGAAGCAGGCAAATGACATTTGTTCGTTTAACCCCATCGGTTCGAGGCTCCCCATCCTGAAGATCCACTCACATTCTCTTTTGAGGATGGTCTTATCTATATTGCCCCCACGGGGATTTATATTGACCACCTCAATGATCGTAAATTTTATATCCGCAAGAGAGTTATTATGAACACATTGCATATGTTTAGCAAGTGGGGTATCTCTTCTATTTCTGATGTCACCCACATGTTCCCCCACTCTCCTTCTAAACTCCCTCTTAGTTTTACCCACATAGTCTTTTGGGCAGGAACATGTGGCAAGGTAAACTACACCCGTGGTCTTACAGTTTGAAAAGTCTCATTGATAGGAAACCTTCCCCGTCACTGAACTGTGGAAGGATTTATTGGGTTTCATCCACTTACATAGACTACAGTCTCCACATTTGAAAAAACCAACAGGTTTCCTCTCAAGCCACGTTCCCTTCTTAGCAGGTCTCTTATACTGGCTATGCACCAACATATCTTTCAGGGATTTCCCCTTCCTGAACGTGATGTTTGGCCGTTCACCTATCAGGCCTCCAATCTCGGGGTCTAATCTCAAAATGTCCCAATGTTTCATCAGAATTTTTCTCACTTCTTGATGTTTGGTATCGAATGTACCTATAATCCTCAGAGTTTCTGATGTATCCTTTTCAGTACGTTTTTGTAAAAGTTGTTGCCTATCTGCTTTTTCAGCAAATTTGAATGCTGTATCTAAAACATGTGACGGATAACCCTTTTCTCTGAATCTATTATACATGTCTCCAGCCTGATTATAGAAATAGTCATTTCTCGAGCAGTTTCTCCTAAGTCTTAGAAACTGGCCTTTAGGAATGCCCCTCTTTAGGGGAATAGGATGGTGACTCTGCCAATGAAGCAGACTATTTGTGCTGGTGGGTTTACGATGGATAATTGTAGATAGAGTCCCAAAGGACTCCCTCCTGATTTTAACGTCCAAAAAGACCAATACTTCTTTCTCAATCTCATAGGTAAATCTAAGATTAACATCATTACAGTTAAGTTCACCTACAAATGTCTCAAATTGTTTTTTACTACCTGACCATATCACAAAAACATCATCTATATAGCGATACCACATAGAGATGTATTCCTGCCACCATTTCCCTTCTCCTCCAAAGACAATAGTTTCCTCCCACCAGCCCAGGAACAAATTTGCATACGAAGGGGCACAAGAACTCCCCATCGCAGTTCCCCTGAGCTGGTGGAAGTACTCCCCATCGAAGGTAAACACATTGTGTGTAAGGGTGAAACCAAGAAGAGATAGCACAAAAGCATTATGTCTTCTGCAGACCACTGATCTCTGTTGAAGAAAATGTTCCACACTCATCATCCCATCCTGATGTGGGATGCTACTGTATAGTGCTTCAATATCAATCGATGCCAGCCAAGCATCCCCATCAAGGTGAATATCTTCCACTTTCAATAAAAGGTCCGATGTGTCTCTGAGGTATGACGGTAAGGAGACAACGAAGGGACGTAAAATTTGGTCCACATAGATTCCACAATTTTGTGTCAGGGAATCAACCCCTGAAACTATAGGTCGTCCTTTAAGTGGATCTAGACCTTTAGGCACCTTTGGAAGTGCATAAAAAGTCGCCATCACTGGAAACTTAGGTAACAAAAAATCATGTTCATTTTTCGAGATTAATTTATCAAGCCAGGCCCCCTCGACTATTATGGTCAATTCTTCTTTATACTTGGGTATTGGATTAATATTAAGGACCTCATATGTTGACCTGTCCTGTAGAATATTTTGACACATTTTGTGATACTCGAGATGGTTCATGATCACAAGATTCCCACCTTTATCAGATGATTTTATAACCACCCGATCATTATTTTTAAGACTGAGAAGGGCATCTCGTTCCCCTATCGTCAAATTTTCTTCTTCATCCCAGCCCTTCTTTTTATTGTTGAGCATTTTGAGATCTCTCTCCACTAATGACATAAAAATGTCGATATTTTTAGTGTCACCTAATGGTGGCATCTTTTCACTCTTGTTTTTTAAATTAGTGAAGGGGCCTCTACCATCCTCTGGGATGTTATCATTCTCTCTAAGGAGGCCCAGAAGTGCTTGATAGCTCTCAATATCTTCATCACTGAGACCCTGCCTATAACATTCTTCTCGGTCATTATGCCTAAAGAATTTCTTCCATTTTAATTTTCTACAGAATAGATTCAGGTCCTTTACCCACTCAAAACAGTTGTAGCTATTTGTCGGCACAAAATTAAGGCCCCTTGATAGCACATTCAATTCCTCTCCACTCAGGGTATGCGAGGACAGATTTAGAACTTGGCCTTTGATTAATTGAACCGAGTTCTTAGCCGATAACCTGCCCTCGCACCCTGCTCCAAAAAAGAGGAGGATAAGGGTGTAGTAGAAGAGGGAGTCACAGGAGGAGGTCCTAAAGGTGCTGCTGGTATGCTGGATGCCGAATGGGATATTTGTTGTTTCATCCCACCCCTGTATGACCCCCTTCCTCGTCTTCTCCCTCCCCTTCCCCCCTGCCATCTCTGTCTTGGGACAGCACCTCTGAAAAAAGATGCACTGAATGATGTATTCTCAGTTCTCTCTGTATCAGAGGTCTCCAAGTCTGAAGATGATGCCTCGGAATGCCTCTCTGTTTGAAAATCAAATATTTGATTCTCACTGAAATCTCTCAGGTCCCTTTGAAACTGAAGATGTTTTCTTTCCTTCAAAAGGGCCTGATATCTCTCCACAGAGGTTTGTAAAAGTCCCTCCCTCCTAACAAAATCAGAGTCGGTTTTATGCTTGAGAACTTGTTCAATTAGTCTATTAAGTTGGCTATTCGCCTTCTCAAAAATCCTCTTCTCCTCTATTAATAGGATTTGCATAAACCTGATTGATGATTCAATGGATTCCTTTGTCCAAATATTCAAAAACTCAGGCGAAGCAACTCTTTGAGAGGGACTAATGTTGATCCTAAGTCTTCTTGGTACAATACGATTTTTCAAGTAGTTTTCTAATGTCCTAATCTCCCACCAAGATTTAAGATATTCTTTATAGCCACCATAGACTTCATTGAACAGATTTTTGAGTGCCAACGGGCCAGTGCTCTTATCCAAAGTGCCACTGATGTTAAATGCTTGATTTGCATCCTCTAACCAAATATCTGAATTCAACGGACCTGCTAGAAAACTGGCCATTACAACTCCGAATTAATAACAAAAATCAATTTCAATACTCCAGGGTCTCAAGAAAATCTCATATAGCATACCCTAAAACAAATACTTTATTGATAAAAAACCAACCAAGGTCACACCACAAGTGAACACAGAAGACAGAAAAAACAAACAAAAAAGTGTCCAAAAATACCAAACACATAAAATTGTGGGAAATAGCCTAGGAGTCCCTGTTATTTTCCTAGGCTATTTCCCACAATTTTATGTGTTTGGTATTTTTGGACACTTTTTTGTTTGTTTTTTCTGTCTTCTGTGTTCACTTGTGGTGTGACCTTGGTTGGTTTTTTTATCAATAAAGTATTTGTTTTAGGGTATGCTATATGAGATTTTCTATTACCAATAACCTCCCCAACACGATTGCTCACCCAATCTTCCAGGCCATTGCTACGGCCTGGAATAAGTTCTCAAAAACAAGACTAAAAATTCAGCAAATTGAAATAAAAAAAAAACTCCCCCTTACCTTCATAGCAAATCTCGTCAACCGTACTCTGTCTCCTTTCTGGGCAGATTCCAATATTTTCAAACTAAGAGACATCTTCCATGAAAACAAATTCTCGAGTTTTCTTTTTCTCAAGAGAAAATATAATATTTCCTCATCTTCTTTCCTAGAGTACCAAATCCTCAAAGACACCATACAATCCTTTCTGGACCTAAAATTCAATTTCTCTGAAGCATCTATAAAGTTATTGAATAATCATGAGCACCAGATCTTTTGGAGCCATAGCTTCATATATGATAATTTTAATAACGACACATTATTACTTAAAAATCCCTCAATGTTGAGTTGGGAGAAGGATCTCAACTCTTCATTCTCTGCTGAAAGTTGGGAGGACGCTCTTTCTTCAGCTTACCAATCTGTAATGTCCATCCCACTACAGGAGACCCACTATAAAACTATCTCCAGATGGTATTACACTCCCAACAGACTGGCTCACATAGGTTCCTCAAACTCCCCACTTTGTTGGAGAATATGCTGCCAAAAAGGGGATATTCTGCATGTCTTTTGGGGATGCCCCATGACAAAATTGTTATGGTCTCAAATCTCTTCATCTATAATCAGCAAAATAATTGGAAAGCCTTTCAACCTTACTCCCTGCATTGCCCTGCTTTCATTAAATTTGGACGAAATAGATCATTCACTGAGACCTATTTTCAATCATATATGTCTCGTCACGAAGAACACCATAGCATACCATTGGAAATCCAATTATTTGCCTAGTTCTAATGACATAATTAAACTGATCGATCAACATAGATCACATGAGCTACAATTCGCTCTTCATAATGATCACTTCAACAAATTCTTCAAGAAATGGTCTGTATGGGACCATGTCTTCCCTCCCCCGTTAGTATGAGTTTGGTAGGATTTTTATTTAACAAAGTGGTCCCTCAACTTGATTTGTGACATACCGTTTATTGTACTTTATCCAATACTTCGATCGCTATGTTTGCGCTTGCACTTGATTTTGTATGATCTAACGTCTGTTGCATCAATTAATGATTCGATGTTATTGTCTTGTTTTGTTTTGAAAAAGAATAAAACTTTGGAAAAGAAAAAACACTGAGGATCCGTAGCAGAATCTGCAACGTGTACACACAGCCAAAAAATCGGTAAGTTTGATGATTTAGCTTTACGTCTTCATATTAAATATTGTATTTGTTCCTATTTTGTTTTATTACTTTAAAATAAGATATGTGCAGTGTGCACAGGAATTTGTTTATAGTTTTTTTTACCCTATATTCCGGCCATCCAAAGGTCCGAGGGACTGTGATCTGGCCCCCTGTTTAAAAAGTTTGAGGACCCCTGGTCTATGGTAAATGAATGGTGTCATTCAAAAGTACCACTCATATCGCAAAACCCCCCCCCCCTCAGATGGCTGTATTGATGGAATAAAAAAGTTATGGCTTTTGGAGAAGGGAAGGACGAAATGAAAATGGAAAAACAGAAAATGGCCTGGGGATGAAGGGGTCAAGAATAGTTACAAGAAAATACGACTTTTTTTTACCTCATTAATGCTGTAATGTTGTGTCCCAGATATCTCTAGATATATGTCCGTACGCAGTCTTTGCTCTTACAATGTCTTTACTGATTTTCTTCTCCTCTGTAAGATATAATTACTTGGTTATAGTGTTCAAATAAATTATACTGTAAATTCATGACCTGCTCATGTCTGCAGACTTAACAATTACACTGCCCATCCTTTGTCACACTGGAGGGATGAGAGACCCATAGATGGGTGTCTGTCAATTTGGTAGACGGCACTAAATTATAATACATATAATGGGTGAGAGATACAGACAACCATCTGGATACTAACTAGTAGTCTGCCAGGAATGGCACCCATTTCTTCTTATACCAGAAACAGACTGGATAGATTCAATGTATTTGCAGTTTCCATCTGCTATGTGGCCATTGCCCTTTGTTCACATAGGTCCCTGTTCAAACAAGGTGGCTCTTCTTCCTATACTATTATTTATTACTTCCATACCATCTTTTTTATATACTAGATATATCTGTAATTCTGCTTATTCTGTCTATATTTTACTATTGAGAAACCAGAGCAATCTTCAAATTATCTACAAGCTTATACAGCCTGTGCCGGAGTGTGAGCATTCCCCACTCCAATATGGCAGGTACATATAACTGAGTGCAGTAGACATGCACAGATTGAGGGCAGCTCCCTGATCTAATATGGCGCCACACAACTTGATGGAGAGAAGAGAGCATGTGCAAATCAGTCAGTGCTGGGGTGTACACTGACAGCTTGGGGCCCCTGTGCAAAAAAAATGTTTGGGCCCCTCTATGTTTATGGCAACCAAGCTACAGATATTTGTCTCCTCTCAATATGAATATTACTGCCCCCTATTACATGATGCCCTCTTATGTACAGCACCATCCCTTACATATCGGAATCTCATTATTTAGAGCATCCTGTTTTTATTATAGTATCCACTCTTGTTATATAAAAACTGAAGTGATTGCTGATGGAAGTTGGTAAAGCTACTTTTCTGATAGCAAAGTATGATTAACTGGTGAGATGTTGCACCATCAGCAGTCATGTTATATCTAAGAAGAGAGGACACTGTAGTAAAGAGAGCGCTGTGATTAACAAAAATAACAAGAAAGCAATATGTAAAGAACGGTGCTATATATAAGAAGACATAATACTTTGTAATAATGGGACAATAATGTACATAAAAACAGAGGACGCAACATAATAGGGGACTGTCCCATACATAACTAAAGAGGATGGTACGTAATCAGGGATGCCCCTTCCTGGGATAATGTCCACCATACTGGGACCATTCCTGGGATAGTGTGCCCCTTCCTGGGATAATGTCCCCCATACTGGGACCATTCCTGGGATAGTGTGCCCCTTCCTGGGATAATGTCCCCCATACTGGGACCATTCCTGGGATAGTGTGCCCCTTCCTGGGATAATGTCCCCCATACTGGGACCATTCCTGGGATAGTGTGCCCCTTCCTGGGATAATGTCCCCCATACTGGGACCATTCCTGGGATAGTGTGCCCCTTCCTGGGATAATGTGTTCTGTTCTCCAATACATTAAAAAAATACTACTCGTCTTCCCCTACGCTGCCTGGTGTTCGCTTCTACAGCCGCTGCAGTTGACTTCAGCATCCTCGCCATGGTGCATGATGTCGATGCCATGTGTCACCAGTCACGGGCACGCCGACGTCAGCTACCAGTCTCTGATAGGCCACTGGCATGTATTGCAGCTCAGGGAGCCAGCGGGTCCCCTGCACCACAAAACATTTCAGCAGAATGTGTCTCCAAGGACTTGCATCCAGCTGATATAGTCGTTGGTGTTGGCATGCCCCCTCCACCTCTGGGCCCCTGGTGTAGTGAGTAGCTGGGATCACTGACATCACAGTTGAGCCTAGAGCACATTCTATGTATATTACTACCGTCAGCAGTTATATGAGCAATCATTAATTATAACACTTGTGTTATCACATTATCTCTATCAAGCAATTAAGGTTTTAATATTTTAATATTATATGCACAATACCTGTGAACTGGCACAGGATGAAAACCAATTATTGTTATATGCTTAATGACTCATGAGGAGATTGATATTATTGCACTGTATACATATGCAGGGCCAGCGTCAGCTCTTGGGTAAGTGTCAGGGCCCTGAGCAGGCTGGGGGGCCCACTCACCATTGGGGACACCAGCACGCTATGGGGACCGGTGCCAGCACCCACAAGTTGGCCCCCCCGCTTGCTTAGGGACCAAGTACTAGCAATACTTACCTCTCCCTGTTCTTCCGCTGCAGTGTCTTCCACATCTTCTCACTCTGGGATGTTTCAGGTCAGATGGTGCGATGATGTGACTAGTGTGCTCCCTCTTCTCTGAACAGTCACAGTGCAAAAAGCCGGACGACTGCAATGCTGAGGAGTCTGGAGCAGAGCAGCGGCCAGTGAGGAGAGGTGAGCATCTCATTTTTTTTACTCTTGGCGCAATATATTGGACTCATATATACTGGAGCATTATATGGGGCCCACGATCCTGTATGGAGAGCTATGTGGAACCCATAATACTGGAGCCCAACACCGGAACTGCTGTAACCCACCAACCTACTGTCTCCTTCCCCACCATCCTGTAGCATGTAAGCCCGAAATGGCAGGGTCCTCTCCCCTCTGTATCAGTCTGTCATTGTTAGTTTACTGTAAGTGATATCTGTAATTTGTATGTAACCCCTTCTCATGTACAGCACCATGGAATCAATGGTGCTATATAAATAAATAATAGTACTGTATAGAGGACTAAACTGTCCGGTTTCTGAGCTAAATAGTTATTACTCATGTAACGTAAGAAGTAAGTGAAATCTTTGGCATTGTTCTATACCTATATTTCTCTGCCATATCTGTGTATCGTGGTATGTCTTAAAGGGACCCACTGAGACCATTTCCCCAGGGCCCATGAAAACCTGGAGCCGGCCCTGTACATATCAACTATTCTTTCCTGATGTATATTGATTGATCACTGATTATACAGTGTAACCTATATGTACTGTGCTTATACTCTGTGAATGTTGATGGCTTGAGATAGTTTCACAGTTTGAAAAGCTGAAATGTCGCGCATATCTGGGTGAATAAAGACCACAGTTTATTTCACGATCTCATGCCTGGAGTGCTGCTATTTTTTTTTTTGCCGTGTATCTACATCAATCTATATTCATATGGTTACATTTCTATATGAAAAACAGCTGCATACATGTGTCCATATATATATATATCAGTGTATAATACACAGACTTGATTATTCTGACACAAGCATCCTGGCTGAATGTGGCATGTAATACAAGAGTGTACTATTTCTTGACCAAATGTGTAACTTTCCATGACCCTAATTGGATTCCCATGGAGTCCTGTAAATCTTTTTATTCGGCTTTACAGTACACTGTATTATATACTGATTCTGGGTTACACAATGATTTTGGCCATGGCACAGGTTGTGCAGCATAAAATCATTGTAAGCTGCTGCTACATGACATAGCAGCAGAAATTAAGTGATTAGGGTCACAACACATCCCCTGGGTACCACGACAAGCAGATTGAAAAAAAAATCAGAACTTGTCCCACCACTGCAGGGGTCGCAATGTGACCATCCTCACCTGTATCAGAGGCATGAAGAGGAGTTTGGCAGCTTGATCTATGTTGTAACTAAACATCATTTTGCTTCAGCATATGTTTATGGGATAACATTCCTGCCGTGCACGTCACTGTCAGCTGCTGTCTCCACGCTGCAACACACTTGGATGCACATACACCTGACGTGGGGGTCCCCCTTCAGTATGGACCCGGTTGCACCCTCTGTAATTGCAATCATTACACCCATGAGTAATAGAGGTCATGTGACAGTGCTATCACCATTGTGGTGTGAGGTGTAGTGATCGGTGCTGAACTGCCACAGATGGAAGCAAAGGATCACTACTCAGTCAGTTTCAGTGCTGGAATGAATGATAGTATCTGCCCCAGCACAAATCTTAAAAGCCAATGATTGTGTAGTGCGTGGGAAGAGGGCAGCGCTGGAAGAAAGTTTAGGGAAAAAAAGCAGAGCAATTTGCCTAGTGTGGGGAGCAGCATCTAATCAAACTCTGTGCAGGCAATAAAGTGAAACTCAGGGTGTCATAAATTCAATAGAGGTGAAACTAGCTTTATTAAAACATTAGAATGTTATTTTTAATCAGTATCTCTGGCGGCAGTATATCTCTGGCTGCTGCTGGCGGTATATCTCTGGCTGCTGTTGGCGGTATATCTCTGGCTGCTGCTGGCCGTATATCTCTGGCTGCTGCTGGCAGTATATCTCTGGCTGCTGCTGGCAGTATATCTCTGGCTGCTGCTGGCAGTATATCTCTGGCTGCTGCTGGCAGTATATCTCTGGCTGCTGCTGGCGGTATATCTCTGGCTGCTGCTGGCGGTATATCTCTGGCTGCTGCTGGCGGTATATCTCTGGCTGCTGCTGGCAGTATATCTCTGGCTGCTGCTGGCAGTATATCTGTGGCTGCTGCTGGCGGTATATCTCTGGCTGCTGCTGGCGGTATATCTGTGGCTGCTGCTGGCGGTATATCTCTGGCTGCTGCTGGCGGTATATCTGTGGCTGCTGCTGGCGGTATATCTCTGGCTGCTGCTGGCGGTATATCTCTGGCTGCTGCTGGCAGTATATCTCTGGCTGCTGCTGGCAGTATATCTCTGGCTGCTGCTGGCAGTATATCTCTGGCTGCTGCTGGCAGTATATCTCTGGCTGCTGCTGGCAGTATATCTCTGGCTGCTGCTGGCAGTATATCTCTGTTTTCCTATATAGAGTTGGGATATAACAAACAATTTTAAAGCGCATTCCAGCTACAAGATATACTGTAGGTCCTGAGGATAGCATATCAATATCACAAAAGTGAGTGCACTCCTCACATTTTTGTAAATACTTTGTTTTCATGGGACAACAATGTATCAAGGTGTCAAATCTTCAAAGTAAAGTAGTACAGCTTGTATAAATGTGGCATTTCCTCTACATAACTCAACACGCAGCCATTAGTATCTAAATCGCTTTCAACAAAATTGAGTACGCCCCTAAGTGAAATGGCTAAGTTGTTCCTAGTTTACTATTTTCCCTCCCCGGTTTCACGTAACTCATTAGTGTTACAAGATCTCAGGTGTGAATGGGTGGCAGGTGGGTTAAATTTGGTGTTATCGCTATCACACATTCTCATACTGATAAATGGAAGTTCAACCTGGCTCCTCAGGGCAAAGAAACTCTCTGAGGATCTGTAAAAATCAATTGTTGCTCTACTAAAAGATGGCCTAGGCTGTAAGAAGATTGCCAACAACCTGAAACTGAGCTGAAGCATCGTGGGCAAAACCATACAGTAGTTTAACAAGACAGGTTCCACTCAGAACTGTCCTCGCCATAGTTGAATAAACGAGTTGAGTACATGTGCTCAACATCATATCCAGAATTTGTCCTTTCAAAATAGACGTATTAGTGCTGCCAGCATTACTGCAGAGGTTACAGGAGTGGTGGGTCAGCCTGTCAGTGCTCAAACCATATGACGCACACTGCATCAAATTCGTCTGCATGGCTGTCATCCCATAAGGAAGCCTCTTCTAAAGATAATGCACAAGAAAGCCTGCAAACACTGCTAAAGACAAGCAGACTAAGAGCATGGATTACTGGAATTAAGTCCTGCGGGCTGAGACCAACATAAACATATTTGGTTCAGATGGTGTCAAGTGTGTGGCAGCAACCAGGTGAGGAGTACAAAGACCTACAGTCAAGCATGATGGTGGGAGTGTCATGGTTTGGGGCTGCATGAGTGCTGCCATCTGTGGGCAGCTATAGTTCACTGAGGGAACCATGGATGCCAACATGGTCTGCTTCAGTATTTCACAGTACATGATCCCCTCTCTTCAGAAACTGGGCCGCAGGGCAGTATTTCAACATGATAATTACCCCAAACACACCTCTAACAAGACCACTGCCTTGCTAAAGAAACTCAGGGTAAAGGAGCTGGATTGGCCAAGCATGTCACCAGACCAAAACCCTACTGAACTTCTGCGTGGCATCTTCAAACAAAAGTGGAGGAGTGCAAGGTCTTCAACATCCACCAGCTCCGTTATGTTGTCATGGAGGAGTGGAAAAGGATTCCAGTGACAATCTGTGAAGTTCTAGTGAACTCCATGCCCAAGAGAGTAAAGGCAGTGCTTGAAAATAATGGTGGCCACACAAAATATTGACACTTTGGGCACAATTTGGCCATTTTCACTTAGAGGTGTACTCACTATTGTTACCAGCGGTTTACACATTAATGGCTGTGTGTGGAGTTATTTACAGGCCACACCAAATTGACACTCTTATACAAGCTGTACCCTGACTGGCAGGGATTAGCGCAGATAACATATGCACTAGGCAGGGAAAAGTGATGAGAATATATGCACTAAGCAGACAATAGTGTGGAGAATATCTGCACTAGGCAGGGAATAGTGTGGAGAATATGTGCACTAGGCAGGGATTAGTGCAGAGAATATATGCACTAGGCAGGGAATAGTGTGGAGAATATATGCACTAGGCAGGGATTAGTGCAGAGAATATATGCACTAGGCATGAAATCGTGTGGAGAATATGTGCACCAGGCAGGGATTAGTGCAGAGAATATATGCACTAGGCAGGTAATAGTGTGGAGAATATATGCACTAGGCATGAAATCGTGTGGAGAATATGTGCACCAGGCAGGGAATAGTGTATAGAATATGTGCACTAGGCAGGGATTAGTGCAGAGAATATATGCACTAGGCAGGGAATAGAGTGGAGAATATATGCACTAGGCATGAAATCGTGTGGAGAATATGTGCACCAGGCAGGGATTAGTGCAGAGAATATATGCACTAGGCAGGTAATAGTGTGGAGAATATGTGCACTAGGCAGGAAAGAGTGCAGAGAATATATGCACCAGGCAGGGAATAGTGCAGAGAATATATGCTCTAGGCAGGGAATAGTGAGGAGAATATATACACTAAGCAGGGAATAGTGCAGAGAATATATGCTCTAGGCAGGGAATAGTGAGGAGAATATATACACTAAGCAAGGAATAGTGCAGAGAATATATGCTCTAGGCAGGGAATAGTGAGGAGAATATATACACTAAGCAAGGAATAGTGCAGAGAATATATGCTCTAGGCAAAGATTAGTGCAGAGAATATATGCACTAGGCAGGGAATAGTGCAGAGAATGTATGCACTAGGCAGGGATTACTGCAGATAAAATATGCTCTAGGCAGGGAATAGTGAGGAGAATATATGCACTAAGCAGGGAATAGTGCAAAGAATATATTCAATAGGCAGGGAATAGTGTGGAGAATATATGCACCAGGCAGGCAATAGTGTGGAGAATATATGCACTAAGCAGGGAATAGTACAGAGAATGTATGCAATAGGGACGAAATAGTACGGAACATATATACTGTACATTAGGCAGGGATTAGTGCACATATTCATAGCACTGTGTGAGCAAGGCCACTTACAAACCTGGATCAGTTAAACTAGTTTTGTCAGGAGGAATGGGCCCAAATTCCAACCAACTATTGTGAAAAGCTTGTGGAACGATATCCCAAATATTTGACCTAAGTCATTCAGTTTAAGGGCAATGGTACCAAATACTAATTAAATGTATATAAACTTTTGACTTTGCAGTAAGCAATAAAAATGCCTTAAAGGTAACCTGTCAGCAGGATTGTGCTCAGTAACCTACAGACAGTGTCAGGTCTGCACCATCAGGCCGGGGTCACACTAACCGATGCAAAATACGGTCCGTAGTTTACATGCGTAATACGGATGAATGACCCCTAAATAGTGCTCCATATGTCATCCGTAAGCAAGGTGTGGTTGCGTATTTTGCGCATGTCTGCATCCGTATGTAATCCGTATGGCATCCGTATGCAATCCGTATGGCGAGATTTTCTCGCCGCCTTGCAATATGGACATACTGTATAATGGAGCCCTATGAAAGAGTTTCTAACAGAAACGAAATAATAGATATAGACACATAGAATACATATATATATGTATACACACAAGTCATTGAGACAAACATATATATATATATATTTATATTTCACAGAGTTCTTCATAGCAGAATAGCCGCTAATTAAATTGCCGGCTTCTATCAAATCATTCCCCAACCCGACATGAAATGACACATGGTTTACATTCAGTAAAGCATTTCATTTCATGTTTTTTAATATGTCCCAGACTAATAATTAGATGAGGGTTTGTGTGCAAAATTTGGGAGTTCTAGTTGTTATTTAAAGGGGTTAATTTGTTGTTAAAAAATGTGTGGGCTTCCCTTTGCCCTGTAGCGGTGGCGAATGGGTTAATCTAGCAAAGGGTTAATGTCACCTTACAATCGAATGGTGGTGTGGGCGGAGTTATACAGGGCTCAACATTCAGAGCACTGCTAGATCTGCAGCAGATAAAATAATTTTATCAAAATTGTAAGCAGCCCAGTAATGAGAAACATTGCTGAAATTGTTGCTTTTAGATGCGGCAGCAAAAACCTGGTGATAGATTCTCTTGAAATCCTCAAATTCTGTCTGGCAGCAGCTGCCAATAGAGGATGTTTCTGTACGGGATACCGAGAGAACTAGAAGATTATTGGCAGAAAAAGATCCCATGGCCTTTCTTGTCTTTATTATTTCCCTTTTTAAATTTACAATAGATGATTATTCCAAACATAATGAATTTAATTTAGTGGTGATTTTCTAACTATACACTGTTCATTGGGAAAACTGTCAGATGAGCTCTGAATACAGATCCCTAGAGAAGGTATACGTCCTTCCTTTCTAAGAAGCCATACTACCATAATGGCTCCTGTGTTTTCTCCTCCTACCATTGAACAAGTGAAATAATAATCCCTGTGTTGTGGCATCTTTGTGCTGTAAGATACGATCCATGAGCGGTGCCCAATACATGGCGGCTCTCTGTGTAGACAGATATTGTGTGCAGACAGGATCTACAGGGTAACATCCCTCCCAGAATATAATGACTCCGTCATCAGAGATAGGGAGACAGCGCCATCTTTATGGAATCCAGAAGGTTGGTTTATATTAGAGCGTTACATTTTTATCACTTACAAAATTGTGATCTTTTCTATATATTTGATCTTCAGTGTTGTAAATTTAAAGAATCCTGTGAAGTCCATCCTATAGTACAAGGAAATACATCAATGCATAGATTAGGTAAGGGTTAACTAGAAGGTATGGTAACACTAGTAATTGATGGGAACCATTAAAATAGATGTTCCCACTTATTTATCCCCAATCCACAGTATAGGGAATAAGCTGCTGTTTGCTGGGGCTGCGTTCCCCGGACCCTCCAGCCCTGAGATGCCCCTGTAGGATGGAGCCGAGGTGGCGCATGCGCCCCACACACTGTACAATGATGAGAAAGACTCTTACCTGCGATTTACACCTTCAGCTGAAAAAGAAACAACAGTTTACAATTAGATTTATTGAAGTATTTAATAACAGTTGCAGCGGACGACTTATTTTTGGGTCGTATTCACACGTCTTTGTTTTTCTCATCTGCACAAACCCAAACTAATTTTCATCAGTGCGCTGCTTCCAATTTTCATCTAGTTTTAGTCCATGTGTCCATTTTTTACCATCAGTATCTCATCCTTTTCTATTGTATGCAAAAAGAAAACCAAAACCTGATGGAAGTTTCCCAAGTTTCTCCAAGAAGTCAGTGGGTGAGTGTGATCCACAATTCGCCCCACAGCTGACATGTTACCAGCTCCATAGAATATAAGGGCCAGTGAAAAATACTGGCAGCACCCCTGGTACATAGACACACATGTGACTGAGCCCTTCCTTTACAACATGATTGTACAGAGACTTCCTTACACAATATCGGATCTGATCTGGCATCCAGGTTTTGGCTGTACAGTCCCTACTGGAGTGCAGGGGCGTTACATCAATAGCGGGGGGCCACACGGCCCTTGAGTCCTGGGGAGTGTTGTCTTTGTTTCCCCATCATCATAATTTTACCATCAGCTTCTTGTTCCACCATTCAGCCTGAGACTCGGCTCAGCAGGCGCGATAGGCAGCAATAGATCGCGCCTGCTGTAGAAAACCTCAGCCCCACACTGCACAGACCGGAGCAGGGCGCTGGGGGACACGGCCAGGCATAAATGCTATAAATGCATGTGAGAAGAATGTGATACTTACATGGGATGTCAATCACTGCAGGCTGTAAAAGTAAAACAGAGAAGTGTAAAAAGTCTATGAAATCTTTCATCTTCTTACATTGTCCTGTACATCACATACTCATAGGCTTCCATTACACCCATTACACTAGACAATGAATGTGACATTATCACACAAGATAGACTGCGCTAGTATTAATAAATCTATGAGCAGAGCGCCAGTCCGTGCCCCATGCAGCATTCATACAGTCCATAAACAGCACGCCTGGTATGTGACCCGGCATCGGCTGACAACTATAAGATATGTGGAATATATTTATACTTTAGTTGTGTATTAGGAAGCTCTGGAGCTGCGTCCATTCTGTACATATTTATTGGGTTTAAAAATGGGGGTAAACTGGCATCGCTGCGTTACTACATCTGCCTTAATGTAGCAAAGAGTTGTGTGTGTTTCATGGCACTGCAGCCTTGCAGCGCTGGGGTTCAAATCCCACCAAGGACAACATCTGCAAGGAGTTTGTATGTTCTCCCCACACTGATAGGGAAAGTAGATTGTGTGCTCCATTGGGGACAGCGATGATAATGTATGCAAAGCACTGCACAATATGCTAGCGCTATATATAAGTAAACGTTATTATGCTACAAAGATTTAACTCTTTAAAAGAGTTATCCACTACTTGGACAATTCCTTCTTGAACTAAATGTTTGGTCCCAATAAAATAATAAAGCTTAGACTCCCCTCCCATGCTGGTGCTGTTCCAGCAGTGTCAGCACTTGCGGTCCCCAGAGCTCTGGTGCCGTGTTGTGACACGTGGTGCTCGGCGCCCAATCAGCGCTGGCATCATTGTCCCCACCTTCGTACAGATTGAACATGAAGAGGAAGTCCGGGCTGCAGCTGATCTCAGTCTTCCTTCCAGCCCTGAGAACCCCTCTATACTTGACACCCAGCCTTGCTGAAGCTGACAGCTGAGCGTTGGGGCCCCAAGCTGTCAGTTTTGCCTGGCAGGTTATCAAAAATACAGGGGAGCCCACACATTGTTTTTTAATTATTTATTTAGAGAGCATGAGTCATCACCTGCTCTCAATGTTATTAGCAGCAGCTGGCGTCGGTTGATGGGAGCAGATGTCTCATCAGCCGACACCAGTGACTGGAGGTAAACTTTGTACCGCCGATCTCAGCGGTGGGTTCACGCTGTCATTTGTAGTAGTAGTGCATGGCAGACACTGGATATTCGGGCTCCCCATTCAAGTGAATGGAGTCCCGGTTTTTTAACAGTTCGGCCGAACCCGCTGGACCCAAACAACCAGGGGTCCACTCATGTCTACCCATGAAAGAAAAAAGTTTTTAAAAATTTAAAAAGATAAAAATTCAAATCAACCCCCTTTCCTCCAGTTAATATTAAAGAAAGGGAAAAATAAAAGAAAAACACATATTTGGTATCAATCTGTTCAGAAAAGTCTGACCTATGAAAATATAAAATTAACTGACCTAATCTGTAGAAACTGTAAAGCATAAAAAAGAATCAAAATGCCAACGTTGCAGGTTTTTGGTTGCTACAACTCCACAAAAAAATACATAACAGCACTCAAATAATCATAACTACCTCAAAATATTATTAATACATCAGGAAACCATGCAAAAAAAGAAAGTGTATAAAGAACGGACATCAGACAACAGAAATTCATTATTATATACACGTATAGAGACAGCATTACTATCACTATTCTGAATTCCACGGCTTTTCTTATTTGGAACTTACATAGATCGGTCTCTCGTTTGTGCTCCACATTCTTCTCCTAGAACCAATCGCACAATCCTGAATAGGACAAATAGAGAGGCTTCCATATAAATAG
This sequence comes from Dendrobates tinctorius, assembly GCF_039654945.1. Lineage (NCBI taxonomy): Eukaryota > Metazoa > Chordata > Amphibia > Anura > Dendrobatidae > Dendrobates > Dendrobates tinctorius. The sequence continues at coordinate 12,369,832 of NW_027361807.1, read as the reverse complement.
CCTAATCTCAAATGCCAACTTTATCAACAGTAAATATTACTGTAACTAATTAACAAATATAAGGTTTTCTTTCTAAAAATGTATGGGACATGAGAATTGGGAAATAGGGGAAGCTTATCACAAGAAATCAGAAATTTGTATAGCTAGGAAATGGGGAATACTAAGGGCAGGGCAGGAGCATAAGACGCGCATACTCACTCTCATCCACAACTGCAACCCTCAAAGGAGTTCCAGTAGAGCGGCTGACAATAGCGCCGATCATGTGATGTCACAACATTCTAGAATGGCTGCAGGAGACAATCACATCCAGTATAATCCTGTATAATAAAGTATTGGAGGCTTTATAGATATATGTATATAATGTGATACAGCAAATTATGGAAAACAGCACCCCTGCGCCCCCCCAGTCCACACACACATGAACACATGTATAAAGAAGAGTATAGTCCAATTTTTTTCTTATATTGTTATTATACATATGGACATAAGTGTAGGGATGCGGAATTTTATAACATGTTACTCTAAATTCATAGGCATTAATGTGGCGTTTGTCTTTTTCTCCAAGATTTTGGAGGTGTCTGTGGGGATTTTTGCCCCTTCAATCAGGATCGCATTTGTGACAGTAGACATTGATGCTGGATGGGTGGTCCTGGCTAGCAATCTCCATTCTTGTTCATCCCAAATGTGTTGGTTGGGGTTGAAGTCAGGGCTCTGTCCGGCCTTAGCGGCTGCAGGTCCCTCACTGCTCCTTTGCATGGTGCTGCTCCTCTATCCTGGAAATATTCACTGCACACTCAATTCAGTTCAAGCAAAATGGATGATTTGTATTTATTTCCATAGGTATAAGTCATGTATTCATGTATTGATTCAATGAATCTTTCTCAAATATGTCACAGGGTATTCCAGAGCCACGGTTATACAGGTGGTCCTGTAAGGACACTGTACAGCATCATATGTTATAGCACACCACATACTATTTGCACACACACACACAAGCCACATACTATATACACACCATATACTAGATACACACACCACATACTATATACACACATACAAGCCACATATAACACATATAACATACACACAACGTACTATATACACACAACATACCATATATACACACACAAGCCACACATTATATACTCACACCATACTATATACACACACCACATACTATATACACACAAGTCACATACTATACACACACACCATATACTATATACACACCACATATTATACACACACCACATACTATATACACACATACAAGCCACATATAACATACACACAACATACTATATACACACAACATACCATATATACACACACAAGCCACACATTATATACTCACACCATACTATATACACACACCACATACTATATACACACACCACATACTATATACACACAAGCTACATACTATACACACACAACATATACTATATACACACACCACATATTATACACACACCACATACTATATACACAAACAAGTCACATATAACATACACACACCACATACAATATGCACAAGCCATATTTTATATATACACACACCACATACTATATACACACCACATATTACTGTATATACACACAAGCCACATACTATATACATGCCACATACCCACCTCATACTACACATACACAAGCCACATACTATGTATACACACCACATACTATATATACTCCACATACAATATATACACAAGCCACATCTAATATATAAAGCTCAAGTGTGTGTATGTGTGTATGTATGTATGCATGTGTGTATGTCCGGGATTGGCATCCGCGCCGTCGCAGCTACAGCCACAAAATTTGGCACAGTCACACGTCTGGACCTCGAGAGTGTCCTAGGCTATGTTGTGAGGCGAAATTTTAGCCCCACGCGTTCCAATTCACCAAACAATTTTGCCCCTATCTACATAATGGGGAAAAAGTGTGTGTGTGTATCAAGCCCCGCCCCTCATTATGATGTCATAATGGTTGCCATGGCGACGCTGATGTCATCATAGGTTGCAAGCCCCACCGCTCATTATAATGTCATAGTGGTTGAGTATGAGATGGAGGATGTGTGATGGGTATATGGGCACTGAACTATGGGATGGAGGATATGTATGAAGGGTATATGGACACGGGACTATGGGATGAAGGATATGTATGATGGGTATATGGGCACGGGGCTATGGGATGGAGGATATGTATGATGGGTATATGGGCATGGGACTATGATATGAAGGATGTGTGATGGGTTTATGGGCACTCGACTATGGGATGGTGAATATGTATGATGGGTATATGGGCATGGGACTATGGGATGGAGGTTGTGTGATGGGTATATGGGCATGGGACTATGGGATGGAGGATGTGTGATGGGTATATGGGCACTCGACTATGGGATGGAGGATATGTATGATGGGTATATGGGCACGGGCCTATGGGATCGTGGATATGTATGATGGGTATATGGGCACAGGACTATGGGATGGAGGATAATTATAATTTGCTATAACTAACCACAGTTAGTTACTATGCCCGGGCAGCGCCGGGCTCTTCAGCTAGTATTATATAAAAGAAAAAAAGGGGTTTGGTACCATGTTAGCCAGTTGAAAAATAATGCATAGCATATTATATACACACACACACCATACTATATACACACCTCAAACTATAAAACAGGAGCATTGCTAGAGTCCTATAAGATCAGGGGCCCAAGCCCCAAAGTGCATATTTCCCCATATAACTCCCCTAAGCCATTTAAAATATCATCTATACATACATAATTACAGTATACCAATGTTGCTAAGCAAAAATACACAATGCAAAGACCAATATTATCAACATGCTACTTTAAAATATGGCTACACAATGTCCACTACCATCACCACTACACAGCGAATACATATTATAATAAGCAATATTATTATAAGAAAGCTGACTACACAGACACAAATGGAACCAAGATTAAGCTGGCTGGCTTAGTGATAGAAAACAAAGAGTGGTTATTAATGGGGCATACTCATATTGGGCCAGGGTTACTAGTGGGGTACCACAGGGTTCTGTATTGGGCCCCCTACTATTTAATATATTTATTAATGATCTAGTGGATGGCTTACACAGTAAAATATCAGTATTTGCAGATGATACAAAACTATGTAAGGTAGTTAACACAAAGGAGGACAGTTTGCAACTACAGACAGATTTGAGTAAATTGGAGAATTGGGCTGAAAAATGGCAAATGAGGTTTAACACAGATAAGTGTAAGGTTATGCACATGGGAAGGAGAAACAGATGCTATAATTACTAAATGGGAAACTGCTGGGGAAATCAGACATGGAAAAAGACTTAGGCATCTTAGTCAATAAGAAGCTAAATTGGAGTGCCCTGTGTCAGGCAGCTGCCAGCAAAGCAAATAGGGTCATGGGATGCATTAGAAGAGGTCTGGGGACATGAGATGAAAACATAATTCTCCCTCTATACAAATCACTCGTCAGTAGTGTTGAGCGATACCGTTCGATACCCAAAAATATCGTATCGGATGGTATCGCCTGAAAGGAAAAAAATATCGGGTATCGCCGATTCCGATACCGGAAGTCCCATTCAAGTCAATGGGACTTCTGGTGTCGGAATTTAAAAAAGCCCTTTATTTCCTTGTTGGCTAATTCTACGTAATTGAAAACAAATAAGAATCATGTAGAATGTATTGTGGGTGGTGGAGGATCCATTAAAGGCATAGTGGTTTATTCAAATCACATGGCATAGCATTAATTCCAATTTTTTTTTTCAAGACGTTCGGAGTTAAAAAGATATTGACTATGTTAACTTTTTTATATTTTGTCAGATATGTATGTTTCACAACTTCCATGCTCTTCTCCTTCTTTTGTACTTCTCCCACACTTTCTCCTTCATGATCCGCAGCAGTAGCATTTTTTCATCAACTTTTTCTTCACCTTATTCATCTTCTTCTTTTTCACCTTCTTCCCATTTTTTTTTCCATTCTTCATATTCTTCTTATTCAGCTATTATTAATTTTCATATGCTATTTCTTCATCTTCTTCCTATTCTTCTTTTTCTTCATTTATTAATGGTGACAGGCATTCCTGTAGTACTTATCTATAAAAGTTATAAGATTACACCTTACGTTCTGCCTGTCACAAAAGATTTACAACAGGATTTGTCCGCGTTCAGTTTGGCCTGCAGCAGCAGGCATTTTCCAGGGGCACCACGAGGAGGAACGGACTCACCCCCATTTACTGCTTAGTCTTCTTCTGCTTATAATTTTGATTTCTTCTATGCTGATTTTTAGTCTTATGCTTAATGTTCTTCTGCTTTCTGTTCTTCTGCTTTTGCTTCTTCTGCTTCTTGTTCTTCTGTCTTTCTATCTTGGTGGTTGTCTTCATGTTCTTTGTCCTCTTGGTCTTATAATTTAGGGTCATATTTCTGGTCTTCTTTGGTGTGGTCTTCAGGGTCGTCGTCATCAGGGTCGTCGTCATGGAGATCAATAAGGATTACCAAAGACAATTTCAAAAAGCTTGATCTTGGAAATGTAGCAGAAGGTACAAGAAGGCTGAGAAACTGGCGAGAACCAGCTGACAGTACTGGAACCCGTAGTGGCAGCAGAAGGAACAATAGCCAATGGCACTACTGAGGAACAGCTGACGGTGCTGGACCCCGGTTACTATGCAGGAGGTACTTGTGCTAGAAACCACTACCAAGGACCAGCTAACGGTGCTGGATTTCGGATACCGAGATGGAGGCACCTAGGCCAAAGGCTCTGGCGAGAACCAGCTAACAGTGCTGGCACCCGGATGGGTAGCAGAAGGAACAAGAGCCAATGGCACTACCGAGGACCAACTGACGGTGCTGGACCACGGTTACTAAGCAGAAGGTACCTGTGCTAAAAAGCACTACCAAGGACCAGCTGACGGTGCTGGACCTCGGAAGCCGAGATGGAGGCACCTAGGCCAAAGGCTCTGGCGAGAACCAGCTGACAGTGCTGGCACCCGGATGGGTAGCAGAAGGAACAAGAGCCAATGGCACTACCGAGGACCAACTGACGGTGCTGGACCACGGTTACTAAGCAGAAGGTACCTGTGCTAAAAAGCACTACCAAGGACCAGCTGACGGTGCTGGACCTCGGATACCGAGATGGAGTCACCTAGGCCAAAGGCTCTGGCTTGAACCAGCTGACAGTGCTGGCACCCGGATGGGTAGCAGAAGGAACAAGAGTCAATGGCACTACCGAGGACCACCTGACGGTGCTGGACCACGGTTACTAAGCAGAAGGTACCTGTGCTAAAAAGCACTACCAAGGACCAGCTGACGGTGCTGGACCTTGGATACCGAGATGGAGGCACCTAGGCCAAAGGCTCTGGCGAGAACCAGCTGACAGTGCTGGCACCCGGATGGGTAGCAGAAGGAACAAGAGCCAATGGCACTACCGAGGACCAACTGACGGTGCTGGAACTCAGTTACTAAGCAGAAGGTACCTGTGCTAAAAAGCACTACCAAGGACCAGCTGACGGTGCTGGACCTCGGATACCGAGATGGAGGCATCTAGGCCAAAGGCTCTGGCGAGAACCAGCAGACAGTGCTGGAACCCGGATGGGTAGCAGAAGGAACAAGAGCCAATGGCACTACCGAGGACCAACTGACGGTGCTGGACCACGGTTACTAAGCAGAAGGTACCTGTGCTAAAAAGCACTACCAAGGACCAGCTGACGGTGCTGGACTTCGGATACCGAGATGGAGGCACCTAGGCCAAAGGTTCTAGCGAGAACCAGCTGACAGTGCTGGAACCCGGGTGGGTAGCAGAAGGTACCCATCCAAAGCAAAGTAGCCAGGCCGCAAGCCGGCCGCAGTTACCGAAACCCACGGTCCTACAGGGGGTCCATGTCCCATTGGCACTACGGATCCAGCCTTCAGTGCCAGTTCCCGCAGCCCACATAGGAGTCACCTAAACTGCAGGCACCGTAGAGTCGGCTAACCCGGCCGCAAGACGACAGGACAACGGATTGGTGGCATAGTGACCTTGACACTACCCGGAAACAGCTGGCGTGCTGGAACCAGGCTGGGCAACAGGGAGTACCCGTGCCAAAGACACTGCCGAGCACCAACTGGCGTTGTTGGAGCCCAGGGAAAATCAGGTAGTAGACCGAGGCCTACTGGGAGCCAGGTGTAAATCTGAGGTACTTTGAGTTTGGAGGGAGCAGGACACTTTGCCATACACACAGCAGGGGATCAGCTGACGTTACCGAACCCCACTTTCACATGAACGAGCGTGTTTTTCTGTGTGGACAGCACTTCCGAGCACCAACTGGCATTGTTGGAGCCCAGGGACAATCATGGTGCAGGCCGAGGCCTACTTGGTGGCAGTTTTAGATTGTTTGTAGGCTACAACAGACTGTCAACGTGCTCCAATTAGGCATCTGTCTCCACTCTGTTTCCAGGATTTCACGTGACCACCAACACCGCCAGTTTATGCGTACAGTAGCCGTCTGCCCAATCCACACGTGTTCCTGTGTTACTGGGGTTCTGTAATGTCAGCAGATCCCCTGATGTGTGTCTGCCACTGTCTCCTGCTCTGTCCACATTCCCACCACTTGTAGTGGGAAGGTGGACAGCACAGGAGACAGTGCCGGACACACATTGGGGGATCTGCTCATGTAACAGAACACCAGGAACACAGGAACAAGTGTGGAATGCGTGGACGGCAACTGTGAGCAGGAACTGGCGGTGTTGGAGGTCAGGGGAAATACTAGAGACAGAGTGGAGACAGAGGCCAAATCAGAGAATGTTTAAATGTGAAGTAGTTACAATTTGGAGGCAGCAGCAGTTTGCCCTCCACACAGCAGGGGATCAGCTGACGTTACCGAACCCCACTTTCACATGAACGAGTGTTTTTTTTCTGTGTGGACAGCACTTCCGAGCACCAACTGGCGTTGTTGGAGCCCAGGGACAATCATGGTGCAGGCCGAGGCCTACTAGGAGCCAGGTGTAAATCGGAGGTAGTTTGACTTTGGAGGGAGCAGGACACTTTGCCCTCCACACAGCAGGGGATCAGCTGACGTTACTGACCCCCACTTTCACATGAAAAAGTGTGTTTTTCTGTGTGGACAGCACTTCTGAGCACCAACTGGCGTTGTTGGAGCCCAGGGACAATCATGGTGCAGGGCGAGGCCTACTTGGTGGCAGTTTTAGATTGTTTGTAGGCTACAACGGACTGTCAACGTGCTCCAATTAGGCATCTGTCTCCACTCTGTTTCCAGGATTTCATGTGACCACCAACACCGCCAGTTTATGCGTACAGCAGCCGTCTGCCCAATCCACACGTGTTCCTGTGTTACTGGGGTTCTGTAATGTCAGCAGATCCCCTGATGTGTGTCTGCCACTGTCTCCTGCTCTGTCCACACTCCCACCGCTTGCAGTGGGAAGGTGGACAGCGCAGGAGACAGTACCGGACACACATTGGGGGATCTGCTCACGTAACAGAACACCAGGAACACAGGAACACGTGTGGAATGCGTGGACGGCAACTGTGAGCAGGAACTGGCGGTGTTGGAGGTCAGGGGAAATACTAGAGACAGAGTGGAGACAGAGGCCAAATCAGAGAATGTTTAAATCTGAAATAGTTACAATTTGGAGGCAGCAGCAGTTTGCCCTCCACACAGCAGGGGATCAGCTGACGTTACTGACCCCCACTTTCACATGAACGAGTGTTTTTTTCTGTGTGGACAGCACTTCCGAGCAACAACTGATGATGTTGGAGCCCAGGGATAGTCATTTTGTAGGCTGAGGCCTACTTGGAGGCAGTTTAAGATAAGACGTTGTTTGAATTTGGAGGCAGCAGGAGAGTTTGCTTTACACACAGCAGGGGATCAGCAGACGTTACCGAACCCCACTTTCACAAGAACAACTGTTTTTTTTCTGTGTGGACAGCACTTCCGAGCACGAACTGGCATTGTTGGAGCCCAGGGACAATCATGGTGCAGGCCGAGGCCTACTAGAAGCCAGGTGTAAATCGGAGGTAGTTTGACTTTGGAGGGAGCAGGATACTTTACCCTCCACACAGCAGGGGATCAGCTGACGTTACTGACCCCCACTTTCACATGAACAAGTGTGTTTTTCTGTGTGGACAGCACTTCCGAGCACCAACTGGCGTTGTTGGAGCCCAGGGACAATCATGGTGCAGGGTGAGGCCTACTTGGTGGCAGTTTTAGATTGTTTGTAGGCTACAACAGACTGTCAACGTGCTCCAATTAGGCATCTGTCTCCTCTCTGTTTCCAGGATTTCACGTGACCACCAACACTGCCAGTTTATGTGTACAGCAGCCGTCTGCCCAATCCACACGTGTTCCTGTGTTACTGGGGTTCTGTAATGTCAGCAGATCCCCTGATGTGTGTCTTCCACTGTCTCCTGCTCTGTCCACATTCCCACCGCTTGCAGTGGGAAGGTGGACAGCGCAGGAGACAGTGCCGGACACACATTGGGGGATCTGCTCACGTAACAGAACACCAGGAACACAGGAACACGTGTGGAATGCGTGGACGGCAACTGTGAGCAGGAACTGGCAGTGTTGGAGGTCAGGGGAAATACTAGAGACAGAGTGGAGACAGAGGCCAAATCAGAGAATGTTTAAATCTGAAATAGTTACAATTTGGAGGCAGCAGCAGTTTGCCCTCCACACAGCAGGGGATCAGCTGACGTTACTGACCCCCACTTTCACATGAACGAATGTTTTTTTCTGTGTGGACAGCACTTCCGAGCAACAACTGACGATGTTGGAGCCCAGGGAAAATCAGGTAGTAGGCCGAGGCCTACTTGGAGCCAGGTGTAAATCTGAGGTTGTTTGACTGTGGAGGGAGCAGGACACTTTGCCATACACACAGTAGGGGATCATCTGACGTTACCGAACCCCACTTACACATGAGCGAGTGTTTTGTCTGTGCGGACAGCACTTCTGAGCACCAACTGGCGGTGTCGGAGCCCAGGGAAAATCAGGTAGTAGGCCGAGGCCTACTTGGAGCCAGGTGTAAATCTGAGGTTGTTTGACTGTGGAGGGAGCAGGACACTTTGCCATACACACAGCAGGGGATCAGCTGACGTTACCGAACCCCACTTACACATGAGCGAGTGTTTTGTCTGTGCGGACAGCACTTCTGAGCACCATCTGGCGGTGTCGGAGCCCATGGAAAATCAGGCAGTAGGCCGAGGCCTACTTGGAGCCAGGTGTAAATCTGAGGTTGTTTGACTGTGGAGGGAACAGGACACTTTGCCATACACACAGCAGGGGATCAGCTGACGTTACCGAACCCCACTTACACATGAGCGAGTGTTTTGTCTGTGCAGACAGCACTTCTGAGCACCAACTGGCGGTGTCGGAGCCCAGGGAAAATCAGGTAGTAGGCCGAGGCCTACTTGGTGGCAGTTTTCGATTGTTTCTAGACTACTACTAACTGTCAACGTACTCTAATTAGGCCTCTGTCTTCACTCTGTTTCGAGTATTTCCTCTGGCTTCCAACCACGCCAGTTGCTGCTCTGAAATGCCATCTGCACAACCCACACTTGTTCCTGTGTTACTGGGGTTCTGTAACAGCAGCTTCTCCCTAGAGGTGAGTCAGGCAATGTCTCCTGCTCTGTCCACATTTCCACTACAAGTAGTGGGAATGTAGACAAAGCAGGAGACATTGCCGAACTCACCTCTGGAGATGAGCAGATGTTACAGGACCCAGGTAACACAGGAACAAGTCTGGATTGTGCAGACGGTACTTGAGAGCAGAAACAGGCTGTGTTGTAGGCCGGAGGAAATACTCAAAACAGAGTGGAGACAGAGGGCAAATCAGAGAACATATTAAATCAGAGGTAGTCAGAAGTTGTAGGCAGCAGAAGAGTTTGCCGTACACACAGCAGGGGATCAGCTGACGTTACCGAACCCCACTTACACATGAGCGAGTGTTTTGTCTGTGCGGACAGCACTTCTGAGCACCAACTGGTGGTGTCGGAGCCCAGGGAAAATCAGGTAGTAGGCCGAGGCCTACTTGGAGCCAGGTGTAAATCTGAGGTTGTTTGACTGTGGAGGGAGCAGGACACTTTGCCATACACACAGCAGGGGATCAGCTGACGTTACCGAACCCCACTTACACATGAGCGAGTGTTTTGTCTGTGAGGACAGCACTTCTGAGCACCAACTGGCGGTGTCGGAGCCCAGGGAAAATCAGGTAGTAGGCCGAGGCCTACTTGGAGCCAGGTGTAAATCTGAGGTTGTTTGACTGTGGAGGGAGCAGGACACTTTGCCATACACACAGCAGGGGATCAGCTGATGTTACCGAACCCCACTTACACATGAGCGAGTGTTTTGTCTGTGCGGACAGCACTTCTGAGCACCAACTGGTGGTGTCGGAGCCCAGGGAAAATCAGGTAGTAGGCCGAGGTCTACTTGGTGGCAGTTTTCGATTGTTTCTAGACTACTACTAACTGTCAACGTACTCCAATTAGGCCTCTGTCTTCACTCTATTTCGAGTATTTCCTCTGGCTTCCAACCACGCCAGTTGCTGCTCTGAAATGCCGTCTGCACAACCCAAACTTGTTCCTGTGTTGCTGGGGTTCTGTAACAGCAGCTTCTCCCTAGAGGTGAGTCAGGCAATGTCTCCTGCTCTGTCCACATTTCCACTACAAGTAGTGGTAATGTAGACAAAGCAGGAGACATTGCCGGACTCACCTCTGGAGATGAGCAGATGTTACAGGACCCAGGTAACACAGGAACAAGTCTGGATTGTGCAGACGGCACTTGAGAGCAGAAACAGGCGGTGTTGTAGGCTTGAGGAAATACTCAAAACAGAGTGGAGACAGAGGGCAAATCAGAGAACATATTAAATCAGAGGTAGTCAGAAGTTGTAGGCAGCAGAAGAGTTTGCCGTACACACAGCAGGGGATCAGCTGACGTTACCGAACCCCACTTACACATGAGCGAGTGTTTTGTCTGTGCGGACAGCACTTCTGAGCACCAATTGGCGGTGTCGGAGCCCAGGGAAAATCAGGTAGTAGGCTGAGGCCTATTTGGAGCCAGGTGTAAATCTGAGGTTGTTTGACTGTGGAGGGAGCAGGACACTTTGCCATACACACAGCAGGGGATCAGCTGACGTTACCGAACCCCACTTACACATGAGCGAGTGTTTTGTCTGTGCGGACAGCACTTCTGAGCACCAACTGGCGGTGTCGGAGCCCAGGGAAAATCAGGTAGTAGGCCGAGGCCTACTTGGAGCCAGGTGTAAATCTGAGGTTGTTTGACTGTGGAGGGAGCAGGACACTTTGCCATACACACAGCAGGGGATCAGCTGACGTTACCGAACCCCACTTACACATGAGCGAGTGTTTTGTCTGTGTGGACAGCACTTCTGAGCAACAACGGGCGTTGCTGTAGCCCAGGAAATAAAGTTCAGGTCATAGAAACATGAGCACAACAGGAGACCTGGATCCTGTTGCCAGCCAATTATTTATTCTGGAAGAGGACTGGCAAATTCAGGTGAGATCCAGGCCTTGTTCATTTTCAAAAAAGTAAGCCGGTCAACATTATCGGCGGATAGTCGCGTGCGACGGTCTGTTACCACACCACCTGCAGCACTAAAGACACGTTCCGATAATACACTGGCAGCAGGGCAAGCCAGCACCTCCAATGCATACTGGCTAAGCTCTGGCCATTTATCCAGCTTAGAGACCCAATACATGAACGGGAAAGAGCCGTCTGGGAGTACACTAACAGGGCAAGACAAGTAGTCTGTCACCATCTGACGGAAACGTTGCCTCCTGCTGACTGGAGCCGTCTGTGATGGTGTAGCCGTTTGTGGCGGTCCCACAAAACTTTTCCACATTTGGGCCATACTGGCCTTGCCTTGTCCTGCGGCACTGCCTCTGCTACCTCTTTGTGCAGAGCTTCCTCCACTGCCTCTACCCACATGGCTGCTTTGAAAAGCACTACCAGCAACACCTGCGGGGGGAATGGAGAACATGATGGCCTGCACAAGTGTTTCTTGGTACTCCCGCATTTTTCGCTCCCGGTTCAACTCTGGTATGAGGCTTTGTAAGTTGTCCCGGTAGCGAGGATCTAGGAGGGTGTACACCCAATAATCAGCCGTGTGGAGAATGTTGGCGATGCGGCGGTCATTTAACAAGCGCTGCAGCATGAAATCAACCATGTGCTGCAGACTGCCAACTGGACCGGAAATGCTGTCCCCAGCTTGAGGCAGCATCTCAGCCTGCTCAGCATCACCCCACCCTCACTGTACACACTGACTACTAGAGCCTTGTGTACCTCCCTCCTCTGGAGAGATGTGTTCCTCCTCCTCCATTGACTCCTCGTCATCCTCCTCACTAAGTGTCCCCTGCCTGGGCCTTTGTGTGGAAGCACGTTGCGCAGACTTGCCAGAAGCAGATGGCATTTCTGACTCCTCATCCTCGACCTCTTCAAAAACCTCCTCACTTAGTGCTTGTAAGGTTTTTTGAAGCAGACAGATGAGGGGACAGTCATGCTGATTAGTGCATCATCTGCACTGGCCATCCGTGTGGAGTCATCGAAGGCACGCAAAACTTGGCAGATGTCCCTCATAGTGGCTCACTCAGTGGTGGTGAAGTGTGTCCGGCGCACAGTGCGACTTGTTTGCGCCTGATGCAGCTGGTACTACATTACTGCTGCCTGCTGCTCACACAACCGCTCCAACATATGTAACGTTGAATTCCACCTGGTGGGGAGGTCACATATGATGCGATGTTCTGGCAGGCGGAATCGGCGTTGCAGAGATGCAATGCGCGATCTTGCCATGCTGGAACGCTGCAAGTGAGCACACTCTAGGCGAACCTTGTGCAGCAGTGCATCAAGATCCGGATAGTCCCTCAGAAAGCTCTGCACGACCAAATTGAGCACATGTGCCAGACATGGTATGTGAGTGAGGTTGCCTAGGCCCAGAGCTGCCACTAGATTTCGGCCATTGTCACTCACTACCAAACCTGGCTGGAGATTCGCTGGCACAAACCACACATCGCTCTCCTGCTTGATGGCATTCCAGAGCTCCTGTGCTGTGTGGCTCCGATTCCCCAAAGAAATTATTTTAAGGACGGCCTGTTGACGTTTGGCCACACCTGTGCTCATATCTGGCCTAACAGGCTCATGCAGTGCTGATTCCGAGGAACTAGAGTAGGAGGAGGACTCAATATGTACAGACTGCATTCCTGCAATCCTTGGAGTTGGCAGAATACGTACAGAGCCACTCTCCAGATCTGTACCCGGCTCCACAACATTGACCCAATGGGCAGTGAGGATAAGGTATTGTCCCTGTCCATGGCTACTGGTCCACGCATCGGTGGTCAGGTGGACCTTGCTACTGACGGCGTTTAGTAGCGCATTTTTAATATTTCCCTCCACATGCTTTTGCAGGGCAGGGACGGCTTGCCTGCTGAAATAAAAGCGGCTGGGCACATTGTATTGTGGAACTGCCAATGACATCAAGTTCCGGAAGGTGTCAGTCTCCACCAGCCTGAATGACAGCATCTCAAGGGCCAGTAGTTTGGCAATGCCGGCATTCAGAGCCAGTGCTCGGGGATGGTTTGCCGAGTATGGCCGCTTTTTCTCCCATGCCTGTGCTACCGATTGCTGGTGAGTGGCCTGGGAGTGTGCTGATGACTGAGAACGTGGTTCAGTGGGTGGAATTTCACTGGGTCTCTGGACAACAGTGGCAGTGGTTCTTCCATGGCGTTCCAGTGAGGAAGCCGAACCAGCTGTGTGTGAGCTGGAGGAAGAGGCCCCAACACGAGCTGAAGAGGTGGTAGGTGCTGCTGAAGGTTGGCCTACATCTTCAGTGTGTCTGTGTAACTCCACCTCATGCTTGGTACGCACATGTTTCCACATATTTGTGGTATTGAGGTTGCTCACATTTTTCCCTCGTTTAACTTTCTGATGACACAGCTTGCATTTGACAAAGCAAATGTCATCTGCAACTGTGTCAAAAAAAGACCACGCACTGCAAGTCCTGGGAGCGCCCGTTTTGTGTTTTGGAAGAGGATTGCTCCTCACGGGTGCCAAAGTGGAGGCTACAGGCAACCAAGTCTGCCCCCGCCCTCTCCCTCCTCTTTTGGCCGTTCGGGGAATCTCTTCCTCAGAGCTGCTCCCACCACCTTCCTGTGGCTGATGCCATGATGGGTCAAGGACCTCATCATCTCCACTCCCCTCTTCAAGCACCGGCTGGTCCTGGGTTGTCTCGCCAGCACCGTACGCACCAGAAATTGGCAACTGAGTCTCATCATCATCAGATGAGCACTGAGGTGTGCTGACAATAGGCACTGGCCCACCCGCCTCTTCAGATTCAGAGGGACAAAGCAGTTGCGCATCACTGCATACTCCCTCTTCTTCACGCTCTAGAATACTGCTTGGCTGGCCACCTCTTTCCAAGCCAACAGATTCTGAGAACAGAAGTAAAGATTGAGATGGCTCCTGTCCAGGGCTCTCAGACTGCCTGGGCAATTTGGCAGGTGGTGAAGAGACAGATGGTTGCTCTTCAGTGCTCTGGCCTTGGGAGGATGCGGAAGTCATTGAAGTGGATGCGTTAGCTGCCATCCATCCGACAGCGGCTTCAATTTGTTCATCACGCAGCAGTGGGGTACGGCGAGGTCCTACAAAGCTGCGCATGAAGGACTGTTGCCTGGTAAAAGTGGGGGATGCCGGGTCACTGGTGGCCGCAGCAGACACCGAATCCCCATGTCCTCTCCCTGCTGAATCCCCCCGTCCTCTCCCTGCTGAAACTCCACGGCCATGACCACGTGCCTTACTCCCTGCCTTCTTCATCTTGGTAGACTGATAAAGATAGGCAGAAAAGTAAAAAAGGGGTGGCTTAGTGTTCTTATTCCTGAACACCTGCTAACCAGTATAAGAAACACTAATTTGGCTAAGAGTGTGTGTACTACACTTTAATATGATCTAATGTGGCCTACACAACTGTAAAGTGGAGTGTTTGGTGAACTTTATTTCCTTTTTTTTTTTGGGGGGGGGGGAAGAAAAGGATGTGACCAAAGTTTGAAAGCTATAGTATCACAAACTTTTTGGAGCGATTACAATGCAGGAAGCTAACCTACAATGCAATTGATGAGGCTCCAAAAAATAGGGTGATACTAGTCTGGATGGCCCTGAAGGGCACAAGCCAGCAAAAAGGCTCCTCTATCTAATCCTATATAGTGTTTGCAACCAACCAATGACAATGGATGCGGATGGAAGCACACTAATATAGGAACAAAAATCTGGATAAATTAGCTGCAAAAAAAGGACTATGTATGAGGCAGTGACGCACGCTGAGCGGACTACAGCTAGCGGTGGCTGTAGAACACACTGCAACGTGAGCTACACTCACACACAGAGAGACCTATAAGACAGCCAAAAACAGTGCACAGAAATGGGCTATAGCACTGAAAGGCTGCTGAAAGGCTCCGCTGTCCACTCCTTTAGTGTTTGCAACCAACATATATGGATACGTATGGAAGCACACTATACAGGAGAAAAAAAAAGCAGCAATAAAAGAAAAATGTGTATGAGGCAGAGACACACGCTGGGCAGCCTACAAGCAGACGTGCCTGCAGGACACACTACACAGCGTGGGTCTGCACTCACGCAGCCCTTGCAGACAGCTATTAAAACAGCGCTGCTGGGCTACAAAAATGCTACAGTGGTGGATTATGTAGCCTGGGTAGCGCAATAGATATGTTTGATGATCGCTATTTCTAACTGTCCCTCAGTCTTCAACAGCAGCCTGTCCCTAACTGAATTCACAGCAGAGTGACCAGAAATGGCGGCTGCAGCGGTTTTTATAGTGCATCATGACATCATTTCAGCAGCCAATCATAGCCATGCCAGTAGTTAACATGCCTACATGCCTAACAGGATGTGCCCACACTTCTGAGGATCCCCATTGGCTGAATCAAATTGAGCGGGCTCTTAGCATTATGGGAACTTCCGATTCCGGTATTCGATATGAAAAAAGTATCGGAACTAAGTATCGGAATTCCGATACAGCGAATATTGGCCGATACCCGATACTTGCGGTATCGGAATGCTCAACACTACTCGTCAGACCACACTTGGAGTATTGTGTGCAATTTTGGACGCCGGTGCCCAAGAAAGACATTACTGAACTTGAAAGGGTTCAAAGGCGGGCTACTAAAATGATAAATGGAGTTGGTTCACTACAATACAAAGAAAGGTTATCAAAATTAGGTCTATTTACTCTAGAAAAGAGAAGACTTAGGGAAGACCTAATATATATGTACAAGTATATCAGAGGGCAATACAGAGATCTCTCCAATGAACTGTTTGTACCAAGGACTGTGACAAGAACAAGGGGGCATTCTCTTCGTTTGGAGGAAAGACAATTTCTGCACCAGCATAGAAGAGGGTTCTTCATGGTAAGAGCAGTGAGGCTCTGGAATTCTCTTCCTGAGGAAGTGGTGATGGCCAACTCACTGAATGAATTTAAGAAAGGAATGGATGCTTTTCTTGTGAGTAACAGTATAGAAGGTTACGAATAACATAATATTATAGGTAGATGATTGACCCAGCTTAGGGGAAGGAATTTTTTCCCTATGGAGAAAATTGGCTTCTACTCTGTGGGTTTTTTGCCTTCCCCAGGATCAACAATGCAGAACAGCTGCACTAAAAATAGGCTGAACTAGATGGACATAAGTTCTTCCTTCAGCCTTCAAAACGATGTTACTATGTTATTACTACGTAGATAAGGGAACTGAGTTATGGGAGCAGCACTGATCTTACTGCAAAGATAAGGGAGCAGAACCAAGCTTAATACAGAGCTATAGGAGCAGAACCGAGACTACTACAGAGCTATGGGAGCAGAATCAAGCTTACTAGAGCGATATGGGAGTGGGTCGCCCTCTCAGGGCCGTGGGGTACTCGGTACCGGGCCGGTGTCAGTGGGACGTGTCACAGCAGCGGTGACCCAGACCGTGGCCCTGGTCGCCCAAGTAATAGGAAGATGTGAATAGTGAAATGTAGTTAGATGAATAGTTCGTGACGCCACCTGTGGTGTTCGACAAGGGAGATGTTAAGCCGACGCTGCATGCAGATCCTCCAGGACAGATGGTGTGGTGCAGCAATGATGGTATAGCCCTCCACAGGCAGGGCTGTTGTCCCAGGGCGTGGTGTAGATGTGGAGACACTTAGGTGATGTAGTGTCTGGCGCAGGGGATGTAGCAGTGTCAGGCAGACAGACGCAGGAAAGAATGGAGGACACCAGGGCATGCAGTTCCAAAGCTTTACTCACCGTCTGTAGTGCCCGCTTCTGTGCCATGTCCTTCGGGTCAGGGACTCAGTCAACCTCCAGGCAAGATGGAAAGCTCCCTTCCACACTCCGCCAACTTATGTGCCTTTCCTGAAGGTCTCCTCTAAAGCACCTTTAAGTGTGAAGATCTCCAGTACCGTGTTACACTGGAGTTCCTCCTGACAGATGTTCCCAAGAACTCTACTTGCACGGCAGACAACTGTAGCCTGCTTCGGGGACTCTCTACTCCTAAGTCCCGGCTTTCTATTTGTATTGCTGTTGTGCCCTTTGGTCGCCCTCGCACACCCAGGGCAGCGGGGTTCTCGGTACCGGGCCGGTGTCAAGGTGGGAATGTGTCACAGCAGCGGTGACCCGGTCCGTGGCCCTGGGCGCCCAATATCAATGGTGGTGATGTTAATGGTGTTAAAGTTTATTAGAATAGTTCATGACGCCACCCGAGGTGTTTGGCAAGTAAGATGTTGAGCCAACGCTGCATGCAGATCCGCTGGGACTGATGGTGTGGTGCAGCAAAGATGGTGTAGCTCCCCACAGGTGGAGCTGTAGTCCCAGGGCAGTGTAGGTGCAATGGATGAGGAGAGGCACAGAGTGGTATGGAGGCTAGTACCCAGGTGTAGCGGTGCGGGAATAACTGGAGGACACCCGAGTATGTGGTTCCAAAGCTTTACTCACTGTTTGCAGTTCACTCCACTGCCTGCCTCCGTACTGTGTTCTCCAGGTCAGGGCTCCAGCCAACCTCCAGGCAGGATAGGATTCTCCCTTCCACACTCCGCCAACACGTACCTTACTGAACGACTCCTCCAATGCGCCTTTAGGTGCGAAGCACTCCAGTACTTAGTTACCCTGGAATGCCTCTCTCTAGGTGTTCCTAGTCTTTACTTGTATGACAGACAGCTGTAGCCTGCTTCGGGGGACTCCTCACTGCGTCCCGGCTCTCTATTCAGTTGCTGTTGTGTCCCAAGTCTATGATGGGAGCAAGGTGTTAGCGGATCACTACTCCTCCGGTGTCTGTTGCCGGACATAAAGATCCAATCAACCTCGGGGACCGGGCCCCGGCCTTTGCGCTCTCTGGACTGGAAGGGTTCTCTATCTTTCTTCAACCAGCTTCCCACTGTCCTTCTATTCTCCTTTGTTCCGATCTGTTCTATCTCTCTTATGGAAGGTTAGGTTATCAGTCTTATCAATCTCTTTCTCTGTCTTTCTCGTGCCAGCAGCCCAGATCACTGGGACCTGCTGCAGCACGTCCTTCAGACACCCATCTTCTCTCTTCTCTCTCCAACTAACCAACCAACTCCTCCCTAACTCTCACTCTTCCCACTCTTTTATATCATCTCACTCCACCCGCCTCCCAACACATCTCGTGTTACGAAGCAGGGTTCCACGAGGGGTGCTCTGCTAACCCCCAGCCTGAAGCTGTTAGGTGGCCCCACTGAACTATCCTGTGTGTGGAATGCAGGAGTGGAGGTCAGGAGTTCCCACCTTACCTGGATGGTGGGGCACTACACCTTAGGAGAAGGTGCAGTACCTCTGTGGTGACTGAAGCCTCAGGGGCGCCACATACCCCACCATTAAACACAGCACGTCCGCGGGATGTAAGACAACAAAAGGTACAATACAGGAATACAAAAATTTTTTTAAATGCTATTCAACAATACTTATCTAATCTTACTAATGTAGGAGGCACATTTCTTAAACATTACAAACAGCTTAACTACCTATCTTAGTATCAAAAATTTACTTAAGTGCAATTCATAGTTCAAAGTGCAATTATTCTTTCTCTCTCTTTCTACTGGACGCAAGACACTGACCATCTGTACTTGGCATGTCACCTGTCACTTTCAATTCTTCAGTCTTTATTCAATTCTCACATTCTATCTCAAAACTTTTCTAATTCCCTGTATCAAATATTCTATAAAAGACATTTACTTTCCACAAGACACAACATTATCAAATAGGTTATCATAAAACATTCAAAGATTCTTGCAAAGTGTGATGTGAGACTTAGGTAGATCTCCTGGAGTGGACCCGCTGGACCGTGGCAACGAACCTCCCACGGGCGAGCTGGCCAGGTGGACCACCCCCTATACAGGGAGTGTTTGGGGCAGACCCACGGGTAACTATCACCACGGCAGCTGGTACCCAGAGAGAATACAGGAAAGCTGGCAAGGGGCCGGAGATGCTGGCGGAGGACCTCCACAGAAACAAGAATACGGATGGCGGACAGGTCAGGAACACAGGCGAGACGGAGGGAAGCAGGCACGAACTGGAGAACTCAGCCAGGGGACCAGGACAGACCGGAGCACGAGCTCAGACTTCCAGATCCTAGGAGAGAGGACAGTGGAGAAGACGGGTAAGCTACAGGCAGGGAGGCAACGAGGGTGCACACAGAGACAAGGGCCAGAATCACCACCAGCAGGAAGAGGCCGCCTGATATAGGGAGTCATGGCAGCGACTTCCGGGTCATGACCCCTCCCAGCGCAAGGTGAGGAGAGCACGCGGCCTCAGGAGGGGTAGAGAGCGCGCGTGCTCCTGACCACAGTGTGCGCACGCGCCCGCCGAGGAACAGGAAGCTGAACCGGGGCGCACGCCCGACGGGACACAGGAGACCGGGCAGGAGCAGGTGCCGGGAACAAAAGACGGGGAAAGGAGGAGTGCGGAGAAGGCCGAGGCAGCCGGGACCGCGGCGTGAAGGCCGCCAGAGAGTGGGCAGACTGCGGCAGAAGAGAAGGTATCGGCGGGAGCTGCGGCGGCAGCAGCAGCGTGACAGTACCCCCCTCCCTACGCGTCCCCCTCCGCAGAGTGGAAAAAAACTTAGCCAAAATTCGAGGAGCCCGAATATTCTCCCGAGGCTCCCAGGACCTCTCCTCAGGACCAAAGCCCTTCCAATAGACCAGAAAAACGGTCCTCCCCCTTCGCTTCTTCATGGCCAAAATGTCTTTAACATCAAACTCATTGTCAGCGGAGACAGGCGGCGGCGACTGAGTGGCAGAGGTTTGGAAGCGATTGAGGATGACTGGTTTTAGAAGGGAGACATGAAAAGCACTGGGGATGCGGAGTGAGGCGGGAAGTCGCAGTTTGTAGGAGATGTCGTTAATACGAGCCAATACCTCAAAGGGTCCAATATAGCGGGGACCCAGTTTATGTGAAGGGATCTTGAGACGAATAAACTTTGATGACAGCCAAACTTTATTACCAGGGTGATATGGCAGGGAATCCAGGCGCCTTTTGTCTGCGTGTCTCTTTACCTTGTCGCGTGCTAACTCGAGAGCGGCCTTGGTCTCCTGCCAGATCCTGGAGAAATCCCCGGACAAATCAGCCGCCGGTACACCTGAGGCAGAGGGAATCGGTAGAGGTACACCCGGATGCTGCCCGTAGACAACAAAAAAAGGAGATTTGCCAGAAGACTCGCTGACGTGGTTATTATAGGCGAACTCTGCCCACGGGAGTAAGTCTCACCAGTCGTCCTGGTGGGCATTAGAAAAGTGCCGGAGATAGTTCACCAAATTCTGGTTAGTCCGCTCCGCTTGACCATTGGACTGTGGATGGTAAGATGAGGAGAGGTCAAGTGTGACATCCATCGACTTGCATAGGGCTCTCCAAAATCGAGAGGTGAATTGGACTCCTCTGTCAGAAACAATATGTTGGGGTAGTCCATGGAGACGGAAGATGTGGTGAACGAAAACTTTTGCCAAGTCTGGTGCTGAAGGTAACCCGGGGAGAGAGATGAAATGTGCCATCTTAGAGAATCTGTCTACCACCACAAGGACGACTGTACAATCTGCAGACCTGGGTAGATCGGTAACGAAATCCATGGCAATGTGTTGCCAAGGGGACAATGGAACTGGAAGCGGATGTAGAAGACCAGAAGGCAACTGCCTAGGCATCTTGGTTTTAGCATAGGACGGACAGGAAGCGACGAAATCTCGGACATCCAGGGGAAGAGTTGGCCACCAGTAGTAGCGGGAGACAAGGACAAGTGTTTTTTAAGGCCGACATGACCAGCAAGTTTGGAAGCATGCCCCCAGTGTAGGATCCGTCTTCGGTCCTTCTCTGGCATGAAAGTCTTACCACGTGGTGGTGAGATGAGAGAGAGAGGTGCCACCGTGATGAGCCTGGAGGGATCCAAGATATGTGTGGGTTCCTCCTCCAAATCTGCAGAAAGGAAGGACCTGGACAAAGCGTCAGCCTTGAGGTTCTTGTTGCCAGGACGAAAGTGCAGATCAAAAGCGAATTGGCCGAAGAACAGGGACCACCTGGCCTGCCGAGGATTGAGTCTCTGTGCTGATCGAAGGTAAGCCAGATTTTTATGGTCCTTGTAGATTGTAAACGGATGTACGGCTCCCTCTAATAAGTACCTCCATTCCTCCAGAGTTAATTTGATGGCAAGGAGTTCCCGGTCTCCGATGGAATAGTTTTGCTCCGAAGTGGAGAAGTACTTGGAAAAGAAAGCGCACGTAACAAGTTTACCAGAGGGAGATTTTTGAGACAGAACTGCTCCGGCCCCGGTTGCGGAAGCATCCACCTTGAGGATGAAAGGTTTATTGGCTTCTTGGCGATGGAGCACGGGTGCCGTGGCGAATGCATGTTTCAGAGACAAGAAGGCGTTCTCGGCTTCAGGGGACCAGGCGTGCGGATTAGCTCCCTTGCGGATTAAAGACGAGATAGGACCAGTCAAAGAGAAAAAATGAGGAATGAACTGCCGGTAGTAATTTGCGAAGCCAAGAAATCGCTGAATGGCTTTTACCCCATGGGGACGCGGCCAGTTAAGCACGGCAGATACTTTCTCCGGGTCCATGCATAAGCCTGAGTCGGAGATGACGTATCCTAGGAATGGAAGGGAGGACTGTTCATAGGCGCATTTCTCCAACTTAGCATATAGGCGATTCTCCCTTAGGTGTAACAGTACTCGACGGTCATCTCTCCTGTGGGCGGGCAGTTTGGGAGAGAAGACAAGGATATCGTCCAGATATACGAACACACAGGAGTACAGAAGGTCTCGGAAAATGTCATTTACAAATTCCTGAAAGACTGCGGGGGCGTTGCACAAACCGAATGGCATGACGAGATACTCGTAGTGCCCATCCCTGGTGTTGAAAGCGGTCTTCCATTCATCTCCGGAGCGAATACGGATGAGATTGTAGGCTCCACGGAGATCCAGTTTGGTAAAGATTTGCGCCCCTCGCAGCCAGTCGAATAACTCGGGGATGAGTGGTAGGGGGTATTTGTTCTTGATAGTGATTTCATGAAGACCCCGATAGTCGATACACGGGTGAAGGGACCCATCCTTCTTCTTGACAAAAAAGAAACCTGCTCCGGCGGGTGAAGATGACTTCCGGATAAAGCCACTGGCCAAATTCTCCTGAACGTACTCAGTCATGGCTTGGGATTCGAGCGGACTCAAAGGATAGATTCGCCCCCGGGGCGGAGTTGAACCTGGAACAAGCTCGATTGGGCAATCATATGGCCGGTGCGGTGGAAGAGTCTCTGCCTCCTTTTTGTCAAAGACGTCAACAAAGGCCCAGTAGGCCGGGGGCAGATTCGCTGGACCCGAGGCAGGTAGCGAAGTCTTGAGAGGTTGTACCGGAAGAAGACATTTAGTCTGGCAGAAACGACCCCAAGGAAGAATGTCTCCAGAGCGCCAATCGAAGATGGGTTCGTGTATCCTCAACCAAGGAAGACCCAGAAGCAAGGTGTGGGACAGTGACAGCAGCACGAAGAAGGCTATCTTCTCACGGTGCAGGACCCCGATCTGTAACTCCACCTCTTCGGTGACCAAAGTGACGGTCTCGCGCAGGGGAACACGGTCGACTGAAGCTAACTGCTGGGGAACCTCTAAGGACCTGACAGGTATCCGCAATCTTTTTACCGCCTCGTGTTGGATGAAGTTCCCTGCAGCCCCTGAGTCAATATAGGCTACCTCAGAAAAACGTTTGGATCCCAGGACAAACAAAACAGAGAGGGTCAAGGGTAGAGAGGTATCACAGACACCTAGGGAGGCCTCTCTTACCTATCCTAGGCGGAGGCGTTTCCCGACCTCACTGGACAGGAACGCAGAAGATGGGAGGCGCTGCCACAATAGAGACAAAGACCATGTGTAAGTCTCTCCTGGCGACGCAGCTCCGCTGGTCTGAGTCGGTCCACTTGCATGGGCTCCGAAGCTGACGCCACGGTGGTAGGTCGCGGGCGAGGAGGACTGCATGGAGAAGGGGAAAAACTAGAAGGCCTTCTCTCCCTGGCGGCTTCACGGGAGCGCTCCTGGAAACGCAGATCAATTCGCGTTGCCAGAGAGATGAGGTCCTCCAAAGACGTGGGTGTGTCTCTCCCAGCCAACTCGTCTTTGATTCGAGCCGACAAGCCGTGCCAAAAAGCCCCCACTAGGGCCTCGTTGTTCCATCCAAGCTCGGAGGACACTGTACGGAACTGGATGGCGTACTGCCCCACAGAGAGAGCACCCTGGCGGAGGTTAATTAAGGACTCGGTGGCCGAGTCCAGGCGACCGGGATCATCGAAGACTCTACGAAAGGTCTCTAAGAAGGTCGCAAGCTGGGAGACTAACAGGTCGTAACGTTCCCACAATGGATTTACCCAAGCCAGCGCCTCACCCTCCAAATGGGATACCACAAAGGCCACCTTGGCCCAGTCGGTAGGATACTGCAGGGGCGTCATCTCAAAATACAGCTGGCATTGGTTAATGAAACCCCGACACAGTTTGGGATCACCGCTATAAAGTGGGGGTTTAGCCAGACGGGGGAATGGATGAGAAACTGCCGCCTGAGCAGGGGCAGCAGCAGCGGTCTGGAGAGCTAGTAGGCGGTTATCCACCGAGGCCATGTAATTCAGAATGTGGGCCTGGGTGTCGCGCTGCTGGGCAAGCTCCTGCTGGAGGCCGGAGATCTGAGAGGCAGTCCCTGGATCAGAGGTTTGCAAAGAGCAAAGACGGGAGTCCATAGATTTGAGGAATGACATGATCCTCGCCTGATTTTCTCGGAGGAACAAAAGTTCTTTCTGGGTCGGGATACATGGCCTGATTATTCTGTGATGTGATGTGGCCTGACGGGACACAGGAGACCGGGCAGGAGCGGGCGCCGGGAACTAGAGACGGGGAAAGGAGGAGCGCGGAGAAGGCCGAGGCAGCCGGGACCGCGGCGTGGAGGCCGCCAGAGAGTGGGCAGACTGCGGCAGAAGAGAAGGTGTCGGCAGGGGCTGCGGCGGCAGCAGCGTAACAGTACCACCCTCCCTACGCGCCCCCCTCCGCAGAGTGGAAAAAAACTTAGCCAAAATTCGAGGAGCCCGAATATTCTCCCGAGGCTCCCAGGACCTCTCCTCAGGACCAAAGCCCTTCCAATCGACCAGAAAAAAGGTCCTCCCCCTTCGCTTCTTCATGGCCAAAATGTCTTTAACCTCAAACTCATTGTCAGCGGAGACAGGCGGCGGCGACTGAGTGGCAGAGGTTTGGAAGCAATTGAGGATGACCGGTTTTAGAAGGGAGACATGAAAAGCATTGGGGATGCGGAATGAGGCGGGAAGTCGCAGTTTGTAGGAGACATCGTTAATGCGAGCCAATACCTCAAAGGGTCCAATATAGCGGGGACCCAGTTTATGTGAAGGGATCTTGAGACGAATGAACTTGGAGGACAGCCAAACATTATCACCAGGGTGATATGGCGGGGAATCCAGGCGCCTTTTGTCTGCGTGTCTCTTTACCTTGTCACGTGCTAACTCGAGAGTGGCCTTGGTCTCCTGCCAGATCCTGGAGAAATCCCCGGACAGATCAGCCACCGGTACACCCGAGGCAGAGGGAACCGGTAGAGGTACACCCGGATGCTGCCCGTAGACAACAAAAAAAGGAGATTTGCCAGAAGACTCGCTGACGTGGTTATTATAGGCGAACTCTGCCCACGGGAGTAAGTCTCACCAGTCGTCCTGGTGGGCATTAGAAAAGTGCCGGAG
Source organism: Dendrobates tinctorius (assembly GCF_039654945.1). Lineage (NCBI taxonomy): Eukaryota > Metazoa > Chordata > Amphibia > Anura > Dendrobatidae > Dendrobates > Dendrobates tinctorius. The sequence continues at coordinate 12,344,554 of NW_027361807.1, read as the reverse complement.
ATAGTTCACCAAATTCTGGTTAGTCCGCTCCGCTTGACCATTGGACTGTGGATGGTAAGATGAGGAGAAATCAAGTGTGACATCCATCGACTTGCATAGGGCTCTCCAAAATCGAGAGGTGAATTGGACTCCTCTGTCCGAAACAATATGTTGGAGTAGTCCATGGAGACGGAAGATGTGGTGAACGAAAACTTTTGCCAAGTCTGGTGCTGAAGGTAACCCGGGGAGAGAGATAAAATGTGCCATCTTAGAGAATCTGTCTACCACCACAAGGACGACGGTACAATCTGCAGACCTGGGTAGATCGGTAACGAAATCCATGGCAATGTGTTGTCAAGGGGACGATGGAACTGGAAGCGGATGTAGAAGAACGGAAAGCAACTGCCTAGGCACCTTGGTTTTAGCACAGGACTGACAGGAAGCGACGAAATCTCGGACATCCAGGGGAAGAGTCGGCCACCAGTAGTAGCGGGAGACAAGGACAAGTGTTTTTTTTAAGGCCGACATGACCAGCAAGTTTGGAAGCATGCCCCCAGCGTAGGATCTTCGGTCCTTCTCTGGCACGAAAGTCTTACCAGGTGGCGGCGAGACGAGAGAGAGAGGTGCCACCGTGATGAGCCTGGAGGGATCCAAGATATGTGTGGGTTCCTCCTCCAAATCTGCAGAAAGGAAGGACCTGGACAAAGCGTCAGCCTTGAGTTTCTTGTTGCCGGGACGAAAGTGCAGATCAAAAGCGAATCGGCCGAAGAACAGGGACCACCTGGCCTGCCGAAAATTGAGTCTCTGTGCCGATCGAAGGTAAGCCAGATTTTTATGGTCCGTGTAGATTGTAAACGGATGTACGGCTCCCTCTAATAAGTACCTCCATTCCTCCAGAGTTAATTTGATGGCAAGCAGTTCCCGGTCTCCGATGGAATAGTTTTGCTCCGAAGTGGAGAAGGACTTGGAAAAGAAACCTCACGTAACAAGTCTACCAGAGGGAGATTTTTGAGACAGAACTGCTCCGGCCCCGGTTGCGGAAGCATCCACCTCGAGGATGAAAGGTTTATTGGCTTCTGGGCGATGGAGCATGGGTGCCGTGGCGAATGCGTGTTTCAGAGACAAGAAGGCGTTCTCGGTTTCAGGGGACCAGGCGTGCGGATTAGCTCCCTTACGGATCAAAGAGGAGATAGGACCAGTCAAAGAGGAAAAATGAGGAATGAACTGCCGGTAGTAATTTGGAAGCCAAGAAATCGCTGAATGGCTTTTACCCCATGGGGACGCGGCCAGTTAAGCACGGCAGATACTTTCTCCGGGTCCATGCGTAAGCCTGAGTCGGAGATGACGTATCCTAGGAATGGAAGGGAGGACTGTTCAAAGGCGCATTTCTCCAACTTAGCATATAGGCGATTCTCCCTTAGGCGTAACAGTACTCGACGGACATCTCTCCTGTGGGTGGGCAGATCGGGAGAGAAGACGAGGATATCGTCCAGATATACGACCACACAGGAGTACAGAAGGTCTCAGAAAATGTCATTTACAAATTCCTGAAAGACTGCGGGGGCGTTGCACAAACCGAATGGCATGATGAGATACTCGTAGTGCCCATCCCTGGTGTTGAAAGCGGTCTTCCATTCATCTCCTGAGCGAATATGGATGAGATTGTAGGCTCCACGGAGATCCAGTTTGCTAAAGATTCGCGCCCCTCGCAGCCGGTCGAATAACTCGGGTATGAGAGGTAGTGGGTATTTGTTCTTGATAATGAAATCACTATGACCCCGATAGTCGATACAAGGGCGAAGGGAGCCATCCTTCTTCTTGACAAAAAAGAAACCTGCTCCGGCGGGTGAAGATGACTTCCGGATAAAGCCACTGGCCAAATTCTCCTGAACGTACTCAGTCATGGCTTGGGATTCGAGCGGACTCAAAGGATAGATTCGGCCCCGGGGCGGAGTTGAACCTGGAACAAACTCGATCGGGCAATCATATGGCTGGTGCGGTGGAAGAGTCTCTGCCTCCTTTTTGTCAAAGACGTCAGCAAAGGCCCAGTAGGCCGGGGGCAGATCCGCTGGACCCGAGGCAGGTAGCGAAGTCTTGAGAGGTTGTACCGGAAGAAGACATTTAGTCTGGCAGAAACGACCCCAACGAAGAATGTCTCCAGAGCGCCAATCCAAGACGGGTTCGTGTATCCTCAACCAAGGAAGACCCAGAAGCAAGGTGTGGGACAGTGACGGCAGCATGAAGAAGGCTATCTTCACACGGTGCAGGACCCCGATCTGTAACTCCACCTCTTCGGTGACCAAAGTGACGGTCTCGAGCAGGGGAACACGGTCGACTGAAGCTAACTGCTGGGGAACCTCCAAGGACCTGACAGGTATCCGCAATCTTTTTACTGCCTCAAGTTGGATGAAGTTCCCTGCAGCCCCTGAGTCAATATAGGCCACCTCAGAAAAACATTTGGATCCCAGGACAAACAAAACAGAGAGGGTCAAGGGTAGAGAGGTATCACAGACACCTAGGGAGGCCTCTCTTACCTGTCCTAGGCGGAGGCGTTTCCCGGCCTCACTGGACAGGAACGCAGAAGATGGGAGGCGCTTCCACAATAGAGACAAAGACCATGTGTAAGTCTCTCATGGTCGGTCCACTTGCATGAGCTCTGAAGCTGACGCCACGGTGGTTGGTCGCGGGCGAGGAGGACTGCGTGGAGAAGGGGAAAAACGAGAAGGCCTTCTCTCCCTGGCGGCTTCGTGGGAGCGCTCCTGGAAACGCAGATCAATTCGTGTTGCCAGAGAGATGAGGTCCTCCAAAGACGTGGGTGTGTCTCTCCCAGCCAACTCGTCTTTGATTCGAGCCAACAAGCCGCGCCAAAAAGCCCCCACTAGGGCCTCGTTGTTCCATCCAAGCTCGGAGGACACTGTACGGAACTGGATGGCGTACTGCCCCACAGAGAGAGCACCCTGGCGGACGTTAAATAAGGACTCGGTGGCCGAGACCAGGCGACCGGGCTCATTGAAGACTCTACAAAAGGTCTCTAAGAAGGTCGCAAGCTGGGAGACTAACGGGTCGTCACGTTCCCACAAGGGATTTACCCAAGCCAGCGTCTCACCCTCCAAATGGGATACCACAAAGGCCACCTTGGCCCGGTCGGTAGGATACTGCAGGGGCGTCAACTCAAAATGCAGCTGGCATTGGTTAATGAACTGCCGCCTGAACAGGGGCAGCAGCAGCGGTCTGGAGAGCTAGTAGGCGTTTATCCACCGAGGCCATGTAATTCAGAATGTGGGCCTGGATGCCGCGCTGCTGGGCAAGCTCCTGCTGGAGGCTGGAGATCTGAGAGGCAGTCCCTGGATCGGAGGTTTGCAAAGAGGAAAAACGGGACTCCATAGATTTGAGGAATGACATGATCCTCACCTGATTTTCTCGGAGGAACAAAAGTTCCTTCTGGGTCGGGGTCGGGGTACCAGCGGTATCCATGGCCTGATTATTCTGTGATTTGAGACTTAGGTAGATCTCCTGGAGTGGACCCGCTGGACCGTGGCAACGAACCTCCCACGGGCGAGCTGGCCAGGTGGACCACCCCCTATACATGGAGTGTTTGGGGCAGGCCCCGCGGGTAACTATCACCACACCAGCTAGTACCCAGAGAGAATACAGGAGAGCTGGCAAGGGGCCGGAGATGCTGGTGGTGGACCTCCCCAGAAACAGGAATACAGATGGCGGACAGGTCAGGAACACAGGCGAGACGGAGGGAAGCAGGCACGAGAACTCAGCCAGGGGACCAGGACAGACCGGAGCACGAGCTCAGACTTCCAGATCCTAGGAGAGAGGACAGTGGAGAAGATGGGTAAGCTACAGGCAGGGAGGCAACGGGGGTGCACACAGAGACAAGGGCCAGAATCACTTAGCAGGGCACAAGTGATAATCAGGCACCGCCAGCAGGAAGAGGCGGCCTGATATAGGGAGTCGTGGCAGGGACTTCTGGGTCATGACCCCTCCCAGCGCAAGGTGAGGAGAGCGTGTGGCCTCAGGAGGCGTAGAGAGCGTGCGTGCTCCTGACCACAGTGTGCGCGCGCGCCCGCCGAGGAACAGGAAGCTGAACCGGGGCGCGCGCCCGACGGGACACAGGAGACCGGGCAGGAGCGGGCGCCGGGAACGAGAGACGGGGAAAGGAGGAGCGCGGAGAAGGCCGAGGCAGCCGGGACCGCGGTGTGGAGGCCGCCAGAGAGTGGGCAGACTGCGGCAGAAGAGAAGGTATCGTCGGGGGCTGCGGCGGCAGTTGGATCCGTGCCGGGACCATGCCGGTCTCAGCTGGGGTTGACGGCGGAGGCCGGTGCCACCGCGCCCGATCCAGGCAGAGACACTGTCCCGGTCCTCCATTCTGTTCCAGAGCCCTCATGTATCTCTTCCGGACGGGGCTCCCCAATGACAATATCTGTTGTGAGGCGGTGGCGGACGCAGCTGAGGATGAATCAGCGGTCGCAACCTCCGCGTAGGCGGCCTAGGGGCGAGTGACTTCTCCCCTCCCTGTTCTGTCTTCTCATCTGCTTTCATGATGGCGTTCTGGCGTTCTCCTTGCTCCGCCCTTCTGCTCGCCACAGGCTTCCTCTGCCCCTCCTTCTGGGGGCGGCGTCTTCTTCCAGCGCCTCCATACCAAGCCAGTATACGAACCCCCCATGCATCGGTCACATAGTAATTCAGGCAGGGATGGCCCAAGACTCTTCGCGGTCTTTTCTTAGGACCTCCCATCTCTTCACGCCCTTCTTCTCCACGCCAGCGGCCATTTCTAATGTCCATTTTACAGTCTATTTAATTTGGTCTTCTGCACATTTTCAAAAGTTGTAAATCCAAGGCACACAGAACTCGATGGCATCGGGTCTCGTCATCCTGTTCGTGACGCCAAAATTGGGTCACCCTCGCACACCCAGGGCAGCGGGGTACACGGTACCAGGCCGGTGTCAAGGTGGGATTGTGTCACAGCAGCGGTGACCCGGTCCGTGGTCCTGGGCGCCCAATATCAATGGCGGTGATGTTAATGGTGTTAAAGTTTATTAGAATAGTTCGTGACGCCACCCGTGGTGTTTGGCAAGTAAGATGTTGAGCCAACGCTTCATGCAGATCCGCCGGGACTGATGGTGTGGTGCAGCAAAGATGCTGTAGCTCCCCACAGGTGGAGCTGTAGTCCCAGGGCAGTGTAGGTGCAATGGATGAGGAGAGGCGCAGAGTGGTATGGAGGCTGGTACCCAGGTGTAGTGGTGCGGGAATAACTGGAGGACACCCGAGTATGCGGTACCAAAGCATTACTCACTGTTTGCAGTTCACTCCACTGCCTGCCTCCGTACTGTGTTCTCCAGGTCAGGGCTCCAGCCAACCTCCAGGCAGGATAGGATTCTCCCTTCCACACTCCGCCAACATGTACCTTACTGAACGACTCCTCCAATGCGCCTTTAGGTGCGAAGCACTCCAGTACTTAGTTACCCTGGAATGCCTCTCTCTAGGTGTTCCTAGTCTTTACTTGTATGACAGACAGCTGTAGCCTGCTTCGGGGTCTCCTCACTGCGTCCCGGCTCTCTATTCAGTTGCTGTTGTGTCCCAAGTCTATGATGGGAGCAAGGCGTTAGCGGATCACTACTCCTCCGGTGTCTGTTGCCGGACATAAAGATCCAATCAACCTCGGGGACCGGGCCCTGACCTTTGCACTCTCTGGACTGGAAGGGTTCTCTATCTTTCTTCAACCAGCTTCCCACTGTCCTTCTATTCTCCTTCATTCTGATCTGTTCTCTCTCTCTTATCGAAGGTTAGGTTATCAATCTTATCAATCTCTTTCTCTGTCTTTCTCGTGCCAGCAGCCCAGATCACTGGGGCCTGCTGCAGCACGTCCTTCAGACACCCATCTTCTCTCTTCTCTCTCCAACTAACCAACCAACTCCTCCCTCTCACTCTTCCCACTCTTTTATATCATCTCACTCCACCCGCCTCCCAGCACATCTCGTGTTACGAAGCAGGGTTCGACGAGGGGTGCTCTGCTAACCCCAGCCTGAAGCTGTTAGGTGGCCCCACTGAACTATCCTGTGTGTGGAATGCAGGTGTGGAGCGTGGTCAGGAGTTCCCACCTTACCTGGATGGTGGGGCACTACACCTTAGGAGAAGGTGCAGTACCTCTGTGGCGACTGAAGCCTCAGGGGCGCCACACCCTCAAGTCTTAGATGGGAGTAGTGCATTTACAGCCCACTACTCCACTGGTGTCTGCTGCAGAACCATTAGCGTTCGTACAACCTCGGGGACCGGGAGCCGGCCTTGCGCTTAGAACTTCTAGGCAGGATTCTTCCTCTAACCCACGTCCTCTGTGTTCCCTTTTACTCCTACGTTCCGTGCTTGTCCTTTCCCTTCTATGGAAGCTCAGGCTTCAGGTCAATGTCCTTCTCCTTCTTTCCTTTCCTTTCCCGTGCCAGCTGGCTCAGGTCACTGAGGCAGCTGCAGCACTTCTTCCTCCATCCCTTCTTCCAGGGATCCCCACTCCTCCCGAGTGGCTTCCTTCCTCACTGACCTCCTGTCATACTGACTTGTCATCCTAAACCATCCCACTCATATATATATTCTGAACTCCACCCACCTCCCAGCATGTCTAGTGTTCCAAGCAGGGAACCACCAAAGGTGCTCTGCCTCTCTCTAAGCAAAGAGCCGCAATGTGGTTGTGCTGAACTACTCTATTGTGTGGGGTGCGAGTGTTGGAGTGTGGTCAGGAGCCTCCAACTCACCTGGATGGTCCTTAGGAGAAGGTGCAGTACCTCTGTGGTGACTGAGCTTCAGGGGCACAACATACCCCCCCGTTAAACACAGCACATCCGCGGGCTTCAAGGTAAGCAAAGTTGACAGCACAGGAACATACAAATTTTTGTAATGCTCAATAAACTTTTCTTATACTAAACTTTCCAATATGAGAGGCACTCGTTCTTCAACGTTGCAAACAGTTATTGATTAACTACCTAAAATTCTAAGTCAAAAAGTGCAATTTTTCCATACCATACTTAATTCAAAGTGCTATTATCTGTTACTCACTATCACTTCAGTATTCTTCATCTTTCCATCTCTAGTACACATTTCTTTTCTCTCTCTAGTGCACATTTTCTACCTTCTCTCAAGTGACAACCGTGATGCCTGGTTCATCATATACTTTTTCAATTCTTTATTCAAATCTCTCATCTCTGTATCAAAACATTGCTAATTCTATATAAAAGCTATCATAAGACACATTATGAAATACTTCACGTTAAAACTTTCAACAATAATTCTTGTAAGTGCTGGACACCGCTCCCAGCCGGGATCTCTTGCAGTGCCCTTTGATTGGAGTCATGCTCCAATGAGGTAGACTTAATCTTCGCAAAGTGTCCATATGTAAAACCAAGAGAGGGCACCTAAAGAGGTGCAACTATTTACAAATAAAAGTTTTTGGATCACTCCAAGTTCATGATTGCTAGTTCAATATGAAGGCTGCCAACAACACAGGGCAACACTGGGAAAGCAAAAACTAACCATGATGGTCAAAAATAAAACAAGAGGCACAACGGTGCAAATAGACCCTCCTGGGTCACGAGAGTTAGTGCAAATTTTAGTGCTGGTCCCGTCCTGGGGTTCTGGAAGCTGTTGCTGGGGTACTGCTACCAAATGAAATACTTTGGGTGTCTTCATCCTGCTGGTTACTTGCTAGTCGCATATACTCTGCCTCCCACAGGGAGAGATAGGGACTGGTCGGGGTAATTGAAAGGGCCATAGAAACGTCTACTGCCTGCGGGGATGGCATATCCGCCACCTCCGATGGCTCTTCTGCTGCCGTTGGAGACTCAGCCGGCGTTGTCACTGGTTCCTCGGGGTCCGACTCTTCGGTGTCCATCGGGAACTCGGCTGGCAGCACTGCAGCCTGAGGCTGCCGGCGGAGGTCAATTGGGCCATTCCTATCTGTGGGTTCCGTTCCGAAGACTAAGGTCAGGTCGGGGGCGGTGATCGTACCTTGTGCCTCCAGGCGAGGTTCCGGTCCCGGCACCGGGTAGTGGACAGTGGCAGCCGCAACTCTCGGAGTTGATGATGGGATGGGCCGCAGTTGAATCTGGGCAGGGGCAAGGTCGGCCTCGGCCGGGGTCATCGGTGGAGGCCGGTGCAACAGCGCCCGGTCCAGACGGAGACGCGGTCCCGGCCCTCCGTTCTGCTCCAGAGCCCTCATATATCTCCTCTGGACGGGACTCACCCAATGGCAATATCGGTTGTAAGGTGGTGGCAGCCGCTGCAGAGGATGTATCAGCGGTCACAGCCTTCGCAGGGGCGGCCTGGGGGTGAGTGAATTCTCCTCCCCCCGTTTTTCTGTCTTCTCTTCTCTTTTCATCATGGCGTTCTGGCGTTCTTCTCCCTCCTCTCTCGGCCCCTTTCCTGCCACTGGCTTCTGCCCCTCCTTCCGGGGGCAGTGTCTTCATCCAGCGCCTCCATACCAAGCCAGTATACGAACCCCTCAGGGGGGACCATGTTGCTGTTACATAGTAATTCAGGCAGGGGAGGCCCAAGACTCTTCGCGGTCTTTTCCTAGGACCTCCCATCTCTTCACGCCCTTCTTCTCCACGCCAACGGCCATTTTTAATGTTCATTTCACAGTCTATCAAACTGGGTCTTCTGCACATTGTCACAAGATTTAAGTCCAACAAATCTCGGCCGCACAGAACCCGATGGCATCGGGTCTCGTCATCCTGTTGGTGATGCCAAGTTGGGTTGCCCTCCCAAGGCTGTGGGGTACTTGGTACCAGGCCGGTGTCAGTGGGATGTGTCACAGCAGCAGTAACCCGGACTGTGGCCCTGGGCGCCCAAGTAATAGGAAGATGTGAATAATGAAATGTAGTTAGATGAATAGTTTGTGACGCCACCTGTGGTGTTCGGCAAGGGAGGTGTTAAGCCGACGCTGCATGCAGATCCTCCAGGACAGATGGTGTGGTGCAGCAATGATGGTATAGCCCTCCACAGGCAGGGCTGTTGTCCCAGGGCGTGGTGTAGATGTGGAGACACTTAGGTGATGTAGTGTCTGGCGCAGGTGATGTAGCAGTGTCAGGCAGACAGACGCAGGAAGGAATGGAGGACACCTGAACGTCTCCTCTATAGCGCCTTTAAGTGTGAAGATCTCCAGTACCGTGTTACACTGGAGTTCCTCCTGACAGATGTTCCCAAGAACTCTACTTGCACGGCAGACAGCTGTAGCCTGCTTCGGGAACTCTCTACTCCTAAGTCCCGGCTCTCTATCCATATTGCTGTTGTGCCCTCAAGTCTTAGGCTAGTTTCACACTTGCTTTTTTTTGCAGCGCGTTTTTCCCGCAAAAAAACGCATTGAAAAAACGCATACAAAAGCATACAACTGCTGCGTTTTTTTCAAGCATTTTTATGAGCATGCATGAAAAAAACGCAGCGTTTTTATGCGTTTGTATGCGTTTTTAGTGCGTTTTTACCGCGTTTGCGTTTTTTCCCAACATTAGGTGGCCCCTCACACTAACCCAAACCATGACTTTACTAACCCTAACCCTGACCCTAACCCTAACCCTAACCCT